>NW_027362769.1:273581175-274181175 GCF_046119375.1 Phyllobates terribilis | reverse complement strand
CTTTTGCTTTGATGACTGCTTTGCACACTCTTGGCATTCTCTTGATGAGCTTCAAGAGGTAGTCACCGGAAATGGTTTTCACTTCACAGGTGTGCCCTGTCAGGTTTAATAAGTGGGATTTCTTGCCTTATAAATGGGGTTGGGACCATCAGTTGTGTTGTGCAGAAGTCAGGTGGATACACAGCTGATAGTCCTACTGAATAGACTGTTAGAATTTGCATTATGGCACGAGAAAAGCAGCTAAGTAAAGAAAAATGATTGGCCATCATTACTTTAAGAAATGAAGGTCAGTCAGTCCGAAAAATTGGGCAAACTTTGAAAGTGTCCCCAAGTGCAGTTGCAAAAACCATCAAGCACTACAAAGAAACTGGCTCACATGAGGACCGCCTCAGGAAAGGAAGACCAAGAGTCACCTCTGCTTCTGAGGATAAGTTTATCCGAGTCACCTGCCTCAGAAATCGCAGGTTAACAGCAGCTCAGATTAGAGACCAGGTCAATGCCACACAGAGTTCTAGCAGCAGACACATCTCTTCAACAACAGTTAAGAGGAGACTGTGCAGCAGGCCTTCATGGTAAAATAGCTGTTAGGAAACCACTACTAAGGACCGGCAACAAGCAGAAGAGACTTTTTTTGGCTAAAGAATACAAAGAATGGACATTAGACCAGTGGAAATCTGTGCTTTGCTTTGGTCTGATGAGTCCAAATTTGAGATCTTTGGTTCCAACCACCGTGTCTTTGTGCGACGCAGAAAAGGTGAACGGATGGATTCTACGTGCCTGGTTCCCACCGTGAAGCATGCAGGAGGTGTGATGGTGTGAGGGTGCTTTGCTGGTGACACTGATGGGGATTTATTCAAAATTGAAGGCATACTGAACCAGCATGGCTACCACAGCATCTTGCAGCGGCATGCTATTCCATCCGGGTTGCGTTTAGTTGGACCATCATTTATTTTTCAACAGGACAATGACCCCAAACACACCTCCAGGCTGCGTAAGGGCTATTTGACCAAGAAAGAGAGTGATGGGGTACTACGCCAGATGACCTGGCCTCCACAGTCACCAGACCTGAACCCAATCGAGATGGTTTGGGGTGAGCTGGACCGCAGAGTGAAGGCAAAAGGGCCAACAAGTGCTAAGCATCTCTGGGAACTCCTTCAAGATTGTTGGAAGACCATTTCCGGTGACTACCTCTTGAAGCTCATCAAGAGAATGCCAAGAGTGTGCAAAGCATTCATCAAAGCAAAAGGTGGCTACTTTGAAGAACCTAGAATATAAGACATATTTTCAGTTGTTTCACACTTTTTTGTTAAGTATATAATTCCACATGTGTTAATTCATAGTTTTGATGCCTTCAGCGTGAATGTACAATTTTCATAGTCATGAAAATACAGAAAAATCTTTAAATGAGAAGGTGTGTCCAAACTTTTGGTCTGTACTGTATATCCACCGTAGTGTGAAAAAGTGTTTGCCCCCTCCTGATTTCTTATTCTTTTACATGTTTGTCAGTCTTAAATGTTTCAGCTCGCAAAACAAATTTAAATATTAAACAAATATAACACAGGTAAACACAGAAGGCAGTTTTTAAATGAGGATCTTTATTATTAGGGGAAAAATATATTCAAACCTACAGGGCCCTGTGTGAAAAAGTAATTGCCCCCTAAACCTAATAGTTGGTTGGTCCACCCTTAGCAGCAACAGCTGCAATTGCAATCAAGCCTTTGTGATAACTGCCAATTACCATATTTTTGGACCATAAGACGCTCTTTTTTCCCCCCAAATTTGGGAGGGAAATGGGTGGTGCATCTTATGGTCCAAAAGTAGCATACCGGATAGTTGCGGTGGTGTTGTAGCAGGATCGCAGGGCCCTCCGTTCCCTCCCTCCTTCAGGAACATGGTGGCGGCAGCAGCAGTAGGAGAAGAGGTGAGATGCTGTCGGCGGGACAGCACGGCGGTGCGGCAGAGCGGCAGTGCAGCAGAGCTGCTTTCTGGTGGCCGCCACCATCTTCATGAAGCCGTGATCTACAGGAAAATGTGCAATCTGGAAACTCTGGCGGCCATTTTCCTGTAGATCACAGCCATCAGAAAGCCGCTCTACTGCACCGCCTCACTGCCACCGGAAAGCAGCGCACGCCGCTCACAGCCCGATGCCGACCACGGGCACCGGCCCCAGTCAGTCACAGGCACCAGCCCGGCACGGGCACAGGCACCAGCCAAAGCAAGGCACAGGCCACAGACATCGGCCTCAGCCAGGCACAGGCCCCAGCCAGGCACAGGCACTGGCCCCAGCCAGGCACAGGCAACTGCAGGCACAGGCAACTGCAGAGGCACAGGCCCCGGCCCCAGCCAGGAACAGGCCCCGGCCCCAGACAGGCACAGGCCCCGGCCCCAGACAGGCACAGGCCCTGGCCCCAGACAGGCGCAGGCATGGCCCCAGTTAGACACAGGTCAGGCACAGTCACCGGCCCCGCAGCATCTTGCCTCTTCTGCTGTAGCCGCTGGGTTCCTGAGGGAGGGAACAGAGGGCCCTGCGATCCTGCTCCACCACCACCGCAACTACCCGCTGCTGAAGCACCGCCTTCTTGCACCCAGGGTCCAAAGTATTCCTCCATTTCGGCTGGCTTCCTGAAGGACCCTGCCGACTGTGACCCTTGCTCCACCGCCCCCATCTTATAAAAAATATTTTTTTACATTTTATTTTACAATGATCTGGATGAATTTTGGCCCATTCATCTTTGCAAAATAGTTCAAAAATTCACCCAAATTTAGCCACATTTTGTTTCCAAGCATAAACCTCCTTTATAAGGTCTTGCAACAGTATCTCAATTGGATTAAGGTCAGGACTTTGACTAGGCCACTCCAAATTCTTAATTTTGTTAATTTTGCTTTTCTTAAGCCATTCAGAGGTGGACTTGCTGGTGTGCTTTGGATAATTGTCCTGCTGCATAACTTTAGTGCCCTTCAGCTTGAGATCCCGAACAGATGGCCCCGGCCCCAGCCAGACACAGGGAGCGTCCCCAGCCACACACAGGCACAGGCAGTGACCCCAGTCCGGCACAGTCACTAGCCCCAGCCATGCACAGGCACAGGTACCGGCCCCAGCCAGGCACAGGCCCCAGTCAGGCACAGGCCCCAGCCAGGCAGAGGTACCAACTCCAGCCAGGCACAGGCACGGGCATTGGCCCTAGCCAGGCAGGGCCCCAGCCAGGCACAGGCACTGGCCTCAGCCAGGCACAGGCCCCAGTCGCAGGCACGGGTAACAACCCCAGCCAGGCACAGGCACCGGCCCCAGCCAGGCACAGGCACAGGCACTGGCCCCAGCCAGGCACAGGCACAGACCCCAGCCAGGAACAGGCATCGGCCGCAGACAAGCACCGGCCCCAGGCACAGGCAGTGGTCCCAGCCACAGGCACAGGCCCCAGCCAGGCACAGGTACCGACCCCAGCCAGGCACGGGCATCAGCACCAGCCAGGAACAGGCACTGGTCCCAGCCAGGCACAGGCACTGGCCCCAGAAACTGGCTCCAGTCACAGGCATCGGCCCTAGCCAGACACAGGCACTGGCCAGGGACAGACACTGCCCCCATCCCCAGCCAGGCACAGGCACCAGCCAGGCATGGGCACAAGCACCAGCCCTAGCCAAGCACAGGCATCAGCCCCAGCCAGGCACAGGCATCGGTGCCAGGCTCAGGCATTGGCACCAGCCAGGGACAGGCAGCGTCCCCATCACCAGCCAGACACAGGCATCAGCCAAGCACAGGCATGGGTACCGGCCCCAGCCAGGCACAGACACCGGTCCCAGCCAGGCACAGGCACCGGTCCCAGCCAGGCACAGGCACTGGCCCCAGCCAGGCACAGGCACTGGCCTCAGCCAGGCACAGTCACGGGCACAGGCATCGGCCCAAGCCTGGCACAGGCACTGGCCCTAGCCACAGGCATGGGCCCCAGCCAGGCACAGGCACTGGTCCCAGCCACAGGCATGGGCCCCAGCCAGGCACAGGCACTGGTCCCAGCCACAGGCACAGCCACCAGCCAGGCACAGGTACTGACCCCAGCCAGGCACGGGCATCAGCCATAGCCAGGCACAGGCACGGGCCCCAGCCCCAGCCAGGCACGGGATTTGGCCCCAGCCAGGCATGGGTACCAGCCCCAGCCAGGCACAGGCACTAGCCCCAGCCAGGCACAGGCACCGGCCCCAGCCAGGCACTGACCCCAGGCACTGGCTCCAGTCACAGGCACTGGCCCCAGCCAGGCACCAGCCCCAGGCACTGGCCCCAGGCATCATCCAGGGACAGGCACTGTCCCCATCCCAAGCCAGGCACAGGCACCAGCAAGGCATGGGCACAGGCACCAGCCCTAGCCAAGCACAGGCACTGGCCCAAGCCAGGCACAGGCACTGATCCCAGCCAGGAACAGGCATCGGCGCTAGGCACTGGCATCAGCACCAGCCAGGGACAGGCAGCGTCCCTGTCACTAGCCAGGCACAGGCACCAGCCAAGCACAGGCATGGGTACCAGCCCCAGCCAGGTACAGGCACTGGCCCCAGGAACTGGCTCCAATCACAGGCACTGGCCAGGGACAGACACTGTCCCCATCCCCAGCCAGGCACAGGCACCAGCCAGGCATGGGCACAGGCACTGGCCCTAGCCAAACACAGGCATCAGCCCCAGCCAGACACAGGCATCGGCGCCAGGCTCATGCATCAGCACCAGCCAGGGACAGGCAGCGTCCCCATCACCAGCCAGACAAAGGCACCAGCCAGGCACAGGCATGGGTATCGGCTCCAGCCAGCCACAGGCACTGGCCCCAGCCAGGCACAGGCACCGGCCTCAGCCAGGCACAGGCACTGGCCCCAGCCAGGCACAGACACCGGTCCCAGCCAGGCACCTGTCCCAGCCAGGCACAGACACCGGTCCCAGCCAGGCACAGGCACCGGCCCCAGCCAGGCACAGGCACTGGCCTCAGCCAGGCACAGTCACGGGCACAGGCATCGGCCCCAGCCTGGCACAGGCACTGGCCACAGCCACAGGCATCGGCCCCAACCTGGCACTGGCACTGGCACTGGCCCCAGCCACAGGCATGGGCCCCAGCCAGGCACAGGCACTGGTCCCAGCCACAGGCACAGGCCCCAGCCAGGCACAGGTACCGACCCCATCCAGGCACGGGCATCAGCCCCAGCCAGGCACAGACACAGGGCCCAGCCCCAGCCAGGCACGGGACTCGGCCCCAGCCAGGCATGGGTACCGGCCCCAGCTAGGCACAGGCACCAGCCCCAGCCAGGCATAAGCACTGGCCCCAGCCAGGCACTGGCCCCAGGCACTGGCTCTAGTCATAGGCACTGGCCCCAGCCAGGCACCAGCCCCAGGCACTGGCCCCAGGCACCAGTCAGGGACAAGCAGTGTCCCCATCCCCATCCAGGCACAGGCACCAGCAAGGCATGGGCACAGGCACCGGCCCTAGCCAAGCACAGGCACTGGCCCAAACCAGGCACAGGCATCAGCGCTAGGCACAGGCATCAGCACCAGCCAGGGACAGGCAGTGTCCCCATCACCAGCCAGGCACATGCACCAGCCAAGCACAGGCATGGGTACCGGCCCCAGGCAGGCACAGGCACTGGCCCCAGCATCTGGCTCCCGTCACAGGCACTGGCCAGGGACAGACACTGTCCCCATCCCCAGCCAGGCACAGGTACCAGCCAGGCATGGGTACAGGCACCAGCCCTAGACAAGCACAGGCATCAGCCACAGCCAGGCACAGGCATCGGTGCCAGGCTCAGGCATTGGCACCAGCCAGGGACAGGCAGCGTCCCTGTCACCAGCCAGACACAGGCACCAGCCAAGCACAGGCATGGGTACCGGCCCCAGCCAGGCACAGGCACTGGCCCCAGCCAGGCACACACACCGGTCCCAGCCAGGCACAGGCACCGGCCCCAGCCAGGCACAGGCTCTGGCCTCAGCCAGGCACAGTCATGGGCACAGGCATCGGCCCCAGACAGGTACAGGCACCAGCCTGGCACAGGCCCCAGCCAGACACAGGCACTGGCCCCAACCACAGGCATGGGCCCCAGCCAGGCACAGGCACTGGTCCCAGCCACAGGCACATGCCCCAGCCAGGCACAAGTACCGACCCCAGCCAGGCACGGGCATCAGCCCCAGCCAGGCACAGGCACGGGCCCCAGCCAGGCATGGGACTCGGCCCCATCCAGGCATGGGTACCGGCCCCAGCCAGGCACAGTCATCAGCCCCAGCCAGGCACAGGCACTGGCCCCAGTTACAGGCACTGGCCCCAGGCACTGGCTCCAGTCACAGGCACTGGCCCAAGTCAGGCACCAGCCCCAGGCACTGGCCCCAGGCACCAGCCAGGGACAGGCACTGTCCCCATCCCCAGCCAGGCACAGGCACCAGCAAGGCATGGGCACAGGCACCGGCCCTAGCCAAGCACAGGCACTGGCCCAAGCCAGACACAGGCACCAGTCCCAGCTAGGCACAGGCATCAGAACCAGCCAGGGACAGGCAGCGTCCCCATCACCAGCCAGACACAGGCACCAGCCAAGCACAGGCATGGGTACCGGCCCCAGCCAGGCACAGGCACCGGCCCCAGGAACTGGCTCCAGTCACAGGCACTGGCCAGGGACAGACACTGTCCCCATCCCCAGCCAGGCACAGTCCCCAGCCAGGCATGGGCGCAGGCACCAGCCCTAGCCAAGCACAGGCATCAGCCCCAGCCAGGCACAGGCATCGGCGCCAGGCTCAGGCATCAGCACCAGCCAGGGACATGCAGCGTCCCTGTCACCAGCCAGACACAGGCACCAGCCAAGCACAGGCATGGGTACCGGCCCCAGCCAGGCACAGGCACCGGCCCCAGCCAGGCACAGGCACTGGCCCCAGGAACTGGCTCCAGTCACAGGCACTGGCCAGGGACAGACACTGTCCCCATCCCCAGCCAGGCACAGGCCCCAGCCAGGCATGGGCACAGGCACCAGCCCTAGCCAAGCACAGGCATCAGCCCCAGCCAGGCACAGGCATCGGCGCCAGGCTCAGGCATCAGCACCAGCCAGGGACATGCAGCGTCCCTGTCACCAGCCAGACACAGGCACCAGCCAAGCACAGGCATGGGTACCGGCCCCAGTCAGGCACAGGCACTGGCCCCAGCCAGGCACAGACACCAGTCCAAGCCAGGCACAGGCACTGGCCTCAGCCAGGCACAGTCATGGGCACAGGCACCAGCCTGGCACAGGCCCCAGCCAGGCACGGGCATCAGCCCCAGCCAGGCACAGGCACGGGCCCCAGCCAGGCACAGGACTCTGCCCCAGCCAGGCACAGGACTCTGCCCCAGCCAGGCACGGGTACCGGCCCCAGCCAGGCACGGGTACCGGCCCCAGCCAGGCACGGGCACCGGCCCCAGCCAGGCACAGGCACTGGCCCCAGCCAGGCACTGGCTCCAGTCACAGGCACCGGCCCCAGCCAGGCACCAGCCCCAGGCACCAACCAGGGACAGGCACTGTCCCCATCCTCTACCAGGCACAGGCACCAGCTAGGCATGGGCACAGGCACCGGCCCTAGCCAAGCACAGGCATCAGCCCCAGCCAGGCACAGGCATCGGCGCCAGGCTCAGGCATCAGCACCAGCCAGGGACATGCAGAGTCCCTGTCACCAGCCAGACACAGGCACCAGCCAAGCACAGGCATGGGTACCGGCCCCAGCCAGGCACAGGCACCGGCCCCAGCCAGGCACAGGCACTGGCCCCAGGAACTGGCTCCAGTCACAGGCACTGGCCAGGGACAGACACTGTCCCCATCCCCAGCCAGGCACAGGCACCAGCCAGGCATTGGCACAGGCACCAGCCCTAGCCAAGCACGGGCATCAGCCCCAGCCAGGCACAGGCATTGGCGCCAGGCTCAGGCATCAGCACCAGCCAGGGACATGCAGCGTCCCTGTCACCAGCCAGACACAGGCACCAGCCAAGCACAGGCATGGGTACCGGCCCCAGCCAGGAACAGGCACTGGCCCCAGCCAGGCACAGACACCAGTCCAAGCCAGGCACAGGCACTGGCCTCAGCCAGGCACAGTCATGGGCACAGGCACCAGCCTGGCACAGGCCCCAGCCAGGCACGGGCATCAGCCCCAGCCAGGCACAGGCACGGGCCCCAGCCAGGCACAGGACTCTGCCCCAGCCAGGCACAGGACTCTGCCCCAGCCAGGCATGGGAACCGGCCCCAGCCAGGCACGGTAACCGGCCCCAGCCAGGCACGGTAACCGGTCCCAGCCAGGCACGGGTACCGGCCCCAGCCAGGCACAGGCACCAGCCCCAGCCAGGCACAGGCACTGGCCCCAGCCAGGCACTGGCTCCAGTCACAGGCACCGGCCCCAGCCAGGCACCAGCCCCAGGCACCAACCAGGGACAGGCACTGTCCCCATCCTCTACCAGGCACAGGCACTAGCTAGGCATGGGCACAGGCACCGGCCCTAGCCAAGCACAGGCACAAGCCCTAGCTAAGCACAGGCACAGGCACTGGCCCAAGCCAGGCACAGGCACTGGTCTCAGCCAGGCACAGGCATTGGCGCTAGGCACAGGCATCAGCACCAGCCAGGGACAGGCAGCGTCCCCGTCACGCGACAAGGCACAGGCACCAGCCAACCACAAGCATGGGTTCTGGCCCCAGCCAGGCACAGGCACTGGCCCCAGCCAGGCACAGACACCAGTCCAAGCCAGGCACAGGCACTGGCCTCAGCCAGGCACAGTCATGGGCACAGGCACCAGCCTGGCACAGGCCCCAGCCAGGCACGGGCATCAGCCCCAGCCAGGCACAGGCACGGGCCCCAGCCAGGCACAGGACTCTGCCCCAGCCAGGCACAGGACTCTGCCCCAGCCAGGCACGGGAACCGGCCCCAGCCAGGCACGGGAACCGGCCCCAGCCAGGCACGGTAACCGGCCCCAGCCAGGCACGGTAACCGGCCCCAGCCAGGCACGGGTACCGGCCCCAGCCAGGCACAGGCACCGGCCCCAGCCAGGCACAGGCACTGGCCCCAGCCAGGCACTGGCTCCAGTCACAGGCACCGGCCCCAGCCAGGCACCAGCCCCAGGCACCAACCAGGGACAGGCACTGTCCCCATCCTCTACCAGGCACAGGCACCAGCTAGGCATGGGCACAGGCACCGGCCCTAGCCAAGCACAGGCATCAGCCCCAGCCAGGCACAGGCATCGGCGCCAGGCTCAGGCATCAGCACCAGCCAGGGACATGCAGAGTCCCTGTCACCAGCCAGACACAGGCACCAGCCAAGCACAGGCATGGGTACCGGCCCCAGCCAGGCACAGGCACCGGCCCCAGCCAGGCACAGGCACTGGCCCCAGGAACTGGCTCCAGTCACAGGCACTGGCCAGGGACAGACACTGTCCCCATCCCCAGCCAGGCACAGGCACCAGCCAGGCATGGGCACAGGCACCAGCCCAAGACAAGCACGGGCATCAGCCCCAGCCAGGCACAGGCATTGGCATCAGCACCAGCCAGGGACATGCAGCGTCCCTGTCACCAGCCAGACACAGGCACCAGCCAAGCACAGGCATGGGTACCGGCCCCAGCCAGGCACAGGCACTGGCCCCAGCCAGGCACAGACACCAGTCCAAGCCAGGCACAGGCACTGGCCTCAGTCAGGCACAGTCATGGGCACAGGCACCAGCCTGGCACAGGCCCCAGCCAGGCACGGGCATCAGCCCCAGCCAGGCACAGGCACGGGCCCCAGCCAGGCACAGGACTCTGCCCCAGCCAGGCACAGGACTCTGCCCCAGCCAGGCATGGGAACCGGCCCCAGCCAGGCGCGGTAACCGGCCCCAGCCAGGCACGGTAACCGGCCCCAACCAGGCACGGGTACCGGCCCCAGCCAGGCACAGGCACCAGCCCCAGCCAGGCACAGGCACTGGCCCCAGCCAGGCACTGGCTCCAGTCACAGGCACCGGCCCCAGCCAGGCACTAACCAGGGACAGGCACTGTCCCCATCCTCTACCAGGCACAGGCACTAGCTAGGCATGGGCACAGGCACCGGCCCTAGCCAAGCACAGGCACAAGCCCTAGCTAAGCACAGGCACTGGCCCAAGCCAGGCACAGGCACTGGTCTCAGCCAGGCACAGGCATCGGCGCTAGGCACAGGCATCAGCACCAGCCAGGGACAGGCAGCGTCCCCGTCACGCGACAAGGCACAGGCACCAGCCAACCACAAGCATGGGTTCTGGCCCCAGCCAGGCACAGGCACTGGCCCCAGCCAGGCACAGTCACGGGCATAGGCATCGGCCCCAGACAGGTACAGGCACCAGCCTGGCACAGGCCCCAGCCAGACACAGGCATAGGCCCCAGCCAGGCACAGGCCACAGCCAGGCACAGGCACTGGCCCCAGCCACAGACATGGACCTCAGCCAGGCACAGGCACTGGTCCCAGACACAGGCACAGGCCCCAGCCAGGCACGGGCTTCAGCCCCAGCCAGGCACAGGCACGGGCCCCAGCCCCAGCCCTAGGTAAGCACAGGCACTGGCCCAAGCCAGGCACAGGCATCGGCGCTAGGCACAGGCATTATCACCAGCCAGGCACAGGCACCAGCCAAGCACAGGCATGGGTACCGGCCCCAGCCAGGCACAGACACTGGCCCCAGCCAGGCACAGGCACTGGCCCCTCAGCATCTCGCCTCTACTGCTGCAGCCGCTGGGTTCCTGAGGGAGGGAATGGAGGGCCCTGTGATCCTGCTTCACCACCACTGCAACTCCCCGCTGCTGGAGCATCCAGGGTCCACAGCATTCCTCCACTTCTGCCAGCTTCCTGAAGGACCCTGCCTCCTGTGACCCTTACTTCACAGCCCCCCAGGTAAGATACCTATTCAGACTATACGACGGACCCCCATCTTATAAAAAATATTTTTTTCCTATTTTCCTCCCGAAAATTTGAGGTACGTTTTATGGTCCGGTGCGTCTTATAGTCCCAAAAATACGGTAGTCTTTTACAATGCTCTGGAGGAATTTTGGCTCACTCATCTTTCCAAAATAGTTAAAAAATTCAGCCACATTTGGTTTCCAAGCATAAACTTCTTTTTTAAGGTCTAACCACAGCATCTCAATTGGATTAAGTTCAGGACTTTGACTAGGCCACTCCAAAGTCTTAATTTTGTTAACTTTGCTTTTCTTAAGCCATTCAGAGGTGGACTTGCTGGTGTGTTTTGGATCATTGTCCTGCTGCATAACTCCAGTGCCCTTCAGCTTGAGATCCCGAACAGATGGCTGAACATTCTCCTTCAGGATTTTTTGGTAGACAGCAGAATTCATGACTCCATTTACCACAGCAAATCTTCCAGGTCCTGAAGTAGCAAAACAGCCCAAGAACATCACACTACCACCACCACATTTTACAGTTGGTATGATGTTCCTTTTCTGAAATGCTTTGTTACTTCTACGCCAGATGTCATGGGACATACACCCTCCAATAAGTTCAACTTTTGTCTCGTCAGTCCACAGAGTATTCTCTCAAAAGTCTTTGAGATCATCGAGATGCTTTCCCGCAAAACAGAGACAAGACTTTATGCTCTTTTTGCTCAGCAGTGGTTTTCGTTTTGCAACTCTGCCATGCGTGCTATTTTTGCCCAGTCTTTCTTATGGTGGAGTCATGAACACTGCCCTTAACTGAGGAAAGTGAGGCCTGAAGTTCTTTGGATGTTGTTGTGGAGCCTTTTGTGACTTCTTTCATTCAGAGCTACGTCCATACAACAAAGCATGGGAAGACATATGACTGTTTTGTGGACTTTAAAAAGGCCTTTGATTCAGTGTGGCACCTGGGCCTGTTCCTGAAACAGCTGGAGAGAGGAATAGAAGGAAAGACTTATGACGTCATCAAAAGCTCCTACACCGAGAACCGCTGCAGCGTGAGTATGAACGGTAGAGGAACAGCTTATTTCCAGCAAAGCTGCAGAGTCATAAGGGGCTGCAGACTACGTCCAACACTCAACATTTGCATCAATGAGTTGGACACCTCTCTGGAGTCTTCTGCAGCACCAGGTCTCAGACTCCATGACGCTCAGATGAAATTTTTGCTGTATGCAGATGACCTACTGCTGCTGTCATCATCCTAGAAAGGCCTCAAAAACAAGTTGAAAATCTTTGAGAAATTCAGCTCCACATGGGCACTATCAATCAATCCAAAGAAAACCAAAATGCAAAAAAAATGTATGCAATAGCGCTGCTACTTAGTATAATAAACAGTTGACGATGAGTTGTGTTCCAAAAGCACTGATTGCCCACGTACTGAATGCAATGCAGAAGAACTGGTAGATATGGTACGCACTCCAACGTAACTGAAAATAATATGAAGTGTTACCTGGGGTCGGTGTAGCTATATGGAGGGTCCAGTCCGGACATGATCAAAATCGCTTCAGGGATATCCAAGGTGAGTATGAAAGCTGCGGAAGGTCTGTGAAAAGTACAAAGTGGATTTATCCCCCTTGCTTCTGTGGTGCACGAGTTAGATGGGCAGGCTGCAGCGGTGAGTAACAGAACAGTCCACGTGGTACAGAGATGGTGTGCTGGCCGGTCACATCTGTGCTGCTTCCAATAGTAAAGTGCTAGGCGTTCTGTGTCTGAGTGGGACTATGAGCGAATATGAATAGCCGTACCAGAGCGCCAATAACAGGGCAAAAATATTAAAAGGACTGATTTATTAATACACACAACGCGTTTCTGTGGACACAGCCACCTTCATCAGGTGAGACACACCTGATGAAGGTGGCTGTGTCCACCGAAACGCGTTGTGTGTATTAATAAATCAGAGCGGAGCTTGTGGAGCTTTACACTGGGGTTGTGCAGAGGTGCACAACTTCATAAGGTTAGTAGCCATCCCCACACCCCTCTAACAATTGCAATACTGAGTCACCCATTGCGCCTTGTTCTCTCCTCTCTTTACATATTGAGTGGGACTATGGGCTTCCCTCTCTGCACACCCTATTCGACGTGAGGATACGACCTCCTTCGTCAGGGTAAACAAACACATAGAGCATCATTGTATTTATAAGTGGGTGACTGTTCTGATTGGTCTACAGCAGCTTGATTAATTAAAAGCAAAAAGTTTGATTTTGCTATTTAAGCCATAAGGATTTAGTGAATTAATTTAAAAAATCCATCTGCTTTCCACTTTTGACATCTGGTTAATCTAATTTCCTCCCCTCCAGTGCTTTTTAAAATTTTATATCCCCCAAAAACTAGTGCCTGATAATTAACAGGTACTACATTTTATAATGCAGGGATAATGTGTGACATGTGAATTGTCACTTAATAACATTTGCATGTTCTTTCATTCTTATTTTTAATTCTCTTTTGGCTCTTCCTATCTACTGCTTATGGCAAGGGCACTGTATACAATAAATAATTCCTTTTGAGCAACAGGACATACGTGTTTGTATATTTAAATGTTTCCTCCTCGTTATTAAATGGAAATACTGGTTGTTTTACTTTTAGTTTCTTTACACATAATGCATACTTTGCAAGGAAAAAAACCTTTAATAACTGTATCGCTTTTATTTTCTTTGTCATCACTGTGTATTACTGTCAGGGCTAATTGGCTTGCTAATTTCTTTGCCTTCCTATAAACGAAACTGGATTTAGGGGGAATGTATTCTCCAATGATTTTGTCTCCCCTCAATAGTGGCCAGTAGAGAAGAGTGAATGTTTCAATATTCGATTCGGATTACGATCTCCGAATTTGCAATATTCTCTGATTAATTCATTGAATATTCGTCTAACATTTCCGAACGCTATAGGACTCAATGGGGGGGACAAAAAAAATGCATATACAACACCCTTCAAACTGGCCTAAATGCTTCCAAAACACATCAAATTAGGGGTAGACAATTGGAAAATGTCATTAATTGACCCAGATTACTATAATTATTATTATTATTACAGAGACATTTATTCCGTGGCACTTTACATGTCAACAGGGGTCACAGTCGGTGACTCACCGACTTGTACAAGACGAGGTAGGGCCCTGCAATCTACAATGGATGGGTGAGGATACAGTAGGTGAGGGTACAGCTAGTCATGTAGTGGTATGCTGGAGCGAGGGTTACCGCAGATTGTACGCTTGTCAGAAGAAAGTGGGTCTTCAGCTTCCTTTTCAAAGTTTCCATGGTAGGCAAGTGTCTGATGTGTTGGGGTACAGCATTACACAGTAGGTGAGATACACAGGACAAATCTGCTGAGAGCCTAAATCACAGTAAGCCTCCTGGAGCTCACAACTGAGCAGATTAACCCCTGCACCGAATAGTAAGACGAGAGGCTTCTAATGACTGCAGAAGTGGGAGGAAACAGACACTGCAGTCCTCTGGCTCCTCTCTGTTATGATAAACTCGTGACACCTTGCAAGCTTCAACACAATGTTTACAAGGTAGACAGCAGCGGTGGTCGGTCTCCTACACAAAGAGCTAACTCCTTTATGATCATAGAGGCTGCCATCTCCTTAGCTTACTGCTGGTACTTTTCTGTGGGAATGAGCTTGTCTCCAACCAGCCTGGAATATTTCCAGTGAATTATGGCATGACGCCATGGTTTTAGCAGTGCACCCAGTACCAGAATCGAAGCCATCCACAATTTCCTTCTCAGGAATTTTATTTGGCAGACTGAGTGGATTTACTTTCTCACAAAGGAGCTGAAGACACTGTCAGCTAATGGTGGAGTTCAACCTCTGTCCTGGTAACAGAGGAGGAAGAAGCAGCAGATGCGATTGATGGGGCGGCTGATGGTTGTTGAGGTCCACATTTTATCGCAGTGAGATGGCCAGAGTAACGCATGTTGATTGTACATGTGAAGGTTCATGAATGTAGTAGTCAAATTATTGCACTTTTTCCCACTACTGAGTTTTTTCTCGGAAAGTTTGCAGATAATGTGAGTTGGCTCATTTTTTGTGGTCTCAAAAAACCCCCAGGCTAGGCAACCCTCGCCGTCCCTGTGAGCTGCAGAACCTCAACCGCTGCTGGCCATAGCCACAGTTGTGGCTAAGGATGCAGTGCTTGTCTCGGTTGCATCACTCCGTGTGTGCGTGCCGTAGGATGCATCGTAACCTCCGCGTCTTCCTCCTCCTCACATGAGCTACTCGGCTGTGTGCCACTGGGTTCACACCAACTGGGATCTACAGGTTACTGTGCCCTGACAGCACAGTACAGTCCACGTAACCCTCAAGTATCTTATAGAATTAGGACCGACACCTCTTCCGGTACAGCGAACCCAGGAGATGGAGACCTAACCAGGAATGTGCATATTTCCCGAAATTAGGGCCTAACACCACCAAAGTGGCATCAATTTCACTACAGTAGACGTAGTATAATGGTGACCGACACCTCTTCCACTACAGCCAACTCAATAGATGGAGACCCAATCAGGATTCTCCACATTTCAAAAAGTTAGGGCCTAAAACCACTAAATTGGCATCAATTTCAGTACAGTACAAATTATAGAATTAGGAATGACACCTCTTCCACTACAACCAACCTAATAAATGGAGACCCAATCAGGATTTTCCACATCTCCAAAAAATAGTGGCCGACACCAGCAAAGTGGCATCAATTTCACTACAGTAGAAATAGTGTAATTAGGAATGACACCTCTTCCACTACAGCCAACCCAATAGATTGAGACTCAATTATGAGTGTTCATATTTTAAAAAAATAGGGCCTAAAACCACCAAAGTGGCATCAATTTCACTAGAGTATAAGTAGTATAATGGGGACCGTTACCTCTTCCACTACAGCCAAACCAGCAGATGGAGACACCATCAGGAGTGTTCGCATTTAAAAAAATTAGGGCCTAAAACCTGCAGCAGCAGCAAGAGCAGGCACAGAAGCCATATCACAGACTGCAATTCTGCAAGATCAATACAGCACACTAAAAACTACAACATCGCCTAGTCTGCACAGTCTGCGATTGGGGTGAAAAAGTCTTTGGAGATCCATGACTTATTCATCTTGATGAAAGTTAGGCGGTCTACACTTTCATGGGACAGGCAGCTGCGCTTATCCGTGAGGACACCATCAGCAGCGCTGAAGACACGTTCTGAAAGAACACTGGCTATCGGGCATGATAAAACCTCCAAGGCGTGACAGGCGAGGTCAGGCCATTCATCCATTTTTGAAGACCAAAATGTAAAAGGGTCCAAATCCTCCCTGATGGTATTCATATTGAGCTCTAGATACTCCTGCACACTCCTCTCCAGTCGTTCACCACTTGTCAGTCATGTGCTCTTTTGTGCTGGTGCACGATCTGGTCTAAAAAATTTGTGAAAAGACTCACAGAAATTGCTTCTGCCACTTACAATGCTGCTGCAGCTAATGTTTTGACGTTGACGAACTGATGTGCCGGAGGTTAAAAGACTACAGTGATGTACACTGTGTGCCTCACTGCTATCTTGGGGAAAACCTCTCTTAAGGTTGCCTAAAAGCAGGTTTCAATACTCCAGCATTAGCTGGTCCTTTTTCAGGGCGGGGAGCATCTGGCAAAATTTACCCTTATAACGTGGATCTAACAGAGTGGCAACCCAGTAGTCCGCATTATTTCGAATCTTAACTATACGGGGATCATGTTGCAGATAGTTGTCATGCCAGGTGTGGGAAAGACTTAGTGCAACACAAAGGGAAAAGGGAAAGGGAGCCCAGACTCTAGTGAAATGCAGAAGGGGAGACCTCCTAGTCTGGTCTAATGTCACCCTGTCTCAGCTACCGTCCCTGTATTGGCTCTTCACCAATCGCCGCACGTGTGCCTCGCCCTGACTTTCCCTAAGGCTAGAGACAGGAGGAGAGGAGCACTAGTTGATCTCCACTAAACTGTATAGACAACAAGGGTAGGGAGGATTGCTTTGCTTTAGATGACTCCAGACAAATGCGCACACGGCCTCAAGCTCCAGAGAGGACAAGGTACTGCTCTTGCTAAAGTCTCACAAGTAGTAATAAATATCGCCGACACCTGCATCTCAGACACACCAGGTGTTTATATACTCATACCAGGGAGCTAATTAGCCAGAGGGAGGTAGCCGCTGGGTCCTAGAGACAGTCAGCCTCTAAGAAGATGTCTGTAAGGCCAAACGTAGAGATCTCCTGCAACCAACTGCAGGGCGACTGTCTGTCACCTCTGACACACCCTTGACAATAGTGCCTCAAAAAGGCACTCATATGTCGGGCTCTTCCAGGAGGTCCAAAGACAGGCTGTACTGATGGCTGTGTAACACTGATTGATGCTTGTTTCCTCCGTCCCCTCTCTCCAAACACGAACAGAGAGGGGATGATTATCCTCTTCATCTTCTGAGTGTTGCTCGCCCATCACGTCTTCCTCCTCCATTTGTTCCCCAGCTCTTGCACCTTCACTAACAGTTTGACTGGTATCACCAACCCCCCCTCAATCCCCATAATCCACCATCACTTGGCATCCGCCTGTGTGATGACAGTCTGAAACTCAGAGAAATTCTTATCCCTTCCTCATCCTCCTCTTCTTCTGGGATAACCACCTCATGCCGCAGGCTATTCAAAGTCTGCTCCAGCATGTAGATGACCCGAATAGTGATGTTGATGACGGCATCATCAATACTAACTAATTTTAGTAGTCATTTCAAAACTGTGCAGAAGAGTGCAGAGGTCCTTAATCTGTGCCCACTCTGTAAACGTGATATGCCCCGCATCCATATTGCGTTGGCTCAGGCTATACAACATCACATACTAAGTAAGGGCTCGTTGCTGCTTTCATTGCAACATGTGCAGAGTGAAATTCCACCGTGTCAGCACATCGCATATCAACCTGTTTTCTGACATGGACAAAAACCTCTATATCGATGCAAGTCAGTGACATGAGGGGTGTTAATGGCAGAAGTGAGCACACGGCTTCTGTTCTTTCTGAAGCAGCTCATCCAGGCCGGGATAGTGGCAGAGAAATCACTGTACCACCAGGTTGAGGACGTGAGCCATGCAAGGCACTTGTGTGAGCTTGCCTCGGCCTAGGGCCGCCACCACTTTCACACTGTTATCACACATGCCTTTCCCTGGCTGTAGGTTCAGCGGAGACAGCCATTGCTAAAACTGAGCCTGAAGAGCTGTCCACAACTCTTCAACTGTATGACTGCGATCTCCAAGGCATATTAATTTTAAGACTGCCTGATTGCGGTGAGCCCTGACTGTGCAGTATGTGTGGATTCCCTCTGCACTGTTGTCTCGTTAAGGCAGAAGTTGAGTGCACAGGTGGAGGCCCTAGAGTAGGTGGAAGAGGCAGAAGCAGAGGAGGTAGTGTGAAATACAAAGGTTTGTTCTGCAAGCCTTTGGGATTCCATGATTTCTGGAGTGGCCCCTTCCCTGCCTGCCCACACAGCCACCAGAGTCACCCAGTGCCCAATCAGCGAGATGGAATGCCCTTGACCATGCTTACTTGTCTATGGTGACAAATATTTACTCAAGGAACAGGTGATGTCTGAGACATGCTGGTGTAGTGCAGGCCCAGCTGTCTTAGAGAAGTAATGGTGACTGGGCAACTGGTACTGGGGAAATGTGATGGCCATCAGCTTTCAGAAACCGTTTGTATCTACCAGGCAGAAAGGCAGCATTTCCGTGGCCAACAGATTGGAGATGGTGGAGTTCAACCTTTAGTTTTCTCATGTGTAAGATGAAACAATCTTTTACGTGACCACAACTGTGGGACTGAGGGCTGGCTGCAGTGCTGAGAGAGAGAGTGGAGTATGGTGAAACGGACAAACTGATGGACTGTGAGTGAGGTGCCGGCGGAGATTTTATGATGGATTGAGAAACATGTGGTGTGCTCGGTGAAACAAACACAGCATGTCTGCTTCTGTTACAGCTGACAGGTTATCACTCAGCCTGACTGGAGCGGTTAGAGAACTAGGGGTTCTGCTGTGGGAGACCTGCGTGACATTACTTGGCAAGGTAACAGAGGAAGAAGAAGCAGCAGATGCAGTTGATGGAGCAGCTGATGGTTTTTGAGGTCCACTGGTCTGCATTTTAGCGTAGTGAAATTCCCAGCATAATGCATGTTGTGTGCGCATGTGAAGGTTCATGCATGCAAAAAGTAATCAAATTATTGCACTTTTTCCCTCTACTGAGTTTTTTCTTGCAAAGTGTGCAGATAACGTGAGTTGGCTCATCTTTTGTGGTCTCAAAAAAGGCCCAGGCTAGGCAACCCTTGCCACCCCTGCGAGCTACAGACCTGCGACCGCTGCTGGCCACAGCCACCGTTGTGGCTAAGGATGCAGTGCTCCTCGTGCTTGCATCACTCTGTGTCTGCGCCATAGGGCAAAAGGTATCCTTCTTGTCTTCCTCCTCCACCTCCTCACATGAGCTACTTGGCTGCGTGACTCTGTGTTCACACCAAGTAGGTTCTTCAACCTTGTCATCATCCAATGTGTTATCCCATTCCTCACCCTCAAAGTGACCCTTCTCCACTTGTCCACTTGTTGCCCTGACAGCACAGTACAGTCAGATACCTGAAGCTCATGCAGAGTCTCATCAGGATCACCTGCCACCCCCGTGGTTAACGTCTGGTGGCGAGGGTCAGGAACCTGCTCCGACCCTACTCTGTCCTGCCCCAAATCCAGTGCTTTCACTAACATTACCACCTACCCCACGTATATTTTGAACACCAAACCTATTCCCCCTTCCACTGCGACCTCTCTTTTTCCCACTAATGTTGCTCAGATAGTGTGGTAGGAGCACGCTATTAGCAATACAAAATTAGATTTTTTCCTCTGCAAAAGCTCTGCACACTCCTGAGTTTTAGCGGCACCAAATGACAATGTAAGATATGGCTTGCTGTATAACATTACTAACAGAAGAAAGTATTTTTTAGAGTGTATGAGGCCTATATAACATACAAGATATTCTCCAAACTATTTCAAACTGAGATGTCCCCTGCTGTAAAATGTTAAGAACCAAAAAAAGTATATTTTTTTATTGTGGATGAGGCCTGTATAACATAGAATATATGCTTCAAGATATTTAAAACTCAGATCTAGCCTGCTGTATCACGTTAGGAACAGCAAAAAATAGATTTTTTTACTCTGCATAAGCTCTGCATAGAGCTGAATTTCACTGCCACTTAAGGATTAAGTAACTTATAGTAGAGTATGGAGTGCAGAGTACAGTGTGCGTTTGCAGCAGAAAAAAATATTTTTTGGACTCTGGCTAGCAACAGAAATAATCTATTTTTTTACTCTGAAAACAGCTGAACTTTAACGCCACTAATGTACAGTCGTAGGTGGCCTTTAGCAGAGTGTATCACGCTTGTGACTCAAAAAATCTCTTGTGGACTCTGCCTAGCAAGACAAAAAATATATATTGTTTTACTGTACATACAGCTGAATTTCACCCACCAAAAAATAACAAAGTGGGCTACCACAGTTTGCACTATCACATTAGCAAATGAAAAAAAAGGTTTTTGTGCTCTGCACTGAGAAGCTCTGCAAAGTCTGAAGACAGCTGAATTTCAACCCCACAAAATTAAAAGGTCGGTTACAACGGCTTGCTTGCTTTATCATATAAGCAAGTGCAAAAATAGATTGAAGGTATACTCCTGCATACAGCACAATACAACCGGTGCACAACAAAGTTCTATGGCATGGGCCCTGCTGTTTCTGTCTAAATGTCAGTAATTGCACAAAAAAAAAAAAAAAAAAATGTGCAGCAAGGTCAATTTCACAGGTGCATACATTCCCATTGTTTTTTTCTCTTTTGTCTGCTCCACTCATCTTTTGTATGGCCAATAATGATTTCCTTGGAATTTTTCCCACTTGTTCCTTTAGAGTTTCTAGATGGATCTGATTATAGCCCTTTTGGATGAATTTAGTTATCATTTTTTCTGATTCCTCTTGGTAATCTTCATATCTTGTACAATTTCTTTTTGCTCTCATAAATTGTCCTCTTGGAATGTTTTTTACCAAATGAGTAAATGACTACTGTCCATTTTTGTATAACTATTACTGTCAGTTGGAGCAGAAAAACTTGGCACTCTTTGAAAATAAGTTCCTTTTATTTGCATTCATATAGCGTTAAACGTTTTTGGTCCTGATACAGACCTTCATCAGAACTTAATGCTTTAGGTATGGAACTCCCAGAAAAATGCGCTTGTGTGTGACCGACATCGCTTGAGGACAGCGCTCTCCTCAAGCGACGTCGGTCGCACACACAAGAGTGTTTTTCTGGGAGTTCCATACCTAAAGCATTCAGTTCTGATGAAGGTCTGTATCAGGACCAAAAACGTTTAATGCTATATGAATGCAAATAAAAGGAACTTATTTTCAAAGAGTGCCAAGTTTTTCTGCTCTATATGATATATGGGTTGAATACCATCCTTGTGCACCTGAATCAGTTACTGCAAGAGTGCCATATATTATCGTTTTCTGTTATGGTCAGTTGGCTTGCTGTAACTTTGTGGTCAGCATACCTTCATGTATATACACGGTGATATCTAAAGAATTTATCGAAAATTATCTTATGACTGCTGTGAAATTCAAATTCAAATCATTTGTATTTATTTCTTGTCAGCCATACTTTTGTTCCGGTCTCCCATGATCTTCAAATTACTCAGAACCCCTCGCCACACCGAAGAGAGCGACGAAACAAAATGTTCCTCCTCAGGAACTCCCGAAGCCACATCCCCCACTAAAAGTAACAAACTGTGGATGGAAACCATGTGCACCAAAGAACGATGACCTGCCGGTAGATTCTTGGCGATGATTATTAATAGCAAATTCTGCCAACGGTAAGTGAGATGCCCAATCCTCCTGATATTCGGAGACAAAACATCTGAGGTAAGTCTGTAGAGAACAGAATGCTTTCCAGAAACTGGAAACAAACTGGGTCCCCCGGATCTGACACCAAAGAAGAGTACCTGACCGACGGGTATGCGATACTTTAGAATGCGCACAAATACTACTAGCAGACACTTGTTAAATCACATACCGATAAAAACCCTGGCCACCAAAAATGACAAGAAAGGAGGTCTGCAGTTGCCTTACCACCTGGATGACCAGCAAGCACAGAGTTGTGATGTTCCCTAATTACTCTGTGGCACAAATTAGATGGTATAAATAACGTCCTGAAGGGCAAGAGGCAGGAGCGTCCCCTTGAGCCTTCAACACCTCACTCTCCAGTTCAGGGTACAATGCCAAAATGACTACCCCATTCTTCAAAAATGTGTGCTTTTTTGTTTATTTTTGTTTTTACATCATGCACTACAATGCATGAGACCTTTGTGATAACACCGGCCGGTCACCTTGTCTACCCTGTCAGTCCTGCAAACCAGGAGGTCATTGTTTGACCTCTGGGTGCCATGACAACCATTGGCTCTCTGTAATTTAGTCATAGGGGTGCCGATGGGGGTGTGAGAGGGATCCCACTTCCAAATGTTGCAATCGCTCTTTATTGTGGCATGTGGACGGTTAATCAGCAAGGGGTGGTGTGGCACCATCCCTGGCTGTTAAATGCGCCAAGCTCCTGCGATGATCGGGCTGGAGGTGCCGATATTTCAGTACCTCCGCATGATCATGCTGTGATTGACTGACCGATCACAACAATCTGAGTGCAGGAACCGATGGCATGGGTCCCCTCACCTCTTCCGGTGCCACTCAGCTGTCAGTGACTGCTGTCGGAATGGAACTGTCACTGTGTGTTTACATATAGTGACCGTTTTAATCCATGATGGACATGGCACGTCATGATGTGGAAACTGACACCTGCTCATGATGTGCTATGTCCGTCATTTGTCATTACGGGGTTAATCGATAGAAAAATGGTGACAAAACTTTTTTTTTTAAACTTGCATTTTTTTTTCACCACTTTAAATAGCAAAAAAAATCTGCAAGTTTTGTATCGCTGCAATTGTACTGACATGGAAAATCATTTTGCAGGTTAGTTTTCAAACACAATGAACCCTGCTAAAGCAAAACACGAAAAAACAATGGCAGAATTGTGGTTTTTTTAACCATTTCATTTCACTTCATTTTTTTTCCATTTTCCAGTATATAGTATCGTAAAATGAAAATGTCATGAAAAAATGAAAGTCAATTTGTTCCCAAAAAAACCCATATTTTTTTATGGGAAAATAAAAAGTAATAGCGAACAAAAGTTCATTTTCATAATTGTCTGTGTCTGACCATGTACGGAACATACCAAAGCTCCTGGGCAGGGGAGGAAGCAACTAGTGTTGAGCCACCCCCGTAGTGTTCGAGTTCGGTTCGGTTCGTCGAACACCCGTGTGTTCGCCGAACTGTTCGTCGAACTGTTCGTCGAACACCTTCGAACACCGTTAAAACCAATGGCAGGCAAACAAAAACACATAGAAGCACATAGAAAACACCTTCAAAGGTGTCCAAAAGCTGACAAACTGCTCAGAAGACATAACTAACACATGGAAAAGTGACAAGTACATATAGTCATGCGAAAATAAAAGAGGTGGAGGAGTAAAAGGAGGGGGAGACACAGATATAGGCATGTCATGCCCTTCTAAAATCCAAAAAGTGAGAAGCCGACACGGCCAGTCCGCTCCTGCCCGTGCCACCTCCGTGTCGCCGGGTTTGTGCTAGAGCCGCGGTGAACCCTGACGGGCAGCCCCCCTCTCCCAATACTGGTGCCTGTCCGCTGGTGGGTCGAGCGAGCCCCCCAGTGGTGGAGGCAGCTCTAAGCTTTTTAATTTAAATTGTCTCTCTAATTTGAATGAATACACTTTAAATCCATTTACAAGGATCTATTGGAGGGCAAGTCTCATGCCAGCAGCCGCGGTAATTCCAGCTCCAGTAGCGTCCACTAAAGCTGCTGCAGTTAAAAAGCTTTTATAAGGATCGAGCTCGGCTGTCCACCGCAAGGCATCCTACTGCCAGTCCCAGCCCCTATGCCTTGGGGTGCCTCCTGATGCTCTTCACTAAGTATCCCATGGTCCCGAAGCATTTCCTTTGAAAAAATTAAGTGTCTAAACTACAGGTGGTGCAGCTTGCTTAACAGCCGGGATAATCCGCTCACTAGCAGACACTGCTACTAGGCACAAAGTATTTCCTGGGCTAGATGCAGTTAAAAATTTGTAATTAGATACTCTCGTTGGATGCTGAGAAAGCATTCCATAGAGTCTCCTGGCACGCCATATATGATTCTCTTAAAAAGCTTGGGGTAGGGGTCTAGGGGACCCTTTTATAGCCAAAATCACGGCCCTGTATCGCAATACGTCACCTAGGCTGAAGATAAATGGAACTGTAGCACCCTGAGGGCTCGGTTGCTACAGACGTATTGCACCTCACCCAGAGGTGTGATATCTCACTCTCAGGTAAGGATGGAGTGTGGATCAGGACCCGACACCTGCATGCATTACACCACATTGCCGTGGGGCAGGGCGACCAATATGCCCCTGAGATGGGCACGACAGTCCCTGTCCCTGGCTGGAGTGGGGGGAGGGAACACTGAGGAAGGGGAACCCTGTAGTGCAGGAGCAGGGAGGAAGCAGTTCCTGGGTGCATTGAGAAGGGAGTATAAAAGGTGGGCACCATCTTAGTTCAGTGCAGAGAAGCCTGAGCAGAAGTGAGAGGGAGCAGGGGCTCTGCATGAGCTCTGCTCCAGAGGCGGGCCTAGTAACAGAGGCCCAGGCCTGGAAGAGGGAGAAGGAAGGAAGAGGAGCGGAGAAGGCTCCAGGAACGAGGAATGAAGGGATCCCAGGGGTGCAGACGGGCGAGTCGCCACCGCACGCCCGAATCCACCTGCGTGGAGGGGTCAGGCCAAAGGGGGAGACCGGTCCCCGAACTAGTGGAGGCAGGAAACGACCCTCAGCTAGAAACCGGAGGCTCTGACATTTTATGTGGCGCAGCCCCTCGCTACACCCGCTAGGAAGGCACCACATAGGGTCAGGGAAACTGGCGCCAAGTTTACCAAGAGGAGGCCCGAGGCAGCCGGACAGAAGTGTTGGTAAGAAAGGCCAGACAAAGGACACACAAAGGGGGTCCTGTGAAGTGCTCCAAAGTTATCTGGGAGTTGTCTGAGCTCCTCACCTGGTGAGCACAGTACGACGTGGGCAGCCGTTACCTGCAGACGTGGTCTGGATAATAAGAACTGTGAGTAAAGGCCCTGGACTGCATCACTGACTCCGTGTCGATACTGCTGCTGCCCTGCACCATCACCCCCATCCTCCGCATACACTGCCCTGAGGCTATACTCCTCCCGTGGGGAGTTATGCTACGCTCTGCTGCACCCACAACACCAGCCTCAGCGGTCTGCCCTGTAGCGGCGGTTCACTCTGACCGCAATCCACGGGTGGCGTAGTCGGACATTTAAACATCAAAACCACATAAATAGTTCCGCCACTGGTTTGACCGCCCTGAGCCACGGTACCGGGTCGCCGCCACGAAGACTACAACCACCAGCATCCACCAAAAAGGGTCCGGCTCCGGGTGTCCCAAGGCCCAGGGGGCGCGTCAGAACATTTTCATCACCTTTCACAATCACCAATGGGACAAGGCAGGGATGTTCTCTGTCCCCTCTCTTATACATCCTAGTGACGGAGCACCTGCTCTCATCAATTCGCCATAACCCCAATATTAGGTGGATTGAGGTGGGAGGCACCGAGTACAAGTGCTCTCTATTTGCTGATGATGTCCTAGTATATATCACTCAATCACATATATCCATCCATGCTGTTATGGCTGAAATAGATCACTTTGTTACATGGTCAAATTTTAAAATCAATGCAGCGAAGTCTGAGGCCCTCGATGTCTCCCTCCCCAAATCCATATAGGATTCCATCCAGTCCAACTTTCCCTTTGCCTGGCCCTCACAGGGTATCAAATACTTAGGAATTCCTATTCATAGAGACCTCTCCCATCTATGTTATCTTAATTTTGGGCCCTTTATTGAACAACTCCATACAGACCACGGTTGGCAAGTTAGAACTGTAAGATTCACTACGTGAACCACTGGTGTTTTGTGGAAAAGCACATGTACACTGTGTTCCAAATTATTATGCAAAAAGTGTTTAGGAGTGATAAGGGAAGAATTTGTTTGTTTGTCAGTTAAACTCATTGATGGTGATGTGTGTCAGGGCTCTTTATATCACTGTAAGCAATTGCAGACACCAGTGCTAATTAGTTTGTCAGGTGTGTCCAATGAAAGGCAAGACTACTTAAGAAGGCTCTCTCACATTATTCAGCAGCCTACATTTTCTGCCAAAATGGGAAAGAAAAAGGATGTGTCGGCTGCTGAGAAGCAACAAATTGTGGAGTGTTTAGGTCAAGGCATGACTACAATCAACATTGTGCGATGATCAGGATGAAGTGTCTTGGCAATCAAGAAGTATGTAGCTGATTCACAGTACACACGTGTGCGTGCTGATAAGGGCAAATTGAGGACTCTTTCCTACAGGCAATTACGTCAGGTTGAAAGAGCAGCGGCAAAAAAGCCTTGTCATAGCAGCAGACAAGTTTTTGAAGCTGCTTGTGCCTCCAACGTCCCCCGAACAACAAGATGCAGGGTCCTTCAGAGGTTTGCAGCTGTGCATACGCCATCCTGTCGACCTCCTCTATCCACTTCACACAAGCAGAAACGGCTCCAGTGGGCCAAACATTACATGAAGACTGATTTCAAAACTGTTTTGTTCACGGATGAGTGCCGTGCAGCGCTCGATGGTCCAGATGGATGGAGTGGAGGATGGCTGGTTGATGGACACCCCACGCAAACACGGCTACAGCGCCAACAAGGAGGAGGTGGAGTAATGTTTTGGGCTGGAATCATGGGGAGAGAGATTGTCGGCCCCTTTAGGATCCCTGAAGGCGCTAAAGATGAACTCCATAATGTATGTGGATTTTCTCAAACAGCACTTCCTGCCATGGTTCAAGAAGAAGAACCGTGTATTTCACAGCAAGATCATTTTTCTGCATGATAATGCACCATCTCATGCTGCACATAAAACATCTGCATCTCTGGCTGATATGGGCATAAAAGGGGACAAACTTATGGTGTGACCCCCATGCTCCCCTGACCTCTACCCCATTCCGAACCTTTGGAGCATCATTAAAAGGAGTGTCTATGATGGCGGGAGGCAGTTCACATCTAAGCAACAGCTCTGGGAGGGTATTCTGTCCTCATGCAAAACAATTGAAGCAGAAACCATCCAAAACCTGACAAATTCAATGGACGAGAGAGTTCAGAAGCTCCTTTCGAACAAGGGGTCCTATGTGAAAATGTAACATCACCTAGAATAAAGTTTTGAGTTGAAAACTGTTTGATTTCAGTTTCTAACAACCTGCTAATGCTTATAATTTCAAAAATGACCATTTTTTTGGTCTTTATTAAATGAAAAGGTTGATCGAGAAGTTTGGGGGATCTAAGAGTGTGGCAACCCAGTAGTCATGATTACTTCGAATTCTGACAATATGAGGGTCATGCTGCAGGTAGTGCAGCAAGAAGGCACTTATGTGTCTTGCGCATCTCGGAGCCCCAAAATTATTTTCCGGGCTAGATGCAGCTAAAAATTATTTTTAATTTTAAATCTGGTGGAGCTTATTATAGATGGCCTAATAGGATCAGTGCTGCACACTGCTACAAAGCCCAAATTATTTTCCAGTCAAGATACAGATAAACATGATTAGTAATTTGAAAGCTTAAAACGTTTGGTAGGGTGATTTTAACCAATCATCAAGCTTTTACTCTCCCCAGGATGACACAGGGGTAGAAAAGTCATTTCGGATCCATGATTTGTTCATCTTTATGAACGTGAGTCTGTCTACATTATCAGTGGAGAGCCGCGTGCGCTTATCTGTCAGCACACCACCAGCAGCGCTGAACACACGTTCAGACAGAACGCTGGCTGCGGGGCATGACAAGATCTCCAAGGCGTAAGTGGCTAGCTCCGGCCATTTATCCAGATTGGAAGCCCAAAAAGAGCAAGGGTCCAGTGACACAGTCGTGGCTTCAATGTTTACTTGGAGATACTCCTGTACCATCGTCTCTAGGCGTTGACTATGTGTCAGACTTCTTGTCTCCTGTGGCCTTGCAAAGGATGGGCTAAAAAAGTGGTGAAATGATTCCGCAAAATTGATGTTACCAGCAGATACTGTGGTTCTGTTACGGTTTGAGTGCTGAACACTTGACGGTCCCACGGTTGGCAAGTTGGAACTGTGAGATTCACTACGTGCACCACTGGTATTTTGTGGAAAAGCACATGTAAGATTCTGCAACAGTCTCTGCTGATACTCCTGCATGCGTGCATCCCTTTCTATGGCAGGAATAATTTCTGCAAATTTACTTTTGTACCGGGGATCTAACAGTGTGGCAACCCAGTAGTCAGGATTATTTCTAATTCTCACAATTCGAGGGTCATGTTGCAGGTAGTGCAGCAAGAAGGCACTCATGTGTGTTGCGCATCCAGGAGCACCAAGTCCCTGTTGTGTTGGTGGCGAGGTAACAATCATGCTTCCTTCCTCTGTCCTCTCCCCCCAACCTCGCACAACAGAAATGTGATCAAGGTCTCCCTCATCTGATGAGTCTTCCATCAGTTCGTCCTCCACTTCTTCCTGGGCTCCTGCACCTTCCTCACTAGTTTGGCTGCTACCATGCGCCCTGGTAAAACCATCTCCCCCACCCTCACATGCCTGCCGCCTTGGTGCTGCCGACCTTCTGGACCTTGCAGATGTTAGCCCTTCCGCATACAACTCCTCCTCCTCTACTTCCTCCACCTCCTCTTGTGCCACCACCTGACTCCGAATTCTGTTTAACATGTGCTCCAGCATGTAAATCACCGGAATAGTCATGCTGATAATGGCATCGTCAGCACTAAACATCTTCGTCGCCATTTCAAAACTGTGCAGAAGGGTGCATAGGTCCCTGATCTGAGACCACTCCTCCAGCGTGATTTGCCTCACCTCTGAATCTCGTTGGCCCAGGCTATACGTCAGAACGTATTGCACCAGGGCTTGTCGGTGCTGCCACAGTCGCTGCAACATGTGCAGAGTTGAATTCCACCGGGTAGGCACATCGCATTTTAGCCGGTGAAGTGGCAGGCCCAACGACTTCTGTAGAGATGTAAGTCGCTGAGCTGCGGGATGCGAACGGCGGAAGTGAGCACACAGCGACCGTGCCCTCTGCAGAAGGCCATCTAGTCTGGGATAGTGGGCTAAAAATTGCTGGACAACCAGGTTCAACACATGAGCCATACAAGGCACGTGTGTGACATTGCCCCGGCGAAGGGCCGCACCCAGGTTTGCAGCATTGTCGCACACGGCCTTCCCTGGTTTCAGGTCCAGTGGAGACAACCATTCATGAAATTGGTTCTCCAGAGCTGACCACAACTCCTCAGCTGTGTGACTCACATTTCCCAGACATTTCAATGTAAAAACCGCCTGATGACGTTGAGCCCTACTGCCAGCATAGTAAGGAGGTGTGCAGGATCCCTTCTGCGCAGTTAGAAAGCTTGTGGCATGACCAGACAGGCTTTGGGTGCAGGTGGAAGACGGAGAGGAGGTTGAGGAGGCAGAAGCAGTGGAGGAACTTTGACATAAAGAGGATTGACGCACAACTCGTGGGGACGGCAAGACTTGGACAGCAGCCCCTTGTCCTGCTGTCACCATAGTTACCCAGTGCCCAGTCAGCGACATGTAACGCCCCTGTCCATGCCTACTCGTCCAAGTGTCTGTGGTGAAATGCACCCTGTCACACACAGAGTTTCTCAAAGAAGCGGTGATGTTGTGTGCGACATGCTGGTGGAGCGCAGGCACACCTTTCTTTGAGAAGTAGTGCCGACTGGGCATCTGGTACTGGGGCACTGCGACAGACATAAGGTCTCGAAAATCCTCTGTGTCCACCAGGCGGAAAGGCAGCATTTCTGTAGCCAAGAGCTTGCAGATGGTGAAATTCAACCTCTTAGCTTTCTCATGGATAGGAGGAAATGGTCTTTTACTTGTCCACATCTGAGGGACCGAGGGCTGGCTATTGTGCTTAGACGGCGTTGATAAGGGTGTCCCCGGCAAACTGCCGGTCTGTGAGGAAGATGCAGGCGGACATGTTAGGTTGCCTTCATCCAAAGGTGGTGCTATCGATGTCGGACAGCGCTCAACACCAGCTGGTGTTACCACCTCCAAAGAAAATGATGACCTGCCAATCACGCTGGCTGTTGCGGGTAAAGAGGTGGCAGGTCTGCGCCCCAAAACAGGTGTGACTGCTGTCCCCCCAGTCACAGAGGATGAAGAGGCCGCGGATGCACAAGATATGGCAGACGGTGGTTGGCCCGGCCGGCTAGGCCGCATTGTAGCACACTGAGCTTCCCACTGCAACTTATGCTTCATGTCCATGTGCCGGTTCATGCATGAAGTACTCAAACTATGTATTTTTTGGCCTCTACTTAGCTTTTGCTGACAAATGTTACAGATAACACGAGTTGGGTCATCTTTATCGATCTGAAAAAATGCCCAGGCTATGCAAGGCTTAGCACCCATGCGACCTGAAGAGCCACCACGACTTGTGGTGAGAGGCAGAGTTGTGTTTGAGGATGCAGTTGTTGACGTGCTTCCAGTACTACGTCTCTGTCCAGGAAGGCGCAACCTGACCTCGTCGTCACTAGCATCTTCCTCCACCTCCTCTGCTGACCTCATCTCTTGGCTGACTGTGGGTTGACAGTAAGTGGGATCTCCGACCTCATCATCATCACCCTGTGCGTTATCACACCCGTCGTCCTCAGAGCCAACCTGTTCCTGCCCTGACAAAATACTAAAGTTGTCGCTCCAATCAGGTATTTGAGTCTTATCATCGTCTTCCTCATTGTCTCCACCAACAGGAGTTACAGTTTGGGAATGAGGGTCTACATTATGGTCAGAACCTTCTGCGTCTGGTCCTGGATCCGACTCATAAAGATTCTGGGCATCAGTGCAGATCATTTCCTCGTCTGGATTCACAGAAGCGCTGGAGTCGACCTCTGATTCCCAGGCTATAGTATGAGTAAACAGCTCTGCAGACTCAACCATCTGTTCTACTTCATACTCAGACGGGCAGCTGGAGATTTGGGAGCTGTGAGGAAGCAAGTGCGATTTGGGTGACACCTTTGAGGACTGGAGTATTTGTGATGTTGAAGTTGATGTGGAGGAGAGCCCACTTAAAGGAGCACTTGATATCCGTTGAAGCACCTGCTGTTTTTGTGCCTCATCTGGAATTTGTAGCGATTGGCGTGGCCGTAAGAAAGGGATCTTATCACATTATCCGCTAAAAGAAGTAGACATTTTAGTTTGGCTGGAAGATGGTCTTTCTTCTGCAGATGTTACTGTTGCTTTAACACCTACCCCACGGACACAACCTTTTTTCCCCTTCCCAACACGCCTATTCCCCTTTCCACCAGCAGCAGGCCTTTTTCCACTCATTTTGGTGGTTAACTAATTCACAACTCTGGAGTTGTTTGCACAAAAAAACAATGGATGGTAACCGAGCAGAGCTGAGTGGCCAAACTGTGGTATTAGGCCAAAACTATTGGCTGGGTTAGATGCAGAAAAAAATTATTTTGAATTTGCAACCTGATGGAGGTCAGTATAGATGGACTAATACAACAAGTCCCGCACACAGCTAGAAGCCCAAATATTTTTTCAGAGGTACTGTAGATGCAGATAAAAATTATTTTTAATTTGCAACCTGATGGAGGTCAGTATAGATGGACTAATAGAGAAAGTCCGACACACTACTAGAAGGCCAAATATTTTTTCAGAGGTAGATGCAGAAAAACATATATTCAGTTTGCAACCTGATGGAGGTCAGTATAGATGGACTAATACAACAAGTCCCACACACAGCTAGAAGCCCAAATATTTTTTCAGAGGAACCGTAGATGCAGATAAAAATTATTTTTAATTTGCAACCTGATGGAGGTCAGTATAGATGGACTAATAGAGAAAGTCCGACACACTACTAGAAGGCCAAATATTTTTTCAGAGGTAGATGCAGAAAAAAATATATTCAGTTTGCAACCTGATGGAGGTCAGTATAGATGGACTAATACAACAAGTCCCACACACAGCTAGAAGCCCAAATATTTTTTCAGAGGTACTGTAGATGCAGATAAAAATTATTTTTAATTTGCAACCTGATGGAGGTCAGTATAGATGGACTAATAGAGAAAGTCCGACACACTACTAGAAGGCCAAATATTTTTTCAGAGGTAGATGCAGAAAAAAATATATTCAGTTTGCAACCTGATGGAGGTCAGTATAGATGGACTAATACAACAAGTCCCGCACACAGCTAGAAGCCCAAATATTTTTTCAGAGGTACTGTAGATGCAGATAAAAATTATTTTTAATTTGCAACCTGATGGAGGTCAGTATAGATGGACTAATAGAGAAAGTCCGACACACTACTAGAAGGCCAAATATTTTTTCAGAGGTAGATGCAGAAAAAAATATATTCAGTTTGCAACCTGATGGAGGTCAGTATAGATGGACTAATACAACAAGTCCCGCACACAGCTAGAAGCCCAAATATTTTTTCAGAGGTACTGTAGATGCAGATAAAAATTATTTTTAATTTGCAACCTGATGGAAGTTAGTATAGATGGACTAATAGAGAAAGTCCGACACACTACTAGAAGGCCAAATATTTTTTCAGAGGTAGATGCAGAAAAAAATATATTCAGTTTGCAACCTGATGGAGGTCAGTATAGATGGACTAATAGAACAAGTCCCACACACTGCTAGAAGCCCAAATATTTTTTCAGAGGTACTGTAGATGCAGATAAAAATTATTTTTAATTTGCAACCTGATGGAGGTCAGTATAGATGGACTAATAGAGAAAGTCCGACACACTACTAGAAGGCCAAATATTTTTTCAGAGGTAGATGCAGAAAAAAATATATTCAGTTTGCAACCTGATGGAGGTCAGTATAGATGGACTAATACAACAAGTCCCGCACACAGCTAGAAGCCCAAATATTTTTTCAGAGGTACTGTAGATGCAGATAAAAATTATTTTTAATTTGCAACCTGATGGAGGTCAGTATAGATGGACTAATAGAGAAAGTCCGACACACTACTAGAAGGCCAAATATTTTTTCAGAGGTAGATGCAGAAAAAAATATATTCAGTTTGCAACCTGATGGAGGTCAGTATAGATGGACTAATACAACAAGTCCCACACACAGCTAGAAGCCCAAATATTTTTTCAGAGGTACTGTAGATGCAGATAAAAATTATTTTTAATTTGCAACCTGATGGAGGTCAGTATAGATGGACTAATAGAGAAAGTCCGACACACTACTAGAAGGCCAAATATTTTTTCAGAGGTAGATGCAGAAAAAAATATATTCAGTTTGCAACCTGATGAAGGTCAGTATAGATGGACTAATACAACAAGTCCCACACACAGCTAGAAGCCCAAATATTTTTTCTGAGGTACTGTAGATGCAGATAAAAATTATTTTTAATTTGCAACCTGATGGAGGTCAGTATAGATGGACTAATAGAGAAAGTCCGACACACTACTAGAAGGCCAAATATTTTTTCAGAGGTAGATGCAGAAAAAAATATATTCAGTTTGCAACCTGATGGAGGTCAGTATAGATGGACTAATACAACAAGTCCCACACACTGCTAGAAGCCCAAATATTTTTTCAGAGGTACTGTAGATGCAGATAAAAATTATTTTTAATTTGCAACCTGATGGAGGTCAGTATAGATGGACTAATAGAGAAAGTCCGACACACTACTAGAAGGCCAAATATTTTTTCAGAGGTAGATGCAGAAAAACAATATATTCAGTTTGCAACCTGATGGAGGTCAGTATAGATGGACTAATACAACAAGTCCCACACACAGCTAGAAGCCCAAATATTTTTTCAGAGGTACTGTAGATGCAGATAAAAATTAGTTTTAATTTGCAACCTGATGGAGGTCAGTATAGATGGACTAATAGAGAAAGTCCGACACACTACTAGAAGGCCAAATATTTTTTCAGAGGTAGATGCAGAAAAAAATATATTCAGTTTGCAACCTGATGGAGGTCAGTATAGATGGACTAATACAACAAGTCCCGCACACAGCTAGAAGCCCAAATATTTTTTCAGAGGTACTGTAGATGCAGATAAAAATTATTTTTAATTTGCAACCTGATGGAGGTCAGTATAGATGGACTAATAGAGAAAGTCCGACACACTACTAGAAGGCCAAATATTTTTTCAGAGGTAGATGCAGAAAAAAATATATTCAGTTTGCAACCTGATGGAGGTCAGTATAGATGGACTAATACAACAAATCCCACACACAGCTAGAAGCCCAAATATTTTTTCAGAGGTACTGTAGATGCAGATAAAAATTAGTTTTAATTTGCAACCTGATGGAGGTCAGTATAGATGGACTAATAGAATGATGCTATGCCCAAAAGATTTTACTTCACTAGGTGCAGTAAAAAAATTGGTATTCTATACACAGGTGGTATATCTTGCAACACAGATAGGCTACTCCACTGACTAACACACTCTGCAATAGGCCAAAAAGGATTAGCTTTGCTAGATTCAGCCAAATGCTGTGAAAAAAACTTGCACAGCACTGGCACAGACCTGCCTGGCAAAAACTGATAGGAACTCATGTAACCTAGTCCTGAAAAGGACTCCAATTACAATTAGTCTTTACTCCCACAACCTATCTATTTAAGAGCACAGACCTCCCTGATAAAAGTCGTAGGAAATGCTGTAACCTAGTCCATAAAAGGACTGCAATCACAACTATTCCCTACTCCCAAGCTATCTGTATATTTGTGCGAAAATTGGCTTGAAATTAACAAGGTATAGCGCACACAGCAACAGCGGTGCCGTCTAACACGCAGCTGCAGCAGTGAGAAAATGGTGGCGACGGGGAAAATGGCTTGGTCTTATAGGGCAAGGACATGTGACATACACTGCCAATGACACATGCCCTTGCTTGTGTGAAAAAAAGCACTTCGCTCCGTGTGTGCGCTGCTGATAGGCTGACAGATTGCACCTCCCCACTGTAAATGCGGGAAAGAGAAAAAAAAATGGAGATCTTCATTGTTCCTGCAGAGATCCATCCCCTGCCCCTCCCCCCACCCCGCTGTACACTCAAACTGCGTATTAACATTAATTTTCATCATTACTGAGAAAAAATCCAGTTATGATTTTGGTGCACGAACAGTTATCGAACATAACCTCGAACAGCCGAATTTTTCTCAAATTGTTCGTGTTCGCCGAACGGCTCGAACACCGCCCAAAACAGCTCGAATTTGAGATTGGCGAACAGTTCGAGTAGAACAACGCTCATCTCTAATCCTTATCGATCTGAATAAATGCCCAGGCTATGCAAGGCTTAGAGCCCATGCGACCTGAAGAGCCACTACGACTTGTGGTCAGAGGCAGAGTTGTGGTTGAGGATGCAGTTGTTGACGTGCTTTCAGTACTCCGTCTCTGTCCAGGAAGGCGCAACCTAACCTCGTCGTCAATAGCATCTGTGACGCCCCGCTGCGCTTGGTATCACAGATCCTAGAAGAGTGCATTGATGGAATCCTCCACAAGAGGCCCCCATAAACATTCACACATCTCCACCTTCCACCTTATACCAGCAGAGGGAGCCCATTAGGGATATAAATAGGGAAGGTGGAGCTAGGCAGTTCAGTTCCTCTGAAGAGTTCCTGCAGTAGAGAAGCCTAAGAGAGGTCAGTCTGCAGTGGAGCTCAGTCTAGTCTAGAGAACTTAGTTAATAGTTCAGTAGTGGAGCACGAGGCTCCTGCTAGCTAGATTCAGGGAGCCCAGATAGAGCTTAAGGTGTGCCGGTGCCATAAGATTGGTGAAGCGTGGCAAGCTGCCGTTAGTGTGTATAGGCTAGTGAGGGCCCGAGTAGGCCGAAGGCGAGTGACGAGTTAGTATATAAGGGGCAGAGGAGCTTAACCAGCTCACCCCGAAGCATTTACCGGACACCGGATCCGAGCTTACCGGGATCTCTATGACTCAGTAAGGCATAACCGGAATCCCTGGAGAACTACAAGTCCCAGGATCGCTAAGGTGCTGATACGTAACAGAGCCAGGAGACACTTAGGCCCCGCATACTGGGAGCGTGAACTCCAAGAGAAAGCCCTACCACAAGGTCAGCCAGCGCAGGACAGAGACAAAGTTAGGCCTAGCTCCAGGCAGGTCAGAAACCTACTACGCAGAGGCAAGAAACAGGAGGCCCTACACCCGCTCATTGGGGAGGATCCTGATATGAACCCTTCACCCTACAGTGCTCCGCGATGTGACTGAATTTCCACCAGTAAAAGGTACTGAAGTGACTACCGTGTCCGTTCCCGTTCTTGCTCTGACCCAGCTGGGTCTCGCCTGTCCTGCATTCCCCCTGCATACGCTGCCCTGAGACCTAGCTCCACCTGTGAGGAGCTATAACATCGAGCTGCCTTATCTCCGGCCTCAGTGGACTGCTGCAGCGCTTGTGCTTCTCACCAGATACCACAGGTGGCGTCACGAACTCTTATAAAATTAACAATTATCCACCCTTTTAAAGAGTGACCCCAGGGTACAGGCCAGGGAGCCGACCACCGTGACATCCCCAAGGCCAGGAAAAAGACCGGGTACCGAGTCATCCCCATCCCCTGGGCTAGTCACATCCTCCTCCACCTCCTCTGCTGACCTCATCGACTGGCTGACTGTGGGTTGACAGTAAGTGGAATCTCCAACCTTGTCATCATCACCCTGTGTGTTCTCACACCCGTCGTCCTCAGAGCCAACCTCTTCCTGCCCTGACCGAAAAGTCAAGTTGTCGCTCCAATCAGGTATTTGATTCTCATCATCGTCTTCATCATTGTCTCCACCAACAGGAGTTACAGTTTGGGAACAAGGGTCTACATTATGCTCAGAACCTTCTTCATCTGGTCCTGGATCCGACTTATAAAGATTCTGGGCATCAGTGCAGATCATTTCCTCGTCTGGATTAACAGAAGCTCTGGAGCAGACCTCCGTTTCCCAGCTGTGCCGACTCAACCACCTGTGTTACCCCATACTCAGATGGGCAGCTGGAGACTTTTGAGCTGTGAGGAAGCAAGTGTGATTGGGGTGACACCTCTGAGGATTGGAGTATTTGTGATGTTGAAATTGAGGTGGTGGAGAGCCCACTTGAAGGAGCACTTGATTTCCGTTGAAGCACCTGCTGTTTTTGTGCCTCATCTGGAATGTGTAGCGATGGGCGTGTCCGTAATAAAGGGATCATATCACATTGTCCATGAAAAGAAGTCAACATCTTAGTTTGGCTGAAAAATGGTCTTTCTTCTGCAGATGTTACTCCCCCCCACCGTGGGGGGGCTCGACCCACCAGCGGACAGGTACCAGTATTGGGAGAGGGGGGCTGGCCGTCAGGGTCCACCGCGGCTCTGGCACAAACCTGGCGACACGGAGGTGGCACGGGCAGGAACGGACTGGCCGTGTCGGCTTCTCACTTTTTGGATTTTAGAAAGGCATGACATGCCTATATCTGTGTCTCCCCCTCCTTTTACTCCTCCACCTCTTTTCTTTTCGCATGACTATATGTACTTGTCACTTTTCCATGTGTTTGGTATGTCTTCTGAGCAGTTTGTCAGCTTTTGGACACCTTTGAAGGTGTTTTCTATGGGTTTCTATGTGTTTTTGTTTGCCTGTCATTGGTTTGAATGGTGTTCGAAGGTGTTCGATGAACAGTTCGACGAACAGTTCGGCGAACACAAGAAGTTCGATGAACCGAAACGAACTCGAACACTACGGGGGTGGCTCAACACTATTAGTCATCTTTCTGGCATTTGTCAGACTTTTAGAGAGGGGGAAATATCAGTGAGCGTGTCCGATTTCAGTTCCAGAGTATTTCGCCCGATGAGTCCTTGATACTCAGTCGTTTTCAGCCAATTTTCTGACTTTTTGAAAATTTCACTTTTTTGTGAAAATATCAGCTAAATGAGGGAATAATATGTGTGAGGGTACCCCAGGAGAGTTCCAAATGTGCAGGTAGAATATGTATCCCACGGGAATAAAATTGAAAAAAAGTTGAAAAAATTTTTTTGGGGGGGGACTTAGTCATTTTTTCGCCATTTGTCAGACTTTCAGAGAGGGGGAAATATCAGTGAGCGTGTCCGATTTCTGTTCCAGAGTGATTCGCCCGATAAGTCCTTGATACTTAGTCGTTTTCAACCAATTTTCTGACATTTTTAAAATTTCACATTTTTGGGGAAAATATCCACTAAATGAGGGAACAATATGTGTGAGGGTACTCCAGGAGAGTTCCAAATGTGCAGGTAGAATATATATTCCACGGGGGTAAAATTGAAAAAAAGTTGAAAAAAACAATTTTTTTGGACTTAGTCATTTTTCCGGCATTTGTCAGACTTTCAGAGAGGTGAAATGTTAGTGAACGTGTCCAATTTCAGTTCCAGAGTGATTCGCCCGATGAGTCCTTTATACTCAGTCGTTTTCAGCCAATTTTCTGACTTTTTGAAAATTTCACTTTTTTTGTGAAAATATCTGCTAAATGAGGGAATAATATGTGTGAGGGTACCCCAAGAGAGTTTGGAATGTGCAGGTAGAATATATATCCCACAGGGTGCAAAATTGTAAAAAAGTTGAAACAAATTTTTTTGGAGACTTAGTCATTTTTCCAGCATTTGTCAGACTTCCAGAGAGGGGGAAATGTCAGTGAGCGTGTACGATTTCAGTTCCAGAGCGATTCGCCCAATGAGTCCATGATACCTAGTCGCTTAGAGCCAATTTTCTGACTTTTTGAAAATGTCACTTTTTTTGTGAAAATATCTGCTAAATGAGGGATTATTATGTGTAAGGGTTCTACAGAAGAGTTCCAAATGCGCGGGTAGAATATATATCCCACGGGGGTAAAATTGAAAAAAAGTTGATAAAAATTTTTGGGGACTTAGTCATTTTTTAGGCGTTTGTCAGACTTTCAAAGAGCGGGAAATGTCTGTGAGCGTGTCCGATTTCAGTTCCAGAGTGATTCGCCCAATGAGCCCTTGATTCTTAGTCGTTTTCAGCCAATTTTCAGACTTTTTGATAATTTCACTATTTTTTGTGATAATATCCGCTAAATGAGGGAATAATATGTGTGAGGGTACCCCAAGAGAGTTCCAAATGTGTGCGTGAAATATATATCCCACGGGGTTAAATTTGAAAAAAAGTTGAAAATTATTATTTTTTGAACTTAGTCATATTTCCGGCATTTGTCAGACTTTCAAAGTTGGGGAAATGTCAGTGAGTTTGTCCGATTTCAGTTCCAGAGCGATTCGCCCAATGAGTCCTTGATACTTAGTCGTTTTCAGCCAATTTTCTGACTTTTTGAAAATTTCACTTTTTTGGGGAAAATATCCGCTAAATGAGGGAATAATATGAGTGAGGGTACCCCAGGAGAGTACCAAATGTGAGGGTAGAATATATATCCCACTGGGTAAAATTGAAAAAAATTGAAAAAAATTTTTTTTTGGACTTAGTCATTTTTCTGGCGTTTGTCAGACTTCCAAAGAGGTGGAAATGTCAGTGATGGTGTCCAATTTCAGTTCCAGAGCGTTTCGCCCAATGACTCGTTTATACTTAGTCATTTTCAGCCATTTTTCAGACATTTTGATAATTTCACTTTTTTTGTGAAAATATTTGCTAAATGAGGGAATAATATGTTTGAGGGTACCCCAGGAGTGTTCCAAATGTGTGGGTGAAATATATATCCCACGGGGGTAAAATTGAAAAAAAGTTGAAAAAATTTTTTTTTTTGACTTAGTCATTTTTCTGGCATTTGTCAGACTTTCAGAGAGTGGGAAATGTCAGTGAGCATGTCTGATTTCAGTTCCAGAGCGATTCACCTGATGAGTCCTTGATACTTAGTTGTTTTCAGCCAATTTTCAGACTTTTTGAAAATTTCACTTTTTTTGTGAAAATATCCGTTAAATGAAGGAATAATATGTGTGAGGGTACCCCAGGAGAGTTCCAAATATGTGGGTAGAATATATGTCCCACGGGGGTAAAATTGAAAAAAAGTTAAAACATTTTTTTCTTGGACTTAGTCATTTTTCCGGCGTTTGTCAGACTTCGAAAGAAGGGGAAATGTCAGTGAGTGTGTCCGATTTCAGTTTGAGAGCGATTTGCCCAATGAGTCCTTGATACTTAATCGTTTTGAGACAATTTTCTGATTTTTTGAAAATTTCACTTTTTTTGTGAAAATATCCGCTAAATGAGGGAATAATATGTGTGAGGGTACCTCAGAAGAGTTCCAAATGTGTGGGTGAAATATATGTCCCACGGGGATAAAATTAAAAAAAGTTTTAAATATTTTTTTTTGCACTTACTGATTTTTCCAGCGTGTGTCAAACTTGCAGAGAGAGGGAAATGTCAGTGAGCGTGTCCGATTTCAGTTCCAGAGCGATTCGCCTGATGAGTCCTTGATAATTAGTCGTTTTCAGCCAATTTTCTGACTTTTTGAAAATTTCAGTTTGTGAAAATATCCGCTAAATGAGGGAATAATATGTGTGAAGGTACACCAGTCGAGTTCCAAATTTGTGGGTGAAATACATGTCCCACGGGGAAAAAAATAAAAAAAAGTTGAAAAATTTTTTTTTTGGACTTAGTCATTTTTCCGGTGTGTGTCAGACTTTCAAAGAGGGAGAAATGTCAGTGAGCGTGTCCGATTTCAGTTCCAGAGCGATTCGCCCGATGATTCCTTGATACTTAGTCGTTTTCAGCCAATTTTCTGACTTTTTGATAATTTCACTTTTTTTGTGAAAATATCTGCTAAATGACAGAATAATTGCTGTGAGGGTACACCAGGCGAGTCCCAAATGTGCAGGTAGAATATATATCCCATGGGGGTAAAATTGAAAAAAAGTTGAAAAATTTTTTTTTGGACTTAGTGATTTTTCTGACGTTTGATAGACTTTCATACAGGGCAAAATGTCAGTGAGCGTTCCAATTTCAGTACCAGAGCGATGCACCTGATGAGTCTGTGATATTTAATCGTTTTCAGCCAATTTTCTGACTTTTTGAAAATTTCACTTTTTGGTGAAAATATCCATTAAATGAGGGAATAATATGTGTGAGGGCACCCCAAGAGAGTTCCAAATGTGTGTGGGTAGAATATATATATAACGGGGGTAAAATTGAAAAAAGTTGAAAAAAAAATTTTTTTGGACTAAGTCATTTTTCCGGCGTTTGTCAGACTTTAAGAGAGGGGAAAATGTTATTGAGCATTCCGATTTCAGTTCCAGAGCGATTCGCCTGATGAGTCCTTGATATTTAGTCGTTTTCAGCCAATTTACTGACTTTTGTAAATTTCACCTTTTTGTGAAAATATCCATTAAATGAGAGAATAATATGGGTGAGGGTACCCCAGGAGAGTTCAAAATGTGTGTGGGTAGAATATTTATATAACGGGGGTAAAATTGAAAAAAGTTGAAAATAAATTTTTTTTGGACTTAGTCATTTTTCTGATGTTTGATAGACTTTGAGAGAGGAGAAAATGTCAGTGAGCAATCCAATTTCAGTACCAGATCGATTCGCCCAATGAGTCCTTGATATTTAGTCGTTTTCAGCCAATTTTCTGACTTTTTGAAAATTTCACTTTTTGGTGAAAATATCCATTAAATGAGGGAATAATATGTGTGAGGGTACCCCAGCAGCGTTCCAAATGTGTTTAGGTAGAATATATATATATATATATATATATATATATATATATATAACGGGAGTAAAATTGAAAAAAGTTGAAAAATTTTTTTTTTTGGTCTTATTCATTTTTCTGACGTTTGATAGACTTTCATACAGGTGAAAATGTCAGTGAGCGTTCCAATTTTAGTTCCAGAGCGATGCGCCTGATGAGTCCGTGATATTTAGTCGTTTTCAGCCACTTTTCTGACTTTTTGAAAATTTCACTTTTTTTGTGAAAGTATCCTCTAAAGTGAGGGAAAATTATGTGTGAGGGTACCCCAGGAGAGTTCCAAATATGTTGGGGTACAATATATATCCCACGGGGGTAAAATTGAAAAAAGTGGAAAAATTTTTTTGGGGGGACTTAGTCATTTTTCCGGCGTTTGTTAGACTTTAAGAGAGGGGAAAATGTCAGTGAACATTCAAATTTCAGTTCCAGAGCGGTTAGCCCGATGAGTCCTTGATATTTAGTCGTTTTCAGCCAATTTTCTGACTTTTGGAAATTTCACCTTCTGGTGAAAATATCCATTAAATGAGGGAATAATATATGTGAGGGTACCCCAGGAGAGTTCCAAATGTGTGTGGGTAAAATATATATATAACGGGGGAAAAATTGAAAAAAGTTTAAAAAAATTTTTTTTTTGGACTTAGTCATTTTTTCGTCGTTTGTTAGACTAAAAGAGAGGGGAAAATGTCAGTGAGCATTCCGATTTCAGTTCCAGAGCGATTTGACCGATGAGTCCTTGATATTTAGTCGTTTTCAACCAATTTTCTGACTTTTTGAAAATTTCACTTTTTGGTGAAAATATCCATTAAATGAGGGAATAATATGTGTGAGGGTACCCCAGCAGCGTTCCAAATGTTTGTGGGTAGAATATATATATATATAACGGGGGTAAAATTGAAAAAAGTTGAAAAAATTTTTTTTTTGGACTTAGTCATTTTTCCGGCATTTGTCAGACTTTCAGAGAGGGGAAAATGTCAGTGAGCATTCCAATTTCAGTTCCAGAGCGATTCGCCCAATGAGTCCTTGATATTTAGTCGTTTTCAGCCAATTTTCTCACTTTTTGAAAATTTCACTTTTTGGTGAAAATATCCATTAAATGAGGGAATAATATGTGTGAGGGTACCCCAGCAGCGTTCCAAATGTGTGTGGGTAGAATATATATATATATAACGGGGGTAAAATTGAAAAAAAGTTGAAAAAAAAATTTTTTTAGACTTAGTCATTTTTCCAGTGTTTCTCAGACTTTCAGAGAGGGGAAAATGTCAGTGAGTGTTCCGATTTCAGTTCCAGAGCAATTCACCCGATGAGTCCTTGATATTTAGTAGTTTTCAGCCAATTTTCTGACTTTTTGAAAATTTCACTTTTTGGTGAAAATATCCATTAATTGAGGGAATAATATGTGTAAGGGTACCCCAGGAGTGTTCCAAATGTGTGTGGGTAGAATATATATATAACGGGGGTAAAATTGAAAAATGTTGAAAAAAAAATTTTTTTGGACTTAGTCATTTTTCTGATGTTTGATAGAGGTTCACAGAGGGGAAAATATCAATGAGCATTCCAATTTCAGTTCCAGAGCGATGCGCCTGATGAGTCCTTGATATATAGTCGTTTTCAACCAATTTTCTGACTTTTTGAAAATTTCACTTTTTGGTGAAAATATCCATTGAATGAGGGAATAATATGTGTGAGGGTACCCCAGGAGAGTTCCAAATGTGTGTGTGTAGAATATATATATATAACGCGGGTAAAATTGAAAAAAGTTGAACATTTTTTGGGGGGGATTTAGTCATTTTTCCGGCGTTTGTTAGTCTTTAAGAGAGGAGAAAATGTCAGTGAGCATTCCGAATTCAGTTCCAGAGCGATTCGCCCGATGAGTCCTTGATATTTAGTCGTTTTCAGCCAATTTTCTGACTTTTGGAAATTTCACCTTTTCGTGAAAATATCCATTAAATGAGGGAATAATATGTGTGAGGGTACCCCAGGAGAGTTCCAAATGTGTCAGGGTAGAATATAAATCCCACAGGGGTAAAATTGAAAAAAGTTGAAAAATTTTTTTGGGAGGATTTAATCATTTTTCCGGCATTTGTTAGACTTTAAGAGAGGGGAAAATGTCAGTGAGCATTTCGATTTCAGTTCCAGAGCGATTCGCCCGATGAGTCCTTGATATTTTGTCGTTTTCAGCCAATTTTCTGACTTTTGGAAATTTCACCTTTTGGTGAAAATATTCATTAAATGAGGGAATAATATGTGTGAGGGTGCCCCAGGAGAGTTCCAAATGTGTGTTGGTAAAATATATATATAACGGGCATAAAATTGAAAAAAGTTGAAAAAAAATTGTTTTGGACTTAGTCATTTTTCTGATGTTTGATAGACTTTCAGAGAGGGGAAAATGTCAGTGAGCATTCCGATTTCAGTTCCAGATCGATTTGCCCAATGAGTCCTTCATATTTAGTCGTTTTCAGCCACTTTTCTGACTTTTTGAAAATTTCACTTTTTGGTGAAAATATCCATTAAATGAGGGAATAATATGTGTGAGGGCACCCCAGGAGAGTTCCAAATGTGTGTGGGTAGAATATATATCCCACGGTGGTAAAATTGAAAAAAGTTGAAAAATTTATTTATTTGGACTTAGTCATTTTTCTGATGTTTGATAGACTTTCACAGAGGGGAAAATGTCAGTGAGCTTTCCATTTTCAGTTCCAGAGCGATTCACCTGATTAGTCCTTGATATTTAGTCGTTTTCATCCAATTTTCTGACTTTTTGAAAATTTCACTTTTTGGTGAAAATATCCATTAAATGAGGTAATAATATCTGTGAGGGTAACCTAGGTGAGTTCCAGATGTGTGTGGGTAGAATATATATATAATGGGGTAAAATTGAAAAAAGTTTAAAAAAATTTTTTTTGGACTTGGTCGTTTTTCTGACGTTTGATAAACTTTCACAGAGGGGAAAATGTCAGTGAGCGTTCCAATTTCAGTTCCAGAGCGATTCGCCGATGAGTCATTGATATTTAGTCGTTTTCAGCCAATTTTCTGACTTTTTGAAAATTTCCTTTTTTGGTGAAAATATCCATTAAGTGAGGGAATAATATGTGTGTGGGTACCCCAGGTGAGTTAAAAATGTGTGGGGGTAAAATATATATCCTACGGGGGTAAAATTGAAAAAATGTTGGAAAAAATAAATTTTTGGACTTAGACATTTTTCCGTCATTTTTCGGACTTTCAGAGAGGGGAAAATGTCTGAGCGTTTCGATTTCAGTTCCAGAGCAATTCGCCTGATGAGTCCTAGATATTTCTTCGTTTTCTGCCAATTTTATGTCTTTTTGTAAATTTCATTTTTTGGTAAAAATATCCATTAAATGAGGGAATAATATGTGTGAGGGTACCCCAGGAGAGTTCCAAATGTGTGCGGGTAGAATATATATATATAACGGGGGTAAAATTGAAAAAGTTGAAAAAAATTTTTTTTGGGACTTGGTCATTTTTCTTATGTTTGATAGACTTTCACAGAGGGGAAAATGTCAGTGAGCATTCCAATTTGAGTTCAAGAGCGATTCGCCTGATGAGTCCTTGATATTTTGTCGTTTACAGCAAATTTTCTGACTTTTTGAAAATTTCACTTTTTGGTGAAAATATCCATTGAATGAGGGAATAATATGTGTGAGGGTACCCCAGGAGAGTTCCAAATGTGTGTGTGTAGAATATATATATATAACGCGGGTAAAATTGAAAAAAGTTGAACATTTTTTGGGGGGGATTTAGTCATTTTTCTGACGTTTGATAGACTTTCACAGAGGGGAAAATGTCAGTGAGCATTCCAATTTCAGTTCCAGAGTGGTGCGCCCGATGAGTCCTTGATATTTAGTAGCTTTCAGCCAATTTTCTGACTTTTTGAAAATTTCACTTTTTGGTGAAAATATCCATTAAATGAGGGAATAATATGTGTGAGGGTATCCCAGGAGAATTCCAAATGTGTGTGGGTAGAATATATATCCCACGGTGGTAAAATTGAAAAAAGTTGAAAAATTTATTTATTTGGACTTAGTCATTTTTCTGATGTTTGATAGACTTTCACAGAGGGGAAAATGTCAGTGAGCTTTCCATTTTCAGTTCCAGAGCGATTCACCTGATTAGTCCTTGATATTTAGTCGTTTTCATCCAATTTTCTGACTTTTTGAAAATTTCACTTTTTGGTGAAAATATCCATTGAATGAGGGAATAATATGTGTGAGGGTACCCCAGGAGAGTTCCAAATGTGTGTGTGTAGAATATATATATATAACGCGGGTAAAATTGAAAAAAGTTGAACATTTTTTGGGGGGGATTTAGTCATTTTTTCGGCGTTTGTTAGTCTTTAAGAGAGGGGAAAATGTCAGTGAGCATTCCGAATTCAGTTCCAGAGCGATTCGCCCAATGAGTCCTTGATATTTAGTCGTTTTCAGCCAATTTTCTGACTTTTGGAAATTTCACCTTTTGGTGAAAATATCCATTAAATGAGGGAATAATATGTGTGAGGGTACCCCAGGAGAGTTCCAAATGTGTCAGGGTAGAATATAAATCCCACAGGGGTAAAATTGAAAAAAGTTGAAAAATTTTTTTGGGAGGATTTAATCATTTTTCCGGCATTTGTTAGACTTTAAGAGAGGGGAAAATGTCAGTGATCATTTCGATTTCAGTTCCAGAGCGATTCGCCCAATGAGTCCTTGATATTTTGTCGTTTTCAGCCAATTTTCTGACTTTTGGAAATTTCACCTTTTGGTGAAAATATTCATTAAATGAGGGAATAATATGTGTGAGGGTGCCCCAGGAGAGTTCCAAATGTGTGTTGGTAAAATATATATATAACGGGCATAAAATTGAAAAAAGTTGAAAAAAAATTGTTTTAGACTTAGTCATTTTTCTGATGTTTGATAGACTTTCAGAGAGGGGAAAATGTCAGTGAGCATTCCGATTTCAGTTCCAGATCGATTTGCCCAATGAGTCCTTCATATTTAGTCGTTTTCAGACAATTTTCTGACTTTTTGAAAATTTCACTTTTTGGTGAAAATATCCATTAAATGAGGGAATAATATGTGTGAGGGCACCCCAGGAGAGTTCCAAATGTGTGTGGGTAGAATATATATATAACGGGGGTAAAATTGAAAAAAGTTGAAAAAAAATAGTTTTGGACTTAGTCATTTTTCTGACGTTTGATAGACTTTCACAGAGGGGAAAATGTCAGTGAGCATTCCAATTTCAGTTCCAGAGTGGTGTGCCCGATGAGTCCTTGATATTTAGTAGCTTTCAGCCAATTTTCTGACTTTTTGAAAATTTCACTTTTTGGTGAAAATATCCATTAAATGAGGTAATAATATCTGTGAGGGTAACCCAGGTGAGTTCCAGACGTGTGTGGGTAGAATATATATATAACGGGGTAAAATTGAAAAAAGTTTAAAAAAAATTTTTTTTGGACTTGGTCGTTTTTCTGACGTTTGATAAACTTTCACAGAGGGGAAAATGTCAGTGAGCGTTCCAATTTCAGTTCCAGAGCGATTCGCCCGATGAGTCATTGATATTTAGTCGTTTTCAGCCAATTTTCTGACTTTTTGAAAATTTCCTTTTTTGGTGAAAATATCCATTAAGTGAGGGAATAATACGTGTGTGGGTACCCCAGGTGAGTTAAAAATGTGTGTGGGTAAAATATATATCCTACGGGGGTAAAATTGAAAAAATGTTGGAAAAAAAAAATGTTTAGACTTAGACATTTTTCGGACTTTCAGAGAGGGGAAAATGTCTGAGCGTTTCGATTTCAGTTCCAGAGCAATTCGTCTGATGAGTCCTAGATATTTCTTCGTTTTCTGCCAATTTTATGACTTTTTGAAAATTTCACTTTTTGGTGAAAATATCCATTAAATGAGTTAATAATATGTGTGATGGTACCCCAGGAGAGTTCCAAATGTGTGTTTGTAGAATATATATATATATATATATATATATATATATATTTATATAATGGGGGTAAAATTGAAAAACGTTGAAAAAAAAATAATTTTGGACTTAGTCATTTTTTTGACTTTTGATAGAGTTTCACAGAGGGGAAAATGTCAGTGAGCGTTCCTATTTCAGTTCCAGAGCAATTCGCCTGATGAGTCCTAGATATTTCTTCATTTTCTACCAATTTTCTGACTTTTTGAAAATTTCACTTTTTTATGAAAATATCCATTAAATGAGGGAATAATATGTGTGAGGGTACCCCAGGAGAGTTCCAAATGTGTGTGGGTAGAATATATAAATAACGGTGGTAAAATTGAAAAAAAGTTGAAAAAAATTTTTTTTTTGACTTAGTCATTTTTACGGCATTTGTCAGACTTTCAGAGAGTGGAAAATGTCAGTGAGGGTTCCGATTTGAGTTCGAGAGCGATTCGCCTGATGAGTCCTTGATATTTAGTCGTTTTCAGCCAATTTTCTGACTATTTGAAAATGTCACCTTTTGGTGAAAATATCCATTAAATGAGGGAATAATATGTGTGAGGGTACCCCAGGAGAGTTCCAAATGTGTGTGGGCAGAAGGGATATCCCACGGGGGTAAAATTGAAAAAAGTTGAAAAATTTTTTTTGAACTACGTCATTTTTCCGGCATTTGTCAGACTTTCACAGATGGGAAAAATGTCAGTGAGCGTTCCAATTTCAGTTCCAGAGCGATTCACCCGATGAGTCTTTGATATTTACTCGTTTTCAGACAATTTTCTGACTTTTGGAAAATGTCACTTTTTGGTGAAAATATCCACTAAATGAGGGAATAATATGTGTGAGGGTACCCCAGGAGAGTTTAAAATTGTGTGGGTAGAATATATATCCCACGGGGTTAAAATTGACATAAGTTGAAAAAAAAATTTTTTTGGACTTAGTCATATTTCCGGCATTTGAAAGGCTTTCTCAGAGGGAAAAATGTCAGTTAGCATTCCGATTTCAGCTACAGAGCAATTCACTCGATGTGTCTTTGTTAATTATTCATTTTCACAAAATTTTCTGACGTTTTGAAAATTTCACTTTTTGGTGAAAATATCCACTAAATGTGGGAATAATATGTGTGAGGGTACCCCAGGAGAGTTCCAAATGTGTGTGGGTAGAATATATATCCCACGGGGGTAAACTTGAAAAAAAAATTTTTTGGACTAAGTAATTTTTCCGGTATTTGTCAGACTTTCAGAGAGGGGAAAATATCAGTGAGCGTTCCGATTTCTGTTCCGGAGCTACTGACCCAATGAGTCGGCGTTAGTCAGACTTTCAGAGTGGTGAAATGTCAGTGAGAGTTCCGATTTCAGTTCCAGAGTGATTCACCCGATGAGTCCTTGATATTTACTCATTTTCTGACAATTTTCTGGCTTTTTGAAAATTTCACTTTTTGGTGAAAATATCCACTAAATGAGGGAATAATATGTGTGAGGGTACCCCAGGACAGTTTAAAATTGTGTGGGTAGAATACATATCCTACGGGGGTAAAATTTAAAAAAAGTTGAAACATTTTTTTTTTTAACTTTGTCATTTTTCCAGCATTTGATAGATTTTCACAGAGGGGAAAATGTCAGTTATCGTTCCGATTTCAGTTCCAGAGTGATTCACCCAATGAGTCCTTGGTATTTAGTCATATTCAGACAATTTTCTGACTTTTTGAAAATTTCACTTTTTAGTGAAAATATCCACTAAATAAGGGAATAATATGTGTGAGGGTACCCCAGGAGAGTTCCAAATGTGTGTGGATAGAATGTATATCCCATGGGGGTAAAATTGAAAAAAGTGGAATAAAAATTTTTTTTGGACTTAGTCTTTTTAGTGGCATTTGACAGACTTTCAGAGAGGGGAAAATGTCAGTGAGCATTCCAATTTCAGTTCCAGAGCGATTCTCCCAATGAGTCCTTGATATTTAGTCGTTTTCAGCCAATTTTCTGACTTTTTGAAAATTTCACTTTTTGGTGAAAATATCCATTAAATGAGGGAATAATATGTGTGAGGGTACCCCAGCAGCGTTCAAAATGTGTGTGGGTAGAATATATATATATATAACGGGGGTAAAATTGAAAAATGTTGAAAAAAAAATTTTTTTGGACTTAGTCATTTTTCTGATGTTTGATAGAGGTTCACAGAGGGGAAACTATCAATGAGCATTCCAATTTCAGTTCCAGAGCGATGCGCCTGATGAGTCCTTGATATATAGTCGTTTTCAACCAATTTTCTGACTTTTTGAAAATTTCACTTTTTGGTGAAAATATCCATTGAATGAGGGAATAATATGTGTGAGGGTACCCCAGGAGAGTTCCAAATGTATGTGTGTAGAATATATATATATAACGCGGGTAAAATTGAAAAAAGTTGAACATTTTTTGGGGGGGATTTAGTCATTTTTCCGGCGTTTGTTAGTCTTTAAGAGAGGGGAAAATGTCAGTGAGCATTCCGAATTCAGTTCCAGAGCGATTCGCCCGATGAGTCCTTGATATTTAGTCGTTTTCAGCCAATTTTCTGACTTTTGGAAATTTCACCTTTTGGTGAAAATATCCATTAAATGAGGGAATAATATGTGTGAGGGTACCCCAGGAGAGTTCCAAATGTGTCAGGGTAGAATATAAATCCCACAGGGGTAAAATTGAAAAAAGTTGAAAAATTTTTTTGGGAGGATTTAATCATTTTTCCGGCATTTGTTAGACTTTAAGAGAGGGGGAAATGTCAGTGAGCGTTTCGATTTCAGTTCCAGAGCGATTCGCCCGATGAGTCCTTGATATTTTGTCGTTTTCAGCCAATTTTCTGACTTTTGGAAATTTCACCTTTTGGTGAAAATATTCATTAAATGAGGGAATAATATGTGTGAGGGTGCCCCAGGAGAGTTCCAAATGTGTGTTGGTAAAATATATATATAACGGGCATAAAATTGAAAAAAGTTGAAAAAAAATTGTTTTGGACTTAGTCATTTTTCTGATGTTTGATAGACTTTCAGAGAGGGGAAAATGTCAGTGAGCATTCCGATTTCAGTTCCAGATCGATTTGCCCAATGAGTCCTTCATATTTAGTCGTTTTCAGCCACTTTTCTGACTTTTTGAAAATTTCACTTTTTGGTGAAAATATCCATTAAATGAGGGAATAATATGTGTGAGGGCACCCCAGGAGAGTTCCAAATGTGTGTGGGTAGAATACATATATAACGGGGGTAAAATTGAAAAAAGTTGAAAAAAATTAGTTTTGGACTTAGTCATTTTTCTGACGTTTGATAGACTTTCACAGAGGGGAAAATGTCAGTGAGCATTCCAATTTCAGTTCCAGAGTGGTGCGCCCGATGAGTCCTTGATATTTAGTAGCTTTCAGCCAATTTTCTGACTGTTTGAAAATTTCACTTTTTGGTGAAAATATCCATTAAATGAGGGAATAATATGTGTGAGGGTATCCCAGGAGAATTCCAAATGTGTGTGGGTAGAATATATATCCCACGGTGGTAAAATTGAAAAAAGTTGAAAAATTTATTTATTTGGACTTAGTCATTTTTCTGATGTTTGATAGACTTTCACAGAGGGGAAAATGTCAGTGAGCTTTCCATTTTCAGTTCCAGAGCGATTCACCTGATTAGTCCTTGATATTTAGTCGTTTTCATCCAATTTTCTGACTTTTTGAAAATTTCACTTTTTGGTGAAAATATCCATTGAATGAGGGAATAATATGTGTGAGGGTACCCCAGGAGAGTTCCAAATGTGTGTGTGTAGAATATATATATATAACGCGGGTAAAATTGAAAAAAGTTGAACATTTTTTGGGGGGGATTTAGTCATTTTTCCGGCGTTTGTTAGTCTTTAAGAGAGGGGAAAATGTCAGTGAGCATTCCGAATTCAGTTCCAGAGCGATTTGCCCAATGAGTCCTTGATATTTAGTCGTTTTCAGCCAATTTTCTGACTTTTGGAAATTTCACCTTTTGGTGAAAATATCCATTAAATGAGGGAATAATATGTGTGAGGGTACCCCAGGAGAGTTCCAAATGTGTCAGGGTAGAATATAAATCCCACAGGGGTAAAATTGAAAAAAGTTGAAAAATTTTTTTGGGAGGATTTAATCATTTTTCCGGCATTTGTTAGACTTTAAGAGAGGGGAAAATGTCAGTGATTATTTCGATTTCAGTTCCAGAGCGATTCGCCCGATGAGTCCTTGATATTTTGTCGTTTTCAGCCAATTTTCTGACTTTTGGAAATTTCACCTTTTGGTGAAAATATTCATTAAATGAGGGAATAATATGTGTGAGGGTGCCCCAGGAGAGTTCCAAATGTGTGTTGGTAAAATATATATATAACGGGCATAAAATTGAAAAAAGTTGAAAAAAAATTGTTTTGGACTTAGTCATTTTTCTGATGTTTGATAGACTTTCAGAGAGGGGAAAATGTCAGTGAGCATTCCGATTTCAGTTCCAGATCGATTTGCCCAATGAGTCCTTCATATTTAGTCGTTTTCAGCCACTTTTCTGACTTTTTGAAAATTTCACTTTTTGGTGAAAATATCCATTAAATGAGGGAATAATATGTGTGAGGGCACCCCAGGAGAGTTCCAAATGTGTGTGGGTAGAATATATATATAACGGGGGTAAAATTGAAAAAAGTTGAAAAAAAATAGTTTTGGACTTAGTCATTTTTCTGACGTTTGATAGACTTTCACAGAGGGGAAAATGTCAGTGAGCATTCCAATTTCAGTTCCAGAGTGGTGCGCCCGATGAGTCCTTGATATTTAGTAGCTTTCAGCCAATTTTCTGACTGTTTGAAAATTTCACTTTTTGGTGAAAATATCCATTAAATGAGGGAATAATATGTGTGAGGGTATCCCAGGAGAATTCCAAATGTGTGTGGGTAGAATATATATCCCACGGTGGTAAAATTGAAAAAAGTTGAAAAATTTATTTATTTGGACTTAGTCATTTTTCTGATGTTTGATAGACTTTCACAGAGGGGAAAATGTCAGTGAGCTTTCCATTTTCAGTTCCAGAGCGATTCACCTGATTAGTCCTTGATATTTAGTCGTTTTCATCCAATTTTCTGACTTTTTGAAAATTTCACTTTTTGGTGAAAATATCCATTGAATGAGGGAATAATATGTGTGAGGGTACCCCAGGAGAGTTCCAAATGTGTGTGTGTAGAATATATATATATAACGCGGGTAAAATTGAAAAAAGTTGAACATTTTTTGGGGGGGATTTAGTCATTTTTCCGGCGTTTGTTAGTCTTTAAGAGAGGGGAAAATGTCAGTGAGCATTCCGAATTCAGTTCCAGAGCGATTTGCCCAATGAGTCCTTGATATTTAGTCGTTTTCAGCCAATTTTCTGACTTTTGGAAATTTCACCTTTTGGTGAAAATATCCATTAAATGAGGGAATAATATGTGTGAGGGTACCCCAGGAGAGTTCCAAATGTGTCAGGGTAGAATATAAATCCCACAGGGGTAAAATTGAAAAAAGTTGAAAAATTTTTTTGGGAGGATTTAATCATTTTTCCGGCATTTGTTAGACTTTAAGAGAGGGGAAAATGTCAGTGATTATTTCGATTTCAGTTCCAGAGCGATTCGCCCGATGAGTCCTTGATATTTTGTCGTTTTCAGCCAATTTTCTGACTTTTGGAAATTTCACCTTTTGGTGAAAATATTCATTAAATGAGGGAATAATATGTGTGAGGGTGCCCCAGGAGAGTTCCAAATGTGTGTTGGTAAAATATATATATAACGGGCATAAAATTGAAAAAAGTTGAAAAAAAATTGTTTTGGACTTAGTCATTTTTCTGATGTTTGATAGACTTTCAGAGAGGGGAAAATGTCAGTGAGCATTCCGATTTCAGTTCCAGATCGATTTGCCCAATGAGTCCTTCATATTTAGTCGTTTTCAGACAATTTTCTGACTTTTTGAAAATTTCACTTTTTGGTGAAAATATCCATTAAATGAGGGAATAATATGTGTGAGGGCACCCCAGGAGAGTTCCAAATGTGTGTGGGTAGAATATATATATAACGGGGGTAAAATTGAAAAAAGTTGAAAAAAAATAGTTTTGGACTTAGTCATTTTTCTGACGTTTGATAGACTTTCACAGAGGGGAAAATGTCAGTGAGCATTCCAATTTCAGTTCCAGAGTGGTGCGCCCGATGAGTCCTTGATATTTAGTAGCTTTCAGCCAATTTTCTGACTTTTTGAAAATTTCACTTTTTGGTGAAAATATCCATTAAATGAGGTAATAATATCTGTGAGGGTAACCCAGGTGAGTTCCAGACGTGTGTGGGTAGAATATATATATAACGGGGTAAAATTGAAAAAAGTTTAAAAAAAATTTTTTTTGGACTTGGTCGTTTTTCTGATGTTAGATAGACTTTCACAGGGGGGAAAATGTCAGTGAGCATTCCAATTTCAGTTCCAGAGTGATTCGCCTGATGAGTCCTTCATATTTAGTCGTTTTCAGCCAATTTTCTGACTTTTTGAAAATTTCACTTTTTTGTGAAAATATCCACTAAATAAGGGAATAATATGTGTGAGGGTACCGCAGGAGAGTTCCAAATCTGTGTTTGTACAATATATATATATATATATATAACGGGGGTAAAATTGAAAAAAGTTGAAAAAACTTTTTGGACTTAGTCATTTTTCCGGCGTTTGTCAGACTTTAAGAGAGGGGAAAATGTCAGTGAGCGTTCCGATTTCAGTTCCAGAGCGATTCGACCAATGAGTCATTGAAATTTAGTGGTTTTCAGCCAATTTTCTGACTTTTTGAAAATTTCCTTTTTTGGTTAAAATATCCATCAAATGAGGGAATAATATGTGTAAGGGTACCCCAGGTGAGTTCCAAATGTGTGTGGGAAAAATATATATCCCACGGGGGTAAAATTGAAAAAATGTTGAAAATTTATTTTTTATGGACTTAGACATTTTTCCCTCATTTGTCAGACTTTCAGAGAGGGGAAAATGTCTGAGCGTTCCGATTTCAGTTCCAGAGCAATTCGCCTGATGACTCGTAGATATTTCTTCGTTTTCTACCAATTTTCTGACTTTTTGAAAATTTCACTTTTTGGTGAAAATATCCATCAACTGAGGGAATAATATGTGTGAGGGTACCCCAGGAGAGTTCCAAAAGTGTGTGGGTAGAATATATATATATAACGGGGGTAAAATTGAAAAAGTTGAAAAAGAAATTTTTTTGGACTTAGTCATTTTTCCGGCGTTTGTCAGACTTTAAGAGAGGGGAAAATGTCAGTGAGCGTTCCGATTTCAGTTCCAGAGCGATTCGCCCGATGAGTCCTTGAAATTTAGTGGTTTTCAGCCAATTTTCTCACTTTTTGAAAATTTCACTTTTGGGTGAAAATATCCATTAAATGAGGGAATAATATGTGTGAGGGTACCCCATGTGAGTTCCAAATGTGTGTGGGTAAAATTGAAAAAATTTTGAAAAAAAAAAATTTTTGGACTTAGACATTTATACGTCATTTGTCAGACCTTAAGAGAGGGGAAAATGTCAGTGAGCGTTCCGATTTCAGTTCCAGAGCGATTCGCCCGATGAGTCCTTGAAATTTAGTGGTTTTCAGCCAATTTTCTCACTTTTTGAAAATTTCACTTTTGGGTGAAAATATCCATTAAATGAGGGAATAATATGTGTGAGGGTACCCCATGTGAGTTCCAAATGTGTGTGGGTAAAATTGAAAAAATTTTGAAAAAAAAAAATTTTTGGACTTAGACATTTATACGTCATTTGTCAGACTTTCAGAGAGGGGAAAATGTCAGTGAGCGTTCCTATTTCAGTTCCAGAGCAATTCGCCTGATGAGTCCTAGATATTTCTTCATTTTCTACCAATTTTCTGACTTTTTGAAAATTTCACTTTTTTATGAAAATATCCATTAAATGAGGGAATAATATGTGTGAGGGTACCCCAGGAGAGTTCCAAATGTGTGTGGGTAGAATATATAAATAACGGTGGTAAAATTGAAAAAAAGTTGAAAAAAAATTTTTTTTTGACTTAGTCATTTTTACGGCATTTGTCAGACTTTCAGAGAGTGGAAAATGTCAGTGAGGGTTCCGATTTGAGTTCGAGAGCGATTCGCCTGATGAGTCCTTGATATTTAGTCGTTTTCAGCCAATTTTCTGACTATTTGAAAATGTCACCTTTTGGTGAAAATATCCATTAAATGAGGGAATAATATGTGTGAGGGTACCCCAGGAGAGTTCCAAATGTGTGTGGGCAGAAGGGATATCCCACGGGGGTAAAATTGAAGAAAAGTTGAAAAAATGTTTTTTTTGAACTTAGTCATTTTTCTGGCGTTTGACAGACTTTCAGAGAGGGGAAATGTCAGTGAGTGTTCCAATTTCAGTTCCAGAGTGATTCACCCAATGAGTCCTTGATATTTAGTCATTTTCAGCCAATTTTATGACTTTTTGAAAATTTCACTTTTTGGTGAAAATATCCATTAAATGAGGGTATACTATGTGTGAGGGTACCCCAGGAGAGTTCCAAATGTGTGTGGGTAGAATATTTATCCAATGGGGTAAAATTGAAAAAGTTGAAAATTTTTTTTTTTGGACTACGTCATTTTTCCGGCATTTGAAAGACTTTCACAGATGGGAAAAATGTCAGTGAGCGTTCCAATTTCAGTTCCAGAGCGATTCACCTGATGAGTCCTTGATATTTAATCGTTTTCAGCCAATTTTGTGACTTTTTGAAAATTTCACTTTTTGGTGAAAATATCCATTAAATGAGGGTATACTATGTGTGAGGGTACCCCAGGAGAGTTCCAAATGTGTGTGGGTAGAATATTTATCCAATGGGGTAAAATTGAAAAAAGTTGAAAATTTTTTTTTGAACTACGTCATTTTTCCGGCATTTGTCAGACTTTCACAGATGGGAAAAATGTCAGTGAGCGTTCCAATTTCAGTTCCAGAGCGATTCACCCGATGAGTCTTTGATATTTACTCGTTTTCAGACAATTTTCTGACTTTTGGAAAATGTCACTTTTTGGTGAAAATATCCACTAAATGAGGGAATAATATGTGTGAGGGTACCCCAGGAGAGTTTAAAATTGTGTGGGTAGAATATATATCCCACGGGGGTAAACTTGAAAAAAAAAATTTTTTGGACTAAGTAATTTTTCCGGTATTTGTCAGACTTTCAGAGAGGGGAAAATATCAGTGAGCGTTCCGATTTCTGTTCCGGAGCTACTGACCCAATGAGTCCTTGATATTTACGCGTTTTCAGACAATTTTCTGATTTTTTGAAAATTTCACTTTTTGGTGAAAATATCCACTAAATGTGGGAATAATATGTGTGAGGGTACCCCAGGAGAGTTCCAAATGTGTGTGGGTAGAATATATATCCCACGGGGGTAAACTTGAAAAAAAAAAATTTTTGGACTAAGTAATTTTTCCGGTATTTGTCAGACTTTCAGAGAGGGGAAAATATCAGTGAGCGTTCCGATTTCTGTTCCGGAGCTACTGACCCAATGAGTCCTTGATATTTACGCGTTTTCAGACAATTTTCTGACTTTTTGAAAATTTCACTTTTTGGTGAAAATATCCACTAAATGAGGGATTAATATGTGTGAGGGTACCCCAGGAGAGTTCCAAATGTGTATGGGTAGAATTTATATCCCACAGGGGTAAAATAGAAAAAAGTTGAAAAATTTTTTATTTTTGACTTAGTCATTTTATCGGCGTTAGTCAGACTTTCAGAGTGGTGAAATGTCAGTGAGAGTTCCGATTTCAGTTCCAGAGTGATTCACCCGATGAGTCCTTGATATTTACTCATTTTCTGACAATTTTCTGGCTTTTTGAAAATTTCACTTTTTGGTGAAAATATCCACTAAATGAGGGAATAATATGTGTGAGGGTACCCCAGGACAGTTTAAAATTGTGTGGGTAGAATACATATCCCACGGGGGTAAAATTTAAAAAAAGTTGAAACATTTTTTTTTTTGACTTTGTCATTTTTCCAGCATTTGATAGATTTTCACAGAGGGGAAAATGTCAGTTATCGTTCCGATTTCAGTTCCAGAGTGATTCACCCAATGAGTCCTTGGTATTTAGTCATATTCAGACAATTTTCTGACTTTTTGAAAATTTCACTTTTTAGTGAAAATATCCACTAAATAAGGGAATAATATGTGTGAGGGTACCCCAGGAGAGTTCCAAATGTGTGTGGATAGAATGTATATCCCATGGGGGTAAAATTGAAAAAAGTGGAATAAAAATTTTTTTTGGACTTAGTCTTTTTGTGGCATTTGACAGACTTTCAGAGAGGGGAAAATATCAGTGAGCGTTCCGATTTCAGTTCTAGAGCGATTCACCCGATGAGTCCTTGATATTTAATTCTTTTTGACAATTTTCTGACTTTTTGAAAATTTCACTTTTTGGTGAAAATATCCACTAAATGAGGGAATAATATGTGTGAGGGTACCACAGGAGAGTTCCAAATGTGTGTGGTTAGAATATATATCCCATGGGGGTTAAATTGAAAAAAAGTAGAAATTTTTTCTTTTCGACTTAGTCATTTTTCTGGCATTTGAGAGAATTTCTCAGAGGGAAAAATGTCAGTTAGCCTTCCGATTTCAGTACCAGAGCGATTCACCCGATGTGTCTTTGTTATTTATTCAAGTTCACACAATTTTCTGACTTTATGAAAATTTCACTGTTTAGTGAAAATATCCATTAAATGTGGGAATAATATGTGTGAGGGTACCCCAGGAGACTTCCAAATGTGTGTGGGTACATTATATATCCCAAGGGGGTAAAACTTAAAAAAGGTGAACATTTTTTTTTTTCGACGTAGTCATTTTTCTGGCATATGATAGACTTTCACAGAGGGGAAAATGTCAGTGAGCGTTCCGATTTCAGTTCCAGAGTGAGTCACCCGATGAGTACTTGATATTTAGTCATTTACAGCCAATTTTCTGACTTTTTGAAAATTTCACTTTATGTGAAAATATCCAATAAATGAGGGAATAATATGTGTGAGGGTGCCCCACGAGAGTTCCAAATGTGTGTGGGTAGAATATATATCCCATGGGAGTAAAATTGAAAAAAAGTTTAAAAATTTTTTTTTGGTACCTAGTCATTTTTGCAGCATTTGACAGACTTTCATAGAGGAGAAAATGTCAGTGAGCATTCCGATTTCAGTTCCAGAGCGATTTACCCGATGAGTCCTTGTTATTTAGTCGTTTTTAGAAAATTTTCTGACTTTTTGAAAATTTCACTTTTTGGTGAAAATATCCATTAAATGAGGGAATAATATGTGTGAGGGTACCCCAGGAGAGTTCCAAATGTGTGTGGGTAGAATATATATCCCAAGGGGGTAAAACTGAAAAAAGTTGAAAAAAATTTTTTTTCGACGTACTCATTTTTCCGGCATATGATAGACTTTCACAGAGAAGAAAATGTCAGTGAGCGTTCCGATTTCAATTCCAGAGTGATTTGCCCGATGAGTCCTTGTTATTTAGTCATTTTCAGAAAATTTTCTGACTTTTTGAAAATTTCACTTTTTGGTGAAAATATCCACTAAATGAGGGATTAATATGTGTGAGGGTGCCCCACGAGAGTTCCAGAAGTGTTTAGAATATATATCCCAAGGGGGTAAAATTTAAAAAAACTTGTAAAATTTTTTTTTGGTACTTCGTCATTTTTGCAGCGTTTGATAGACTTTCACAGAGGGGAAAATGTCAGTGAGCATTCCGATTTCAGTTCCAGAGCGATTTGCCCGATGAGTCCATGTTATTTAGTCGCTTTCAGACAATTTTCTGACTTTTTGAAAATTTCACTTTTTGGTGAAAATATCCACTAAATTAGGGAAGTATATGTGTGAGGGTACCCCAGGAGAGTTCCAAATGTGTGTGGGTAGAATATATATCCCTCGAGGGTAAAATTGAAAAGAGTTGAAAAAATTTTTTTTGGACTTAGTCATTTTTCCGGCATTTAATAGACTTTCACAGAGGGGAAGATGTCAGTTAGCATTCCAATTTCAGTTCCAGAGCGATTCGCCCGATGAGTCCTTGTTATTTAGTCGTTTTCAGACAATTTTCTGAATTTTTATAAATTTCACTTTTTGGTGAAAATATCCAGTAAATGAGGAAATAATATGGGTGAGGGTACCCCAGGAGAGTTCCAAATGTGTGTGGGTAGAATTTATATCCCACGGGGGTTAAATTGAAAAAAGTTTAAAAAAATTTTTTTTTGGACTGTCATTTTTTCGGTGTTTGTCAGACTTTCCGAGTGGGGAAATGTCAGTGAGTGTTCCGATTTCAGTTCCACAGCGATTCACCCGATGAGTCCTTAATATTTAGTCGTTTTCAGCCAATTATCTGACTTTTTGAAAATTTCACTTTTTGGTGAAAATATCCACTAAATGAGTGAATAATATGAGTGAGGGTACCCCAGGAGAGTTCGAAAGGTGTGTGGGTAGAATATGTATCCCATGGGTGTAAAATTGAAAAAAAGTTGGAAAAAAAATTTTTTTGGACTTAATTTTTTCGGCATTTGTCAGACTTTCAGAGAAGGGAAAATGTCAGTGAGCGTTCCGATTTCAGTTCCAGAGCGATCCACCCAATGAGTACTGTGATGCAGCAGGCATCCCTTTAGTGGTTCAGTGTGTGTTTTGACGGACCATGTACCTCCCTCAGCTGACCGGTCACATGATTGTGACATCACACAGGTCCTTTTGCTAACAGAAGGTATGGACACGTGACTTTGAGATAAGCACAGGTCCTGTGGCTGTTTCTATAGGATATCAAAACCCTGGTGATTTGAGACAGGTGTGTGCAGTGGTGCAAGGGGTGTGATAGGCGTGAGGCCTATTCCCCGTGTGTGTGGCACCGTGTGATGCCTGGTGAGGCCTGATGAAGCTTGGTGGACTCCTGGAGGGTGAAGCCTGGATCTTGTGATTAGATGCCAGTAAGCCTTGGAGGGCCAGAGGCTAGAGACCCCCATCTGGGAACCAAAAGGAGTGAAGCAGCCATAAGCCAGCAAAGGTTAAAACACTGCTTATATGGACATTGCTTTATTATTACCTTGCTGAAGGCTGGACCTGGAGCCAAGTGGGCCTGTCTGCCACTTGGGACTCGTTTGACATTATATGTGTGAACGGCGGTTTATGATGAGATAATAAACTGCTGAAGTGTGAAAACCGGAAAGACATTGCCGGTGTGCTTTGGTTGATGCGCTGCAGTGAGTATCCCCCAGAATGATGACTAGCGCTGCCTTACATGTGGTGGAGAATGCGGGCAGGATGGAGTTTCTGGACGTGATCAGGAACTAGAACGACTGCGCGAACAGTTCAACCAGGAGCTGTCTGGATCCAAAAAGGAGTATGGTGAACTCATGAGGGAGCTGCAGAAATTCCAGGATCAAGTAAAACCTCTAATGCAGGATAAGGAGCGGCTGGAGGACTCTCTGTACCAGTGAGACCGGGAGCTATCCACCCTGAAAGAGGCAGAAAAGAGGCATGAAAAGTTCAGTGAGGAACTGCAACAGATTAAGAGAGATTATGAGGATCTCCTCAAGGTGAAAGAAAAACTAGAGGAGGAAAAGGCGGGTGCTGAGCAAGTGCACCAAGTGGTTGAAACCACTCTGTAAGACACCCATTATGAAAATGGTGATCTCCGCAGAAAGACCTTAGGTCTGGAAGCTCAGGTTAAGGAGCTGCAGACGTGTTGTGATAATCTCCAGAGGGCAGAGGCGTGCCTTAAGGAAAGGCTCAGCAAGATGGAAACTGAGCAGGAAAAGATGGAGGAGTCCATTGGAAAAGCCACAGACCAGGGCCAGGAGTTGGCCGCTGGTGATGGGAGGTTTGAAGCAGATACCTCCATGAGTGATGTGAGCTCGGATGATTCGGTGGATGTAGGAGCCGAGATCAAGGAGCTCAAGGAGTTGCTACAAGCCCTGTGGACGCAAGAGAAGCTTGAGAGACTGGCTATTGAGAGCTGAGTGGGCGAATTGGAGACAGAGAGGTCTAAGAGAACTCTACTGTTAAAATAGCAGTTGAAGCAGGAAGAGCTTCAGAGACGGGCCGCTCAGAGGAGCGTGGTGGAACTAGAGGAAGAAGTTTCCGGGCTCAAAAGTCGACCGGATAGAGTATCACTCAGTGAACGAGGCCTCCTGGGAGAAGGGAAAAGGCAAACAAGTGACACTCACTCCCTTAGAGCATGAGAAGGTGGACCTGAGGAGAGCTAAGAGAGTGTTAATAAATGATCGTTTGGAGACCACTGGTGAGACCGAAACGTCTCGGTACAAGTGCCTCGTAGATGTACCCGAGGATTTGAGGGAAGAATGCACCAGTGAGTCCGTGCATGACCAGTTTAAGAAGGCCATGGGAGCCTGTAAGGTGTACTCGACCTCAGAAGGAAAACAGCTGGTGGTCCTGTCCACGACCAAAGTCACAGTGAAGAGGATGGCGATCCTAAGTGACATACATTGGCGATGTATTCGAACAAAGCGGTTTCTCCGGTTGAAGACGGAACAAGCCGCTAGACAACTGGAGTTGATGAGAAAAGCTCACAGTCTGCGGGAAGAGGTCATCCGGGTGCCTCATGTGCTGGTGAGAAAGCTCGTTGGGAGAAATGGCTGAGCCATGCAGATGATGGTGAAGAAGTCTGGTGTGGTGAAAGTAAGCAGTCCAAGTGATCATCAGGATTGGATACCAGATGAAGACAGCATGGTGTCATTCTACGCTATAGGAACAGAAGAAAGTCTTGCATATATGAGCATGCTGGTGGAGTACCGAGTGACCTACCTGCGAGAGGTGGAACAGTTGAATCTCGCTAGACTGCTGTTATGTTCTGCTACCAAAGCTAAGGAAAGAGAGGAGATCTGTCCCTACTATAGGACTCAGCTGAATCCCTACGATGTAACAGGGAACCTGATCTTGCGATCAGACCTGCTAAAGTCCTAATCTAGTCTGTACGGAGACCTATAGATGTGGGGAGGGAATCCCTACAAGTACTAAGGACTGGGAGGAATATGGGACACCTCCTAACAGAAATAGTAGCAGACAGACGAACAAACAAAATAGATAGAACATAGAGGTCCGTAGACCAAGCAAACTAACAGAGTTAGATACAGAGCACAGGCTAGCTAGAAAGTAGATATACAATGAAGTCCAGCAAAGCCAGAAGGGCGGAGCAGGATTAAATAGGCCAACAAGGTCATGTGACCAGCAAAGGAAAAAAAAACCTAACAGCAAGGTTCTAACAGTACCCCCCCTTCTAAGAGGATCCTCCGGATCCCCTAGGACCAGGCTTATCAGGAAATCTCCTGTGAAACGCTCTGATAAGTCTGGACGCGGAAACATCATCTGACCTCACCCAAGAGTTATCCTCGGGTCCGAAACCTTTCCAGGCCACAAGATACTGCAAACTACCTCTATACCGTCTAGAGTCAAGGATGCGAGAAATTTCATATTCCCCGTCCTCCACCACCGGAGGAACAGAGGCAGAGGCGTCACCATCCGACACAACAGCTTTTTTTAACAGAGAGACATGAAAGACCGGATTAATTCTCCAGGAGGTAGGAACCTCCAACCTAACAGCAGATTGGTTGACAACCTGAAGCACCTTAAAGGGCCCTACAAACTTGGGACCCAATTTCTTAGAAGGAATCCTCAACCGCAGATTCCTAGAGGACAACCAAACCATGTCACCAACAGCGAACAAAACCTCCTGTCGTTTCCTATCAAAGTAGTCTTTAGATTTTCTGTTGGCCTCCTGAAGATTACCACGCACATCCGTCCAAACTCTTTCCAAATCACCGGAAAAATTCTCCTCCTCAGGCACGGCAGATCCCAACTTGGAGAACGACCCAAACGACGGATGTCTCCCAGAACAACAAAAAAAAGGCGAACAACCAGCAGAAGAAGATGTATGATTGTTCAGAGCAAATTCGGCAAGTGGCAGAAACTCAGACCACCCCTCTTGATTGTCTGCCACAAAACAACGCAAGAACTGCTCAACATCCTGGTTTTTCCTTTCTGTCTGGCCATTAGATTCAGGATGATATCCGGACGAAAACGACAAATGAATTCCCAACCTGTCACAAAAGGCACGCCAAAAACTAGCCACGAACTGAGGACCCCTATCAGAAACAATGTCAGTAGGAACGCCATGAAGTCTGACAATTTCCTTGACAAAGGCCTTAGCGAGAGTTTTAGCGCAGGGCAGTTTGACGAAGGGAACCAAGTGACACATCTTGCTAAAACGGTCCACGACCACCCAGATGACAGTAAAACCCTCAGAGGGGGGAAGGTCAGTTATAAAGTCCATAGCCAAATGTGTCCAAGGAGCACTGGGGACCTCCAAAGGACAAAGCAACCCCGCAGCAGGAGTATGTGAGGACTTAGATCTAGCACATATAGTACATTGGCGCACCCACTTAATGACTTCCTTCTGCCATCCAGGCCGCCAAAAACTGCGACCCACCAGTCTCTTGGTCTCAGAGATTCCGGGATGACCTGCCAAACCGAGATTCGTGACACTCAACAAACAAATCTCTCCTAAAGGTCCCAGGCACAAACAACCTCCCATGAGGAGTGTTAGATGGGGCATTCTCCTGAGCTTTAAGAATCTCATCTTCCAAAACGGAGTCTAAAGCAGCTATCACAACACCTTCTTGTAAAATGTTTTCCTCTTTCTCAGCACCGACTATGGGAGAAAAACTGCGAGACAAGGCATCCGCCTTAACATTCTTAGTACCTGGGATGTAAGTAACGGAGAAATTAAACCGCGAGAAAAACAGTGCCCACCTAGCCTGACGGGCATTCAGGCGCTTGGCAGCATCAAGATATATCAGATTTTTATGATCCGTAAGAACCTGAACGGGAAATTCCGCACCTTCCAAGAAGTGGCGCCAGTGTTCAAATGCGAGTTTAATAGCCAATAATTCCCGATTACCAATATCGTAATTCAATTCAGTCTCCGAAAATTTTTTTGAAAAAAAGGCACAGGGATGTAATCCATCCCCGTTATCCTGAGACAATACTGCGCCAACCCCCACAGAGGAAGCATCAACCTCAACCAAAAACGGCCTAGTAACATCAGGCTGCATAAGGATGGGAGCAGAGGTGAACCTCTCCTTGAGATACACAAAAGCTTCAATGGCCTCAGAAGACCACTGAACCGCATCAGCACCTTTCCTGGTGAGATCAGTCAGAGGTTTGACAATACTAGAAAATTTTTTTATGAATTTTCTATAGTAATTGGCGAAACCCAAAAACCTCTGTATCGATTTCAAACCAATAGGCATAGGCCATTCCTGCACAGCCTGAACCTTAACCGGATCCATCTCAAAACCTTTGCTGGAGATAATGTAGCCCAAAAAACTAATTCTCTGTACAGCGAACTCACATTTCTCCAGCTTAGCAAAAAGCGAATTGTCCATTAATAACTGTAATACCTCACGCACGCTCCGCCAATGAGACTCCAGATCTGGCGAATAAATCAAAATGTCATCCAAATACACAACCACATTTTTACCGATCAAAGGTCTAAGGATGTCATTAATCAGATTCTGAAAAAATGCAGGAACATTAGTAAGACCAAAAGGCATAACCAGATTCTCAAAATGACCCACAGGAGTGTTAAAAGCAGTCTTCCATTCATCACCCTCCTTCATGCGCAACAGATTGTATGCCCCCTTAAGGTCAATTTTAGAGAACCACTTGGCCCCCAATAACTGGTTAAACAGATCAGGAATCAATGGCAGTGGGTAAGGATTGCGTACCGTAATTTTGTTAATCTCACGAAAATCCAGACAAGGACGTAAACCGCCGTCCTTTTTTTTTACAAAAAAAAATCCAACCGCCACAGGAGACTTAGAGGGCCTAATGTGACCGGCGGCCAAACTTGTCTGTATGTATTCCTCCAAAGCCTTCCTCTCAGGAATAGTAAGGTTAAATAAATGACTTTTAGGAAGAGTCGCTCCAGGGACAAATTCAATAGAACAATCATAGTCTCTATGGGGAGGCAAAACCTGCGATTCTTTCTCAGAAAAAACTCTCCAAAAATCCTGAATAGGAACAGGCAATTCTCCCCTATCCAAAGCTGCAATACGCCCGTTACAACACTTGTCATAACATTTAAGGCTCCAGGATTTAATTTCACTGGTAGACCAATCCAGTACAGGATTGTGAAATTTTAACCAGGGCAAACCCAATATTACTGGAGAAGGCAAGTTATTCAACACTACCAAATCCAATTTCTCATGGTGAACACCATTAATAGTGAGAGGAAATTCACTGACCTTGAGAGTAATATTCTTCAAAGGGGAGCCATCCACAGAAACCACAGCAATGGGGGATGATAAAGGTTCAGGTTTTAAATTGAGTTTTTCCACGAATCCCCCATCAATTACATTCAGTGTAGACCCGCAATCAACAAACACCCGAAATTCCATTAATTTTTCCTGAGCAATCGTGGAAGCAGCTAAAAATATACCCTTGGAATTTAAACAGGCAATACGGGCGTGACTGACCATTTTTTTTTCTTTCTTCATACGAAGCTCACAGCCTTTAATCAAATGACCAGATTTTCCGCAATAGAAACACAAGCCTTCCGAAAAACGACGGTCTTTTTCTTGAGAGCGAGGTGCCACCGATCCAATCTCCATCGGTTCACCACTGTTAGTACACACATTATCATAACCAGAAACTGACATAGCAGAGGATTTGCTCTCATTAACCCTAGCACGCAGTCTTCTATCCACCCGTATAGCTAATTGCATAGCCTGTTGCAAATCCTCAGGTGTAGGATAAGCAATTAGCAGGTCTTTAACCCTTTCACTGAGCCCAGCAAGAAATAGTCTTTTCAGAGTAGAATCGTTCCACCCTGTTTGAGTGGACCAACGACGAAAATGAGTACAATATTTTTCCACATTACCTGATCCTTGTTTTAAACGTCTCAACTCAGTCTCAGCTGATGCCACACGGTCAGGATCATCATATAATAGTCCTAAAGCAGAAAAAAAACTATCCACTGATCTGAAGCATGTATCACTAGGTTGCAAAGAAAAGGCCCACTCCTGAGGCTCTTTGCGCAAAAGTCACATTATGAACCCTACGCGCTGGGATTCATCCCCAGAGGACTTGGGTCTCAAACGAAAATACAATAAGCAAGCATTTTTAAATGAAAAAAATTCTCGATGTTCACCAAAAAATAAATCCGGCAAACATACCTTAGGCTCCAAGAAATATGCTCCAGGACAGTTACTCACGTGCTGACGGAGCTCGGCCACTTCCAGAGAGAGTCCCTGCAGGTGTTTAGCCAAATCCTGAACCGACACCATGATGGAACAAAAAAAATCTTTCCTTAGAGAATTTGCAGGCTGGACTTACTGTTATGTTCTGCTACCAAAGCTAAGGAAAGAGAGGAGATCTGTCCCTACTATAGGACTCAGCTGAATCCCTACGATGTAACAGGGAACCTGATCTTGCGATCAGACCTGCTAAAGTCCTAATCTAGTCTGTACGGAGACCTATAGATGTGGGGAGGGAATCCCTACAAGTACTAAGGACTGGGAGGAATATTGGACACTTCCTAACAGAAATAGTAGCAGACAGACGAACAAACAAAATAGATAGAACATAGAGGTCCGTAGACCAAGCAAACTAACAGAGTTAGATACAGAGCACAGGCTAGCTAGAAAGTAGATATACAATGAAGTCCAGCAAAGCCAGAAGGGCGGAGCAGGATTAAATAGGCCAACAAGGTCATGTGACCAGCAAAGGAAAAAAAAACCTAACAGCAAGGTTCTAACAACTGCGAGTAGATGGACAGCATCTTCTGAGCAGTAGAGGATGGCAGCCGTCTGGAAATGGTGGGACCCGACAGTGAAAGGGCCCCCTAGATAACAGAACAGCTGAAGTTAGCGACCCTTCAAGATGTCCTGAGAGTAGTGGGCGTGGGTTTAGAGGTAGTGAGACCTTCAGTATCTAAGGTTTGGGTGGCCCATACAAACGACCCAATAGAGGACGGGACAATATGGAGTCGAACCGGACCTTAGATACAAGGGCATGTGAGTCGCACTGCTGTATTGACCGCTGGGAGTGGTGGAGACCTGACAGGGTTTCGACTGACCGCTGGGAGCGGAGGAGACCTGACAGGGTTTCGACTGACCGCTGGGAGCGGGGGAGCGCTGACAAGGTTACAACCCGGAAATGTGACTTGATAAAGTCAGTGACTGTGACAAATGGTAGGTCCCTAAGGAATGGGCTAATGTCATTGACCAATATTCCAGGGGCTGAACAGCGCAATTGATAAGTGCATAGACTCTGTGTGAACTGGAGGTTAGAATGTCATTGTGTATATTAGGTGTTCAACCCCACAAGTTTGAACAGGGGGAGGGATATGTGATGCAGCAGGCATCCCTTTAGTGGTTCAGAGTGTGTTTTGACGGACCCTGTACCTCCCTCAGCTGACTGGTCACATGACTGTGACGTCACACAGGTCCTTTTGCTAACAGAAGGTCTGGACACGTGACTTTGAGATAAGCACAGGTCCTGTGGCTGTTTCTATAGGATATAAAAACCCTGGTGATTTGAGACAGGTGTGTGCAGTGGTGCAAGGGGTGTGATAGGCGTGAGGCCTTTTCCCCGTTTGTGTGGCACCGTGTGAGGCCTGGTGTGGCCTGATGAAGCATGGTGGACTCCTGGAGGGTGAAGCCTGGATCTTGTGACTAGATGCCAGTAAGCCTTGGAGGGCCAGAGGCTAGAGTACCCCTGGAAGGTGAAGCCTGGATCTTGTGACTAGATGCCAGTAAGCCTTGGAGGGCCAGAGGTTAGAGACCCCATCTGGGAACCAAAAGGAGTGAAGCAGCCGTAAGCCGGCAAAGGTAAAAACACTGCTTATATGGACATTGCTTTATTATTACCTTGCTGAAGGCTGGACCTGGAGCCAAGTGGGCCTGTCTGCCACTTGGTACTCGTTTGACATTATATGTGTGAACGGCGGTTTATGATGAGATAATAAACTGCTGAAGTGTGAAAAATGGAAACACATTGCCGGTGTGCTTTTGTTGATGCGCTGCAGTGAGTATCCCCCAGGATGATGACTAGCGCTGCCTTACATGTGGTGGAGAATGCGGGCAGGATGGAGTTTCTGGACGTGATCAGGAACTAGAACGACTGCACGAACAGTTCAATCAGGAGCTGTCTGGATCCAAAAAGGAGTATGGTGAACTCATGAGGGAGCTGCAGAAATTCCAGGATCAAGTAAAACCTCTAATGCAGGAGAAGGAGCGGCTGGAGGACTCTCTGTACCAGCGAGACCGGGAGCTATCCAACCTGAAAGAGGCAGAAAAAAGGCATGAAAAGTTCAGTGAGGAACTGCAACAGATTAAGAGACATTATGAGGATCTCCTCAAGGTGAAAGAAAAACTAGAGGAGGATAAGGCGGGTGCTGAGCAAGTGCGCCAAATTGTTGAGACCACTCTGCAAGACACCCATTATGAAAATGGTGATCTCCGCAGAAAGACCTTAGATCTGGAAGCTCAGGTGAAGGAGCTGCAGACGTGTTGTGATAATCTCCAGAGGGCAGAGGCGTGCCTTAAGGAAAGGCTCAGCAAGATGGAAACTGAGCGGGAAAAGATGGAGGAGTCCATCGGAAAAGCCACAGACCAGAGCCAGGAGTTGGCCGCTGGTGATGGGAGGTATGAAGCAAATACCTCCATATGTGATGTGAGTTTGGATGATTCGGTGGATGTAGGAGCCGAGATCAAGGAGCTCAAGGAGTTGCTACAAGCCCTGTGGACGCAAGAGAAGCTTGAGAGACTGGCTATTGAGAGCCGAGTGGGCGCATTGGAGACAGGGAGGTCTGAGAGAACTCTACCGTTAAAAGAGCAGTTGAAGCAGGAAGAGCTTCAGAGACGGGCCGCTCAGAGGAGAGTGGCGGATCTAGAGGAAGAAGTTTCCGAGCTCAAAAGTCGACCGGATAGAGTATCACTCAGTGAACGAGGCCTCCTGGGAGAAGGGAAAAGGCAAACAAGTGACACTCACTCCCTTAGAGCATGAGAAGGTGGACCTGAGGAGAGCTAAGAGAGTGTTAATAAATGATCGTTTGGATACCACTGGTGAGACCGAAACGTCTCGGTACAAGTGCCTCGTAGATGTACCCGAGGATTTGAGGAAAGAATGCACCAGTGAGTTCGTGCATGACCAGTTTAAGAAGGCCATGGGAGCCTGTAAGGTGTACTCGACCTCAGAAGGAAAACAGCTGGTGGTCCTGTCCAAGACCGAAGTCACAGTGAAGAGGTTGGCGATCCTAAGGGACATACATTGGTGATGTATTCGCACAAAGCGGTTTCTCCGGTTGAAGACGGAACAAGCCGCTAGACAACTGGAGTTGATGAGAAAAGCTCACAGTCTGCGGGAAGAGGTCATCCGGGTGCCTCATGTGCTGGTGAGAAAGCTCGATGGGAGAAATGGCCGAGTCATGCAGATGATGGTGAAGAAGTCTGGTGTGGTGAAAGTAAGCAGTCCACGTGATCGTCAGGACTGGATACCAGATGAAAACGGCATGGTGTCATTCTACGCTATAGGAACAGAAGAAAGTCTTGCATATATGAGCATGCTGGTGGAGTACCGAGTGACCTACCTGCGAGAGGTGAAACAGTTGAATCTCGCTAGACTGCGAGTAGATAGACAGCATCATCTGAGCAGTAGAGGATGGCAGCCGTCTGGAAATGGTGGGACCCGACAGAGAAAGGGCCCCCTAGATAACAGAACAGCTGAAGTTAGGGACCCTTCAAGATGTCCTGAGAGTAGTGGGCGCAGGTTTAGAGGTAGTGAGACCTTCAGTAACTCAGGTTTGGGTGGCCCATACAAACGACCCAATAGAGGACGGGACAATATGGAGTCGAACCGGACCTTAGATACAAGGGCATGTGAGTCGCACTGCTGTATTGACCGCTGGGAGCCGGGGAGACCTGACAGGGTTTCGACTGACCGCTGGGAGCGGGGGAGACCTGACAGGGTTTCGACTGACCGCTGGGAGCGGGAGAGCGCTGACAAGGTTACAACCCGGAAATGTGACTTGATAATGTCAGTGACAGTGACAAATGGTAGGTCCCTAAGGAATGGGCTAATGTCATTGACTAATATTCCAGGGGCTGAACAGCACAATTGATTAGTACATAGTCTCTGTGTGAACAGGGGGTTAGAATGTCATTGTGTATATTAGGTGTTCAACCCCACAAGTTTGAACAGGGGGAGGGATATGTGATGCAGCAGGCATCCCTTTAGTGGTTCAGTGTGTGTTTTGATGGACCATTTACCTCCCTCAGCTGACTGGTCACATGACTGTGACATCACACAGGTCCTTTTTGCTAACAGAAGGTCTGGACACGTGACTGTGAGATAAGCACAAGTCCTGTGGCTGTTTCTATAGGATATAAAAACCCTGGTGATTTGAGACAGGTGTGTGCAGTGGTGTAAGGGGTGTGATAGGCGTGAATCCTGTTCCCCATGTGTGTGGCACAGTGTGAGGCCTGGTGTGGCCTGATGAAGCATGGTGGACTCCTGGAGGGTGAAGCCTGGATCTTGTGACTAGATGCCAGTAAGCCTTGGAGGGCCAGGGCTAGAGGACTCCTGGAAGGTGAAGCCTGGATCTTGTGACTAGATGCCAGTAAGCCTTGTAGGGCCAGAGGCTAGAGACCCCCATCTGGGAACCAAAAGGAGTGAAGCAGCCATAAGCCGGCAAATGTAAAAACACTGCTTATATGGACATTGCTTTATTATTACCTTGCTGAAGGCTGGACCTGGAGCCAAGTGGGCCTGTCTGCCACTTGGGGTTCGTTTGACATTATATGTGTGAACGGCGGTTTATGATGAGATAATAAACTGCTGAAGTGTGAAAGCCGGAAAGACATTGCCGGTGTGCTTTTGTTGACGCGCTGCAGCGAGTATCCCCCAGGATGATGACTAGCGCTGCCTTACAGTAGATGTTATTTAGTCGTTTTCAACCAATTTTCTGACTTTTTGATAATTTCACTTTCTGGTGAAAATATCCACTAAATGAGAGAATAATATGTGTGAGGTTACCCCAGGAGAGTTCAAATGTGTGTGGGTAGAATACACATCCCACGGGGGTAAAATTGAAAAAAAGTTGAAAAAAAAAATTGGGGGTGACTTACTCATTTTTCCGGGGTTTGTCAGACTTTCAGAGAAGGGAGAACGTCAGTGAGCGTTCCGATTTCAGTTCCAGAGCGATTCGCCCGATGAGTATTTGTTATTTAGTGGTTTCAGCCAATTTTCTGACTTTTTGAAAATTTCACTTTTTGGTGAAAATATCCATTAAATGAGGGAATAATATGTGTGAGAGTACCCCAGGAGAGTTCCAAATGTGTGTGGGTAGAGTATATATCCCACGGGGGTAAAATTGAAAAAAAGTCAAAGAATTTTTTTTTCGACTTAGTCATTTTTCCGGCATTTGATAGACTTTCACAGAGGGGAAAATGTCAGTTAGCGTTCCGATTTCAGTCCCATAGCAATTCGCTCGATGAGTCCTTGTTATTTAGTCGTTTTCAGACAATTTTCTGACTTTTTGAAAATTTCACTTTTTGGTGAAAAAATCCACTAAATGAGGAAATAATATGTGTGAAGGTACCCCAGGGAAGTTCCAAATGTGTGTGGGTAGAAGATATATCCCACGGGCGTAAAATTGAAAAAAGTTGAAAAAAAAATATTTTTGGACTGTCATTTTTTCGGTGTTTGTCAGACTTTCTGAGAGGGGAAATGTCAGTGAGTGTTCCTATTTCAGTTCCAGAGCGATTCACCCGATGAGTCCTTCATATTTAGTAGTTTTCAGCCAATTTTCTGACTTTTTGAAAATTTCACTTTTTGGTGAAAATATCCATTAAATGAGGGAATAATATGTGTGAGGGTACCCCAGGAGAGTTCCAAATGTGTGTGGGTAGAATATATATCCCACGGGGGTAAAATTGAAAAAAGTTGAAAAAATTCTTTCTTCAACTTAGTAATTTTTCCGGCATTTGATAGACTTTCACAGAGGGGAAAATGTAAGTTAGCGTTTCAATTTCAGTTCCAGAGCGATTCGCCCGATGAGTCCTTGATATTTAGTTGTTTTCAGACAATTTTCTGACTTTTTGAAAATTTCACTTTTTGGTGAAGACATCCATTAAATAAGGGAATAATATGTGTGAGGGTACCCCAGGAGAGTTCCAAATGTGTGTGGGTAGAATGTATATCCCACGGGGGTAAAATTGAAAAAAGTTTCAAAAAATTTTTTTTAGCTCAGTCATTTTTCCGGCATTTGATAGAATTTCACAGAGGGGAAAATGTCAGTTATCATTCCGATTTCAGTTCCAGAGCGATTCGCCTGATGAATCCTTGTTGTTTCGACGTTTTCAGACAATTTACTGACTATTTGAAAATTTCACTTTTTGGTGAAAATATCCACTAAATGAGGGAATAATATGTGTTAGGGTACCCCAGGAGAATTCTAAATGTGTGTGGGTAGAATATATATCCCACGGGGGTAAAATTGAAAAAAAGTTGAAAAAATTTTTTTTTTGGGACTTAGTCATTTATCCGGCATTTGTCAGACTTTCAGAGAGGGGCAAATGACAGTGAGCGTTATGATTTCAGTTCCAGAGTGATTCACCCGATGAGTCCTTGATATTTAGTCGTTTTCAGCCAATTTTCTGCCCTTTTGAAATTTTCACTCTTTGGTGAAAATATTCATTAAATGGGGGAATAATATGTGTGAGGGTACCCTAGGAGAGTTCCAAATTTGTGCGGGTAGAATATATATCCCACGGGGGTAAAATTGAAAAAAGTTGAAAAATTTTTTTTTAGACTTATTTATTTTTCCGGCATTTGTCAGACTTTCAGAGAGGGGAAAATGTCAGTGAGCGTTCCGATTTCAGTTCCAGAGCGATTCACCCGATGAGTCCTTGATATTTAGTCGTTTTCAGCCAATTTTCTGACTTTTTGAAAATTTCACTTCTTGGTGAAAATATCCATTAAATGAGGGAATAATATGTGTGAGGCTACCCTAGGAGAGTTCCAAATGTGTGTGGGTAGAATATATATCCCACAGGGGTAAAATTGAAAAAAAGTTGAAATTTTTTTTATTCGCCTTAGTCATTTTTCCGGCATTTGATAGACTTTCACAGAGTGGAAAATATCAGTTAGCGTTCCGATTTCAGTTCCATAGTGATTCACGGGATGAGTCCTTGATATTTACTCGTTTTCAGCCAATTTTCTGACTTTTTGAAAATTTCACTTCTTGGTGAAAATATCCATTAAATGAGATAATAATATGTGTGAGGGTACCCCAGGAGAGTTCCAAATATGTGTGGGTAGAATATATATCCCACGGGGAAGGGGTAAAACTGAAAAAATGTTGAATTTTTTTTTTTTCGACTTAGTCATTTTTCCGGCATTTGATAGACTTTCACAAAGGGGAAAATGTCAGTGAGCGTTCCGATTTCAGTTCCAGAGCTATTCGCCCGATGAGTCCTTGTTATTTAGTCGTTTTCAGACAATTTTCTGACTTTTTGAAAATTTCACTTTTTGGTGAAAAAATCCATTAAATGAGGAAATAATATGTGTGAGGGTACCCCAGGAGAGTTGTAAATGTGTATGGGTAGAATATATATCCCACGGGGGTAAAATTGAAAAAAAGTTGGAAATTTTTTTTTTCTTCTTAGTCATTTTTCCAGCATTTGATAGACTTTCACAGAGGGGAAAATGTCAGTTAGCATTCCAATTTCAGTTCCTGAGCAATTAGCCCGATGAGTACTTGTTATTTAGTCATTTTCAGACAATTTTCTGACGTTTTTAAAATTTCCTTTTTTGGTGAAAATATCCACTAAATGAGGGAATAATAAGTGTGAGTGTATCCCAGGAGAGTTCCAAATGTGTGTGGGTAGAATATACAGTACAGACCAAAAGTTTGGACACACCTTCTCATTTAAAGATTTTTCTGTATTTTCATGACTATGAAAATTGTACATTCACACCGAAGGCATCAAAACTATGAATTAACACATGTGGAATTATATACTTAACAAAAAAGTGTGAAATAACTGAAAATATGTCTTATACTCTAGGTTCTTCAAAGTGGCCACCTTTTGCTTTGATGACTGCTTTGCACACTCTTTGCATTCTCTTGATGAGCTTCAAGAGGTAGTCACCGGAAATGGTTTTCACTTCACAGGTGTGCCCTGTCAGGTTTAATAAGTGGGATTTCTTGCCTTATAAATGGGGTTGGGACCATCAGTTGTGTTGTGCAGAAGTCAGGTGGATACACAGCTGATAGTCCTACTGAATAGGCTGTTAAAATTTGTATTATGGCAAGAAAAAAGCAGTTAAGTAAAGAAAAACAAGTGGCCATCATTACTTTAAAAAATGAAGGTCAGTCAGTCTGAAAAATTGGGAAAACTTTGAAAGTGTCCCCAAGTGCAGTTGCAAAAACCATCAATCGCTACAAAGAAACTGGCTCACATGAGGACCGCCCCAGGAAAGGAAGACCAAGAGTCACCTTTGCTTCTGAGGATAAGATTATCCGAGTCACCAGCCTCAGAAATCGCAGGTTAACAGCAGCTCAGATTAGAGACCAGGTCAATGCCACACAGAGTTCTAGCAGCAGACACATCTCTTCAACAACTGTTAAGAGGAGACTTTGTGCAGCAGGCCTTCATGGTAAAATAGCTGCTAGGAAACCACTGCTAAGGACAGGCAACAAGCAGAAGAGACTTGTTTGGGCTAAAGAACACAAGAAATGGACATTAGACCAGTGAAAATCTGTGCTTTGGTCTGATGAGTCCAAATTTGAGATCTTTGGTTCCAACCACCGTGTCTTTGTGCGACGCAGAAAAGGTGAACGGATGGACTCTACATGCCTGCTTCCCACTGTGAAGCATGGAGGAGAAGGTGTGATGGTGTGGGGGTGCTTTGCTGGTGAAACTGTTGGGGATTTATTCAAAATTGAAGGCATACTGAATCAGCATGGCTACCACAGTGTAACATACCTGGCGGCGTCCTTGCATGGTGGTCCATCTCCCACTGTGCAAGAGGGCGCACTTGATCTCCTGTCCAGAATGTCTCTCTGGCTTCCCTCCATGCTGTCTGTTTGTGTCTGTTTCTGCTGCTTAAGGGCGGCGCCCGATCACTTCCTGCCTTTTGTACCTGCTGTGGGTCACACCCCTTGTGCGTCCTCAGCCTATTGCTGTCTGTCTCTTGGTATATAGCTCAGCAGCTCCCTTCTATCCCTGCCTGAGCATAAGTGTTTCCTTCAGTGTGTGCTTGCACTCTGAAGGTGCCAGGTCCCGTCTCTTGTCTCCTGCTTTTTGTATCAGTTCCCGTGTCTGAACTGAGTCCTGTATGTCTCCTGCTTTGCGGTATCAGCTCCCGTGTCTGAACTGAGTCCTTTCTGTGTTCTCTTGTCTGTCCTGTCTGAACACGCTCCTAGCCTGTTCCTCCTGCCTTCTAGGGGCCGATTACCTAGACCCGTTCCTGTATCTTGTCTGACCAGTCTGAACTCGCTCCTAGCCTGTTCCTCTCGCCTTCTAGTGGCCGATTTCCTAGACCCGCTCCTGTGTCTGGTCTGTCCTGTCTGAACACGCTCCTTGCCTGTTCGTTCCGCCTCTCTGGGGGCCGTATTCCCAGACCCGCTCCTGTATCCCTCTGCAGTGTCGGTCTCCTCTGTACACTCAGTTCCAGTCTGAACTCTCTCCTGTCCTTTACCTGTTTTGCCTCTATGTCCGTTCCCTTCCTTTTTCTGCAGAGTCTGAACTCGTACCTAACTCCTGCTTGTTGTCTCTGCAAGTACTGTGTGAGTATCTGGCTCTGTCTTTCCCTTCCTGTCTGTTCCGTGTGAACAGAGCCCTGTCCTCCCTGCTCAGCCTTGTCTGCACTCTAGCTGTGCTTGCCTGTAACCCTCTGCCTGTATTGTTCCTGAGTCCCGGTGTGTACTGGGTCCTATCCCGCCTGTGTTCCTACCTGCTAGTGCCTCCCTGTCTGCACTCTAGCTGTGCTTGTCTTTACCCCCCTGCCTGCATACCCGCCTGCCTGCATACCAGTCGTGCCTGCCTATACCCACCAGTCTGTGTGCCAGCCTACCAGCCTGTTCCTGTATTCCCCTGTGTGGGTCAACAGCCGTGTCCGGGGTCTGTCCTGGAGTAGCACCTGGTCCCTCTGCTCGGTTCCTCCTTGGTGCACTGGCGTCGTATGCCGTCGTGCGACCCTGGTCGGATCGGGTGAATACCTAGTCACGCCCCTCCAGGCATTCACTCTCCGGCACGGTCCAGTGGAATCACTACCAATCACACGCACACGCCGCTTAGCCCGGGCGTGTGCATAACACACAGCATCTTGCAGCGGCATGCTATTCCATCCGGTTTGCGTTTAGTTGGACCATCATTTATATTTCAACAGGACAATGACCCCAAACATACCTCCAGGCTGTGTAAGGGCTATTTGACCAAGAAGGAGAGTGATGGGGTGCTACGCCAGATGACCTGGCCTCCAGTCACCAGATCTGAACCCAATCGAGATGGTTTGGGGTGAGCTGGACTGCAGAGTGAAGACAAAAGGGCCAACAAGTGCTAAGCATCTCTGGGAACTCCTTCAAGATTGTTGGAAGACCATTTCCGGTGATTATCTCTTGAAGCTCATCAAGAGAATGCCAAGAGTGTGCAAAGCAGTCATCAAAGCAAAAGGTGGCTACTTTGAAGAACCTAGAATATAAGACATTTTTAGTTGTTTCACACTTTTTTGTTAAGTATATAATTCCACATGTGTTAATTCATAGTTTTGATGACTTCAGTGTGAATGTACAATTCCCATAATCAAGAAAATACAGAAAAATCTTTAAATGAGAAGGTGTGTCCAAACTTTTGGTCTGTACTGTATATCCCACGGGGCTAAAATTGAAAAAAAAAATTAAAATTTTTTATTCGACTTAGTCAATTTTCTGGCATTTGATAGACTTTCACAGAGGAGAAAATGTCAGTTAGAGTTCCAATTTCTGTTCCAGAGCGATTCGCCTGTAGAGTCCATGTAATTTAGTCTTTTTCAGACAATTTTCTGACTTTTTGAAAATTTCACTTTTTGGTGAAAATATCCACTAAATGAGGGAATAATATTTGTGAGGGTACCCCAGGAGAGTTCCAAATGTGTGTGGGCAGAATATATACCCTTGGGGGTAAGATTGAAAAAAGTTGAAAAAATTATTTTTTCGACTTAGTAATTTTTCCGACATTTGTCAGACTTTCAGAGAGGGGAAAATGTCAGTGAGCGTTATAATTTCAGTTCCAGAGTGATTCGCCCAATGAGTACTTGATATTTAGTCGTTTTCAGCCAACTTTCTGACTTTTTGAAAATTTCACTTTTTGGTGAAAATATCCATTAAATAAGGGAATAATATGTGTGAGGGTACCCCAGGAGAGTTCCAAATGTGTGTGGGTAGAATATATATCCCACAGGAGGGAAATTGAAAAAAGTTTAAAAAAAAATTTTTTGGCTTAGTCATTTTTCCAGCATTTGTCAGTCTTTCAGAGAGGGTAAAATGTCAGTGAGCGTTCTGATTTCTGTTCCAGAGCGATTCACCTGATGAGTTCTTGATATTTAGTCGTTTTCAGCAAATCTTCTGACTTTTTGAAAATTTCACTTTTTGGTGAAAATATCAATTCAATTGGGGAATAATATGTGTGAGGGTACCCCAGGAGAAATTCAAATGTGTGTGGGTAGAATATATATACCACGGGGATAAAATTGAAAAAAGTTTAAAAAATTTTTTTTTCAACTTAGTCATTTTTCCGGCATTTGATAGACTTTTACAGAGGGGAAAGTGTAAGTTAGCATTCCAATTCCCGTTCCAGAGCGATTTCAGCTAATTTTCTGTATTTTGTAAAGTTTCACTTTTTGGTGAAAATATCCACTAAATGAGGGAATAATATGTGTGAGGGTACCCCAGGAGAGTTCCAAATGTGTGTGGGTAGAATATATATCCCACGGGGGTAAAATTGAAAAAAGTTGAAAAAATTCTTTTTTCGACTTAGTAATTTTTCCGCCATTTGTCAGACTTTCAGAGAGGGGAAAATGTCAGTGAGTGTTATGATTTCAGTTCCAGAGTGATTCACCCAATGATTCCTTGATATTTAGTAGTTTTCAGCCAATTTTCTGACTTTTTGAAAATTTCACTTTTTGGTGAAAATATCCATTAAATGAGGGAATAATATGTGTGAGGGTACCCCAGGAGAGTTCCAAATGTGTGTGGTTAGAATATATATATCCCACGGGGGTAAAATTGAAAAAAGTTGAAAAAATTCTTTCTTCAACTTAGTAATTTTTCCGGCATTTGATAGACTTTCACAGAGGGGAAAATGTAAGTTAGCGTTTCAATTTCAGTTCCAGAGCAATTCGCTCGATGAGTCCTTGATATTTAGTTGTTTTCAGCCAATTTTCTGACTTTTTGAAAATTTCACTTTTTGGTGAAGACATCCATTAAATAAGGGAATAATATGTGTGAGGGTACCCCAGGAGAGTTCCAAATGTGTGTGGGTAGAATATATATCCCACGGGGGTAAAATTGAAAAAAGTTTCAAAAAATTTTTTTAAGCTCAGTCATTTTTCCGGCATTTGATAGAATTTCACAGAGGGGAAAATGTCAGTTATCATTCCGATTTCAGTTCCAGAGCGATTCGCCTGATGAATCCTTGTTGTTTCGACGTTTTCAGACAATTTACTGACTATTTGAAAATTTCACTTTTTGGTGAAAATATCCACTAAATGAGGGAATAATATGTGTTAGGGTACCCCAGGAGAATTCTAAATGTGTGTGGGTAGAATATATATCCCACGGGGGTAAAATTGAAAAAAAGTTGAAAAAATTTTTTTTTTGGGACTTAGTCATTTATCCGGCATTTGTCAGACTTTCAGAGAGGGGCAAATGACAGTGAGCGTTATGATTTCAGTTCCAGAGTGATTCACCCGATGAGTCCTTGATATTTAGTCGTTTTCAGCCAATTTTCTGCCCTTTTGAAATTTTCACTTTTTGGTGAAAATATTCATTAAATTGGGGAATAATATGTGTGAGGGTACCCTAGGAGAGTTCCAAATTTGTGCGGGTAGAATATATATCCCACAGGGGTAAAATTGAAAAAAAGTTGAAATTTTTTTTATTCGACTTAGTCATTTTTCCGGCATTTGATAGACTTTCACAAAGGGGAAAATGTCAGTGAGCATTCCGATTTCAGTTCCAGAGTGATTCACCCGATGAGTCCTTGTTATTTAGTCGTTTTCAGACAATTTTCTGACTTTTTGAAAATTTCACTTTTTGGTGAAAAAATCCATTAAATGAGGAAATAATATGTGTGAGGGTATCCCAGGAGAGTTCTAAATGTGTATGGGTAGAATATATATCCCACGGGGGTAAAATTGAAAAAAAGTTGGAAATTTTTTTTTTCTTCTTAGTCATTTTTCCAGCATTTGATAGACTTTCACAGAGGGGAAAATGTCAGTTAGCATTCCAATTTCAGTTCCTGAGCAATTAGCCCGATGAGTACTTGTTATTTAGTCATTTTCAGACAATTTTCTGACGTTTTTAAAATTTCCTTTTTTGGTGAAAATATCCACTAAATGAGGGAATAATAAGTGTGAGTGTATCCCAGGAGAGTTCCAAATGTGTGTGGGTAGAATACATATCCCACGGGGCTAAAATTGAAAAAAAAAATTAAAATTTTTTATTCGACTTAGTCAATTTTCTGGCATTTGATAGACTTTCACAGAGGAGAAAATGTCAGTTAGAGTTCCAATTTCTGTTCCAGAGCGTTTCGCCTGTAGAGTCCATGTAATTTAGTCTTTTTCAGACAATTTTCTGACTTTTTGAAAATTTCACTTTTTGGTGAAAATATCCACTAAATGAGGGAATAATATGTGTGAGGGTACCCCAGGAGAGTTCCAAATGTGTGTGGGCAGAATATATACCCATGGGGGTAAGATTGAAAAAAGTTGAAAAAATTATTTTTTCGACTTAGTAATTTTTCCGACATTTGTCAGACTTTCAGAGAGGGGAAAATGTCAGTGAGCGTTATAATTTCAGTTCCAGAGTGATTCGCCCAATGAGTCCTTGATATTTAGTCATTTTCAGCCAACTTTCTGACTTTTTGAAAATTTCACTTTTTGGTGAAAATATCCATTAAATAAGGGAATAATATGTGTGAGGGTACCCCAGGAGAGTTCCAAATGTGTGTGGGTAGAATATATATCCCACAGGGGGGAAATTGAAAAAAGTTTAAAAAAAATTTTTTTGGCTTAGTCATTTTTCCAGCATTTGTCAGTCTTTCAGAGAGGGGAAAATGTCAGTGAGCGTTCCGATTTCTGTTCCAGAGCGATTCACCTGAGTTCTTGATATTTAGTCGTTTTCAGCAAATCTTCTGACTTTTTGAAAATTTCACTTTTTGGTGAAAATATCAATTCAATTGGGGAATAATATGTGTGAGGGTACCCCAGGAGAAATTCAAATGTGTGTGGGTAGAATATATATACCACGGGGGTAAAATTGAAAAAAGTTTAAAAAATTTTTTTTTCAACTTAGTCATTTTTCCGGCATTTGATAGACTTTCACAGAGGGGAAAGTGTAAGTTAGCATTCCAATTCCCGTTCCAGAGCGATTCGCCCGGTGAGTCCTTTAGATTTAGTCGATTTCAGCCAATTTTCTGTATTTTGTAAAGTTTCACTTTTTGGTGAAAATATCCACTAAATGAGGGAATAATATGTGTGAGGGTACCCCAGGAGAGTTCCAAATGTGTGTGGGTAGAATATATATCCCACGGGGGTAAAATTGAAAAAAGTTGAAAAAATTCTTTTTTCGACTTAGTAATTTTTCCGCCATTTGTCAGACTTTCAGAGAGGGGAAAATTTCAGTGAGTGTTATGATTTCAGTTCCAGAGTGATTCACCCAATGATTCCTTGATATTTAGTCGTTGTCAGACAATTTTCTGACTTTTTGAAAATGTCACTTTTTTGTGAAAATATCCATTAAATAAAGGAATAATATTTGTGAGGGTACCCCAGGAGAGTTCCTAATGTGTGTGGGTAGAATATATATCCCACGGGGGTAAAATTGAAAAAAGTTGCAAAATTTTTTTTTTAGCTTAGTCATTTTTCCGGCATTTGATAGATTTTCTCAGAGGGGAAAAAGTCAGTTATCATTCCGATTTCTGTTCCAGAGCGATTCTCCTGATGAATCCTTGTTGTTTAGACGTTTTCAGCCAATTTTTTGGATTTTTGAAAATTTCACTTTTTGGTGAAAATATGCACTAAATGAGGGAATAATATCTGTGAGGGTACCCCAGGAGAGTTCCAAATGTGTGTGGGTAGAATATATATCCCACGGGGGTAAAATTGAAAAAAGTTTAGAACATTTTTTTTTGGACTTAGTCATTTTTCCGGCATTTGTCAGAATTTCAGGGAGGGGAAAATTTCAGTTAGCGTTCCGATTTCAGTTCCAGAGCGATTCGCCCGAAGAGTCCTTGTTATTTTGTCATTTTCAGCCAATTTTCTGACTTTTTGAAAATTTAAATTTTTGGTGAAAATATCCACTAAATGAGGGAATCAAATGTGTGAGGGTTCGCAGGAGTGTTCAAAATCTGTGTAGGTAGAATACATATCCCAGGGGGGTAAAATTCAAAAAATTTTTGGGGGGATTTAGTCTTTTTTCCGGCGTTTTACAGACTTTCAGAGAGGGGAAAATGTCAGTGAGCGTTCTTATTTCAGTTCCAGAGCGATATGCCCGATGAGTCCTTGTTGTTTAGACGTTTTCAGCCAATTTTCTGACTTTTTGAAAATTTCACTTTTTGGTGAAAATATCCACTAAATGAGGGAATAATATGTGTGAGTTTACCCCAGGAGAGTACCAAATGTGTGTGGGTAGAATATATATACCACGGGGGTAAAATTGAAAAAAGTTAAAAAAAATTTTTTTTGGACTTAGTATTTTTTCCGGCGTTTGACAGACTTTCAGAGAGGGGAAAATGTCAGTGAGAGTTCCGATTTCAGTTCCAGAGAGATTCGCCTGATGAGTCCTTGATATTTTGTCGTTTTCAGCCAATTTTATGACTTTTTGAAAATTTCTCTTTTTGGTGAAATTATCCATTAAATGAGGGAATAATATGTGTGAGGGTACCCCAGGAGAGTTCCAAATGTGTGTGGGTAGAATATATATCCCACGGGGTAAAAATTGAAAAAAGTTGAAAAAAGCTTTTTTCCTACTTAGTCATTTTTCTGGCATTTGTCAGACTTTCAGAGAGGGGAAAATGTCAGTGAGCGTTCCGATTACAGTTCCACAGCAATTCGGCCGATGAGTCCTTGATATTTATTCGTTTTCAGCCAATTTTATGACTTTTTGAAAATCTCACTTTTTGGTGAAAATATCCACTAAATGAGGGAATCATATGTGTGAGGGTACCCCAGGAGAGATCCAAATGTGTGTGGGTAGAATATATATCCCATGTGGGTAAAATTGAAAAAAGCTGAAAAAAAAATTCATTTGGACTTAGTCTTTCTTCAGGCGTTTGACAGACTTTCAGAGAGGGGAAAATGTCAGTGAGCGTTCCGATTTCAGTTCCAGAGCGATTCGCCCGATGAGTCCTTGATATTTTGTCGTTTTCAGCCATTTTTATGACTTTTTGAAAATTTAACTTTTTGGTGAATATATCCATTAAATGAGGGATTAACATGTGTGAGGGTACTCCAGGAGAGTTCCAAATGTGTGTGGGTAGAATGTATATCCCACGGTGGTAAAATTGAAAAAAGTTGAAAATTTTGTTTTTTCGAATTGGTCATTTTTCTGGCATTTGATAGACTCTCACAATGGGTATAATGTCAGTTAGCATTCTGATTTCAGTTCCAGAGCGATTCGCCTGATGAATCATAGTTATTCAGTCATTTTCAGACAATTTTTTGACTTTTTGAAAATTTCTTTTTTTGGTGAAAATTTCCACTAAATGAGGGAATAATATGTGTGAGGGTACCCCAGGAGGGTTCCAAATTTGTGTGGGTAGAATGTATATCCCACAGGGGTAAAATTGAAATAAGTTGAAAACTTTTTTTTTTAGAACTAGTCATTTTCCCGGCATTTGATAGACTTTCACAGCGGGAAAAATGTCAGTTATCGTTCCGATTTCAGTTCCAGAGCGATTTGCCCGATGAGTCCATGTTGTTTAGACGTGTTCAGACAATTCTCTGACTTTTTGAAAATTTCACTTTTTGGTGAAAATATCCATTAAATGAGGGAATAATATGTTTGAGGGTACCCTAGGAGAGTTCCAAATGTGTGTCGGTAGAATGCATATCCCACGGGGGTAAAATTAAAAAAAAGTTGAAATTTTTTTTTTTCGAATTAGTCATTTTTACGGCATTTGATAGACTTTCACAGAGGGGAAAATGTGAGTTAGCATTCCGATTTCAGTTCCAGAGCGATTCGCCAGATGCGTCGTTGTTATTTAGTCATTTTCAGACAATTTTCTGACTTTTTGAAAATTTCACTTTTTGGTGAAAATATCCACTAAATGAGGGAATAATATGTGTGAGTTTACCCCAGGAGAGTTCCAAATGTGTGTGGGTAGAATATATATACCACGGGGGTAAAATTGAAAAAAGTTGAAAAAAAATTTTTTTGGACTTAGTCTTTTTTCCGGAGCGTTCCGATTTCAGTACCAGAGCGATTCGCCTGATGAGTCCTTGATATTTTGTCGTTTTCAGCCAATTTTATGACTTTTTGAAAATTTCACTTTTTGCTAAAATTATCCATTAAATGAGGGAATAATATGTGTGAGGGTACCCCAGGAGAGTTCCAAATGTGTGTGGGTAGAATATATATCCCACGGGTTAAAAATTGAAAGAAGTTGGAAAAAAGCTTTTTTCCTACTTAGTCATTTTTCTGGCATTTGTCAGTCTTTCAGAGAGGGGAGAATGTCAGTGAGCGTTCCGATTTCAGTTCCAGAGCGATTCGGCCGATGAGTCCTTGATATTTATTCGTTTTCAGCCAATTTTATGACTTTTTGAAAATCTCACTTTTTGGTGAAAATATCCACTAAATGAGGGAATCATATGAGTGAGGGTACCCCAGGAGAGTTCCAAATGTGTGTGGGTAGAATATATATACCACGGGGGTAAAATTGAAAAAAGTTTTAAAAAAAATTTTTTTGGACTTAGTCTTTTTTCCGGCGTTTGACAGACTTTCAGAGAGGGGAAAATGTCAGTGACCGTTCCGATTTCAGTTCCAGAGTGATTCGCCTGATGAGTCCTTGATATTTTGTCGTTTTCAGCCAATTTTATGACTTTTTGAAAATTTCACTTTTTGGTGAAAATATCCACTTTATGAGGGAATAATATGTGTGAGGGTACCTCAGGAGAGTTCCAAATGTGTGTGGGTAGAATTTAAATCCCACAGGGGTAAAATTGAAAAAAGTTTTAAAAAAATTTTTTTGGACTTAGTCTTTTTTCCGGCATTTGTCAGACTTTCAGAGAGAGAAAAATGTCAGTGAGCGTTCCGATTTCAGTTCCAGAGCGATTCGCCTGATGAGTCCTTGATATTTAGTCATTTTCAGACAATTTTCTGACTTTTTGAAAATTTCACTTTTTTGTGAAAATATCCACTAAATAAGGGAATAATATGTGTGAGGGTACCGCAGGAGAGTTCCAAATCTGTGTTTGTACTATATATATATATATATATATATATATATATATATATATATAACGGGGGTAAAATTGAAAAAAGTTGAAAAAACTTTTTTGGACTTAGTCATTTTTCCAGCGTTTGTCAGACTTTAAGAGAGGGGAAAATGTCAGTGAGCGTTCCGATTTTAGTTCCAGAGCGATTCGACCAATGAGTCATTGATATTTAGTGGTTTTCAGCCAATTTTCTGACTTTTTGAAAATTTCCTTTTTTGGTGAAAATATCCATCAAATGAGGGAATAATATGTGTAAGGGTACCCCAGGTGAGTTCCAAATGTGTGTGGGAAAAATATATATGCCACAGGGGTAAAATTGAAAAAATGTTGAAAATTTTTTTTTTATGGACTTAGACATTTTTCCCTCATTTGTCAGACTTTCAGAGAGGGGAAAATGTCTGAGCGTTCCGATTTCAGTTCCAGAGCAATTCGCCTGATGACTCGTAGATATTTCTTCGTTTTCTACCAATTTTCTGACTTTTTGAAAATTTCACTTTTTGGTGAAAATATCCATCAACTGAGGGAATAATATGTGTGAGGGTACCCCAGGAGAGTTCCAAAAGTGTGTGGGTAGAATATATATATATATAACGGGGGTAAAATTGAAAAAGTTGAAAAAAAAATTTTTTTGGACTTAGACATTTATACGTCATTTGTCAGACTTTCAGAGAGGGGAAAAAGTCTGAGCGTTCCGATTTCATTTCCAGAGCAATTCGCCTGATGAGTCCTAGATATTTCTTCGTTTTCTACCAATTTTCTGACTTTTTGAAAATTTCACTTTTTGATGAAAATATCCATTAAATGAGGGAATAATATGTGTGAGGGTACCCCAGGAGAGTTCCAAATGTGTGTGGGTAGAATATATAAATAACGGTGGTAAAATTGAAAAAAAGTTGAAAAAATTTTTTTTTTTGACTTAGTCATTTTTACGGCATTTGTCAGACTTTCAGAGAGTGGAAAATGTCAGTGAGGGTTCCGATTTGAGTTCGAGAGCGAATCGCCTGATGAGTCCTTGATATTTAGTTGTTTTCAGCCAATTTTCTGACTATTTGAAAATGTCACCTTTTGGTGAAAATATCCATTAAATGAGGGAATAATATGTGTGAGGGTACCCCAGGAGAGTTCCAAATGTGCGTGGGCAGAAGGTATATCCCACGGGGGTAAAATTGAAGAAAAGTTGAAAAAATTTTTTTTTTGAACTTAGTAATTTTTCTGGCATTTGACAGACTTTCAGAGCGGGGAAATGTCAGTGAGTGTTCCGATTTCAGTTCCAGAGTGATTCACCCGATGAGTCCTTGATATTTAGTCATTTTCAGCCAATTTTATGACTTTTTGAAAATTTCACTTTTTGGTGAAAATATCCATTAAATGAGGGTATACTATGTGTGAGGGTACCCCAGGAGAGTTCCAAATGTGTGTGGGTAGAATATTTATCCAATGGGGTAAAATTGAAAAAAGTTGAAAATTTTTTTTTTTGGACTACGTCATTTTCCCGGCATTTGTCAGACTTTCACAGATGGGAAAAATGTCAGTGAGCGTTCCAATTTCAGTTCCAGAGCGATTCACCCGATGAGTCCTTGATATTTAATCGTTTTCAGCCAATTTTGTGACTTTTTGAAAATTTCACTTTTTGGTGAAAATATCCATTAAATGAGGGTATACTATGTGTGAGGGTACCCCAGGAGAGTTCCAAATGTGTGTGGGTAGAATATTTATCCAATGGGGTAAAATTGAAAAAAGTTGAAAATTTTTTTTTTTGGACTACGTCATTTTTCCAGCATTTGTCAGACTTTCACAGATGGGAAAAATGTCAGTGAGCGTTCCAGTTTCAGTTCCAGAGCGATTCACCCGATGAGTCTTTGATATTTACTCGTTTTCAGACAATTTTCTGACTTTTGGAAAATTTCACTTTTTGGTGAAAATATGCACTAAATGAGGGAATAATATGTGTGAGTGTACCCCAGGAGAGTTTAAAATTGTGTGGGTAGAATATATATCCCACGGGGATAAAATTGATATAAGTTGAAAAAAAAATTTTTTTGGACTTAGTCATATTTCCGGCATTTGAAAGGCTTTCTCATAGGGAAAAATGTCAGTTAGCATTCCGATTTCAGCTACAGAGTGATTCACCCGATGTGTCTTTGTTAATTATTCACTTTCACAAAATTTTCTGACTTTTTGAAAATTTCACTTTTTGGTGAAAATATCCACTAAATGTGGGAATAATATGTGTGAGGGTACCCCAGGAGAGTTCCAAATGTTTGTGGGTAGAATATATATCCCACGGGGGTAAACTTGAAAAAAAAAATTTTTTGGACTAAGTAATTTTTCTGGTATTTGTCAGACTTTCAGAGAGGGGAAAATGTCAGTGAGCGTTCCGATTTCTGTTCCGGAGCTACTGACCCAATGAGTCCTTGATATTTACGCGTTTTCAGACAATTTTCTGACTTTTTGAAAACTTCACTTTTTGGTGAAAATATCCACTAAATGAGGGAATAATATGTGTGAGGGTACCCCAGGAGAGTTCCAAATGTGTATGGGTAGAATATATATCCCACAGGGGTAAACTTGAAAAAAGTTGAAACATTTTTTTTTTGGACTTAGTCATTTTACTGGCATTTGTCAGACTTTCAAAGAGGGGAAAATGTCAGTGAGCGTTCCGATTTCAGTTCTAGAGCGATTCACCCGATGAGTCCTTGATATTTAATTCTTTTTGACAATTTTCTGACTTTTTGAAAATTTCACTTTTTGGTGAAAATATCCACTAAATGAGGGAATAATATGTGTGAGGGTACCCCAGGAGAGTTCCAAATGTGTGTGGTTAGAATATATATCCCATCGGGGTTAAATTGAAAAAAAGTAGAAATTTTTTATTTTCGACTTAGTCATTTTTCTGGCATTTGAGAGAATTTCTCAGAGGGAAAAATGTCAGTTAGCCTTCCGATTTCAGTTCCAGAGCGATTCACCCGATGAGTCCTTGATATTTAATCCTTTTAGACAATTTTCTGACTTTTTGAAAATTTCACTTTTTGGTGAAAATATCCACTAAATGAGGGAATAATATGTGTGAGGGTACCCAAGGAGAGTTCCAAATGTGTGTGGTTAGAATATATATCCCACGGGGGTAAAATTGAAAAAAAGTAGAAATTTTTTCTTTTCGACTTACTAATTTTTCCGGCATTTGATAGACTTTCACAAAAGGGAAAATGTCAGTTAGCGTTCCGATTTTAGTTCCAGAGCGATTCGCCCGATGAGTCCCAGTTATTTAGTCATTTTCAGCCAATTTTCTGACTTTTTGAAAATTTCACTTTTTGGTGAAAATATCCACTAAATGAGGGATTAATTTGTGTGAGGGTACCCCAGGAGAGTTCCAAGTGTGTTTGGATAGAATATTTATCACATGGGGGTAAAATTGAAAAAAGTTTAAAAATTTTTTTTTTCAGCTTAGTAATTTTTCCGGCATTTCACAGACTTTCATAGAGGGGAAAATATTGATGAGTGTTCCGATTTCAGTTCCAGAGCGATTCGCCCGATGAGTCCTTGTTATTTAGTCATTTTCAGACAATTTTCTGACTTTTTGAAAATTTATTTTTTTATTCAAAATATCCATTAAATGAGGGAATAATATGTGTGATTGTACCCCAGGAGAGTTCAAAATGTGTTTGGGTGGAATATATATCCCACGGAGGTAAAACTGAAAAAAGTTGAAAAATTTTTTTTTTCGACTTAGTCATTTTTTCAGCATTTGATAGACTTTCACAGAGGTGAAAATGTCGGTTAGCGTTCCGATTTCAGTTACCGAGTGATTCGCTCGATGAGTTCTTGTTATTTAGTCATTTTCAGAAAATTTTCTGACTTTTTGAAAATTTCACGTTTTGGTGAAAATATCCACTAAATGAGGGAATAATATGTGTGAGTGTACCCCAGGAGAGATCCAAAGGTGTGTCGGTAGAATGTATATCCCACGGGAGTAAAATTGAAAAAAGCTGAACAATTTTTTTGGGGGGGACTTAGTCATTTCTTCAGTTTTTGTCAGACTTTCAGAGAGGGGAAATGTCAGTGAGCATTTCGATTTCAGTTCCAGAGCAATTCACCCGATGAGTCATTGACTTTTTGAAATTTCACTTTTTGGTGAAAATATCCAATAAGTCAGGGAATAATATGTGTGAGGGGACCCCAGGAGAGTTCCAAATGTGTGTGCGTAGAATATACATCCCACGGGGGTAAAATTAAAAAAAGTTGAAAAAATTTTTTTTAGACTTAGTCATTTTTCAGGCATTTGATAGAATTTCACAGAGGGGAAAATGTCGGTGAGTGTTCCGATTTCAGTTCCAGAGCGATGAGTCCTTGTTATTTCGTCGTTTTCAGACAATTTTCTGACTTTTTGAAAATTTAGTTTTTTGGTGAAAATATCCATTAAATGAGTAAATAAAATGTGTGAGGGTACCCCAGGAGGGTTCCAAATGTGTGTGGGTAGAATGTATATCCCACGGTGGTAAAATTGAAAACAGTTTTTACATTTTTTTTTTTTACTTAATCATTTTCCCGACATTTTATAAACTGTCACAGAGGGGAAAATGTCAGTTAGTGTCCCGATTTCAGTTCCAGAGCGTTTCACCCGATGTGTACTTGTTATTCAGTCATTTTCAGACAATTTTCTGACTTTTTGAAAATTTCACTTTTGGGTGAAAATATTCACTAAATGAGGGAGTAATATGTGTGAGGGTTCCCCAGGAGAGTTCCAAATGTGTGTGGGTAGAATGCATATCCTACGAGTTTAAAATAGAAAAAAAGTAGAAAAAAAAATCTTTTTGGACTTAGTCTTTTTTTCCGGCGTTTGACAGACTTTCAGAGAGGGGGAAATGTCAGTGAGCATTCCGATTTCACTTCCAGAGCGATTCGCCCGATGAGTCCTTGTTATTTAGTCGTTTTCAGACAATTTTCTGACTTTTTGAAAATTTCACTTTTTGGTGAAAATATCCACTAAATGAGGGAACAATATGTTTGAGGGTACCTCAGGAGAGTTCCAAATGTGTGTGGGTAGAATGTATTTCCCACGGGGGTAAAATTGAAAAAAGTTTAATTTTTTTTTTTATTATTTAGTCATTTTTCCGGCATTTGATAGACTTTCACAGAGGGGAAAATGTCAGCTAGCGTACCGATATAAGTTCCAGAGCGATTCGCTTGAAGAGTCCTTGTTATTTTGTCGTTTTCAGCCAATTTTCTTACTTTTTGAAAATTTCACTTTTTGGTGAAAATATCCACTAAATGAGGGAACAATATGTGTGAGGGTTCCCCAGGAGAGTTCCAAATGTGTGTGCGTAGAATATATATACCACGGGGGTAAAATTGAAAAAAGTTGAAAAAAATTTTTTTCCACTTAGTCATTTTTCCGGCATTTGAGAGAATTTCACAGAATGGAAAATGTCGGTAAGTGTTCCAATTTCAATTCCAGAGCAATTCGTTTAATGAGTCCTTGCTATTTAGTCGTTTTCAGAAAATTGTCTGACTTTTTGAAAAATTCACTTTTTGCTGAAAATATCCACTAAATGAGGGAATAATATGTGCAAGGGTACCCCAGGAGAGTTCCAAATGTGTGTGTGTAGAATGCATATCCCACGGGGGTAAAATTGAAAAAAAGTTGAAAAAAAAATCTTTTTGGACTTAGTCTTTTTTTCCGGTGTTTGACAGACTTTCAGAAAGGGGAAAATGTCAGTGAGCGTTCCGATTTCCGTTCCAGAGCGATTCACCTGATGAGTCCTTGTTATTTAGTCATTTTCAGACAATTTTATGACTTTTTGAAAATTTCACTTTTTGGTGAAAATATCCATTAAATGATGGCATAATATGTGTGAGGGTACCCCAGGAGAGTTCCAAATGTGTGTGTGTAGAATGTATATCCCACGGGGGTAAAATTTAAAAAAGTTGAAAAATTTTATTTTTTGACTTAGTAATTTTTCCGGCATTTGACAGACTTTCATAGAGCGGAAAATATTAGTGAGTGTTCCGATTTCAGTTCCAGAGCGATTCGCCTGATGAGTCCTTGTTATTTAGTCGATTTCAGACAATTTTAGGAATTTTTGAAAATTTCACTTTTTGATGAAAATATCCACTAAATGAGGGAATAATATGTGTGAATGTACCCCAGGAGAGTTCCAAATGTGTGTGTGTAGAATGCATATCCCACGGGGTAAAATTGAAAAAAAGTTGAAAAAAAAATCTTTTTGGACTTAGTTTTTTTTCCCTGTGTTTGACAGACTTTTAGAAAGGGGAAAATGTCAGTGAGAGTTCCGATTTCAGTTCCAGAGCGATTCACGCTTTGAGTCCTTGTTATTTAGTCATTTTCAGACAATTTTCTGACTTTTTGAAAAATTCACTTTTTGGAGAAAATATCCATTAAATGAGGGAATAATATGTGTGAGGGTACGCCAGGAGAGTTCCAAATGTGTGTGAGTAGAATATATATCCCAAGGGAGTAAAACTGAAAAATTTTGAAAAATGTTTTTTTTTTAACTTATTCATTTTTCTGGCATTTGATAGACTTTCACAGAGGGGAAAATATCAGTTAGCGTTCCGATATAAGTTCCATAGCGATTCGCCCGATGAGTCCTTGTTGTTTAGTCGTTTTCAGACAATTTTCTTACTTTTTGAAAATTTCACTGTTTAGTGAAAATATCCATTAAATGTGGGAATAATATGTGTGAGGGTACCCCAGGAGAGTTCCAAATGTGTGTGGGTAGATTATATATCCCACGGGGGTAAAACTTAAAAAAGTTGAACATTTATTTTTTTCGACGTAGTCATTTTTCTGGCATATGATAGACTTTCACAGAGGGGAAAATGTCAGTGAGCGTTCCGATTTCAGCTACAGAGCGATTCACCCGATGTGTCTTTGTTAATTATTCATTTTCACAAAATTTTCAGACTTTTTGAAAATTTCACTTTTTGGTGAAAATATCCACTAAATGTGGGAATAATATGTGTGAGGGTACCCCAGGAGAGTTCCAAATGTGTGTGGGTAGAATATATATCCCACGGGGGTAAACTTGAAAAAAAAAATTTTTTGGACTAAGTAATTTTTCCGGTATTTGTCAGACTTTCAGAGAGGGGAAAATGTCAGTGAGCGTTCCGATTTCTGTTCCGGAGCTACTGACCCAATGAGTCCTTGATATTTACGCGTTTTCAGACAATTTTCTGACTTTTTGAAAACTTCACTTTTTGGTGAAAATATCCACTAAATGAAGGAATAATATGTGTGAGGGTACCCCAGGAGAGTTCCAAATGTGTATGGGTAGAATATATATCCCACAGGGGTAAACTTGAAAAAAGTTGAAAAATTTTTTTTTTGGACTTAGTCATTTTACTGGCATTTGTCAGACTTTCAAAGAGTGGAAAATGTCAGTGAGCATTCCGATTTCAGTTCCAGAGTGATAAACCCAATGAGTCCTTGATGTTTACTCCTTTTCTGCCAATTTTCTGACTTTTTGAAAATTTCACTTTTTGGTGAAAATATCCACTAAATTAGAGAATAATATGTGTGAGGGTACCCCAGGAGAGTTTTAAATGTGTGTGGGTAGAATGTATATCCCATGGGGGTAAAATTGAAAAAAGTGGAATAAAAATTTTTTTTGGACTTAGTCTTTTTAGTGCCATTTGACAGACTTTCAGAGAGGGGAAAATATCAGTGAGCGTTCCGATTTCAGTTCTAGAGCGATTCACCCGATGAGTCCTTGATATTTAATTCTTTTTGACAATTTTCTGACTTTTTGAAAATTTCACTTTTTGGTGAAAATATCCACTAAATGAGGGAATAATATGTGTGAGGGTACCCCAGGAGAGTTCCAAATGTGTGTGGTTAGAATATATATCCCATGGGGGTTAAATTGAAAAAAAGTAGAAATTTTTTCTTTTCGACTTAGTCATTTTTCTGGCATTTGAGAGAATTTCTCAGAGGGAAAAATGTCAGTTAGCCTTCCGATTTCAGTTCCAGAGCGATTCACCCGATGACTCCTTGATATTTAATCCTTTTAGACAATTTTCTGACTTTTTGAAAATTTCACTTTTTGGTGAAAATATCCACTAAATGAGGGAATAATATGTGTGAGGGTACCCAAGGAGAGTTCCAAATGTGTGTGGTTAGAATATATATCCCACGGGGGTAAAATTGAAAAAAAGTCAAAAACATTTTTTTACGAGATAGTCAATTTTCCGGCATTTGATACACTTTCACAGAGGGGAAAATGTCAGTGTTCCGATTTCAGTTCCAGAGCGATTCACCCGATGTGTCCTTCATATTTAGTCGTTTTCAGCCAGCTTTCTGACTTTTTGAAAATTTCACTTTTTGGTGAAAATATCCATTAAATTAGGGAATAATATATGTGAGGGTACCCCAGGAGAGTTCAAATGTGTGTAGGTAGAATATACATCCCACGGGGGCAAAATTGAAAAAAAGTTGAAAAAAAAATTTTTTTGGACTTAATAATTTTTCCGGCATTTGTCAGACTTTCAGAGAAGGGAAAATGTTAGTGAACGTTCCGATTTCAGTTCCAGAGCAATTCGCCCGATGAGTACTGTGATGCAGCAGGCATCCCTTTAGTGGTTCAGAGTGTGTTTTGACGGACCCTGTACCTCCCTCAGCTGACTGGTCACATGACTGTGACGTCACACAGGTCCTTTTGCTAACAGAAGGTCTGGACACGTGACTTTGAGATAAGCACAGGTCCTGTGGCTGTTTCTATAGGATATAAAAACCCTGGTGATTTGAGACAGGTGTGTGCAGTGGTGCAAGGGGTGTGATAGGCGTGAGGCCTTTTCCCCGTTTGTGTGGCACCGTGTGAGTCCTGGTGTGGCCTGATGAAGCATGGTGGACTCCTGGAGGGTGAAGCCTGGATCTTCTGACTAGATGCCAGTAAGTCTTGGAGGGCCAGAGGCTAGAGGACCCCTGGAAGGTGAAGCCTGGATCTTGTGACTAGATGCCAGTAAGCCTTGGAGGGCCAGAGGTTAGAGACCCCATCTGGGAACCAAAAGGAGTGAAGCAGCCGTAAGCCGGCAAAGGTAAAAACACTGCTTATATGGACATTGCTTTATTATTACCTTGCTGAAGGCTGGACCTGGAGCCAAGTGGGCCTGTCTGCCACTTGGGACTCGTTTGACATTATATGTGTGAACGGCGGTTTATGATGAGATAATAAACTGCTGAAGTGTGAAAAACGGAAAGACATTGCCGGTGTGCTTTTGTTGATGCGCTGCAGTGAGTATTCCCCAGGATGATGACTAGCGCTGCCTTACATGTGGTGGAGAATGCGGGCAGGATGGAGTTTCTGGACGTGATCAGGAACTAGAACGACTGCACGAACAGTTCAATCAGGAGCTCTCTGGATCCAAAAAGGAGTATGGTGAACTCATGAGGGAGCTGCAGAAATTCCAGGATCAAGTAAAACCTTGAATGCAGGAGAAGGAGCGGCTGGAGGACTCTGTACCAGCGAGACCGGGAGCTATCCAACCTGAAAGAGGCAGAAAAAAGGCATGAAAAGTTCAGTGAGGAACTGCAACAGATTAAGAGACATTATGAGGATCTCCTCAAGGTGAAAGAAAAACTAGAGGAGGATAAGGCGGGTGCTGAGCAAGTGCGCCAAATTGTTGAGACCACTCTGCAAGACACCTGTTATGAAAATGGTGATCTCCGCAGAAAGACCTTAGATCTGGAAGCTCAGGTGAAGGAGCTGCAGACGTGTTGTGATAATCTCCAGAGGGCAGAGGCATGCCTTAAGGAAAGGCTCAGCAAGATGGAAACTGAGCGGGAAAAGATGGAGGAGTCCATCGGAAAAGCCACAGACTAGAGCCAGGAGTTGGCCACTGGTGATGGGAGGTATGAAGCAGATACCTCCATATGTGATGTGAGTTTGGATGATTCGGTGGATGTAGGAGCCGAGATCAAGGAGCTCAAGGAGTTGCTACAAGCACTGTGGACGCAAGAGAAGTTTGAGAGACTGGCTATTGAGAGCCGAGTGGGCGCATTGGAGACAGAGAGGTCTGAGAGAACTCTACCGTTAAAAGAGCAGTTGAAGCAGGAAGAGCTTCAGAGACAGGCCGCTCAGAGGAGAGTGGCGGATCTAGAGGAAGAAGTTTCCGGGCTCAAAAGTCGACCGGATAGAGTATCACTCAGTGAACGAGGCCTCCTGGGAGAAGGGAAAAGGCAAACAAGTGACACTCACTCCCTTAGAGCATGAGAAGGTGGACCTGAGGAGAGCTAAGAGAGTGTTAATAAATGATCATTTGGACACCACTGGTGAGACCGAAACGTCTCGGTACAAGTGCCTCGCAGATGTACCCGAGGATTTGAGGAAAGAATTCACCAGTGAGTTCGTGCATGACCAGTTTAAGAAGGCCATAGGAGCATGTAAGGTGTACTCGACCTCAGAAGGAAAACAGCTGGTTGTCCCGTCCACGACCGAAGTCACAGTGAAGAGGTTGGCGATCCTAAGTGACATACATTGGTGATGTATTCGCACAAAGTGGTTTCTCCGGTTGAAGACGGAACAAGCCGCTAGACAACTGGAGTTGATGAGAAAAGCTCACAGTCTGCGGGAAGAGGCCATCCGGGTGCCTCATGTGCTGGTGAGAAAGCTCGATGGGAGAAATGGCCGAGTCATGCAGATGATGGTGAAGAAGTCTGGTGTGGTGAAAGTAAGCAGTCCACGTGATCGTCAGGACTGGATACCAGATGAAAACGGCATGGTGTCATTCTACGCTATAGGAACAGAAGAAAGTCTTGCATATATGAGCATGCTGGTGGAGTACCGAGTGACCTACCTGCGAGAGGTGGAACAGTTGAATCTCGCTAGACTGCGAGTAGATAGACAGCATCATCTGAGCAGTAGAGGATGGCAGCTATCTGGAAATGGTGGGATCCAACAGAGAAAGGGCCCCCTAGACAACAGAACAGCTGAAGTTAGGGACCCTTCAAGATGTCCTGAGAGTAGTGGGCGTGGGTTTAGAGGTGGTGTGACCTTCAGTAACTCAGGTTTGGGTGGCCCATACAAATGACCCAATAGAGGACGGGACAATATGGAGTCGAACCGGACCTTAGATACAAGGGCATGTGAGTCGCACTGCTGTATTGACCGCTGGGAACCGGGGAGACCTGACAGGGTTTCGACTGACCGCTGGGAGCGGGGGAGACCTGACAGGGTTTCGACTGACCGCTGGGAGTGGGAGAGCGCTGACAAGGTTACAACCCGGAAATGTGTCTTGATAATGTCAGTGACAGTGACAAATGGTAGGTCCCTAAGGAATGGGCTAATGTCATTGACTAATATTCCAGGGGCTGAACAGCACAATTGATTAGTACATAGTCTCTGTGTGAACAGGGGGTTAGAATGTCATTGTGTATATTAGGTGTTCAACTCCACAAGTTTGAACAGGGGGAGGGATATGTGATGCAGCAGGCATCCCTTTAGTGGTTCAGTGTGTGTTTTGATGGACCATTTACCTCCCTCAGCTGACTGGTCACATGACTGTGACATCACACAGGTCCTTTTGCTAACAGAAGGTCTGGACACGTGACTGTGAGATAAGCACAAGTACTGTGGCTGTTTCTATAGGATATAAAAACCCTAGTGATTTGAGACAGGTGTGTGCAGTGGTGTAAGGGGTGTGATAGGCTTGAGGCCTGTTCCCCATGTGTGTGGCACAGTGTGAGGCCTGGTGAGGCCTGATGAAGCATGGTGGACTCCTGGAGGGTGAAGCCTGGATCTTGTGACTAGATGCCAGTAAGCCTTGGAGGGCCAGGGCTAGAGGTCTCCTGGAAGGTGAAGCCTGGATCTTGTGACTAGATGCCAGTAAGCCTTGGAGGGCCAGAGGCTAGAGACCCCCATCTGGGAACCAAAAGGAGTGAAGCAGCCATAAGCCGGCAAATGTAAAAACACTGCTTATATGGACATTGCTTTATTATTACCTTGCTGAAGGCTGGACCTGGAGCCAAGTGGGCCTGTCTGCCACTTGGGGCTCGTTTGACATTATATTTGTGAACGGCGGTTTATGATGAGATAATAAACTGCTGAAGTGTGAAAGCCGGAAAGACATTGCTGGTGTGCTTTTGTTGACGCGCTGCAGCGAGTATCCCCCAGGATGATGACTAGCGCTGCCTTACAGTAGATGTTATTTAGTCGTTTTCAACCAATTTTCTGACTTTTTGATAATTTCACTTTTTGTTGAAAATATCCACTAAATGAGGGAATAATATGTGTGAGGTTACCCCAGGAGAGTTCAAATGTGTGTGGGTAGAATACACATCCCACGGGGGTAAAATTGAAAAAAAGTTGAAAAAAAAAATTGGGGGTGACTTAGTCATTTTTCCGGCGTTTGTCAGACTTTCAGAGAAGGGAGAATGTCAGTGAGCGTTCCGATTTCAGTTCCAGAGCGATTCGCCCGATGAGTATTTGTTATTTAGTGGTTTCAGCCAATTTTCTGACTTTTTGAAAATTTCACTTTTTGGTGAAAATATCCATTAAATGAGGGAATAATATGTGTGAGAGTAACCCAGGAGAGTTCCAAATGTGTGTGGGTAGAGTATATATCCCACGGGGGTAAAATTGAAAAAAAGTCAAAGAAATTTTTTTTCGACTTAGTCATTTTTCCGGCATTTGATAGACTTTCACAGAGGGGAAAATGTCAGTTAGCATTCCGATTTCAGTCCCATAGCAATTCGCCCCATGAGTCCTTGTTATTTAGTCGTTTTCAGACAATTTTCTGACTTTTTGAAAATTTCACTTTTTGGTGAAAAAATCCACTAAATGAGGAAATAATATGTGTGAAGGTACCCCAGGGAAGTTCCAAATGTGTGTGGGTAGAATATATATCCCACGGGCGTAAAATTGAAAAAAGTTGAAAAAAAAATATTTTTGGACTGTCATTTTTTCGGTGTTTGTCAGACTTTCAGAGAGGGGAAATGTCAGTGAGTGTTCCTATTTCAGTTCCAGAGCGATTCACGCGATAAGTCCTTCATATTTAGCAGTTTTCAGCCAATTTTCTGACTTTTTGAAAATTTCACTTTTTGGTGAAAATATCCATTAAATGAGGGAATAATATGTGTGAGGGTACCCCAGGAGAGTTCCAAATGTGTGTGGGTAGAGTATATATCCCACGGGGGTAAAATTGAAAAAAGTTGAAAAAATTCTTTCTTCAACTTAGTTATTTTTCCGGCATTTGATAGACTTTCACAGAGAGGAAAATGTAAGTTAGCGTTTCAATTTCAGTTCCAGAGCGATTCGCCCGATGAGTCCTTGATATTTAGTTGTTTTCAGCCAATTTTCTGACTTTTTGAAAATTTCACTTTTTGGTGAAGACATCCATTAAATAAGGGAATAATATGTGTGAGGGTACCCCAGGAGAGTTCCAAATGTGTGTGGGTAGAATATATATCCCACGGGGGTAAAATTGAAAAAAGTTTAAAAAAATTTTTTTTAGCTCAGTCATTTTTCCGGCATTTGATAGAATTTCACAGAGGGGAAAATGTCAGTTATCATTCCGATATCAGTTCCAGAGCGATTCGCCTGTTGAATCCTTGATATTTAGTCGTTTTCAGCCAATTTTCTGCCCTTTTGAAATTTTCACTTTTTGGTGAAAATATTCATTAAATGGGGGAATAATATGTGTGAGGGTACCCTAGGAGAGTTCCAAATGTGTGCGGGTAGAATATATATCCCACGGGGGTAAAATTGAAAAAAGTTGAAAAATTTTTTTTAGACTTATTCATTTTTCCGGCATTTGTCAGACTTTCAGAGAGGGGAAAATGTCAGTGAGCGTTCCGATTTCAGTTACAGAGCGATTCACCCGATGAGTCCTTGATATTTAGTCGTTTTCAGCCAATTTTCTGACTTTTTGAAAATTTCACTTTTTGTTGAAAATATCCATTAAATGAGGGAATAATATGTGTGAGGTTACCCTAGGAGAGTTCCAAATGTGTGTGGGTAGAATATATATCCCACAGGGGTAAAATTGAAAAAAAGTTGAAATTTTTTTTATTCGACTTAGTCATTTTTCCGGCATTTGATAGACTTTCACAGAGTGGAAAATATCAGTTAGCGTTCCGATTTCAGTTCCATAGTGATTCACCGGATGAGTCCTTGATATTTACTCGTTTTCAGCCAATTTTCTGACTTTTTGAAAATTTCACTTCTTGGTGAAAATATCCATTAAATGAGATAATAATATGTGTGAGGGTATCCCAGGAGAGTTCCAAATATGTGTGGGTAGAATATATATCCCACGGGGAAGGGGTAAAATTGAAAAAATGTTGAAAATGTTTTTTTTCGACTTACTCATTTTTCCGGCATTTGATAGACTTTCACAAAGGGGAAAATGTCAGTGAGCGTTCCGATTTCAGTTCCAGAGCGATTCGCCCGATGAGTCCTTGTTATTTAGTCGTTTTCAGACAATTTTCTGACTTTTTGAAAATTTCACTTTTTGGTTAAAAAAATCCATTAAATGAGGAAATAATATGTGTGAGGGTACCCCAGGAGAGTTCTAAATGTGTATGGGTAGAATATATATCCCACGGGGGTAAAATTGAAAAAAAGTTGGAAAACATTTTTTTCTTCTTAGTCATTTTTCCAGCATTTGATAGACTTTCACAGAGGGGAAAATGTCAGTTAGCATTCCAATTTCAGTTCCTGAGCAATTAGCCCGATGAGTACTTGTTATTTAGTCATTTTCAGACAATTTTCTGACGTTTTTAAAATTTCCTTTTTTGGTTAAAATATCCACTAAATGAGGGAATAATAAGTGTGAGTGTATCCCAGGAGAGTTCCAAATGTGTGTGGGTAGAATATATATCCCACGGGGCTAAAATTGAAAAAAAAAATTAAAATTTTTTATTCGACTTAGTCAATTTTCTGGCATTTGATAGACTTTCACAGAGGAGAAAATGTCAGTTAGAGTTCCAATTTCTGTTCCAGAGCGATTCGCCTGTAGAGTCCATGTAAATTAGTCTTTTTCAGACAATTTTCTGACTTTTTGAAAATTTCACTTTTTGGTGAAAATATCCACTAAATGAGGGAATAATATGTGTGAGGGTACCCCAGGAGAGTTCCAAATGTGTGTGGGCAGAATATATACCCATGGGGGTAAAATTGAAAAAAGTTGAAAATTTTTTTTTTTCGACTTAGTAATTTTTCCGACATTTGTCAGACTTTCAGAGAGGGGAAAATGTCAGTGAGTGTTATGATTTCAATTCCAGAGTGATTCACCCAATGATTCCTTGATATTTAGTCGTTGTCAGACAATTTTCTGACTTTTTGAAAATGTCACTTTTTTGTGAAAATATCCATTAAATAAGGGAATAATATGTTTGAGGGTACCCCAGGAGAGTTCCAAATGTGTGTGGATAGAATATATATCCCACAGGGGAAAAATTGAAAAAAGTTTAAAAAAAAATTTTTTGGCTTAGTCATTTTTCCAGCATTTGTCAGTCTTTCAGAGAGGGGAAAATGTCAGTGAGCGTTCCGATTTCTGTTCCAGAGCGATTCACCTGATGAGTTCTTGATATTTAGTCGTTTTCAGCAAATCTTCTGACTTTTTGAAAATTTCACTTTTTGGTGAAAATATCAATTAAATTAGGGAATAATATGTGTGAGGGTACCCCAGGAGAAATTCAAATGTGTGTGGGTAGAACATAAATACCACGGGGGTAAAATTGAAAAATGTTTAAAAAATGTTTTTTTCAACTTAGTCATTTTTCTGGCATTTGATAGACTTTCACAGAGGGGAAAGTTTAAGCGATTCGCCCGGTGAGTCCTTTAGATTTAGTCGATTTCAGCCAATTTTCTGTATTTTGTAAAATTTCACTTTTTGGTGAAAATATCCACTAAATGAGGGAATAATTTGTGTGAGGGTACCCCAGGAGAGATCCAAATGTGTGTGGGTAGAATATATATCCCACGGGGGTAAAATTGAAAAAAGTTGAAAAAATTCTTTTTTCGACTTAGTAATTTTTCCGCCATTTGTCAGACTTTCAGACAGGGGAAAATGTCAGTGAGTGTTATGATTTCAATTCCAGAGTGATTCACCCAATGATTCCTTGATATTTAGTCGTTGTCAGACAATTTTCTGACTTTTTGAAAATGTCACTTTTTTGTGAAACTATCCATTAAATAAAGGAATAATATTTGTGAGGGTACCCCAGGAGAGTTCCAAATGTGTGTGGGTAGAATATATATCCCACGGGGGTAAAATTGAAAAAAGTTGAAATTTTGTTTATTCGAATTGGTCATTTTTCTGGCATTTGATAGACTTTCACAATGGGTATAATGTCAGTTAGCATTCTGATCTCAGTTCCAGAGCGATTCGCCTGATGAATCCTTGTTATTCAGTCATTTTCAGACAATTTTTTGACTTTTTGAAAATTTCATTTTTGGTGAAAATTTCCACTAAATGAGGGAATAATATGTGTGAGGGTACCCCAGGAGAGTTCCAAATGTGTGTGGGTAGAATATATATACCACGGGGGTAAAATTGAAAAAAGTTGAAAAATTTTTTTTTTCGACTTAGTCTTTTTTCCGGCGTTTGACCGACTTTCAGAGAGGGGAAAATGTCAGTGAGCGTTCCGATTTCAGTTCCAGAGCGATTTGCCTGATGAGTCCTTGATATTTTGTCGTTTTCAGCCAATTTTATGACTTTTTGAAAATTTCACTTTTTGGTGAAAATATCCACTTTATGAGGGAATAATATGTGTGAGGGTACCTCAGGAGAGTTCCAAATGTGTGTGGGTAGAATTTAAATCCCACAGGGGTAAAATTGAAAAAAGTTGAAAATTTTTTTTTTTAGACTTAGTCATTTTTCCGGCATTTGTCAGACTTTCAGAGAGAGGAAAATGTCAGTGAGAGTTCCGATTTCAGTTCCAGAGCGATTCACCCGATGAGTCCTTGATATTTAGTCATTTTCAGACAATTTTCTGACTTTTTGAAAATTTCCCTTTTTGGTGAAAATATCCACTAAATGAGGGAATAATATGTGTGAGGGTACCCCTGGCGAGTTCCAAATGTGTGTGGGTAGAATTTAAATCCCATAGGGGTTAAATTGAAAAAAGCTGAAACATTTTTTTTTTAGACTTAGTCATTTTTCCGGCATTTGATAGACTTTCACAGAGAGGAAAATGTCAGTTAGCATTCTGATTTCAGTTCCAGAGCAAGTCACCCGACGAGTGCTTGATATTTAGTCGTTTTTAGCCAATTTTCTGACTTTTTGAAAATTTCACTTTTTGGTGAAAATATCCATTAAATGAGGGATTAACATGTGTGAGGGTACTCCAGGAGAGTTCCAAATGTGTGTGGGTAGAATGTATATCCCACGGTGGTAAAATTGAAAAAAGTTGAAAATTTTGTTTTTTCGAATTGGTCATTTTTCTGGCATTTGATAGACTTTCACAATGGGTATAATGTCAGTTAGCATTCCGATTTCAGTACCAGAGCGATTCGCCTGATGAATCCTTGTTATTTAGTAATTTTCAAACAATTTTTAAACTTTTTGAAAATTTCACTTTTTGGTGAAAATTTCCACTAAATGAGGGAATAATATGTGTGAGGGTACCCCAGGAGAGTTCCAAATTTGTGTGGGTAGAATGTATATCCCACGGGGGTAAAATTGAAATAAGTTGAAAACTTTTTTTTTTAGAATTAGTTATTTTCCCGGCATTTGATAGAGTTTCACAGAGGGAAAAATGTCAGTTATCGTTCCGATTTCAGTTCCAGAGCGATTTGCCCGATGAGTCCATGTTGTTTAGATGTGTTCAGACAATTCTCTGACTTTTTGAAAATTTCACTTTTTGGTGAAAATATCCATTAAATGAGGGAATAATATTTTGAGGGCACCCTAGCAGAGTTCCAAATGTGTGTGGGTAGAATGCATATCCCACGAGGGTAAAATTAAAAAAAGTTGAAAATTTTTTTTTTCAAATTAGTCATTTTTACGGCATTTGATAGACTTTCACAGAGGGGAAAATGTGAGTTAGCATTCCGATTTCAGTTCCAGAGCGATTCGCCAGATGCGTCGTTGTTATTTAGTCATTTTCAGACAATTTTCTGACTTTTTGAAAATTTCACTTTTTGGTGAAAATATCCACTAAATGAGGGTATAATATGTGTGAGTTTACCCCAGGAGAGTTCCAAATGTGTGTGGGTAGAATATATATACCACGGGGGTAAAATTGAAAAAAGTTTAAAAAAAATTTTTTTGGACTTAGTCTTTTTTCCGGCGTTTGACAGACTTTCAGAGAGGGGAAAATGTCAGTGAGCGTTCCGATTTCAGTTCCAGAGCGATTCGCCTGATGAGTCCTTGATATTTTGTCGTTTTCAGCCAATTTTATGACTTTTTGAAAATTTCACTTTTTGGTAAAATTATCCATTAAATGAGGGAATAATATGTGTGAGGGTACCCCAGGAGAGTTCCAAATGTGTGTGGGTAGAATATATATCCCACGGGGTAAAAATTGAAAGAAGTTGAAAAAAGCTTTTTTCCTACTTAGTCATTTTTCTGGCATTTGTCAGTCTTTCAGAGAGGGGAAAATGTCAGTGAGCATTCCGATTTCAGTTCCAGAGCGATTCGGCCGATGAATCCTTGATATTTATTCGTTTTCAGCCAATTTTATGACTTTTTGAAAATCTCACTTTTTGGTGAAAATATCCACTAAATGAGGGAATCATATGTGTGAGGGTACCCCAGGAAAGTTCCAAATGTGTGTGGGTAGAATATATATACCACGGGGGTAAAATTGAAAAAAGTTTTAAAAAAATTTTTTTGGACTTAGTCTTTTTTCCGGCGTTTGACACACTTTCAGAGAGGGGAAAATGTCAGTGAGCGTTCCGATTTCAGTTCCAGAGCGATTCGCCTGATGAGTCCTTGATATTTTGTCGTTTTCAGCCAATTTTATGACTTTTTGAAAATTTCACTTTTTGGTGAAAATATTCACTTTATGAGGGAATAACATGTGTGAGGGTACCTCAGGAGAGTTCCAAATGTGTGTGGGTAGAATTTAAATCCCACAGGGGTAAAATTGAAATAAAAATTTTTTTGGACTTAGTCTTTTTTCCGGCGTTTGACAGACTTTCAGAGAGGGAAAAATGTCAGTGAGCGTTCCGATTTCAGTTCGAGTGATTTGCCCGATGAGTCCTTGATATTTAGTTGTTTTCAGCCAATTTTATGACTTTTTGTAAATTTCACTTTTTGGTGAAAATATCCGATAAATGAGGAAATAATATGTGTGAGGGTACTCCAGGAGATTTCCAAATGTGTGTGAATACAATATATATCCCACGGGGGTAAAATTGAAAAAAAACATTTTTGGACTTAGTCTTTTTTCCGGCGTTTGACAGACTTTCAGAGAGGGGAAAATGTCACCCAACAAGTATACATTTGCTTATGCATCGGAGGCCATTTTTAAGGGGGTCAACAAACAGTGTTCAGTATTTTTTACTATGTTTTAAAATGTTTCATGTATGCTCACTGTATGCTATCCTTTTTCAGATGACTTTCAAAAGTGAAGAGTTTGTGAGGGAAATGATTGACCTCTACCGCTCCCTGCTGTGCCTTTGGCAAATAAAATCAACAGACTACTGCAATAGAGAGAAAAAGAGGGAGGCATACCAGCAATTGACTGCCCTCTTTAAAAGGCATGGCCCCATCGAGAAGGTGGATGAAGAGCTGGTGAAGAGAAAAATCCAGGGTCTACGCACCGTATATAAGAAAGAACTTAACCGGGTGGAGAAGTCAAAGAAGTCGGGTACCGGCACAGATGAGGTTTATGTGCCGACATTATGGTATTATGACTTGCTTGCCTTCACCCGTGACCAGGAGCTACCTAGGCGAATGGCGTGTACTATGCGACCGACCTCGGAAGAAGACCCCGACATCCGGACTGACTCCCCTGTTGAAGATGTAAGTACCTTCTTTGCTTCCCTGTAAATAGCATTTATACTTTCAATGTACATGCCATAGTTTAGCCGCCCCTCACATTTGTTTTTTAGTACACGTGTACCCATGCTGGTCATAACATACCTGCTGAATGTTGTAACCAAATCTTAACTTTAATTTTGTGCTCCCACAGCACCATCGGCAAGATGACGACATCCCGGCTACGGAATTTGGTATGGAGGAGGCGAATGTGCTGTCAAGGAATGAGGAACCTATGGCATCGGCGAATGAAGACCCTATGGCCTCTACAAGTGAAGACCTTGTGCCTCGGCGACAAAGAAAATCAAGGAAGAGAAAGGCCAGCTTGCCACCATCACCAGATCTAATATCTCTGGCGAACAAGATTCTACTGCTGCAGACCCAGGCCAAGCGGGACAGCTTTGCAACATTTGCTGGCGAGAGACTACAGAGGCTGGATGACCGACAGAGGGCGCACGCAGAAAGGGTCATGTTTGAGACTTTAAATAAAGCGGCAACCGGTGAACTTAATGAAACTTCTACTGTACATACTCTGATCGACCCTGGCCCTTTTCAACAACATTCTTGGACCCATATGCCAGACCCACTTCGCAGCACACCAAGTGCAGAGGATCCGGCATCCACAAAGCCTTGCCCCCCCCCACAGTATCCCATGTGTTCGGATTCTTTTGTTTCCCCCAGACATGAATACACAAATACAGGCAATCGATACGAAGAACTGTAGTGATGTTTCATTTCAATTTTTGTTATCATTTTGTAAATATTGTTAATTTAATACTTATTTAAATTGTTAAAATTGTTCACATTTTTGTTTGTTTATAAAAAAAAATGTTTTATTGTCCTCTTTTTTAACTTTACCCCTGCCCTCCGATCTCCCCCTGATTGAATAAAAATGTTTTTTGTTGTCTTATTTTCTGCTTTACCTCTTCCCAAGGGTGGGACCCCTCACCCCTGCCCTCCGATCCCTTCCCAATCTCCGTTCCCTCCCCTCTATTCCCTACCCTCCATTCCCATCCCTGCTCTCCGTTGGTGATCACCTCCTCCCCTTCTCCTCTTCCCGCTCCAGGCTTCATCACCTGTCTTCTGTCTTCTCCCTGTGTCCTCTGGTCTTCTTCACAGCTGGTCTTCTTCCCCTCCTCTTCCTACTTCCCTTGTTTAGTCTTTGGGGTCATAGTCATGGTGCACTGTATGGCAATGATCTGCCATACCATGCACCATGAGTCTGACTCTGATTATAGGTTGTATATACTAGATTCTTGATAGGGCGTTGATCCAAGGAACTAGTCTGATTGCCATATGTGGAGTCAGGAAGGAATTTTTTTCCCCGAAACGGAGCATGTTTTTTTTTGCCTTCCTCTGGATCAACATGTTAGGTCTTCCTTCAACTTTTCATACTATGTTCCTATTCTTTCCTCTTCTCTCTTCTTCTTGCATTAGCTGGCATCTGTGAAAGCCCACTTCAAATGGCTTTCCTGCCCCCACACATCAGCTGATAACCTCAATTAGCAGGAGGGTGTGAAAGCCGACTTCAAATGGCTTTCCTGCCCCCACACAACATCAGCTGATAACCTCAATTAGCAGGCGGCTATGAAAGCCGACTTCGGAGTCGACTTTCCTGCCCCCACACAACATCAGCTGATAACATCAATTAGCAGGCGGCTATGAAAGCCAGCTTCAGAGTCGGCTTTCCTGCCCCCGCACAACATCAGCTGATAACATCAATTAGCAGGCGGCTATGAAAGCCGACTTCAGACGGCTTTCCTGCCCCCACACAACATCAGCTGATAACCTCAATTAGCAGGCGGCTATGAAAGCTGACTTCGGAGTCGGCTTTCCTGCCCCCACACAACATCAGCTGATAACCTTAATTAGCAGGCGGCTATGAAAGCCGGCTTCGGAGTCGGCTTTCCTGCCCCCGCACAACATCAGCTGATAACATCAATTAGCAGGCGCCTATGAAAGCCGACTTCAGACGGCTTTCCTGCCCCCACACAACATCAGCTGATAACCTCAATTATCAGGCGGCTATGAAAGCCAGCTCCGGAGTCGGCTTTCCTGCCCCCGCACAACATCAGCTGATAACATCAATTAACAGGCGGCTATGAAAGCCGACTTCAGACGGCTTTCCTGCCCCCACACAACATCAGCTGATAACCTCAATTAGCAGGCGGCTAAGAAAGTCGACTTCGGAGTCGACTTTCCTGCCCCTGCACAACATCAGCTGATAACATCAATTAGCAGGCGGCTATTAAAGCCGACTTCAGACGGCTTTCCTGCCCCCACACAACATCAGCTGATAACCTCAATTAGCAGGCGGCTATGAAATCCGACTTCGAAGTCGGCTTTCCTGCCCCCGCACAACATCAGCTGATAACATCAATTAGCAGGAGGGTGTGAAAGTCGTCTTTGGAGTCGGCTTTCCTGACCCCGCACTGCTCGTCAGGCAGTATCACACAGGATAGGATTAGATACACAACTCAGCAGACAGTATCACACAGGATAGGATTAGATACACAACTCAGCAGACAGTATTCGGAGTTGGCTTTCCTGCCCCCGCACAACATCAGCTGATAACCTCAATTAGCCCGCAGGCACAGACCCCGTAAGTATCGCGGCTCTTTCCAGCAGCCGCGGACATCAGCGCTGTAGTGCAGTGTATTGCCGTGCAGAGACTGGCTCTCTGCACAGCAACACCAGTGCCAGCCGCCGGCCTATCAGAGGCCAGCAGCTGACATCTGCGCATGGCAGGGACGTCATACGCCGCTGCGTTGGGACGCAGATGTCAGCTGCTGGCCTCTGATAGGCCAGCGGCTGGCACTGGTGTTGCTGTGCAGAGAGCCGGTCTCCGCACAGCAATACTCTGCACTACAGCGCTGATGTCGGCGGCTGTTGGAAAGAGCCGCGATACTTACGGGGTCTGTGCCTGCGGGCCGCATGAAGCAGCCGGAGGGTCCGCATGCGGCCCGCGGGACGCGTGTTTGAGACCTCTGATCTATACAGATGCATACATATAATGGGTGTGAGTGATGAAACATCTTGTTTGTTGGTAACAAAGTGTAGACAACAGTAGATATAAACTTTAACTTTTTTTTACAAAAATAGAATAAATATAACAACAAACCAAAAAATATCAACAACATAAAAAAAATTTTTTATTGGCTGCCGCGACGCTCTTGGGCTGCCACAAATCTTGCCAGCATCACTCCGTGCTGGTGGATCTCTTCACTAAGTCTCCGCTGTGACGCCAGGAGATCGTGTAATGTTGGGATTTCTACGGAGGTAATTGTTAAACTTAAGTCCAATAATTCTGTAGATTCATCAAATTAAGGCTATGTGCCCACGATGCACCATACCCGGGTACCATCCGCACATTAGAACGCGCTAATTACGCAAGTACAGATGCAGTATTGCGGAATTGGCGCATTATAATGCAAGTCAATGGCCGCGCAAAAAAAAACCCTTCTGCAAAATAATTGGTAGTGCTTAGTTTTTTTCCGCAATGATAATCTGCAGCGGAAATTTCCGCAGCATGTGCACAGCACATATGGATTATCATTGGGGAACATTGCTGCCCTTCTACCATGCGCTTTTAATGCGTTTCCACAGCTGTAAAAACGCTGCAGAAACGCATAAAAAACGCATCGTGGGCACACAGCCTATCAGGTACATGTTTGTTATTTAACACTTACGGTTTTCGGTTTGCTCGGGTGATGACGAGCTGATGGACCACCCGGATCCCCTGGCATCACCGGCTAGGGAAAGACACAACACTTCATAGTACATGACAGCCCTATACTTTCCAAGTTGTAAGGACCGTATTTTATGTGAAAGCATTACCGCAAGATGAAGCTGCACCTATATCACGGAGTGATGCTGGCGAGCCTGTGGATGACTGCTGTTGGGGCTCCGGGGCTGCAGGTGACTCCCGCTGGGGCTCTGGAGCTGCAGGTGCTGGAAAACAAATAACATTAGATAGCTAAGGTAATTGCAGTTGTAACTAATGTGCTGCCATATATTGTGCTAACTAGTGTTGAGCGAGCACTAAAATGCTCTGGTGCTCGAAGCTTGGGCCGAGCTCGCCGTGATACTCGGGTGCTCGACCCAAGCAACAAGCCCAATGTTAGTCTATGGGAGACTCAAGCATTTTTGCGGTGGCACCCCCGGCAGTCTTTTAAAAGCCTAACAAGTGCCCAAAATGATAGTGACAGTGCTCAAATGACATGGGGACAGCATGGGGATCGCCCCAGGAAGCATTTCTGACCCACAGGTCACTGCTGTCAACAACGTGGTCAGAGGTATTAAGCCACTTTTACGGGCTCACAATAAAATGTTCAAAAACGAAAGTGAAACTTTTTTCCTGTGAAATATGTTAAGGAACATCCTTTCCAGGGAAAAGACTTGTGTATAAGTTAAAATAAATGACCAAAAACAAAAATACTCCTCCACACCTTCGGCTATGTTCACAAGTAGCATTTTGTATGCGTTTTTGCACTTTTGTATTGCTTTCAACTATGACAAATGCATTCACCGGGAAATGTCATTTTAACATTTTACAACCTTATCTGGCCATGTACTGCGTGACACATGCATAAAGTGCTGAAAAGACATGGGAACAGCATGGGGAAGACCCCTGGAAGCATCTCTGACACCCAGGTCACTGTCTAAAAGTGTGCCCATCATAAGTGATCCTTGCCGCATCAGAAGATGCAGACTTGCAACTATCCCCATGCAAGTTCTAGTCCCAGGGCAGTGTTCTGCTATGTTTTCTTTTAATGCAAGTGTAAGTGTGCAGCCTGTCACCCACCCCCAGACTGCAATTCTATACTGCTAGCTTGCACTTGAAATGGGGCCTTTTAGTTTGGAGGAGGCCGAAGCTGGCCACTACCTCATGGCTGCTTCGGCAGCGAGGTATCCATACTCAGTCCCCAGCCACCCCTATTTGTCCTGGTGTGCCTTAACACTAGAACTACTGATGGAGTCATTTTGACTCCTTTCGTTTTTTATTTCTCTTCCATGACTACATTTTTCAGAATTCTGGCTTGAAACTCGGTGACTTTTCCTCAAATATGATGTGAAAAAAGATTTTGTGAGAATAAATAATTTTGGTGAAAAATTTGCGCGTTTTTTTCAAAATTTACCAAGAACTACTGAAGGGAGTCATTTTGACTCCCTACTATATTTTGAGGTCCTTTTGTCACTAAATGTTGCTATAAAGTTTTGTGCATAATTTTTTCACTCTGTCTTATTTACCCTGATGTTCATATAGATGTAGTTCAATTTACATGTCAACTTTTCACATTTTCCTTGTGTTTTACCTGCTTGTATTACTGTGTAATGCTGAACAAAATAGCTTGTTTACTCTAGGCTCTTATCTTATGCTAATGAAGGGTGGTGTTTTTCTAAGGTCCTAGCAGGAGACAGTATTCTGGATAGTAACTTTACTTTCAGTTCAGCTGAAGAGACAAAGAGAACAGACGCAGACATACGAGCTCTGAAGACTCATACAGGTATGAATTGTTATGAAATAGTTTAGCTGTCTGTCAACTGATTCAGCCCACCTACTTTTGAAGGTGGCAGAACAGTTATTATTTCTTTTAGTTTTCATTTCATTTCTATTTTTCAGCAGGGAACTATATAGAATTATGGAATTTGTGAGGAATATGGAGAGAAGACGTTTGATAAAGCCTCAGGATATTCTGGCTACTTTGCAATCCATACCGGAGGATGAATCGGAATCCGAATTGCAGGAACATGTATTTGATTCTGACAGTGATGAAGATTTCATTCCTCAGAACATATCAAGTGAATCTGAAGACTCAGAAGGAACAAATCCAGAAGGTAAGTAGTTATGTGTATTTATTTGTTCTTCCACACACTGAGTTAAGGCCTGTGCACACTAGCAGAATTCTGGCTGAATAGCCATCTGGATATTCTTGCCGCAATACAGGCCGTACCTGCCCGCTCATGCCTGAAGCTCCGCTCCGAAACCCGGGCTGGAGCCGCTGTCAGGGACAGAGCAGCGCTTGCTTACGCGCGAGCACGGCTCCGTCCCAGACAGCGGCTCCAGCCCGGGGTTCGGAGCGGAGCTTCAGGTATGAAACTCCGCTCTGTACCTGAGCGGGCAGGTACGGGCCGGATTGTGGTGAGAATATCCGGTCGGATATTCCGCCGCTAATCCAGCCAGTGTGCACGGACCCTTACAAAACAAAAATTCTAAATATTCATCAACTTTTTTACAGATATTCCAAGCACATCAACTGGGGATCGGGCTCATGCAGTTATGTTGCCTCGTGACCATCCTCCTGGTCGTGGACAGAAAAAATCAGCAAAACGTCCCAGAAATGAAAGAACAACAGATAACGATGGCGGCGAAGGTAATGCAACAACAAACACCAGAGAAGGCGAATCTGAAGGAATACTAGTTTCAGCGGATGGTATTCAATGGAAACCTGTTGAAATTGGAGAACACTTGCCTGGTAGGCGTGACAGCCAAAATATTCTTCGAGAAGCACCTGGCCCTACAGGATACGCAAGAAGAAATATCATTATCGATAGTCCTTTGAGCGCATGGCGTTTATTTTTTGATTCATATATATTGACACATAAAGAACTGTACGCTTGCAGAAGCATGCAGGAACAATAATTTACAGTTTACTCTATCTGATGAGGAGCTAGATGCATTCATTGCGATATTCTATGCTCGTGGAATATCTGGCACGAACCGTCACTCGATTAGCAGTATTTGGTGTAATGACTGGGGAATACCGTTTTGCAAAGCGACAATGTCTAGGGACCGCTTTGTTGAAATTATGAGGTTTCTCAGATTTGATGAGAAATCTACTCGATCGGAGAGACTGCAAACGGACAAGTTTGCTCTATTTTCTACTGTGTGGGACAGGTTTATTGAAAATTGTATTGCGTGTTACAAACCTGGCCCATACATAACGGTGGATGAGCAACTTTTCCCAAGCAAAACTAGGTGTCCATTCACGCAGTACATGCCTTCCAAACCAGATAAATATGGCCACAAATATTGGCTAGCTGTTGATAAGAGGAGCAAATATCTGGCAAATGGCTTCCCTTATCTAGGCAAAGATGACACACGCCGTGCTGAGGACCGTTTAGCTGACCATGTGGTAATGAAGTTATTGGACCCATTTTTGAAAAAAGGTCGCAATGTTACAACCGATAATTATTTTACTTCAGTAAAATTAGCTAAACAGCTAAAAAGCAAAGGAACAACCATCGTGGGAACACTGAACAAGATAAGGCGAGAAGTGCCTAAAGAAATAAAATCCATGAAAGAGGAATTGTACAACACTAAAGTGTTTAGAAATGAAGACAATTTTACACTTACAGTATATCAAGGAAAGCCCAACAAAAATGTTGTCATTTTGAGTTCCGTCCATCCAGATGTTGTTGTTGCGTCTGATTCCGCTAAAAAAACTCCAGAAACGGTAAAGTTTTACAATGAAACAAAATATGGAGTAGATGTAGTGGATCAGATGGCACGAAAATATACCACACGAACATGCACAAGGAGATGGCCTGTTCATGCATTTGAAAATGCCTTAGACTTTGCGGGTATAAATGCATGGATAATATTCAAGGAGATTACCCACCAAAAAATGTCACGCAAGGCATTTTTGCAAACGCTTGTGAGACAGTTGAGTGGTCCTTATGTTACAGATAGGGAAAAGGGTTCCACGTCCCAAGTTTCTACATGCTCAGAAGTGATGGTTCAAACAAAATTTTGCCAGATCAAAGAAAAGTGCAAGAAAAATAGATCTGTCGGAAATTGTAAGACTTGTGGTAAGTCTTTGTGTGGGCAATGTACTGCCATAAATCAAAGGCAATGCCTAAAATGCGAAACACCAAATGTTTAGAAGGTGAATTCTGCGCCATATTTTCATTTTTATGCTCCCCCACCTACATTTTCTCTGCTTTTTGTTCTTCAGTTGTTGTTTATATGTGTGCACTTGAATAAAAAAAAATGTTTGAAAAACGTCTATTATAATTATTGTTATTTTCTGTAGAAAAATAAGAAAAGCAGAAAAAAAACAATCAAAAGCATTACTGTTGGATCTCACAATAATAATACACTACAAAAAATATAATTATTAATAAATAACCACAAATGAAACTCTAAAAATAAACGAAAACAAGCAAGGAGTCAAAATGACTCCTTTCAGTAGTTCTAGGCGGGGTCACGAGTCCAGTAGTCCTAGTGTTATACATAAGATTAAGCGCGTATACCAAAACATTACCTGTGCCCTCCCCAGTGCATTTAGTGGGAAGCAGAGCCTATTCCGCTGTAGTGTGTGCATGCCAAACCCCTGTTCATGGTACATGCGAAGATGCCTCCCACCTTGCACCTGTCATTGCAGACTTGCAACTATCCCCATTCAAGTCCTTGTCCCAGGGCAGTGTTCAATTGTACCTCTCCCATTCCTTGCAATGCAAGCGCAAGTATGCAGCCTGCCACCCACCCACCCCCAGGCTGCAATACCATAGTGCTTGCTTGCTTGCACTTTAAATTGGGCCTTTTAGGCATGTGGAGGCGGAGTCTGGCCACCACGCCATGGCTGTGTCGGCGGCCTGGTATCCATACTCAGTCCCCAGCCGCCTGGTGGCCGGGTGTCCCCGCTTGCTCCCCAGCCTCCAGGGGGTGGCCGGGTGTCCATACTCGGTCCCCAGCCACCCCTATTTGTCCCGGTAACCTTTCCCACACTTTTCTTAGCCTGGCCTGCTTTAGGGCAGCATTGGCCGAGCCCACCGGACTATCAGACTCCTCCGGTGGGCCCTGGCTTCTCCATCAGGGGAGTTGAGAGTGCCAAGGTGAGGAGCATGATGAGGATGATAGAAGTTAGCATCTGCTTTGTTTTGTTGTAATGCAAGCGCATGTATGTAGTAGCGGCTAGGCCTGAGGTGGTCAGCGTTTTGGCGCATATCCTACCTCCTCTGAGGATTGCTGGATGTTTTCCTGCTACTATCCAAGTTCTATGACTCCCGTTAAAACAAAGCTTCAGGTGATAAATGATGGATGAGGTAGTGGCAAAGGAGAAAGAGCAGGAGGAACAGGGACCATTCACATCAATATCAGGCCAGTCAACCAGATATGTCTTGTAGGATATGTTTCTGTAACAAAAGGAGCGGTTCGGCTACACAGTTATAGGGCATACAGTGAGTGCAATGCCTACCAAAAATTTCGAGGCACTCCAATGCCCCTTGGAAATGACATGGAGGTCAGAGGGCGTTAACTAAACCTTTTTTCCATTTATAGCAACTGGGTCTCCTGTGCACTGTTGGCCTAAGCAGTGAATGGAAGGCTTTCCAAAAATTATGAGGAACTGCAATGCCCCTTACAAGAGCCATGTGTGGCACCCCAGGGGTCTGGTCACCACAGTAATTGAGATATTACGTCGGAGAGCAAGTGGGAGGTTTCCTGGTCAGGAACCCTTAAACATGCAACATCCTCCTGCCCTAGTCCTTGGAGGGGAGAATTCTGCCCTTATAAACTGGATCTGGGGCAGGGTTGAGTGAGTCAGAGAACAGAGAACAGTCAGAGTCAGAGTGAGAGCAAGGGAAAGTAACAGCAAGGAGCTCTGTAGGAGCTAGGAGCTAAAGACCAGGGGCTGGAAGCTGAGCAGAGCTCACCCTGGCAGAAGACAATAGGAACCGGACACAGGAGTCCGAGGCTGTGAGGACTTATATATCCAGCAGCAGAAACCAGCTGGCAGGGGATTTCAGGTCCTCTGGCCATAGAAGCCTGGAGGCTCAGTCACAAGCAAGGGACCAGCACCGCCGTCATGGAGTGGAGGCTAACAGAAGGCCCCAAGTCACCAGCCATACGGGTGAGCACTACACGGTACACTCAGGGACGTGGGCTACTTCTACCCGCTTACAGCAAGGTAGCCAGGAAGAGTGCAGACAGACGGGGAGGCCTACAACTCCACCTGGCCAGGGGAACTCTTGCTTGCTCACAGACTGACCAGGCCTCTTATGCTAGCCAGTACTCCCAGGAGGGTCTACCATATAATCATCAGTAAAGACCCTGAACTGCACTGCAAAGACTCTGAGTCGTTCCTGCTGCGCTTGTGCACCATCACCCCCATCATCCACACTCACTGCCCTGAGGCTATACTCCTCCCGAGGGGAGTTATCCCATTCTCTGCTGCGCACACAACACCAGCCTCAGCAGTCTGCCTCGCAGCGGTGGTACTCCCTGACCGCAATCCACGGGTGGCGCAGTCGGACAATTAACCTCAAAACCTAAGAAAGACTGCCACTGGTTTGACCAGCCTGAGCGACGGGACCGGGTCACCGCCACGGAGACTACAGACCCCAGAGACCCGGCACCGGGTATCCCACACAAGTGTACACACGGCCCAGGGGGCGCGTCACATGCAGTACAGTATATTACAAACATAAGTCCCATTATTGGGGAGTGTGTGTCCCATAGTATTTTCTTATGCCTTGCAAGCAAAACCTGCCAAAAATTAGGACGGAGCAACTTGCAATGCCCCTTACAAGAGCCATGCAGTACAGCATATTACAAACATAAGTCCCATTATTGGGGAGTGGGTGTCCCATAGTATTTGCTTATGCCTTGCAAGCAAAAGCTGCCAAAAATTAGGACGGAGCAACTTGCAATGCTCCTTACAAGAGCCATGCAGTACAGCATATTACAAACATAAGTCCCATTATTGGGGAGTGGGTCTCCCATAGTATTTGCTTATGCCTTGCAAGCAAAAGCTGCCAAAAATTAGGACAGAGCAACTTACAATGCCCCTTACAAGAGCCATGCAGTACAGCATATTACAAACATAATTCCCATTATTGGGGAGTGGGTGTCCCATAGTATTTGCTTATGCCTTGCAAGCAAAAGCTGCCAAAAATTAGGACGGAGCAACTTGCAATGCCCCTTACAAGAGCCATGCAGTACAGCATATTACAAACATAAGTCCCATTATTGGGGAGTGGGTCTCCCATAGTATTTACTTATGCCTTGCAAGCAAAAGCTGCCAAAAATTAGGACAGAGCAACTTGCAATGCTGGTAACCTGGTGGTATAGTGGTGGTGGAGGCTGAGGATAAGGAGAAGAAGATAAAACAGCCGAAACGAGGAAGCGTATACCCATGTGTGGGTGTGAAGCGGTGCATGTGAATACACCTCCCGAAATAACACAGTGGATTTGACTTTATGTTACTCTGCTGACATTTGGTGGTGATGAGATGTCTGGCCCAATCCAGCCCTTGTTCATTTTGATAAGGGTCAGCTTGTCAGCATTGTCAGTTGACAGGCGAGTGCGCTTATCAGTTATAATTCCCCCAGCGGCACTAAAAACACGCTCCGATAACACGCTAGCGGCAGGGCAGGCCAGGACCTCCAAGGCGTACAGATCGAGTTCATTCCAAGTGTCCAGCTTGGATACCCAATAATTAAAAGGCACAGAGGAATCACGGAGGACGCTGGTACGGTCGGCAAGGTACTCCCTCACCATCTTTTGAAACTTTCCACTCCTTGTGAGAGTACCCCACGCCTCAGGGCCTGTAAGCTGGGCGGGTGTCAGAAAACTGTCCCAGAACGTTGACAGTGTTCCCCTGCCTCTGCTGGATAGGAGTTGCATCTCTCTTGCCTGTACGCCTTGGTTGGGCAACGAACTGTGACCTCTGCCGCTAGCGTGTTCAGATGGGAATTTTTTTAAGAGTTCTGCAGCAAGGGCCTTCTGGTACTGCCCCATTTTTGTAGACCTCTCCACCTCAGGAATAAGAGAGTGAAAGTTCTCCTTGTAGCTGGGGTCTACAAGTGTCACCAACCAGTAATGACTGTCACCCAACATTTTGACAACGCGAGGGTCACGGTTAAGGCAGCGTAACATAAAGTCAGCCATGCGTGCCAGATTGGTAATGGGCAAGATTTCCTTGTCCTCACCAAGATGACGACTGACCATGCTCTCCTCCTCCTCCTCCTCTTCCTCCTCCCCCCTGTCCTCAGGCCACGCACGCTGAACCGACGGTATGACACTTGTACAGGTACTACCGTCTACAACGCATGATAGCAGCTCCTGTTCTTCCTCCTCCTCCTCCCCCTCATTGTCCCCCAATGCACGTTGGGATGAGATGAGGCTGGGCTGTGTGTAATCACCCGCTACGGCTTCTTGATCCATCTCATCATACTCTGGCTGCAATGCCTCCTCTTTAATTCTCTGCAGAGAGCGTTTCAAAAGACAGACAAGTGGGATGCTGACACTAATGATGGCGTCATCGCCACTCACCATCTTGGTGGCCTCCTCAAAGTTTGTCAGGATGGTACATATGTCAGACATCCAGGTCCACTCCTGAGGTCTTATGTGTGGAGTCTGACCTGAATATCGACGGCCTTGTTGCAGCTGGTACTCCACAACTGCTCTCTTCTGCTCACAAATCCTTTGCAACATGTGGAGGGTAGAGTTCCAACGTGTGGGGACATCACACACCAGTCGGTGAGCCGGAAGCTGCAAACGCTGCTGCAACACAGTAAGGGCGGCGAAAGCTGTAGCCGACTTGCAAAAAGGAGCTGACAGGCGGCGTACTTTCACGAGCAGATCTGGCAACTCGGGGTACGATTTAAGAAACCGCTGAACCACGAGGTTAAGCACATGAGCCAGGCATGGTACGTGTGTGATCTCACCTCGCCTCAGAGCCGCCACCAGGTTACGGCCATTGTCACACACGACCATGCCGGAATGTAGGCTCAGCGGTCTCAGCCACAGATCTGCCTGCTCTTTCACAGCTGTCCACAACTCACAAGCAGTGTGAGGTTTATCACCTAAGCTTGTGAGTTTCAGCACAGCCTGTTGCCTCTTGGCGGAGGCAGTACTGCAATGCTTCCAGCTTGTAACTGATGTGGTGATATCTGAGATGGAGCCTGAACATGAGGAGGAGGAGGAGGATGCGCAGGAGCTGTACACTGTGGGGGCAACTCTGACTGACATAGGGCCCGCAATCCTCAGTGTGGGGAGGATGTGTTCCGTCCCAAGGTCCGACTGGGTCCCGGCTTCCACTATGTTTACCCAGTGTGCCGTCAGAGAGATGTACCGGCCCTGGCCACAAGCACTTGTCCACGTGTCCGTTGTCAGGTGGACTTTCCCAGTAACTGCATTGTTGAGGGCACGGCAGATGCTTTGGGACACGTGCTTGTGTAGTGCGGGGATGGCACACCGGGCAAAATAGTGTCGGCTGGGGACCGAGTACCGAGGGACGGCCACCGCCATAAGATTGCGGAAGGATTCCGTCTCCACCAGCCTAAAAGGCAGCATTTCCAACGCAAGCAGTCGTGAAATGTGCGAATTTAGGACTGTGGCCTGTGGGGCGTTAGCTGGGAATTTCCGCTTTCATTCAAAGGTCTGGGATATGGACAATTGAACGCTGCGGTGGGACGTGGACGTGGACGTTGATGCTGTTTCTTGAGAAACTGCCATAACAAGTGAAGACTGAGAGGAGGGGGCACCTTTACATGCAGTATGGACAGGGGATTGCCTTGCACACACAACAAGGGGTTCTATTGCACGCACAACAGTGGAAGAAGCAGTGGTGACACCCGCTGACACTGGTCGTGGACCCTGGGTTTCACCCCACAAAGTCGGGTGCTTTGCTGCCATGTGCCTGATCATGCTGGTGGTGGTCAGGCTGGTAGTTTTGTCACCCCTGCTGATGCTGGCATGGCAGGTGGAACATATGGCCTTTTTGGGGTTATCAGCAGAGTCTTTAAAAAAATTCCAGACTCTGGAAGACCTACCGCTTGTACTGGCAACGTCCCTCGTGTTGGTGTTACGGGGAACGGTTGCCTGCCTTCTGTCTGCAGCCACCACACTGCTTCTTCCTGCCTGTTGGGGTACTCTTCCTCCCTCCCCCTGTGTGCTGCTGGCCTCACTCTGCATGTCCTCCTTTCACGTTGGGTCAGTTACTAGATCATCCACCACCTCCTCCTCTTCCACTTGCGCACCATGATCCTCCTCCTCACTTTCTGGCAATTGTGTCTCGTCATCGTCCACCTCTTGTGACAGATTGCCAACGTCGACTTCCTGTGGCCGTGGCTGTTCAAATATTTGGGCATCGCAACATGGGATCTCCTCTTCCACCACTTCAAGCGTATCAGGCGAGGGGCCCAAATATGGAAATGGACCAGTGAACAGCTCTTCAGAGTGTCCAAGTGTGGGATCACTTGCTGTCTGACAGCACTTGGCATGGTGGGAGGAAGGAGCATCAGGGTGAGGAGGAGTATGTGGTCGAGACTCAGGGCTACTAAGAGTTGACCGTGTGGAAGACAGACCGGAGGTGGTGGTGCCCAGGTAACTGGAAGTATTATCTGCTATCCAATTGATAACCTGTTCACACTGATCAGTTCTCAATACTGGTGTTGTTCTGTGCTTCCCTAGTAATTCGGTCAAGAAGTGGGAGCGAGAAGATGTGGCTGTTGGTTGTGGCACATTTTCACCTTGGCCACGGCCCCGTCCTCTGCACGAACCATCACCAGAACGTCCACTTCCACGTCCCTTGCCACGCGCCTTGCCCATTGTAAATGAAGTAAAATAGCTTACACTTGCACTATCAATGGAAAAAGGGTAATAAAGAGTAGATTAGAACCGTGGAAGAGGAAAACCACAGTTATTGTTTACTGGGGTATACCACACTTTTTTAAATAGAGATATTTGCTGGTCAACAGTGAGCGACACACTCAAACTGCTTTTTTTTTAGATACCAAAGGCCCAAAACTGGATAGTACAGCGATTTGACCCGTGGAACTGCGAAACCACACTGGGATGTCGGGCCTACACAAGACTATTTTCAACAGATATATTTTTGTGTCACAACAGTCAGGAGACACTACTGTTTTTCTTTACGGAAAAAACTACCAAAAGCTGAATAATAGAGATTTTTTACCGTGGGATGGCAAAACCACAGTTATTGTTTACTGGGGTATACCACACTTTTTTAAATAGAGATATTTGCGGCTGAACAGTGAGCAACACACTCAAACTGCTTTTTTTTTAGATACCAAAGGCCCAAAACTGGATAGTACAGCGATTTAACCCGTGGAACTGCGAACCCACACTGGGATGTCGGGCCTACACAAGACTATTTTCAACAGATATATTTTTGTGTCACAACAGTCAGAAGACGCTACTGTTTTTCTTTACGGAAAAAACTACCAAAAGCTGAATAATAGAGATTTTTTACCGTGGGATGGCAAAACCAGTTATTGTTTACTGGGGTATACCACACTTTTTTAAATAGAGATATTTGCTGGTCAACAGTGAGCGACACACTCAAACTGCTTTTTTTTTAGATACCAAAGGCCCAAAACTGGATAGTACAGCGATTTGACCCGTGGAACTGCGAAACCACACTGGGATGTCGGGCCTACACAAGACTATTTTCAACAGATATATTTTTGTGTCACAACAGTCAGGAGACACTACTGTTTTTCTTTACGGAAAAAACTACCAAAAGCTGAATAATAGAGATTTTTTACCGTGGGATGGCAAAACCACAGTTATTGTTTACTGGGGTAAACCACACTTTTTTAAATAGAGATATTTGCGGCTGAACAGTGAGCGACACACTCAAACTGTTTTTTTTTTAAGATACAAATGGCCCAAAATGGATAATACAGAGGTTTGAACCGTGGAAGTGCAAAACAACACTTCTGTTTCTCTAGCCTACACCAGACTATTTTCAACAGTTATATTTGTGTCTGAAAAATCAGAGACACGCTTTTTTTTGGGGGGGGGGGGGGACACACCAAAAGGTTAATAAGATGGGTATTTGTACAGTGTGAAGGAGGAAAAAAAACGGAGGATTTAGATGAAAAAAAAGGATTTTTCCTGGCCCCCGACACCTGGTGCTAAGTCCAGCAATATCTCTCCCTAAATCAGCAGCGCTGTCCCTACACTGTCTAATCCGGAGCGACTGTGTCCAAGATGGCGGCGCCTGGTTTTAAATACTCGAGGTGACGCTGTGCAGCCAGCCAATCACTGTAATGCCCACAACCAACATGGCTGCAGCATTACAGTGACTGGCTGGCAATCCCTGCATGTTCATTGGCTCTGTAAAGAGCGCCAAACATGCAGGGCGGAGACCCGAGCTCCCGCCCGAGTAACCCGGAAATGCTGGGTGCTCGCCGAACATCCCGAGTAGCGTGATGCTCGGGCGAGTACCGAGCAGTGTCGAGCATGCTCGCTCAACACTAGTGCTAACGTATTTTAAAACCACTCACCACAATGGGGCAAAGTCTGTGACCGGATGCTGGTGATACAGTCGGCAGATCTATACTTCAGATCCGCCAGCTTCTTCCTGATTTGGGTAGCAGAGCTCTGCACCCCAAATCTCCGGACCAGGCCCCGACCGATCCTCTGCAGCACCCCCCGTTTATGGAGCACTGGATGTTCAGAGAGCACTTGGCACTCATAATCCAGTGCATCCAGTTGTGCTACAAGGTAGCGCACCTCGGCATCGCCCCAAGGAGATGCTCTCATTCTGGATGCCATATTGCTACTGATGAGCTAGGCCGCAACTACGTCGTTAAACACGCCCACGACGCATCAACGTCGGTAACCACGCCCACGACATATTAACATCGCCCGCGCGCTTATTAGAGGACGCTACTGCGCGCTAGCTGCGACCTGAATTATTAGCATCTCTGTCAGACTGAAGACGCTGTATTGATAATGCGTCATCTGTAGAACGCAGCAGCGTCTCCAGTCTGACGGTCACACAGGAACACTGATGTCTAGGTGGTTTTAAGTAGAAATATATATCTATATTTTTAAATAGGTATGCATACTTTTGTGTCTGTGACTATGTATGTGTATATCTAGTTATCTGTATATAAGTGTGGATATGGGTGTAGATTTTTATGTATCTGAATATGTATGTGTATATGGATGTATATGGATGTATCTGTATACATATGAGTACACCAGTCGTGTACCGCCATTGGCGGCAGGCCACATAACTGCTATGGGAACCGTGGCCATAGGGGGCCCGTGAGCCAGTGGACCCCATAGCAGTCTCCCCCCATTCTGTACCCCACGCTCCACTGTTTGATTGCCGCCGCCGCCCACTGCCACTGTGTTCAGACATGGCAGCGCGCTGTGCGGTTGTGTCTTGTGGTAATGACGGCAGGGGCGACACTGCACCTTTAATTGTGCTTGTGTCGCCCCTGCTGCGTCATTACTGCAAGACACAGCCGCACAGCACACTACGCGCAGCCATTACTGAGTACAGTGCCGGTGGGCGGCGGTTAATCAAACAGCGGCAACGCTGCTACGATGCACCACGCTGTGTCAGACAATGGAGCTGCCAGCTGCTGTCGTGATGAGAGACACAGGCTGCAGAGACTGAAGCAGCGGGGAATGAGGAGCGGTAAGTATGTATTTATTTATTTTTTGTCAATCAGTCAGTACTGATAATACTGGAAGACTGGGGCTGCCTTTTACCTTATGGAGGGCTGCATTATACTGTGTGGAGGACCACAGCGAGTGCATTATGTATATGTATGCATATGTATATGCTCTCCCATCCTGGTATACAGGGCTGTGGAGTCGGCAAGCCAAACCGACTCTTCAATTTCCATGACTCCAACTCCACGACTCCGACTCCCTCATACATGGCTCATGTGATACATTTCCTATAGCACAGATTCATCTCAGCTAAAAGTCCAGATCCAATCAGGAATAGAACATTTATAGGACATTTCATAAATTTCCCAAATTCTTTGGAAAAAAATATTCCACACAAACTGCATTGAACTACTGTACCCAATTTATTATATATTTTATGAGTCGGTCCTTTTAATACCGACTCCAACTCCGACTCCACAGCCCTGACAGTAGGGTCATTACACTGTGCATGTGGAGGCTAAAAAGGAGGAATTCACCATCGGGGTATCATACTGTGTTAAGGGGGACACTTTTGTTGGCATCACATTTTATGGGGCTATGAAAGAGGAATCTAGGAGTTCAGAAATGAAGAAAGTTGCTATGCAAAGGCTGGAAGGTTGTGAGATCTGCTCTTCTGTGTCCCCAACAATTATTTACTTTTTTTTTTTGTGGGGGTCCCCAATTATAACTTCTGCTATGGGGTCCCATGATTCCTATGTATGCCCCTGGAGTACACGTATGTATATACGGGCCCTTACTACTGAAACAATGAGAAGCAAAGCTTTTGCAAAGTAAAACACAGTTTATTACACAAATCAGTACAAAACTGAAAGTAGTGTATAATTGTCAGTAGTTGTCCACTATAAGTTCTGATGCTGCCAAGTAACAGCACCAGGACCGTTAAAATACTGGCAGTAGTTGTCGCGGCAGGTCTTCGCATCCTGGGTGTTTCTGCCATATCCCACTGGTTGAAGGCCTGCAATTGCAGGACCGTTTGCACGCCATTCTCCGAGCTCCACTTCCCCATTGGCTAGGTCCACAGAGTCCACGAAGCCAGGCGGACAGTACATAATTGCATCACGTCGATGAAGAAAGTTGAGAAGCGTGCAACAGGCCAAAACAACAGAGTCTATTGATGTAAGCTTCATGTTAATTGGCTTATGAAAAACTCTGAAGCGGTTGGCCATGATACCGAAGGTATTTTCTACAACACGACGTGCCCTTGACAAACGATAATTGAAAATTCTTCTTTCCTGGGTAAGACTTTTTTGGGGGAACGGTTTAATAAGATTGGAATGAAGTGGGAAGCCTTCATCGCCGACAAAAACAAAATTAAGGTTACCTGTAGTCTCTGAGTTGGGAGGCAAGTGTAGGTCACAGTTGTCCAATCGCTCTCCAAAAAGTGTGTGCTCTAAAACACCACCATCAGAAACCCTGCCGTTCATGCCAACATCTACATTTATAAATTCGTAATTGGTGTTAACAAGGGCCATCATGATGATGCTGAAATAGCCCTTATAATTATAAAAATAGGATCCGCTATTTGGTGGCTGAGTGATTCGGACATGTTTCACGTCCAAAGCCCCACCACAGTTAGGGAACTGCCACAGCTGCTCAAAATCAGAGGCAATCTTTTTCCATTCCTCCTCCATGTTGGGAAACTGTATGTAACTACGTAGACTGTAGTAAATCACATTACTTGTCTCCGGGATTAGAACACTGAGCATGGGCCTTGAAATGGCTGCAGAAAAATGCAAGTCTTGGAGTGAGCGTCCGGTGGCCAAGAATCTCAGTGTGACTGACAATCTTTCATCTGCCGGAATGGCAGCACGCATCGCTGTATCCTTCCATTGAATACGTGGCGTAACTCGTTCCAGTAACTCTTTAAAAGATTCCTCTGACATCCTCAGATAGTTGCGGAAATCATGAGGGTTCTTCTCCTGAAGCTCTCTTACAAGTTGCATGTGGGACAATTCAGACCTCTTCTGCAGCCACTCTCTGGTCCACATGCGACGTTTTCATTTGCAATGCCTCTGTAGCTCTCGTGCCTCATCTTGACGCCGAGCTTCCTCAACCAGCAATGCAGCAACCACAATAGCACACTGCCCGTCGTCCATGATGTGCAAACTGCAAATATAACATGAAAAGATGAGAACACTTTCAACAAAACAATTAACACAAGTATTTAAACTGTACATGAAAAATATCATGGTTCCATTCTGTTAGTGAGCATGACAGAAAACGTGCTGTGTGGGTGCGTGTTTATGAGACCCCTAAAATATCTGTCCATGCAAAAGCATATATATACAGATAGAAGCCAAGCCCTCCCTCCCTGAGGAGCAATGATAGCAGATAATTGGTAAATGTCCTATAAATGAATTAAAAATGGAAACTCATTTGAGACCTCAAACAATTCCTACCTCGCTAAAGATGCCTGATTTCTTCAAAGCGGAGTCACAGCTGGACAACGCTACAACGATCTCACAGCAGGGGCCTGATCGTTGCTACCTGTCAAACGTAACAAGATCGCTAGCGATGTCGCTATTGCGTCACAAACCCCGTGACGTATCAACGATCTCGCTAGCGATCTCGTTATGTGTGACAGGGCCTTTAGTCTTTTTTCCGGCATTTGACAGACTTTCAGAGAGGGGAAAATGTCAGTTAGCATTCCGATTTCAGTTCCAGAGCGATTCACCTGATGAGTCCTTGTTATTTAGTCATTTTCAGACAATTTTCTGACTTTTTGAAAATTTCACTTTTTGGTGAAAATATCCATATGTGTGAGGGTACCCCAGGAGAGTTCCAAATGTGTGTGGGTAGAATGTATATCCCACGGAGGTAAAATTGAAAAAAGTTGCAAAAAATTTTGGGGGGAATTAGTCATTTTTCCGACATTTGTTAGACTTTCACAGAGGGGAAAATGTCAGTTAGTGTTCCGATTTCAGTTCCAGAGCGATTCACCCGATGAGTCTTTGATATTTAGTCGTTTTCAGCCAATTTTCTGACTTTTTGAAAATTTCACTTTTTGGTGAAAATATCCATTAAATGAGGGAATAATATGTGTGAGGGTACCCCAGGAGAGTTCCAAATGTGTGTGGGTTGAATGTAGAGATGAGCGGTGTTCGACTCGAACTGTTCGCCAATTTCAAATTCGAGCTGTTTTGGGCGGTGTTCGGGCCGTTCGGCGAACACGAACGATTTGAAAAAAATTCGGCTGTTCAAGGTTATGTTCGATAACTGTTTGTGCACCAAAATCATAACTGGATTTTTTCTCAGTAATGCTGAAAATTAATGTTAATATGCAGTTTGAGTGTACAGCGGGGCAGGGGAAGGGGAAGGGGATTGATCTCTGCAGGAATAATGAAGATCGCCATTTTTTTTTCTCTTTCCCGCATTTACAGTGGGGAGGTGCAGTCTGTCAGCCTATCAGCAGCGCACACACGGAGCGAACTGCTTTTTTTCACACAAGCAAGGGCATGTGTCATTGGCAGTGTATGTCACATGTCCTTGCCCTATAAGACCCAGCCATTTTCCCCGTCGCCACCATTTTCTCACTGCTGCAGCTGCATGTTAGATGGCACCGCTGTTGCTGTGTGCGCTATACTTTGTTAATTTCAAGCCAATTTTCGCACAAATCTACAGATAGCTTGGGAGTAGGGAAGAGTTGTGATTGCAGTCCTTTTAAGGACTAGGTTACATCATTTCATACGACTTTTATCAGGCAGGTCTGTGCTCTTAAATAGATAGGTTGGGAGTAAAGATTAATTGTAATTGCAGTCCTTTTCAGGGCTAGATTACATCAGTTCCTATCACTTTTTGCAAGGCAGGTCTGTGCCAGTGCTGTGCAAGATTTTTTCACAGCATTTGGCTAAATCTAGCAAAGCAAATCCTTATTGGCCTATTGCAGAGTGTGTTATTCAGTGGAGTAGCCTATCTGTGTTGCAAGCTACACCACCTGTGTATAGAATCCTTTTTTTTTACTGCAACTAGTGAAGTAAAACCTTTTGGGCATAGAATCATTCTATTATTCCATGTATGCTAACCTCCATCAGGTTGCAAATTCAATATAATTTTTTTCTGCATCTAGCTATGAAAAAAATATTTCAGCTTCTAGCAGTGTGTGGGACTTGTTCTATTAGTCCATCTATACTGACCTCCATCAGGTTGCAAATTCAATATAATTTTTTTCTGCATCTAGCTCTGAAAAAATATTTCAGCTTCTAGCAGTGTGTGTGACTTGTTCTATTAGTCCATCTATACTAACTTTCATCAGGTTGCAAATTCAATATAATTTTTTTCTGCATCTAGCTCCGAAAAAATATTTAGGCTTCTAGCAGTGTGTGGGACTTGTTCTATTAGTCCATCTATACTAACCTCTATCAGGTTGCAAATTCAACATAATTTTTTTTCTGCATCTAGCTCTGAAAAAATATTACAGATTGCAGCAGTGTGTGGGACTTGTTCTATTAGTCCAGCTATACTGACCTCCATCAGGTTGCAAATTCAATATAATTTTTTTCTGCATCAAGGTCTGAAAAAATATTTAGGCTTCTAGCAGTGTGTGGGACTTGTTCTATTAGTCCATATATACTAACCTCCATCAGGTTGCAAATTCAATATAATATTTTTCTGCATCTAGCTCCGAAAAAATATTTCAGCTTGTAGCAGTGTGTGGGACTTGTTCTATTAGTCCATCTATACTAACCTACATCAGGTTGCAAATTCAATATAATTTTTTTCTGCATCTAGCTCTGAAAAAATATTTAGGCTTCTAGTTGTGTGTGAGACTTGTTCTATTAGTCCATCTATACTAACCTCCATCAGGTTGCAAATTCAATATAATTTTTTACTGCATCTAGCTCTGAAAAAATATTTCAGCTTCTAGCAGTGTGTGGGACTTGTTCTATTAGTCCATCTATACTGACCTCCATCAGGTTGCAAATTCAGTATAATTGTTTTCTGCATCTAGCTATGAAAAAAATATTTCAGCTTGTAGCAGTGTGTGGGACTTGTTCTATTAGTCCATCTATACTGACCTCCATCAGGTTGCAAATTCAATATAATTTTTTTCTGCATCTAGCTCTGAAAAAATATTTCAGCTTCTAGCAGTGTGTGGGACTTGTTCTATTAGTCCATCTATACTGACCTCCATCAGGTTGCAAATTCAATATAATTTTTTTCTGCATCTAGCTCTGAAAAAATATTTCAGCTTCTAGCAGTGTGTGTGACTTGTTCTATTAGTCCATCTATACTAACCTCCATCAGGTTGCAAATTCAATATAATTTTTTTCTGCATCTAGCTCCGAAAAAATATTTAGGCTTCTAGCAGTGTGTGGGACTTGTTCTATTAGTCCATCTATACTAACCTCTATCAGGTTGCAAATTCAACATAATTTTTTTTCTGCATCTAGCTCTGAAAAAATATTACAGTTTGCAGCAGTGTGTGGGACTTGTTCTATTAGTCCAGCTATACTGACCTCCATCAGGTTGCAAATTCAATATAATTTTTTTCTGCATCAAGGTCTGAAAAAATATTTAGGCTTCTAGCAGTGTGTGGGACTTGTTCTATTAGTCCATATATACTAACCTCCATCAGGTTGCAAATTCAATATAATATTTTTCTGCATCTAGCTCCGAAAAAATATTTCAGCTTGTAGCAGTGTGTGGGACTTGTTCTATTAGTCCATCTATACTAACCTACATCAGGTTGCAAATTCAATATAATTTTTTTCTGCATCTCGCTCTGAAAAAATATTTAGGCTTCTAGTTGTGTGTGAGACTTTTTCTATTAGTCCATCTATACTAACCTCCATCAGGTTGCAAATTCAATATAATTTTTTACTGCATCTAGCTCTGAAAAAATATTTCAGCTTCTAGCAGTGTGTGGGACTTGTTCTATTAGTCCATCTATACTGACCTCCATCAGGTTGCAAATTCAGTATAATTGTTTTCTGCATCTAGCTATGAAAAAAATATTTCAGCTTGTAGCAGTGTGTGGGACTTGTTCTATTAGTCCATCTATACTGACCTCCATCAGGTTGCAAATTCAATATAATTTTTTTCTGCATCTAGCTCTGAAAAAATATTTCAGCTTCTAGCAGTGTGTGGGACTTGTTCTATTAGTCCATCTATACTGACCTCCATCAGGTTGCAAATTCAGTATAATTGTTTTCTGCATCTAGCTATGAAAAAAATATTTCAGCTTGTAGCAGTGTGTGGGACTTGTTCTATTAGTCCATCTATACTGACCTCCATCAGGTTGCAAATTCAATATAATTTTTTTCTGCATCTAGCTCTGAAAAAATATTTCAGCTTCTAGCAGTGTGTGGGACTTGTTCTATTAGTCCATCTATACTAACCTCCATCAGGTTGCAAATTCAATATAATATTTTTCTGCATCTAGCTCTGAAATAATATTTCAGCTTCTAGCAGTGTGTGGGACTTATTCTACTAGTCCATCTATACTGACCTCCATCAGGTTGCAAATTCAATATAATTTTTTCCTGCATCGAGCTCTGAAAAAATATTTCAGCTTGTAGCAGTGTGTGGTACTTGTTCTATTAGTCCATCTATACTAACCTACATCAGGTTGCAAATTCAATATAATTTTTTTCTGCATCTAGCTATGAAAAATATTACAGCTTGTAGCAGTGTGTGGGACTTGTTCTATTAGTCCATATATACTAACCTCCATCAGGTTGCAAATTCAATATAATTTTTTTCTGCATCTAGCTCTGAAAAAATATTACAGCTTGTAGCAGTGTGTGGGACTTGTTCTATTAGTCCATCTATACTAACCTACATCAGGTTGCAAATTCAATATATATTTTTTCTGCATCTAGCTCTGAAAAAATATTTAGGCTTCTAGTTGTGTGTGGGACTTGTTCTATTAGTTCATATATACTAACCTCCATCAGGTTGCAAATTCAATATAATTTTTTTCTTCATCTAGCTCTGAAAAAATATTACAGCTTGTAGCACTGTGTGGGACATGTTCTATTAGTCCATCTATACTGACCTCCAACAGGTTGCAAATTCAATATAATTTTTTTCTGCATCTAGCTCTGAAAAAATATTTCAGCTTCTAGCAGTGTGTGGGACTTGTTCTATTAATCCATCTATACTAACCTCCATCAGGTTGCAAATTCAATATAATTTTTTCTGCATCTAGCTCTGAAAAAATATTACAGCTTGTAGCAGTGTGTGGGATTTGTACTATTTAGTCCATCTATACTAACCTCCATCAGGTTGCAAATTCAATATATTTTTTTTCTGCATCTAGCTCTGAAAAAATATTTAGGCTTCTAACAGTGTGTGGGACTTGTTATATTAGTCCATCTATACTAACCTCCATCAGGTTGCAAATTCAATATAATTTTTTTCTGCATCTAGCTCTGAAAAAATATTACAGCTTGTAGCAGTGTGTGGGACTTGTTCTATCAGTCCATCTATACTAACCTACATCAGGTTGCAAATTCAATATATATTTTTTCTGCATCTAGCTCTGAAAAAATATTTAGGCTTCTAGTTGTGTGTGGGACTTGTTCTATTAGTCCATATATACTAACCTCCATCAGGTTGCAAATTCAATATAATTTTTTTCTTCATCTAGCTCTGAAAAAATATTACAGCTTGTAGCACTGTGTGGGACATGTTCTATTAGTCCATCTATACTGACCTCCAACAGGTTGCAAATTCAATATAACTTTTTTCTGCATCTAGCTCTGAAAAAATATTTCAGCTTCTAGCAGTGTGTGGGACTTGTTCTATTAATCCATCTATACTAACCTCCATCAGGTTGCAAATTCAATATAATTTTTTCTGCATCTAGCTCTGAAAAAATATTACAGCTTGTAGCAGTGTGTGGGATTTGTACTATTAGTCCATCTATACTAACCTCCATCAGGTTGCAAATTCAATATATTTTTTTTCTGCATCTAGCTCTGAAAAAATATTTAGGCTTCTAACAGTGTGTGGGACTTGTTATATTAGTCCATCTATACTAACCTCCATCAGGTTGCAAATTCAATATAATTTTTTTCTGCATCTAGCTCTAAAAAAATATTACAGCTTGTAGCAGTGTGTGGGACTTGTTCTATTAGTCCATCTATACTAACCTCCATCAGGTTGCAAATTCAATATATTTTTTTTCTGCATCTAGCTCTGAAAAAATATTTAGGCTTCTAACAGTGTGTGGGACTTGTTATATTAGTCCATCTATACTAACCTCCATCAGGTTGCAAATTCAATATAATATTTTTCTGCATCTAGCTCTGAAATAATATTTCAGCTTGTAGCAGTGTGTGGGACTTATTCTACTAGTCCATCTATACTGACCTCCATCAGGTTGCAAATTGAATATAATTTTTTTCTGCATCGAGCTCTGAAAAAATATTTAGGCTTCTAGCAGTGTGTGGGACTTGTTCTATTAGTCCATCTATACTAACCTCCATCAGGTTGCAAATTCAATACAATTTTTTTCTACATGTAGCTTTGAAAAAATATTTCAGCTTGTAGCAGTGTGTGGGACTTGTTCTATTAGTCCATCTATACTAACCTCAATCAGGTTGCAAATTAAATATAATTTTTTTCTGCATCTAGCTCTGAAAAAATATTTCAGCTTCTGGCAGTGTGTGGAACTTGTTCTATTAGTCCATCTATACTGACCTCCATCAGGTTGCAAATTCAATATAATTTTTATCTGCATCTAACCCAGCCAATTCTTTTGGCCTAATACCACAGTTTGGCCACTCAGCTCTGCTCGGTTCCCATCCATTGTTTTTTTGTGCAAACAACTCCAGAGTTGTGAAATAGTTAACCACCAAAATGAGTGGAAAAAGGCCTGCTGCTGGTGGAAAGGGGAATAGGCGTGTTGGGTAGGGGAAAAAATGTTGTGTCCGTGGCGTAGGTGTTAAAGCAACAGTAACATCTGCAGAAGAAAGAACATCTTCCAGCCAAACTAAAATGTCTACTTCTTTTAGCGGACAATGTGATAAGATCCCTTTCTTACGGCCACGCCAATTGCAACAAATTCCAGATGAGGTACAAAAACAGCAGGTGCTTCAACGGATATCAAGTGCTCCTTTAAGTGGGCTCTCCTCCACCTCAACTTCAACATCACAAATACTCTAGTCCTCAGAGGTGTCACCCCAATCGCACTTGCTTCCTCACAGCTTCCAAGTCTCCAGCTGCCCGTCTGAGTATGGGGTAGAACAGATGGTTGAGTCTGCAAAGCTGTTTACTCATACTATAGCCTTGGAATCAGAGGTCGGTTCCAGAGCTTCTGTGAATCCAGACAAGGAAATGATCTGCACTGATGCCCAGAATCTTTATGAGTCGGATCCAGGACCAGATGCAGAAGGTTCTGACCATAATGTAGACCCTCGTTCCCAAACTGTAACTCCTGTTGGTGGAGACAATGAGGAAGACAATGATGATACTCAAATACCTGATTGGAGCGACAACTTTAGTTTTCTGTTAGGGCAGGAACAGGTTGGCTCTGAGGACGACGGGTGTGATAACACACAGGGTGATGATGATGAGGTTGGAGATCCCACTTACTGTCAACCCACAGTCAGCCAAGAGATGAGGTCAGCAGAGGAGGTGGAGGAGGATGCTAGTGATGACGAGGTCAGGTTGCGCCTTCCTGGACAGAGACGTAGTACTGGAAGCACGTCAACAACTGCATCCTCAAACACAACTCTGCCTCTGACCACAAGTCGTGGTGGCTCTTCAGGTCGCATGGGTGCTAAGCCTTGCATAGCCTGGGCATTTTTTCAGATCGATACGGATGACCCAACTCGTGCTATCTGTAACATTTGTCAGCAAAAGCTAAGTAGAGGCCAAAAAATACATAGTTTGAGTACTTCATGCATGTACCGGCACATGGACATGAAGCATAAGTTGCAGTGGGAAGCTCACTGTGCTACAATGCGGCCTAGCCGGTCGGGCCAACCACGGTCTGCCACATCTTGTGCATCCGCGGCCTCTTCATCCTCTGTGACTGGGGGGACAGCAGTCACACCTGTTTTGGGACGCAGACCTGCCTCCTCTTTACCCGCAACAGCCACCGTGATTGGCAGGTCATCGTTTTCTTTGGAAGTGGTAACACCAGCTGGTGTTAACCGCTGTCCGACATCGATAGCACCACCTTTGGATCAAGGCAACCTAACATGTCCGCCTGCATCTTCCTCACAGACCGTCAGTTTGCCGGGGACACCCTTCCCAACCCCGTCTAAGCACAACAGCCAGCCCTCGGTCCCTCAGATGTGGACAAGTAAAAGACCATTTCCTCCTAGCCATGAGAAAGCTAAGAGGTTGAATTTCACCATCTGCAAGCTCTTGGCTACAGAAATGCTGCCTTTCCTCCTGGTGGACACAGAAGATTTTTGAGACCTTATGTCCGTCGCAGTGCCCCAGTACCAGATGCCCAGTCGGCACTACTTCTCAAAGAAAGGTGTGCCTGCGCTCCACCAGCATGTCGCACACAACATCACCGCTTCTTTGAGAAACTCTGTGTGTGACAGGGTGCATTTCACCACAGACACTTGGATGAATAGGCATGGACAGGGGTGTTACATGTCGCTGACTGGGCACTGGGTAACTATGGTGACAGCAGGACAAGGGGCTGCTGTCCAAGTCTTGCCGTCCCCACGAGTTGTGCGTCAATCCTCTTTATCTCAAAGTTCCTCCACTGCTTCTGCCTCCTCAACCTCCTCTCGGTCCTCCACCTGCACCCAAAGCCTGTCTGGTCATGCCACAAGCTTTCTAACTGCGCAGAAGGGATCCTGCATACCTCCTTACTATGCTGGCAGCAGGGCTCAACGTCATCAGCCGGTTTTTACTTTGAAATGTCTGGGAAATGTGAGTCACACAGCTGAGGAGTTGTGGTCAGCACTGGAGAACCAGTTTCATGAATGGTTGTCTCCACTGGACCTGAAACCAGGGAAGGCCGTGTGCGACAATGCTGCAAACCCTTCGCCGGGGCAATGTCACACATGTGCCTTGTATGGCTCACGTGTTGAACATGGTTGTCCAGCAATTTTTAGCCCACTATCCCGGACTAGATGGCCTTCTGTAGAGGGCACAGTCGCTGTGTGCTCACTTCCGCCATTCGCATCCCGCAGCTCAGCGACTTACATCTCTACAGAAGTCGTTGGGCCTGCCACTTCACCGGCTAAAATACAATGTGCCTACCCGGTGGAATTCAACTCTGCACATGTTGCAGCGACTGTGGCAGCACCGACAAACCCTGGTGCAATACGTTCTGACGTATAGCCTGGGCCAACGAGATCCAGAGGTGGGGCAAATCAGCTGGAGGAGTGGTCTCAGATAAGGGACCTATGCACCCTTCTGCACAGTTTTGAAATGGCGACGAAGATGTTTAGTGCTGACGATGCCATTATCAACATAACTATTCCAGTGATTTACATGCTGGAACACATGTTAAACAGAATTCGGAGTCAGGTGGGGGCACAAGAGGAGGTGGAGGAAGTAGAGGAGGAGGAGTTGTATGCGGAAGGGCTAACATCTCCAAGGTCCAGACGGTCGGCAGCACCAAGGCGGCAGGCATGTGAGGGTGGGGGAGATGGTTTTACCAGGGCACATGGTAGCAGCCAAACTAGTGAGGAAGGTGCAGGAGCCCAGGAAGAAGTGGAGGATGAACTGATGGAAGACTCATCAGATGAGGGAGACCTTGATCACATTTCTGTTGTGCGAGGTTTGGGGGGAGAGGACAGAGGAAGGAAGCATGATTGTTACCTCGCCACCAACACAACAGGGACTTGGTGCTCCTGGATGTGCAAGACACATGAGTGCCTTCTTGCTGCACTACCTGCAACATGACCCTCGAATTGTGAGAATTGTGAGAATTAGAAATAATCCTGACTATTGGGTTGCCACACTGTTAGATCCCCGGTACAAAAGTAAATTTGCAGAAATTATTCCTGCCATAGAAAGGGATGCACGCATGCAGGAGTATCAGCAGAGACTGTTGCAGAATCTTACATGTGCTTTTCCACAAAACACCAGTGGTGCACGTAGTGAATCTCACAGTTCCAACTTGCCAACCGTGGGACCGTCGAGTGTTCAGCACTCAAACTGTAACAGAAACACAGTATCTGCTGGTAACATCAATTTTGCGGAATCATTTCACCACTTTTTTAGCCCATCCTTTGCAAGGCCACAGGAGACAAGAAGTCTGACACATAGTCAACGCCTATAGACGATGGTACAGGAGTATCTCCAAGTAAACATTGAAGCCATGACTGTGTCACTAGACCCTTGCTCTTTTTGGGCTTCCAATCTGGATAAATGGCTGGAGCTTGCCATTTACGCCTTGGAGATATTGTCATGCCCCGCAGCCAGCGTTCTGTCTGAACGTGTGTTCAGCGCTGCTGGTGGTGTGCTGACAGATAAGCGCACGCGGCTCTCCACTGATAATGTAGACAGACTCACGTTCATAAAGATGAACAAATCATGGATCCGAAACGACTTTTCTACCCCTGTGTCATCCTGGGGAGAGTAAAAGCTTGATGATTTGTTAAAATCACCTCTCCAACCATTTTAAGCTTTAAAATTACTAAACATGTTTATCTGTATCTTGGCTGGAAAATAATTTGGGCTTTGTAGCAGTGTGCAGTACTGATTCTATTAGGCCGTCTATACTAAGCTCCACCAGATTTAAAATTACTAATCATGTTTATCTGTATCTTGGCTGGAAAATAATTTGGGCTTTGCAGCAGTGTGCAGTACTGATTCTATTAGGCCATCTATACTAAGCTCCACCAGCTTTCAAATTAATAATAATTTTTAGCTGCATCTAGCCCGTAAAATAATTTTGGGTCTCGTAGATGTGCAAGACACATGAGTACCTTCTTGCTGCACTACCTGCAACATGACCCTCAGATTGTCAGAATTCGAAGTAATCCTGACTACTGGGTTGCCACACTCTTAGATCCCCCACACTCTTCGATCAACCTTTTAATTTTAATAAAGAACAAAAAAATGGTCATTTTTGAAATTATAATCATTAGCAGGTTATTAGAAACTGAAATCAAACAGTTTTCAACTCAAAACTTTATTCTAGGTGATGTTACATTTGCACATAGGACCCCTTGTTTGAAAGGAGCTTCTGAATTGTCTCTTCCATTGAATTTGTCAGGTTTTGGATGCTTTCTGCTTCAATTGTTTTGCATGAGGACAGAATACCCTCCCAGAGCTGTTGCTTAGATGTGAACTGCCTCCCGCTATTATAGACCCTCATTTTCATGATGCTCCAGAGGTTCTGAATGGGGTTGAGGTCAGGGGAGCATGGGGGTCACACCATAAGTTTGTCCCCTTTTATGCCCATATCAGCCAGAGATGCAAATGTGTTAAGTGCAGCATGAGACGGTGCATTATCATGCATGAAAATGATCTTGCTGTGGAATACACGGTTCTTATTCTTGAACCATGGCAGGAAGTGCTGTTTGAGAAACTCCACATACATTATGGAGTTCATCTTTACCCCTTCAGGGATCCTAAAGGGGCCGACAATCTCTCTCCCCATGATTCCAACCCAAAACATTACTCCACCTCCTCCTTGTAGGCGCTGTAGCCGTGTTTGCGTGGCGTGTCCATCAACCAGCCATCCTCCACTCCATCCATCTGGACCATCGAGCATTGCACAGCACTCATCGGTGAACAAAACAGTTTTGAAGTCAGTCTTCATGTATTGCTTGGCCCACTGGAGCCGTTTCTGCTTGTGTGCAGTGGATAGAGGAGGTTGACAGGATGGCTTACGCACAGCTGCAAACCTCTGAAGGACTCTGCATCTTGTTGTTCGGGGGACATTGGAGGCACCAGAAGCTTCAAAAACTTGTCTGCTGCTATGACAAGGCTTTTTTGCCGCTGCTCTTTTAACCTGACGTAATTGCCTGTAGGAAATAGTCCTCAATTTTACCTTATCAGCATGCACACGTGTGTACTGTGAATCAGATACATATTTCTTGATTGTGCGATGATCAGGATGAAGTGTCTTGGCAATGTTGATTGTAGTCATGCCTTGACCTAAACACTCCACAATTTGTTGCTTCTCAGCAGCCGACACATCCTTTTTCTTTCCCACTTTGGCAGAAAATGTAGGCTGCTTAATAATGTGGGACAGCCTTCTTAAGTAGTCTTGCCTTTCATTGGACACACCTGCCAAACTAATTAGCAGAGGTGTCTGCAATTGTTTACAGTCATATAAAGAGCCCTGACACACATCACCATCAATGAGTTTAACTGCCAAACAAACAAATTCTTCCCTTATCACTCCTAAACACTTTTTGCATAATAATTTGGAACACAGTGTACATGTGCTTTTCCACAAAACACCAGTGGTTCACGTAGTGAATCTTACAGTTCTAACTTGCCAACCGTGGTCTGTATGGAGTTGTTCAATAAAGGGCCCAAAATTAAGATAACATAGATGAGAGAGGTCTCTATGAATAGGAATTCCTAAGTATTTGATACCCTGTGAGGGCCAGGCAAAGGGAAAGTTGGACTGGATGGAATCCTATATGGACTTTGGAGCGCTTCACAGGACCCCCTTTGTGTGTCCTTTGTCTGGCCTTTCTTACCAACGCTTCTGTCCGGCTGCCTCGGGCCTCCTCTTGGTAAACTTGGCGCCAGTTTCCCTGACCCTATGTGGTGCCTTCCTAGTGAGTGTAGCAAGGGGCTGCGCCACATAAAATGTCACAACCTCCGGTTTCTAACTGAGGGTTGTTTCCCGCCTCCACTAGTTTCGGGGACCGGTCTCCCCCTTTGGCCTGACCCCTCCACGCAGGTGGATTTGGGCGTGCGGTGGCGACTCGCCTGTCTGCACCCCTGGGATCCCTTCGTTCCTCGTTCCTTGATCCTTCTCTGCTCCTCTTCCTTCCTTCTCCCTCTTCCAGGCCTGGGCCTCTGCTACTAGGCCCGCCTCCGGAGCAGAGCTCATGCAGAACCCCTGCTCCTTGTCACTTCTGCTCAGACTTCTCTGCACTGAACTAAGATGGTGCACATCTTTTACAATCCCTTCTCAATGCACCCAGGAACTGCTTCCTCCCTGCTCCTGCACTACAGGGTTCCCCTTGCTCGGTGTTCCCTTCCCCCACTCCAGCCAGGGACAGGGACTGTCGTGCCCTTCTCAGGGGCATATTGGTCACCCTGCCTCACGGCAATGTGGTGTAATGCATGCAGGTGTCGGAGTCCTGATCCACACTCCATCCTTACCTGAGAGTGAGATATCACACCTCTGGGTGAGGTGCAATGCCTCTTTAGCAACCGAGCCCTTGGGGTGCTACAATTCCATTTATCTTCAGCCTAGGTGACGTATTGCGATACAGGGCCGTGATTTTGGCTATAAAAGGGTCCCCTAGACCTCTACCCTAAGCTTTTTAAGAGAATAATATATGGCTTGCCAAGAGACTCTATGGAATGCTTTCTCAGCATCCAACGAGAGTATCTAATTACAAATTTTTAACTGCATCTAGCCCAGGAAATACTTTGTGCCTAGTAGCAGTGTCTGCTAGTCAGCGGATTATCCCAGCTGTTAAGCAAGCTACAGCACCTGTAGTTTGGACACTTAATTTTTTCAAAGGAAATGCTTCGGGACCCCAGGATACTCAGTGAAGATCATCAGGAGGCACCCCAAGGCATAGGGACTGGGACTGGCGGTAGGACGCCTTGCGGTGGACCGCAGAGCTTGATCCTTATAAAAGCTTTTTAATTGCAGCAGCTTTAGTGGACGCTACTGGAACTGGAATTACCGCGGCTGCTGGCATGAGACTTGCCCTCCAATAGATCCTTGTAAAAGGATTTAAAGTGTATTCATTCAAATTAGAGAGACAATTTAAATTAAAAAGCTTAGACCTGCCTCCACCACAGGGGGGCTCGCTCGACCCACCAGCGGACAGACACCAGTATTGGGAAAGGGGGGCTGGCCGTCAGGGTCCACCGCAGCTCTGGCACAAAGCCGGCGACACGGAGGTCGCACGGGCAGAAACGGACTGGCCGTGTCGGCTTCGCACTTTTTTGGTTTTAGAAGGGCAAGACATGCTTATATCTGTGTCTCACCCTCCTTTTACTCCTCCACCTCTTTTCTTTTCGCATGACTATATGTACTTGGCACTTTTCCATGTGTTAGTTGTGTCTTCTGAGCAGTTTGTCAGCTATTAGACACCTTTGAAGGTGTTTTCTATGTGTTTCTATGTGTTTTTGTTTGCCTGCCATTCGTGTTAACGGAGTTCGAAGGTGTTCTATGAACAGTTCAACGAACAGTTCAGCGAACATACGGGTGTTCGACGAACCGAATCGAACTCGAACACTACGGGGGAGGCTCAACACTAGTAGAATGTATATCCCTTGGGGGTAAAATTGAAAAAAGTTGAAAAATTTTTTTTTTAGAATTAGTCATTTTTCCGGCATTTGATAGACTTTCACAGAGGGGAAAATGTCAGTTAGCGTTCCGATTTCAGATCCAGAGCAATTCACCCGATGAGTCTCAGATATTTAGTAGTTTTCAGACAATTTTATGACTTTTTGAAAATTTCACATTTTGGTGAAAATATCCATTAAATGAGGGAATAATATGTGTGAGGGTACAACAGGAGAGTTCCAAATGTGTGTGGGTAGAATGTATATCCCACGGGGGTAAAATTGAAAAAAAGTTGAAAAAAAATATTTTTTGGACTTAGTCTTTTTTCCGGCATTTGACAGACTTTCAGAGAGGGGAAAATGTCAGTTAGCGTTCCGATTTCAGTTCCAGAGTGATTCGCCCAATTAGTCCTTGTTATTTAGTCATTTTTAGACAATTTTCTGACTTTTTGAAAACTTCACTTTTTGGTGAAAATATCCACTAAATGAGGGAATAATATGTGTGAGGGTACCCCAGCAGAGTTCCAAATGTGTGTGGGTAGAATATATATCCCACGGGGGTAAAATTGAATAAAGTTGAAAAAAAAATTTTTTTGGACTTAGTCATTTTTTCGGCGTAAGTCAGACTTTCAGATAGGGGAAATGACAGTCAGCGTTCAGATTTCAGTTCCAAAGCGATTCACCCGATCAGTCCTTGATATTTAGTCGTTTTCAGCCAATTTTCTGACTTTTTGAAAATTTCACTTTTTGGTGAAAATATCCACAAAATGAGGGAATAATATGTGTGAGGGTACCCCAGGAGAGTTCCAAATGTGTGTGGGTAGAATAAATATCCCACGAGGGTAAAATTGAAAAAAAGTTGAAAAACATTTTTTTTCGACTTAGTCATTTTTTCGGCATTAGTCAGACTTTCAGAGAGGGGAGATGTCAGTGAGCATACCTATTTCAGTTCCAGAGCGATTCACCCAATGGGTCCTTGATATTTATTCATTTTCTGCCAATTTTCAGAATTTTTAAAAATTTCACTTTTTTGTGAAAATATCCACTAAATGAGGGAATAATATGTGTGAGGGTACCCCAGGAGAGTTCCAAATGTGTGTGGGTAGAATATATATCCGACGGGGGTAAAATTGAATGAAGTTGAAAAAAAAATTTTTTTTGGACTTAGTCTTTTTTCCGGCATTTGACAGACTTTTAGAGGGGAATATGTCAGTTAGCGTTCCGATTTCAGTTCCAGAGCAATTCACCCGATGAGTCATTGATATTTAGTCGTTTTCAGCCAATTTTCTGACTTTTTGAAAATTTCACTTTATGGTGAAAATATCCACTAAATGAGGGAATAGTATGTGTGAGGGTACCCCAGGAGAGTTCCAAATGTGTGTGGGTAGAATGTATATCCCACGGGGGTAAAATTAAAAAAAGGTGAACATTTTTTTTTTCGAATTAGTCATTTTTCTGGCATTTGATAGACTTTCACAGAGGGGAAAATGTCAGTTAGCATTCAGATTTCAGTTCCAAAGCGATTCACCCTATGAGTCCTTGATATTTAGTCGTTTTCAGCCAATTTTCTGAGTTTTTCAAAATTTCACGTTTTTGTCAAAATATCCACTAAATGAGGGAATAATTTGTGTGAGGGTACCCCAGGAGAGATCCAAATGTGTGTGGGTAGAATATATGTCCCACGGGGGTAAAATTGAAAAAAGTTTAACATTTTTTTTTTTCGAATTAGTCATTTTTCCGGCATTTGATAGACTTTCACAGAGGGGAAAATGTGAGTTAGCGTTTCGATTACAGTTCCAGAGCGATTTGCAAGATGAGTCGTTGTTATTTAGACGTTTTCAGACAATTTTCTGACTTTTTGAAAATTTCACTTTTTGGTGAAAATATCCACTAAATGAGGGAATAATATGTGTGAGGGTACCCCAGGAGAGTTCCAAATGAGTGTGGGTAGAATATATATCACACGGGGGTAAAATTGAAAAAAAAAATTTTTTGGACTTAGTCTTTTTTCCGGCGTTTGACAGACTTTCAGAGAGGGGAAAATGTCAGTGAGCGGTCCGATTTCAGTTCCAGAGTGATTCGCCCGATGAGTCCTTGATATTTAGTCGTTTTCAGACAATTTTATAACTTTTTGAAAATTTCACTTTTTGGTGAAAATATATATTGAATGAGGGAATAATATGTGTGAGGGTACCACAGGAGAGTTCCAAATGTGTGTGGGTTGAATATATATCCCACGGGGGTAAAATTGAAAAAAGTTGACTTTTTTTTTTCCGAATTAGTCATTTTTCCTGCATTTGATAGACTTTCACAGAGGGGAAAATGACAGTTAGCGTTCCGATTTCAGTTCCAGAGCGATTCGCCTAATGAGTCCTTGATATTTAGTCATTTTCAGCCAATTTTCTGGATTTTTGAAAATTTGACTTTTTTTGTGAAAATATCCACTAAATGAGGGAATAGTATGTGTGAGGGTACCCCAGGAGAGTTCCAAATGTGTGTGGGTAGAATATATATCCCACGGGGGTAAAATTGAAAAAAGTTTAAAAAATGTTTTTTTTGGACTTAGTCATTTTTCCGTCATTTATCAGTCTTTCAGATAGGGGAAATGTCTGTGAGTGTTCCGATTTCAGTTCCAGAGTGATTCGCCGGATGAGTCCTTGATATTTAGTCGTTTTCAGCCAATTTTCTGGATTTTTGAAAATTTCACTTTTTTGTGAAAATATCCACTAAATGAGGGAATGATATGTGTGAGGGTACCCCAGGAGAGTTCCAAATGTGTGTGGGTAGAATATATATCCCACGGGGGTAAAATTGAAAAAAGTTGAAAAAAATATTTTTTTTGTACTTAGTCATTTTTCCATCGTTTATCAGACTTTCAGATAGGGGAAATGTCAGTGAGAGTTTCGATTTCAGTTCCAGAGCGATTCGCCGGATGAGTCCTTGATATTTAGACGTATTCAGCCAATTTTCTGGATTTTTGAAAATTTCACTTTTTGTGAAAATATCCACTAAATGAGGGAATAATATGTGTGAGGGTACCCCAGGAGAGTTCCAAATGTGTGTGGGTAGAATATATATCCCACGGGGGTAAAATTGAAAAAAGTTGAAAAAATTTTTTTTTTAGACTTAGTCATTTTTCCGGCATTTATCAGACTTTCAGATAGGGGAAATGTCAGTGAGTGTTCCGATTTCAGTTCCAGAGCGATTCGCCGGATGAGTCCTTGATATTTAGTCGTATTCAGCCAATTTTCTGGATTTTTGAAAATTTCACTTTTTTGTGAAGATATCCACTAAATGAGGGAATAATATGTGTGAGGGTACCCCAGGAGAGTTCCAAATGTGTGTGGGTAGAATATATATCCCACGGGGGTAAAATTGAAAAAAGTTGAAAAAAATTTTTTTTTGGACTTAGACATTTTTCCGGCGTTTATCAGACTTTCAGATAGGGGAAATGTCAGTGAGCATTCTTATTTCAGTTTCAGAGCGATTCGCCGGATGAGTCCTTGATATTTAGTCGTATTCAGGCAATTTTCTGGATTTTTGAAAATTTCACTTTTTTGTGAAAATATCCACTAAATGAGGGAATAATATGTGTGAGGGTACCCCAGGAGAGTTCCAAATGTGTGTGGGTAAAATATATATCCAACAGGGTTAAAATTGAAAAAAGTTGAAAAATTTTTTTTTTGCTTCTTAGTAGTGTTGAGCGATACCTTCCGATATCAGGAAATATCGTATCGGATTGGTACGGACCGATACTCAAAAAGTATCGGATATCGCCGATTCCGATACCGGAAACCAATGCAAGTCAATGGGACAGAAATATCGGAATGAAAATAAACCCTTTCTTTCCTTGTAGGTTAATTCTACATGAAGTAAAACAACTAAGAATAATGTAGAATGTATTATGCGAAAAGCCGGCAATTCATCAGCGCATACACCGGTACCCGACAATTTACAACAGAAAGAATAGAGCTTCACACATAGATTAGATAGATAGAAACATGTCAGTCACATATATATGAAGTACAGTGACAGTGTTGCTTAATGTACTTGTCATTTAGTGCAAAGGATTTATTTAAAAAAATATTAGTGTTTTCATGCACCGTCTCTTTAAAAAAGCCGGCCGGCAATTTAGCAGCGGTACCCGACAATTTATAACAGACAGAATAGAGCTTCACACATAGATTAGATAGATAGAAACATGTCAGTCACATATATATGAAGTACAGTGACAGTGTTGGTTACTGTACTTGTCATTTAGTGTAAAGGATTTATTTAAAAAAAATAATAGTGTTTTAATGCACCGTCTCTTTAAGAAAGCCGGCCGGCAATTCAGCATCTGTACCCGACAATTTAGAATAGAAGGAATAGAGAATCATACATAGATTAGATAGATAGAAACATGTCAGTCACATATATATGAAGTACAGTGACAGTGTTGCTTACTGTACTTGTCATTTAGTGTTAAAATAAAGGATTTATTTAAAAAAAAATTGGCGTGGGGTTCCCCTTAATTTTAGTCTCTAGCGGAGGTTAAGCAGACAGCTGGGGCAGATGTTTGAAGCCTGGTAAGGAGGTAATACCCACGGAGCTTCCCAGGCTGCTAATATGAGCCCCCAGCGGAATACTTAGCCTTTACTAGCTATTAAAATGGGGGACCCCCCCCAAAAAAATGACGTGGGGTTCCCCCTAATTTAATAGCTAGCAAAGGCTAGGCAGACAGCTGGGGGCTGATATTAATAGCCCAGGAAGGGTGCCATGAATATTGGCCCCCTCCCAGGCTAGAAACACCAGCCGTCAGCCGCCCCAGAAATGGCGCATCCATAGGATGCACCAATTCTGGCACTTAGCCTCGCTCTTCCCACTGCCCTGTAGCGGTGGCAGTGGGGTAATAGGGCTGGGGTTGATGTCAGCTTATAATACCAGCTGACAACAAGCCCAGGTTAGTAATGGAGAGGAGTCTATAAGACACCCCCATTACTAACCCCATAGTCAAAGTTAAAAAAAAAAACACAAACACCCAGAATAAAGTCCTTTAATTGAAATAAACACACAATTCTTTATTGTTCTAAATTAAACTTTACTTACCATCACGCCCATTCCAGCTGAAGCCAACGATCTCCTGCAATAAAAGTAAAATAATAAAGCAACCTCATCCTTACCTTTCCATGGTTCCCACGATGGCTCCAGCTCTGCTACATCGAGATGACAGGCTGGACCGCAGGAGAAAGCTGCCATCCAGACTGTCATCCCGCAGACACTGAGAAGTGCAGGCATGCTTGCGCTCCTGTGTCTCTCTGCGACGGCATCCAGATGAGCCGACAATGAACTCGGCTCACCTCATGCACGTCACTGACAGCGTGGGAAAATTCTCACGCTAAAGCGCTGAGTGCAGGAGAATTTTCCCACGCTGTCAGTGACGTGCATGAGGTGAGGTCATGTCCAATGAACTCAGCTCACCTCATGCACGTCACTGACAGCGTGGGAGAATTCTCACGCTGAAGCGCTGAGTGCAGGAGAATTTTCCCACGCTATCAGTGACGTGCATGAGGTGAGCCGAGTTCATTGGACATGACCTCACCTCAGGCACGTCACTGACAGCGTGGGAAAATTCTCCTGCACTCAGCGCTTCAGCGTGAGAATTTTCCCACGCTGTCAGTGACGTGCATGAGGTGAGCTGAGTTCATTGGACATGAACTCGGCTCATCTGGATGACGTCACAGAGAGACACTGAGGAGCGCAAGCATGCCTGCGCTTCTCAGTGTCTGCGGGATGACAGGCTGGATGGAAGCGTTCTGCTGCGGTCCAGCCTGTCATCTCGATGTAGCAGAGCTGAAGCTGTCGTGGGATCCATGGGAAGGTAAGGATGAGGTTGGTTTATTATTTTTCTTTTATTGCAGGAGATCGTTGGCTTCAGCTGGAATGGGCGTGATGGTAAGTAGAGTTTAATTTAGAACAATAAAGAATTGTGTGTTTATTTCAATTAAAGGACTTTATTCTGGGTGTTGTGTTTTTTTTAAATACTTTACTAGAAATTCATGGTGGTCATGTCTAATATTGGCGTGACCCCATGAATTTCGGGCTTAGGGCCAGCTGATAATGCCAAGCTGGCCTTAACCCCTTTATTACCCAGTGAGCCACCACACCAGGGCCCTGGATGAGTTGGGTACAGTGCCAGAAGATGGCGCTTCTATGAACGCGCCATTTTCCGGGGCGGCTGCGGACTGCAATTTGCAGCGGGTGGGGCCCAGAAAGCTTGGGCCTCCCTGCGCTGCAGATTCCAGCCCCCAGCTGCCTAGTTGTACCTGGCTGGACACAAAAATAGGGCGAAGCTCCACGTATTTTTTTTTAAATTATTTCATGAAATTCATGAAATAATTAAGAAAAAAAGGGCTTCCCTATATTGTTGTGTCCGGCCAGGTACAAATAGGCAGCTGGTGGTTGGGGGCTGTCCGTTCCTGCCTGCTGTACCTGGCTGGACACAAATATAGTGCGAAGCCCCACGTCAATTTTTTTTAAATTATTTCATGAATTTCCTGAAATAATTAAAAAAAAATTGCCCTGGGGCTTCGCACTATATTTGTGTCCAGCCAGGTACAGCAGGCAGGAACGGGCTGCCCCCAACCACCAGCTGCCTATTTGTACCTGGCCGGACACAACAATATCGGGAAGCCCTTTTTTAAAAAAAATATTTCATGAAATAATTTAAAAAAAAAATACGTGGGGCTTCTCCCTATTTGTGTGTCCAGCCAGGTACAACTAGGCAGCTGGGGGATGTAATCTGCAGTGCAGGGAGACCCAAGCTTTCTGGGCCTCCCCCCCACTGCAAATTGCAGTCCGCAGCCACCCCAGAAAATGGCGCGTTCATAGAAGCTGGATGCTGTACCTGGCTGGCATACAAAAATATGGCAAAGCCCACGTCAAAATTTTTGGGACAAATTAATTAAGAAATAAATAATAATTTAGGGACTGCATCTTTATTAACTCCTCAAATGTCATTTAGTGTTAAAATAAAGGATTTATTTAAAAAAAAAATTGGCGTGGGATGCCCCATAATTTTAGGCTCTAGCGGAGGTTAAGCAGACGGCTGGGGCAGATGTTTGAAGCCTGGGAAGGGGGTAATACCCACGGAGCTTCCCAGACTACTAATATCAGCCCCCAGCTGAATACCTAGCTATTAAAATGGGGGACCCCCCAAAGAAAATGACGTGGGGTCCCCCCTATTTTAATAGCTAGCAAAGGCTAGGCAGACAGCTGGGGGCTGATATTAATAGCCCAGGAAGGGTGCCATGAATATTGGCCCCCTCCCAGGCTAGAAACACCAGCCGTCAGCCACCCCAGAAATGGCGCATCCATCCAATGGCGCCAGCTGCCATGAAGCCCAGGTTAGTAATGATGGGCGTCTATAAGACACCCCCATTACTAACCTACAAAGTGTTAAAAAGAAAACACACACTACACCCAGAAAAAAATAATTTATTTGAAATAAACCACACCATTTTATTTAATTCTTAGTTTACTAAAAAAAAATAGTTACCTGTCCACGTTCCTGCGCTGATCTCCCATGCACAGCTGTCACATCTGGAGATGGTGACAGGTGTGCATGGCTGCTGTAAGCTCACGCTGCCGGGAACACGTCCGCTCCCGGCAGCGGGAGCCACTGACTGAGGTCACCGGAGTGCATTCAGGCAGCGCAGCTCCGGAGACCTCCTTTACGGCACTGCTGGGAATTTCTCACGATACAGCAGGGCCGTAAAGGAGCTGACCGGAGGAGCTGCCTGAACTCCGGCGAACCCGCTTATGCAATGACGGGACTGCTTTACGGCCCCATCATTCTTGCGGCGGCAGCGGTTCAGAGCGGTCACATTCTATGTGGCTGCTCTGAACTGGAGATCATCGTGGGACACTCGTGGACTACTACGGAGGGGTAAGGATAAGGTTGTGGTTTATTATTTTACATTTTATTACAGGAGATCGATGGCTTTGGGGAATTAGGTGTCTAGGTGAGTACAGGTGTAGTTTTTTATTTTTTACTTTATTTTAGTTGCGATCGGCGGGGACAGGTAATGTATGAACTAATTTTTTGTAGGCAACCACTGGCCACCAATGACATGTATTTAATATTTATTGGGGACACAGTAGGGCAATTTAAATAGCAGGATCAGGCTGATGGGAACTACTGCTCCCATCGAGCTGATCCTGCTGGCACAAGTGGACGGGGGACAGACATACGCCGATGGGAGTAGTAGTGTCACATCGGCCTATGTCTGCCTGCACGCACACACCCGCAGACATCGCACAGACACCGCGCACACCTGCAGACATGGCACAGACACCGCACACACCCGCAGACATCGCGAAGACACCGCACAGACACCGCAGACACCGCACAGACACCCCACACACCGCGCACACCCGCACAGACACCCACACACACCAATCATGACCGGTCTGGGAGGTGAGGCTGACCTGTGCGGCCGTGGGAAAGTTCATGTGAGTTCATGCAATGCAGTCAAGCATGAACTCACATGAACCCTCTGAGGGCACCGCGGCGACTTCAAATGAACAGCTGGTCGGCATGACCTGATACCTCAGCTGTTCATTTGAAATAACCGGCGGGAAAGCGCAGCACAGTACGGGAAAGCCGGCGGTGAAGTCTTTTCACTGCCGGCTTCCCCGCCCGGGTCCTTCGCTCCCCGCTCCTTGGTGCTGTGCTCCCCACCCGGTCCTAACTTACGATCGGGATGGGAGGTGGCGAGGGGAGCGGAGGATCGGGGTGGGAGGCTGCGGGGAAGCAGTATGGGGCTGTGTGATTGTTTAAAAGCCGGCGGCTTTTTACCGCCCGCCGGCTTTTAAACAATCAGGAGAATTCTCCCACGCTGGGATGGCATTCTGATGACAGGCTGGATCGCAGCTGAGCGCTGCCATCCAGCTTGTCATCCTTCAGAGACACTGCAGAGCGCAGGCATTATGGGAACTTCCGATTCCGGTATTCGATATTGTAAAAGTATCGGAATTAAGTATCGGAATTCCGATACCGTTAATATCGGCCGATACCCGATATTTCAGTATCGGAATGCTCAACACTACTACTTAGTCATTTTTCCGGTGTTTATCAGAATTTCAGATAGGGGAAATGTCAGTGAGCGTTCCGATTTCAGTTCCAGAGCGATTCACCGGATGAGTCCTTGATATTTAATCGTATTCACCCAATTTTCTGGATTTTTGAAAATTCCACTTTTTTGTGAAAATATCCACTAAATGAGGGAATAATGTGTGTGAGGGTACCCCAGGAGAGTTCCAAATGTGTGCGGGTAGAATATATATCCCACGGCGGTAAAATTGAAAAAAGTTTAAAACATTTTTTTTTTGGACTTAGTCATTTTTCCATCGTTTATCAGACTTTCAGATAGGGGAAATGTCAGTGAGAGTTTCGATTTCAGTTCCAGAGTGATTCGCCGGATGAGTCCTTGATATTTAGTCGTATTCAGGCAATTTTCTGGATTTTTGAAAATTTTACTTTTTTGTGAAAATATCCACTAAATGAGGGAATAATATGTGTGAGGGTACCCCAGGAGAGTTCCACATGTGTGTGGGTAGAATATATATCCCACAGGGTTAAAATTTAAAAAAGTTGAAAAAAATTTTTTTTTTGTAGTTAGTCATTTTTCCGTCGTTTATCAGACTTTCAGATAGGGGAAATGTCAGTGAGCATTCCGATTTCAGTTCCAGAGCGATTCGCCCAATGGGTCCTTGATATTTTGTCGTTTTCAGCCAATTTTCTGGATTTTTGAAAATTTCACTTTTTTGTGAAAATATCCACTAAGTGAGGGAATAATATGTGTGAGGGTACCCCAGGAGAGTTCCAAATGTGTGTGGGTAGAATATATATCCAACAGGGTTAAAATTGAAAAAAGTTGAAAAAAATTTTTTTTCTGTACTTAGTCATTTTTCCGGTGTTTATCAGAATTTCAGATAGGGGAAATGTCACTGAGCATTCCTATTTCAGTTCCAGAGCGATTCGCCAGATGAGTCCTTGATATTGAGTCGTATTCAGCCAATTTTCTGGATTTTTGAAAATTTCACTTTTTGTGAAAATATCCTCTAAATGAGGGAATAATATGTGTGAGGGTGCCCCAGGAGAGTTTCAAATGTACTTGGGTAGAATATATATCCCACGGGGGTAAAATTGAAAAAAGTTGAAAAAAATTTTTTTTTGGACTTAGTCATTTTTCCGGCGTTTATCAGAATTTCAGATAGGGGAAATGTCAGTGAGCGTTCCGATTTCAGTTCCAGAGCGATTCGCCGGATGAGTCCTTGATATTTAGTCGTATTCAGCCAATTTTCTGGATTTTTGAAAATTGCACTTTTTTTGTGAAAATATCCACTAAATGAGGGAATAATAAGTGTGAGGGTACACCAGGAGAGTTCCACATGTGTGTGTGCAGAATATATATCCCACTGGGTTAAAATTTAAAAAAATTTTTTTTTTGTAGTTAGTCATTTTTCCGTCGTTTATCAGACTTTCAGATAGGGGAAATGTCAGTGAGCGTTCCGATTTCAGTTCCAGAGCGATTCGCCCAATAGGTCCTTGATATTTCGTCGTATTCAGCCAATTTTCTGGAATTTTGAAAATTTCACTTTTTTGTGAAAATATCCACTAAATGAGGGAATAATATGTGTGAGGGTACCCCAGGAGAGTTCCAAATGTGTGTGGGTAGAATATATATCCCACGGGGGTAAAATTGAAAAAAGTTTAAAAAAAATTTTTTTTGGACTTAGTCATTTTTCTGGCGTTTATCAAACTTTCTGATAGTGGAAATGTCAGTGAGCGTTCCGATTTCAGTTCCAGAGCGATTCGCCCAATGAGTTCTTGATATTTTGTCGTTTTCAGCCAATTTTCTGGATTTTTGAAAATTTCACTTTTTTGGGAAAATATCCACTAAATGAGGGAATAATATGTGTGAGGGTACCCCAGGAGAGTTCCAAATGTGTGTGGGTAGAATATATATCCAACAGGGTTAAAATTGAAAAAAGTTGAAAAAAAAAATTTTTTTGTACTTAGTCATTTTTTTGGCTTTTATCAGACTTTCAGATAGGGGAAATGTCAGTGAGCATTCCGATTTCAGTTCAAGAGCGATTCGCCGGATGAGTCCTTGATATTTAGTCGTATTCAGCCAATTTTCTGGATTTTTGAAAATTTCACTTTTTTTGTGAAAATATCCACTAAATGAGGGAATAATATGTGTGAGGGTACTCCAGGAGAGTTCCACATGTGTGTGGGTAGAATATATATCCCACAGGGTTAAAATTGAAAAAAGTTGAAAAAAAATTTTTTTTTGTACTTAGTCATTTTTCCGTCGTTTATCAGACTTTCAGGTAGGGGAAATGTCAGTGAGAGTTTCGATTTCAGTTCCAGAGCGATACGCACAATGAGTCCTTGATATTTAGTCGATTTCAGCCAATTTTCTGGATTTTTGAAAATTTCACTTTTTTGTGAAAATATCCACTAAATGAGGGAATAATATGTGTGAGGGTACTCCAGGAGAGTTCCAAAGGTGTGTGGGTAGAATATATATCCCACGGGGGTAAAATTGAAAAAAGTTTAAAAAAAAAATTTTTTGGACTTAGTCATTTTTCTGGCGTTTATCAGACTTTCTGATAGTGGAAATGTCAGTGAGCGTTCCGATTTCAGTTCCAGAGCGATTAGCCCAATGAGTCCTTGATATTTTGTCGTTTTCAGCCAATTTTCTGGATTTTTAAAAAATTTCAATTTTTGTGAAAATATCCACTAAATTAGGGTATAATATGTGTGAGGGTACCCCAGGAGAGTTCCAAATGTGTGTGGGTAGAATATATATCCCACATGGTTAAAATTGAAAAAAGTTGAAAAAAAATTTTTTTTGCACTTAGTCATTTTTTTGGCTTTTATCAGACTTTCAGATAGGGGAAATGTCAGTGAGCATTCCGATTTCAGTTCCAGAGCGATTCGCCGGATGAGACCTTGATATTTAGTCGTATTCAGCCAATTTTCTGCATTTTTGAAAATTTCACTTTTTTGTGAAAATATCCACTAAATGAGGGAATAATATGTGGTGAGGGTACCCCAGGAGAGTTCCAAATGTGTGTGGGTAGAATATATATCCCACGGGGGTAAAATTGAAAAAAGTTGAAAAATTTTTTTTTTTGGACTTAGTCATTATTCCGGCGTTTCTCAGACTTTCAGATAGGGGAAATGTCAGTGAGCGTTCCGATTTCAGTTCCAGAGCGATTCGCCCAATGAATCCTTGATATTTAGTCGTTTTCAGCCAATTTTCTGGATTTTTGAAAATTTCACTTTTTTGTGAAAATATCCACTAAATGAGGGAATAATATGTGTGAGGGTACCCCAGGAGAGTTCCACATGTGTGTGGGTAGAATATATATCCAACAGGGTTAAAATTGAAAAAAGTTTTAAAAAGATTCTTTTTGGACTTAGTCATTTTTCCGGTGTTTATCAGACTTTCAGATAGGGGAAATGTCAGTGAGCATTCCGATTTCAGTTCCAGAGCGATTCACCCAATGAATCCTTGATATTTTGTCGTTTTCAGCCAATTTTCTGGATTTTTGAAAATTTCACTTTTTTTGTGAAAATATCCACTAAATGAGGGAATAATATGTGTGAGGGTACCCCAAGAGAGTTCCAAATGTGTGTGGGTAGAATATATATCCCACGGGGGTAAAATTGAAAAAAGTTTAAAACATTTTTTTTTTGGACTTAGTCATTTTAACGGCGTTTATCAGACTTTCAGATTGGGGAAATGTCAGTGAGCGTTCCGATTTCAGTTCCAGAGCGATTCGCAGGATGAGTCATTGATATTTAGTCGTATTCAGCCAATTTGCTGGATTTTTGAAAATTTCACTTTTTTGTGAAAATATCCACTAAATGAGGGAATAATATGTGTGAGGGTACCCCAGGAGAGTTCCACATGTGTGTGGGTAGAATATATATCCCACAGGGTTAAAATTGAAAAAAGTTGAAAAATATTTTTTTTTTGGACTTAGTCATTTTTCCGTCGTTTATCAGACTTTCAGATAGGGGAAATGTCAGTGAGAGTTTCGATTTCAGTTCCAGAGCGATTCGCCGGATGAGTCCTTGATATATAGTTGTATTCAGCCAATTTTCTGGATTTTTGAAAATTTCACTTTTTGTGAAAATATCCACTAAATAAGGGAATAATATGTGTGAGGGTACCCCAGGAGAGTTTCAAATGTGTGTGGGTAGAATATATATCCCACGGGGGTAAAATTGAAAAAAGTTGAAAAATTTTTTTTTTTTATACTTAGTCATTTTTCCGGTGTTTATCAGAATTTCAGATAGGGGAAATGTCAGTGACCATTCCAATTTCAGTTTCAGAGCGATTCGCCGGATGAGTCCTTGATATTTAGTCGTATTCAGCCAATTTTCTGGATTTTTGAAAATTTCACTTTTTTTGTGAAAATATCCACTAAATGAGGGAATAATATGTGTGAGGGTACACCAGGAGAGTTCCACATGTGTGTGGGTAGAATATATATCCCACAGGGTTAAAATTGAAAAAAGTTGAAAAAAAATTTTTTTTTGTACTTAGTCATTTTTCCGTCGTTTATCAGACTTTCAGATAGGGGAAATGTCAGTGAGCATTCCGATTTCAGTTCCAGAGCGATTCGCCGGATGAGTCCTTGATATTTAGTCGTATTCAGCCAATTTTCTGGATTTTTGAAATTTTCACTTTTTGTGAAAATATCCACTAAATGAGGGAATAATATGTGTGAGGGTACCCCAGGAGAGTTTCAAATGTGTGTGTGTAGAATATATATCCCACGGGGGTAAAATTGAAAAAAGTTGAAAAAAATTTTTTTTTTTTACTTTGTCATTTTTCCGGTGTTTATCAGAATTTCAGATAGGGGAAATGTCAGTGAGCATTCCGATTTCAGTTCCAGAGTGATTCGCCGGATGAGTCCTTGATATTTAGTCGTATTCAGCCAATTTTCTGGATTTTTAAAAATTTCACTTTTTTGTGAAAATATCCACTAAATGAGGGAATAATATGTGTTGAGGGTACCCCAGGAGAGTTGCAAATGTGCGTGGGTAGAATATATATCCAACAGGGTTAAAATTGAAAAAAGTTGAAAAAAAATTTTTTTTTGTACTTAGTCATTTTTTTGGCTTTTATCAGACTTTCAGATAGGGGAAATGTCAGTGAGCATTCCGATTTCAGTTCCAGAGCAATTCGCCGGATGAGTCCTTGATATTTAGTCGTATTCAGCCAATTTTCTGAATTTTTGAAAATTTCACTTTTTGTGAAAATATCCACTAAATTAGGGTATAATATGTGTGAGGGTACCCCAGGAGAGTTTCAAATGTGTGTGTGTAGAATATATATCCCACGGGGGTAAAATTGAAAAAAGTTGAAAAAAATTTTTTTTTTGTACTTAGTCATTTTTCCAGTGTTTATCAGAATTTCAGATAGGGGAAATGTCAGTGAGCATTCCGATTTCAGTTCCAGAGTGATTCGCCGGATGAGTCCTTGATATTTAGTCGTATTCAGCCAATTTTCTGGATTTTTTAAAATTTCACTTTTTTGTGAAAATATCCACTAAATGAGGGAGTAATATGTGTTGAGGGTACCCCAGGAGAGTTCCAAATGTGTGTGGGTAGAATATATATCCCACGGGGGTAAAATTGAAAAAAGTTGAAAAAAAATTTTTTTTGGACTTAGTCATTTTTCCGGCGTTTATCAGACTTTCAGATAGGGGAAATGTCAGTGACCATTTCGATTTCAGTTCCAGAGCGATTCGCCCAATGAGTCCTAGATATTTAGTCGTTTTCAGCCAAAATTTTGGATTTTTGAAAATTTCACTTTTTTGTGAAAATATCCACTAAATGAGGGAATAATATGTGTGAGGGTACCCCAGGAGAGTTCCAAATGTCTGTGGGTAGAATATATATCCCACGGGGGTAAAATTGAAAAAAGTTTAAAAAAAAATTTTTTTGGACTTAGTCATTTTTCCGGCGTTTATCAGACTTTCAGATAGGGGAAATGTCAGTGACCATTTCGATTTCAGTTCCAGAGCAATTCGCCCAATGAGTCCTAGATATTTAGTCGTTTTCAGCCAAAATTTTTGATTTTTGAAAATTTCACTTTTTTGTGAAAATATCCACTAAATGAGGGAATAATATGTGTGAGGGTACCCCAGGAGAGTTCCAAATGTCTGTGGGTAGAATATATATCCCACGGGGGTAAAATTGAAAAAAGTTGAAAAAAAAATTTTTTTGGACTTAGTCATTTTTCCAGCGTTTATCAGACTTTCAGATAGGGGAAATGTCAGTGACCGTTTTGATTTCAGTTCCAGAGCGATTCACCCAATGAGTCCTAGATATTTAGTTGTTTTCAGCCAAAATTTTGGATTTTTGAAAATTTCACTTTTTTGTGAAAATATCCACTAAATGAGGGAATAATATGTGTAAGGGTACCCCAGGAGAGTCCCAAATGTGTGTGGGTAGAATATAGATCCCACGGGGGTAAAATTGAAAAAAGTTGAAAAAATTTTTTCTTTAGACTGTCATTTTTCCAGCGTTTATCAGACTTTCAGATAGGGCAAATGTCAGTGAGCGTTCCGATTTCAGTTCCAGAGCGATTCGCCCAATGAGTCCTTGATATTTAGTCATTTTCAGCCAAAATTTTGGATTTTTGAAAATTTCACTTTTTTGTGAAAATATCCACTAAATGAGGGAATAATATGTGTGAGGGTACCCCAGGAGAGTTCCAAATGTCTGTGGGTAGAATATATATCCCACGGGGGTAAAATTGAAAAAAGTTTAAAAAAAAATTTTTTTGGACTTAGTTATTTTTCCGGCGTTTATCAGACTTTCAGATAGGGGAAATGTCAGTGACCATTTCGATTTCAGTTCCAGAGCAATTCGCCCAATGAGTTCTAGATATTTAGTCGTTTTCAGCCAAAATTTTGGATTTTTGAAAATTTCACTTTTTTGTGAAAATATCTACTAAATGAGGGAATAATATGTGTGAGGGTACCCCAGGAGAGTTCCAAATGTGTGTGGGTAGAATATAGAACCCACGGGGGTAAAATTGAAAAAAGTTGAAAAAAATTTTTTTGGACTTAATCATTTTTCCGGCGTTTATCAGACTTTCAGATAGGGGAAATGTGAGTGAGCATTCCGATTTCAGTTCCAGAGTGATTCGCCCAATGAGTCCTAGATATTTAGTCGTTTTCAGCCAAAATTTTGGATTTTTGAAAATTTCACTTTTTTGTGAAAATATCCACTAAATGAGGGAATAATATGTGTGAGGGTACCCCAGGAGAGTTCCAAATGTGTGTGGGTAGAATATAGAACCCACGGGGGTAAAATTGAAAAAAGTTTAAAAAAATTTTTTTTGGACTTAACCCCTTAAGCCCCGGAGCATTTTTTCGTTTTTGCATTTTCGTTTTTGCTCCCCTTGTTCCCAGAGCCATAGCGTTTTTATTTTTTGGTCAATATGGCCATGTGAGGGCTTATTTTTTGCGGGACGAGTTGTACTTTTCAACGCCATTACTAGTTTTATCATATCCTGTACGGGAAAACAGGAAAAAAATTCCAAGTGCGGTAAAATTGCAAAAAAAGTGCAATACCCCAGTGGTTTTTTATTTATTTTTTTTACCATGTTCACTGAATGCTAAAACTGACCTGCCCTTCTTATTCTACAGGTCATTACTAGTTCATAGACACCAAACATGTATAGGTTCTTTTATATTTAAGTGGTGAAAAAAAATTCCAAAATTTGGTAAAAAAAAAAATAAAAAAATAGCGCCATTTTCTAAGACCCGTAGCGTCTCCATTTTTCGTGATCTGGGGCTGGTTAATGGCTTATTTTTTGCGTGCCAGGCTGACGTTTTTATTGATAACATTTGGGGTAGATCCGATGTTTTGATCGCCCGGTATTGCATTTTATTGCAATTTTGCGGCGACCAAAAAACGTAATTCTGGCGTTTAGAATTTTTTTCTCGCTACGCCGTTTACCGATCGGAATAATTCTTTTTTTATTTTGATAGATCGGGCGATTCTGAACGCGGCGATACCAAATATGTGTATGTGGGGTTTTTTTTTATATATTTTATTTTGAATGGGGCGAAAGGGGGGTGATTTAAACTTTTATATTTTTTTATTTTTTTTTATATTTTTAAAAACTTTTTTTTTTTACTTTTTGCATGCTTCTATAGTATCCATAGGAGACTAGAAGCAGCAACTGTCCGATCGCCTCTGCTACATACAGGGGACCAGCAGATCCCCTGCATGCAGCAGAAATGGTCCTGTGCTATGAGCGCCGACCACTAGGTGGCGCTCATAGCGACAAGATCATGACAACCACAGGCGTCTGCTGCAGACCCTGGGTTGTCATGCACGCCTATCGGCGACCCGCGATCACGTGACGGGGTCGCCGGTGGGCGGGGCTTATGACGCGCTACCCGGAAGCGCGCGTTAAATTCTGCTGTCGGAGATTGACAGCAGCATTTAACTGGTTAACAGCCGCGGGTGGATCGCGATTCCACCCGCGGCTGTTGCGGGCACATGTCAGCTGTAAGAATCAGCTGACATGTGCTCGGTTCAGTGAGGGCTCAGCGCCGGAGCCCTCACTGAACCGGAGGTACGCAGATATGCGTACTAATACGTCCCCGGTAAGTAAGGGGTTAATCATTTTTCCGGCGTTTATCAGACTTTCAGATAGGGGAAATGTGAGTGAGCATTCCGATTTCAGTTCCAGAGCGATTCGCCCAATGAGTCCTTGATATTTAGTCATTTTCAGCCAAAATTTGGGATTTTTGAAAATTTCACTTTTTTGTGAAAATATCCACTAAATGAGGGAATAATATGTGTGAGGGTACCCCAGGAGAATTCCAAATGTCTGTGGGTAGAATATATATCCCACGGGGGTAAAATTGAAAAAAGTTGAAAAAAATTTTTTTGTGGACTTAGTCATTTTTCCAGCGTTTATCAGACTTTCAGATAGGGGAAATGTCAGTGAGTGTTTCGATTTCAGTTCCAGAGCAATTCGCCCAATGAGTCCTTGATATTTAGTCGTTTTCAGCCAATATTTTAGATTTTTGAAAATTTTACTTTTTTGTGAAAATATCCACTAAACGAGGGAATAATATGTGTGAGGGTACCCCAGGAGAATTCCAAATGTGTGTGGGTAGAATATAGATTCCACGGGGGTAAAACTGAAAAAAGTTGAAAAAAATTTTTTTTTGGACTGTCATTTTTCCGGCGTTTATCAGACTTTCAGATAGGGCAAATGTCAGTGAGCGTTCCGATTTCAGTTCCAGAGCGATTCGCCCAATGAGTCCTTGATATTTAGTCATTTTCAGCCAAAATTTTGGATTTTTGAAAATTTCACTTTTTTGTGAAAATATCCACTAAATGAGGGAATAATATGTGTGAGAGTACCCCAGGAGAGTTCCAAATGTCTGTGGGTAGAATATATATCCCACGGGGGTAAAATTGAAAAAAGTTTAAAAAAAATTTTTTTTGGACTTAGTCATTTTTCCGGCGTTTATCAGACTTTCAGATAGGGGAAATGTCAGTGACCATTTCGATTTCAGTTCCAGAGCGATTCGGCCAATGAGTCCTAGATATTTAGACGTTTTCAGCCAAAAATTTTGGATTTTTGAAAATTTCACTTTTTTGTGAAAATATCCACTAAATGAGGGAATAATATGTGTGAGGGTACCCCAGGAGAGTTCCAAATGTGTGTGGGTAGAATATTGATCCCACGGGGGTAAAATTGAAAAAAGTTGAAAAAATTTTTTTTTTAGACTGTCATTTTTCCGGCGTTTATCAGACTTTCAGATAGGGCAAATGTCAGTGAGCGTTCCGATTTCAATTCCAGAGCGATTCGCCCAATGAGTCCTTGATATTTAGTCATTTTCAGCCAAAATTTGGGATTTTTGAAAATTTCACTTTTTTGTGAAAATATCCACTAAATGAGGGAATAATATGTGTGAGGGTACCCCAGGAGATTTCCAAATGTGTGTGGGTAGAATATATATCCCACGGGAGTAAAATTGAAAAAAGTTGAAAAATTTTTTTTTTTGGACTTAGTCATTTTTCCTGCGTTTATCAGACTTTCAGATAGGGGAAATGTCAGTGAGTGTTTCGATCTCAGTTCCAGAGTGATTCGCCCAATCAGTCCTTGATATTTAGTCATTTTCAGCCAATATTTTGTATTTTTGAAAATTTTAATTTTGTGAAAATATCCACTAAATGAGGGAATAATATGTGTGAGGGTACCCCAGGAGAGTTCCAAATGTGTGTGGGTAGAATATAGATCCCACGGGGTTAAAATTGAAAAATTTTTTTTTTTTGGACTTAATAATTTTTCCGGCGTTTATCAGACTTTCAGATAGGGCAAATGTCAGTGAGCATTCCGATTTCAGTTCCAGAGCGATTCGCCGAATGAGTCCTTGATATTTAGTCGTTTTCAGCCAAAATTTAGGATTTTTGAAAATTTCACTTTTTTGTGAAAATATCCACTAAATGAGGGAATAATATGTTTGAGGGTACCCCAGGAGAGTTTCAAATGTCTGTGGGTAGAATATATATCCCACGGGGGTAAAATTGAAAAAAGTTGAAAAATTTTTTTTTTTTGGGACTTAGTCATTTTTCCGGCGTTCATCAGACTTTCAGATAGGGCAAATGTCAGTGAGCGTTCCGATTTCAGTTCCAGAGCGATTCGCCCAATGAGTCCTTGATATTTAGTCATTTTCAGCCAAAATTTTGGATTTTTGAAAATTTCACTTTTTTGTGAAAATATCCACTAAATGAGGGAATAATATGTGTGAGAGTACCCCAGGAGAGTTCCAAATGTCTGTGGGTAGAATATATATCCCACGGGGGTAAAATTGAAAAAAGTTTAAAAAAAATTTTTTTTGGACTTAGTCATTTTTCCGGCGTTTATCAGACTTTCAGATAGGGGAAATGTCAGTGACCATTTCGATTTCAGTTCCAGAGCGATTCGCCCAATGAGTCCTAGATATTTAGACGTTTTCAGCCAAAAATTTTGGATTTTTGAAAATTTCACTTTTTTGTGAAAATATCCACTAAATGAGGGAATAATATGTGTGAGGGTACCCCAGGAGAGTTCCAAATGTGTGTGGGTAGAATATTGATCCCACGGGGGTAAAATTGAAAAAAGTTGAAAAAATTTTTTTTTTAGACTGTAATTTTTCCGGCGTTTATCAGACTTTCAGATAGGGCAAATGTCAGTGAGCGTTCCGATTTCAATTCCAGAGCGATTCGCCCAATGAGTCCTTGATATTTAGTCATTTTCAGCCAAAATTTGGGATTTTTGAAAATTTCACTTTTTTGTGAAAATATCCACTAAATGAGGGAATAATATGTGTGAGGGTACCCCAGGAGATTTCCAAATGTGTGTGGGTAGAATATATATCCCACGGGAGTAAAATTGAAAAAAGTTGAAAAATTTTTTTTTTTGGACTTAGTCATTTTTCCTGCGTTTATCAGACTTTCAGATAGGGGAAATGTCAGTGAGTGTTTCGATTTCAGTTCCAGAGTGATTCGCCCAATCAGTCCTTGATATTTAGTCGTTTTCAGCCAATATTTTGTATTTTTGAAAATTTTAATTTTGTGAAAATATCCACTAAATGAGGGAATAATATGTGTGAGGGTACCCCAGGAGAGTTCCAAATGTGTGTGGGTAGAATATAGATCCCACGGGGTTAAAATTGAAAAATTTTTTTTTTTTGGACTTAATAATTTTTCCGGCGTTTATCAGACTTTCAGATAGGGCAAATGTCAGTGAGCATTCCGATTTCAGTTCCAGAGCGATTCGCCGAATGAGTCCTTGATATTTAGTCGTTTTCAGCCAAAATTTAGGATTTTTGAAAATTTCACTTTTTTGTGAAAATATCCACTAAATGAGGGAATAATATGTTTGAGGGTACCCCAGGAGAGTTTCAAATGTCTGTGGGTAGAATATATATCCCACGGGGGTAAAATTGAAAAAAGTTGAAAAATTTTTTTTTTTTGGGACTTAGTCATTTTTCCGGCGTTCATCAGACTTTCAGATAGGGGAAATGTCAGTGAGCATTCCGATTTCAGCTCCAGAGCAATTCGCCCAATGAGACCTTGATATTTAGTCGCTTTCAGCCAATATTTTGGATTTTTGAAAATTTCACTTTTTTGTGAAAATATCCACTAAATGAGGGAATAATATGTGTGAGGGTACCCCAGGAGAGTTCCAAATGTGTGTGGGTAGAATATAGATCCCACGGGGGTAAAATTGAAAAAAGTTGAAAAAAATTTTTTTTGGACTTAGTCATTTTTCCGGCGTTTATCAGACTTTCAGATAGGGGAAATGTCAGTGAGCATTCCGATTTCAGTTCCAGAGCGATTCGCCCAATGAGTCGTTGATATTTAGTCGTTTTCAGCCAATTTTATGGATTTTTGAAAATTTCACTTTTTTAGTGAAAATATCCACTAAATGAGGGAATAATATGTGTGAGGGTACCCCAGGAGATTTCCAAATGTGTGTGGGTAGAATATATATCCCACGGGGGTAAACTTGAAAAAAGTTGAAAAAAATTTTTTTTGGACTTAATCATTTTTCCGGCGTTTATCAGACTTTCAGATAGGGGAAATGTCAGTGAGCATTCCGATGTCAGTTCCAGAGTGATTCGCCCAATGAGTCCTTGATATTTTGTCATTTTCAGCCAAAATTTTGGATTTTTGAAAATTTCACTTTTTTGTGAAAATATCCACTAAATGAGGGAATAATATGTGTGAGGGTACCCCAGGAGAGTTCCAAATGTCTGTGGGTAGAATATATATCCCTCGGGGGTAAAATTGAAAAAAGTTGAAAAAAATTTTTTTGTGGACTTAGTCATTTTTCCGGCGTTTATCAGACTTTCAGATAGGGGAAATGTCAGTGAGCGTTCCGATTTCAGTTCCAGAGCGATTCGCCCAATGAGTCCTTGATATTTAGTCATTTTCAGCCAAAATTTTGGATTTTTGAAAATTTCACTTTTTTGTGAAAATATCCACTAAATGAGGGAATAATATGTGTGAGGGTACCCCAGGAGAGTTCCAAATGTCTGTGGGTAGAATATATATCCCACGGGGGTAAAATTGAAAAAAGTTTCAAAAAAATTTTTTTTGGACTTAGTCATTTTTCCGGCGTTTATCAGACTTTCAGATAGTGGAAATGTCAGTGACCATTTCGATTTCAGTTCCAGAGCGATTCGCCCAATGAGTCCTAGATATTTAGACGTTTTCAGCCAAAATTTTGGATTTTTGAAAATTTCACTTTTTTGTGAAAATATCCACTAAATGAGGGAATAATATGTGTGAGGGTACCCCAGGAGAGTTCCAAATGTGTGTGGGTAGAATATAGATCCCACGGGGGTAAAATTGAAAAAAGTTGAAAAAATTTTTTTTTGTATTGTCATTTTTCCGGCGTTTATCAGACTTTCAGATAGGGCAAATGTCAGTGAGCGTTCCGATTTCAGTTCCAGAGCGATTCGCCCAATGAGTCCTTGATATTTAGTCGTTTTCAGCCAAAATTTTGGATTTTTGAAAATTTCACTTTTTTGTGAAAATATCCACTAAATGAGGGAATAATATGTGTGAGGGTACCCCAGGAGAGTTCCAAATGTGTGTGGGTAGAATATAGATCCCACGGGGTTAAAATTGAAAAATTTTTTTTTTTTGGACTTAATAATTTTTCCGGCGTTTATCAGACTTTCAGATAGGGCAAATGTCAGTGAGCATTCCGATTTCTGTTCCAGAGCGATTCGCCGAATGAGTCCTTGATATTTAGTCATTTTCAGCCAAAATTTAGGATTTTTGAAAATTTCACTTTTTTGTGAAAATATCCACTAAATGAGGGAATAATATGTTTGAGGGTACCCCAGGAGAGTTTCAAATGTCTGTGGGTAGAATATATATCCCACGGGGGTAAAATTAAAAAAAGTTTAAAAAAAATTTTTTTTGGACTTAATCATTTTTCCGGCGTTTATCAGACTTTCAGATAGGGGAAATGTCAGTGAGCATTCCGATGTCAGTTCCAGAGTGATTCGCCCAATGAGTCCTAGATATTTAGTCGTTTTCAGCCAATATTTTGGATTTTTGAAAATTTTACTTTTTTGTGAAAATATCCACTAAACGAGGGAATAATATGTGTGAGGGTACCCCAGGAGAATTCCAAATGTGTGTGGGTAGAATATAGAGCCCACGGGGGTAAAATTGAAAAAAGTTGAAAAAATTTTTTTTTTGGACTGTCATTTTTCCGGCGTTTATCAGACTTTCAGATAGGGGAAATGTCAGTGACCATTTCGATTTCAGTTCCAGAGCGATTTGCCCAATGAGTCCTAGATATTTAGTCGTTTTCAGCCAAAATTTTGGATTTTTGAAAATTTCACTTTTTTGTGAAAATATCCACTAAATGAGGGAATAATATGTGTGAGGGTACCCCAGGAGAGTTCCAAATGTGTGTAGGTAGAATATAGATCCCACGGGGGTAAAATTGAAAAAAGTTGAAAACATTTTTTTTTTGGACTGTCATTTTTCCGGGGATTATCAGACTTTCAGATAGGGCAAATGTCAGTGAGCGTTCCGATTTCAGTTCCAGAGCGATTTGTCCAATGAGTTCATGATATTTAGTCGTTTTCAGCCAATTTTATGGATTTTTGAAAATTTTACTTTTTTTGTGAAAATATCCACTAAATGAGGGAATAATATGCGTGAGGGTACCCCAGGAGAGTTCCAAATGTGTGTGGGTAGAATATATATCCCACGGGGGTAAGATTGAAAAAAGTTTCAAAATTTTTTTTTGTGGACTTAGTCATTTTTCCGGCGTTTATCAGACTTTCAGATAGGGGAAATGTCAGTGACCATTTCGATTTCAGTTCCAGAGCGATTCGCCCAATGAGTCCTAGATATTTAGTCGTTTTCAGCCAAAATTTTGGATTTTTGAAAATTTCACTTTTTTGTGAAAATATCCACTAAATGAGGGAATAATATGTGTGAGGGTACCCCAGGAGAGTTCCAAATGTGTGTGGGTAGAATATAGATCCCACGGGGGTAAAATTGAAAAAATTTGAAAAATTTTTTTTTTTTTGGGACTTAGTCATTTTTCTGGCGTTTATCAGACTTTCAGATAGGGGAAATGTCAGTGAGCATTCCGATTTCAGTTCCAGAGCGTTTCGCCCAATGAGTCCTTGATATTTAGTCGTTTTCAGCCAATTTTATGGATTTTTGAAAATTTCACTTTTTTAGTGAAAATATCCACTAAATGAGGGAATAATATGTGTGAGGGTACCCCAGGAGATTTCCAAATGTGTGTGGGTAGAATATATATCCCACGGGGGTAAACTTGAAAAAAGTTGAAAAATTTTTTTTTTTGGACTTAGTCATTTTTCCAGCATTTATCAGACTTTCAGATAGGGGAAAGTCAGTGAGTGTTTCTATTTCAGTTCCAGAGCTATTCGCCCAATGAGTCCTTGATATTTAGTCGTTTTCAGCCAATATTTTGGATTTTTGAAAATTTTACTTTTTTTGTGAAAATATCCACTAAATGAGGGAATAATATGCGTGAGGGTACCCCAGGAGAGTTCCAAATGTGTGTGGGTAGAATATATATCCCACGGGGGTAAAACTGAAAAAACTTGAAAAAATTTTTTTTTGGACTTAGTCATTTATCCGGCGTTTATCAGACTTTCAGATAGGGGAAATGTCAGTGACCGTTTCGATTTCAGTTCCAGAGCGATTCGCCCAATGAGTCCTAGATATTTAGTCGTTTTCAGCCAAAATTTTGGATTTTTGAAAATTTCACTTTTTTGTGAAAATATCCACTAACTGAGGGAATAATATGTGTGAGGGTACCCCAGGAGAGTTCCAAATGTGTGTGGGTAGAATATAGATCCCACGGGGGTAAAATTGAAAATAGTTTAAAAGTTTTTTTTTTGGACTTAGTCATTTTTCCGGCGTTTATCAGACTTTCAGATAGGGCAAATGTCAGTGAGCATTCCGATTTCAGTTCCAGAGCGATTCGCCCAATGAGTTCTTGATATTTAGTCATTTTAAGCCAATATTTTGGATTTTTGAAAATTTCACTTTTTTGTGAAAATATCCACTAAATGAGGGAATAATATGTGTGAGGGTACCCCAGGAGAGTTCCAAATGTCTGTGGGTAGAATATATATCCCACGGGGGTAAAATTGAAAAAAGTTGAAAAATTTTTTTTCTGGACTTAATCATTTTTCCGGCGTTTATCAGATTTTCAGATAGGGGAAATGTCAGTGAGCATTCCGATTTCAGTTCCAGAGCGATTCGCCCAATGAGTCCTTGATATTTAGTCATTTTCAGCCAAAATTTTGGATTTTTGAAAATTTCACTTTTTTGTGAAAATATCCACTAAATGAAGGAATAATATGTGTGAGGGTACCCCAGGAGAGTTCCAAATGTCTGTGGGTAGAATATATATCCCACGGGGGTAAAATTGAAAAAAGTTGAAAAAAAATTTTTTTTGGACTTAGTCATTTTTCCCGCGTTTATCAGACTTTCAGATAGGGCAAATGTCAGTGAGCGTTCCGATTTCAGTTCCAGAACGATTTGCCAATGAATTCTTGATATTTAGTCGTTTTCAGCCAATATTTTGGATTTTTGAAAATTTCACTTTTTTGTGAAAATATCCACTAACTGAGGGAATAATATGTGTGAGGGTACCCCAGGAGAGTTCCAAATGTGTGTGGGTAGAATATAGATCCCACGGGGGTAAAATTGAAAATAGTTTAAAAATTTTTTTTTTGGACTTAGTCATTTTTCCGGCGTTTATCAGACTTTCAGATAGGGCAAATGTCAGTGAGCGTTCCGATTTCAGTTCCAGAGCGATTCGCCCAATGAGTTCTTGATATTTAGTCGTTTTCAGCCAATATTTTGGATTTTTGAAAATTTCACTTTTTTGTGAAAATATCCACTAACTGAGGGAATAATATGTGTGAGGGTACCCCAGGAGAGTTCCAAATGTGTGTGGGTAGAATATAGATCCCACGGGGGTAAAATTGAAAATAGTTTAAAAGTTTTTTTTTTGGACTTAGTCATTTTTCCGGCGTTTATCAGACTTTCAGATAGGGGAAATGTCAGTGAGTGTTTCGATTTCAGTTCCAGAGCAATTCGCCCAATGAGTCCTTGATATTTAGTCGCTTTCAGCCAATATTTTGGATTTTTGAAAATTTTACTTTTTTGTGAAAATATCCACTAAACGAGGGAATAATATGTGTGAGGGTACCCCAGGAGAATTCCAAATGTGTGTGGGTAGAATATAGATCCCATGGGGGTAAAACTGAAAAAAGTTGAAAAAAAATTTTTTTTGGACTGTCATTTTTCCGGCGTTTATCAGACTTTCAGATAGGGTAAATGTCAGTGAGCGTTCCGATTTCAGTTCCAGAGCGATTCGCCCAATGAGTCCTTGATATTTAGTCATTTTCAGCCAAAATTTTGGATTTTTGAAAATTTCACTTTTTGTGAAAATTTCCACTAAATGAGGGAATAATATGTGTGAGGGTACCCCAGGAGAGTTCCAAATGTCTGTGGGTAGAATATATATCCCACGGGGGTAAAATTGAAAAAAGTTGAAAAAAAATTTTTTTTGGACTTAGTCATTTTTCCGGCGTTTATCAGATTTTCAGATAGGGGAAATGTCAGTGACCATTTCGATTTCAGTTCCAGAGCGATTCGCCCAATGAGTCCTAGATATTTAGTCGTTTTCAGCCAAAATTTTGGATTTTTGAAAATTTCACTTTTTTGTGAAAATATCCACTAAATGAGGGAATAATATGTGTGAGGGTACCCCAGGAGAGTTCCAAATGTCTGTGGGTAGAATATATATCCATCGGGGGTAAAATTGAAAAAAGTTGAAAAAATTTTTTTTGTGGACTTAGTCATTTTTCCGGCGTTTATCAGACTTTCAGATAGGGGAAATGTCAGTGACCGTTTCGATTTCAGTTCCAGAGCGATTCGCCCAATGAGTCCTAGATATTTAGTCGTTTTCAGCCAAAATTTTGGATTTTTGAAAATTTCACTTTTTTGTGAAAATATCCACTAAATGAGGGAATAATATGTGTGAGGGTACCCCAGGAGAGTTCCAAATGTCTGTGGGTAGAATATATATCCCTCGGGGGTAAAATTGAAAAAAGTTGAAAAAAATTTTTTTGTGGACTTAGTCATTTTTCCGGCATTTATCAGACTTTCAGATAGGGGAAATGTCAGTGATCATTTCGATTTCAGTTCCAGAGCGATTCGCCCAATGAGTCCTAGATATTTAGTCGTTTTCAGCCAAAATTTTGGATTTTTGAAAATTTCACTTTTTTGTGAAAATATCCACTAAATGAGGGAATAATATGTGTGAGGGTACCCCAGGAGAGTTCCAAATGTCTGTGGGTAGAATATATATCCCACGGGGGTAAAATTGAAAAAAGTTGAAAAAAAATTTTTTTTGGACTTAGTCATTTTTCCCGCGTTTATCAGACTTTCAGATAGGGCAAATGTCAGTGAGCGTTCCGATTTCAGTTCCAGAACGATTTGCCAATGAGTTCTTGATATTTAGTCGTTTTCAGCCAATATTTTGGATTTTTGAAAATTTCACTTTTTTGTGAAAATATCCACTAACTGAGGGAATAATATGTGTGAGGGTACCCCAGGAGAGTTCCAAATGTGTGTGGGTAGAATATAGATCCCACGGGGGTAAAATTGAAAATAGTTTAAAAATTTTTTTTTTGGACTTAGTCATTTTTCCGGCGTTTATCAGACTTTCAGATAGGGCAAATGTCAGTGAGCGTTCCGATTTCAGTTCCAGAGCGATTCGCCCAATGAGTTCTTGATATTTAGTCGTTTTCAGCCAATATTTCGGATTTTTGAAAATTTCACTTTTTTGTGAAAATATCCACTAACTGAGGGAATAATATGTGTGAGGGTACCCCAGGAGAGTTCCAAATGTGTGTGGGTAGAATATAGATCCCACGGGGGTAAAATTGAAAATAGTTTAAAAGTTTTTTTTTTGGACTTAGTCATTTTTCCGGCGTTTATCAGACTTTCAGATAGGGGAAATGTCAGTGAGTGTTTCGATTTCAGTTCCAGAGCAATTCGCCCAATGAGTCCTTGATATTTAGTCGCTTTCAGCCAATATTTTGGATTTTTGAAAATTTTACTTTTTTGTGAAAATATCCACTAAACGAGGGAATAATATGTGTGAGGGTACCCCAGGAGAATTCCAAATGTGTGTGGGTAGAATATAGATCCCATGGGGGTAAAACTGAAAAAAGTTGAAAAAAAATTTTTTTTGGACTGTCATTTTTCCGGCGTTTATCAGACTTTCAGATAGGGCAAATGTCAGTGAGTGTTCCGATTTCAGTTCCAGAGCGATTCGCCCAATGAGTCCTTGATATTTAGTCATTTTCAGCCAAAATTTTGGATTTTTGAAAATTTCACTTTTTGTGAAAATTTCCACTAAATGAGGGAATAATATGTGTGAGGGTACCCCAGGAGAGTTCCAAATGTCTGTGGGTAGAATATATATCCCACGGGGGTAAAATTGAAAAAAGTTGAAAAAAAATTTTTTTGGGACTTAGTCATTTTTCCGGCGTTTATCAGATTTTCAGATAGGGGAAATGTCAGTGACCATTTCGATTTCAGTTCCAGAGCGATTCGCCCAATGAGTCCTAGATATTTAGTCGTTTTCAGCCAAAATTTTGGATTTTTGAAAATTTCACTTTTTTGTGAAAATATCCACTAAATGAGGGAATAATATGTGTGAGGGTACCCCAGGAGAGTTCCAAATGTGTGTGGGTAGAATATACATCCCACGGGGGTAAAATTAAAAAAAGTTTAAAAAAAATTTTTTTTGGACTTAGTCATTTTTCCTGCGTTTATCAGACTTTCAGATAGGGGAAATGTCAGTGAGCATTCCGATTTCAGTTCCAGAGCGATTCGCCCAATGAGTCCTTGATATTTAGTCGTTTTCAGCCAATTTTATGGATTTTTGAAAATTTCACTTTTTTAGTGAAAATATCCACTAAATGAGGGAATAATATGTGTGAGGGTACCCCAGGAGATTTCCAAATGTGTGTGGGTAGAATATATATCCCACGGGGGTAAACTTGAAAAAAGTTGAAAAAAATTTTTTTTGGACTTAATCATTTTTCCGGCGTTTATCAGACTTTCAGATAGGGGAAATGTCAGTGAGCATTCCGATGTCAGTTCCAGAGTGATTCGCCCAATGAGTCCTTGATATTTTGTCATTTTCAGCCAAAATTTTGGATTTTTGAAAATTTCACTTTTTTGTGAAAATATCCACTAAATGAGGGAATAATATGTGTGAGGGTACCCCAGGAGAGTTCCAAATGTCTGTGGGTAGAATATATATCCATCGGGGGTAAAATTGAAAAAAGTTGAAAAAATTTTTTTTGTGGACTTAGTCATTTTTCCGGCGTTTATCAGACTTTCAGATAGGGGAAATGTCAGTGACCGTTTCGATTTCAGTTCCAGAGCGATTCGCCCAATGAGTCCTAGATATTTAGTCGTTTTCAGCCAAAATTTTGGATTTTTGAAAATTTCACTTTTTTGTGAAAATATCCACTAAATGAGGGAATAATATGTGTGAGGGTACCCCAGGAGAGTTCCAAATGTCTGTGGGTAGAATGTATATCCCTCGGGGGTAAAATTGAAAAAAGTTTAAAAAAATTTTTTTGTGGACTTAGTTATTTTTCCGGCGTTTATCAGACTTTCAGATAGGGGAAATGTCAGTGACCGTTTCGATTTCAGTTCCAGAACGATTTGCCAATGAGTTCTTGATATTTAGTCGTTTTCAGCCAATATTTTGGATTTTTGAAAATTTCACTTTTTTGTGAAAATATCCACTAACTGAGCGAATAATATGTGTGAGGGTACCCCAGGAGAGTTCCAAATGTGTGTGGGTAGAATATAGATCCCACGGGGGTAAAATTGAAAATAGTTTAAAAGTTTTTTTTTTGGACTTAGTCATTTTTCCGGCGTTTATCAGACTTTCAGATAGGGGAAATGTCAGTGAGTGTTTCGATTTCAGTTCCAGAGCAATTCGCCCAATGAGTCCTTGATATTTAGTCGCTTTCAACCAATATTTTGGATTTTTGAAAATTTTACTTTTTTGTGAAAATATCCACTAAACGAGGGAATAATATGTGTGAGGGTACCCCAGGAGAATTCCAAATGTGTGTGGGTAGAATATAGATCCCATGGGGGTAAAACTGAAAAAAGTTGAAAAAAAATTTTTTTTGGACTGTCATTTTTCCGGCGTTTATCAGACTTTCAGATAGGGCAAATGTCAGTGAGCGTTCCGATTTCAGTTCCAGAGCGATTCGCCCAATGAGTCCTTGATATTTAGTCATTTTCAGCCAAAATTTTGGATTTTTGAAAATTTCACTTTTTGTGAAAATTTCCACTAAATGAGGGAATAATATGTGTGAGGGTACCCCAGGAGAGTTCCAAATGTCTGTGGGTAGAATATATATCCCACGGGGGTAAAATTGAAAAAAGTTGAAAAAAATTTTTTTTTGGACTTAGTCATTTTTCCGGCGTTTATCAGATTTTCAGATAGGGGAAATGTCAGTGACCATTTCGATTTCAGTTCCAGAGCGATTCGCCCAATAAGTCCTAGATATTTAGTCGTTTTCAGCCAAAATTTTGGATTTTTGAAAATTTCACTTTTTTGTGAAAATATCCACTAAATGAGGGAATAATATGTGTGAGGGTACCCCAGGAGAGTTCCAAATGTGTGTGGGTAGAATATACATCCCACGGGGGTAAAATTAAAAAAAGTTTAAAAAAAATTTTTTTTGGACTTAGTCATTTTTCCGGCGTTTATCAGACTTTCAGATAGGGGAAATGTCAGTGAGCATTCCGATTTCAGTTCCAGAGCGATTCGCCCAATGAGTCCTTGATATTTAGTCGTTTTCAGCCAATTTTATGGATTTTTGAAAATTTCACTTTTTTAGTGAAAATATCCACTAAATGAGGGAATAATATGTGTGAGGGTACCCCAGGAGATTTCCAAATGTGTGTGGGTAGAATATATATCCCACGGGGGTAAACTTGAAAAAAGTTGAAAAAAATTTTTTTTGGACTTAATCATTTTTCCGGCGTTTATCAGACTTTCAGATAGGGGAAATGTCAGTGAGCATTCCGATGTCAGTTCCAGAGTGATTCGCCCAATGAGTCCTTGATATTTTGTCATTTTCAGCCAAAATTTTGGATTTTTGAAAATTTCACTTTTTTGTGAAAATATCCACTAAATGAGGGAATAATATGTGTGAGGGTACCCCAGGAGAGTTCCAAATGTCTGTGGGTAGAATATATATCCATCGGGGGTAAAATTGAAAAAAGTTGAAAAAAATTTTTTTGTGGACTTAGTCATTTTTCTGGCGTTTATCAGACTTTCAGATAGGGGAAATGTCAGTGACCGTTTCGATTTCAGTTCCAGAGCGATTCGCCCAATGAGTCCTAGATATTTAGTCGTTTTCAGCCAAAATTTTGGATTTTTGAAAATTTCACTTTTTTGTGAAAATATCCACTAAATGAGGGAATAATATGTGTGAGGGTACCCCAGGAGAGTTCCAAATGTCTGTGGGTAGAATGTATATCCCTAGGGGGTAAAATTGAAAAAAGTTTAAAAAATTTTTTTTGTGGACTTAGTTATTTTTCCGGCGTTTATCAGACTTTCAGATAGGAGAAATGTCAGTGACCGTTTCGATTTCAGTTCCAGAGCGATTCGCCCAATGAGTCCTAGATATTTAGTCGTTTTCAGCCAAAATTTTGGATTTTTGAAAATTTCACTTTTTTGTGAAAATATCCACTAAATGAGGGAATGATATGTGTGAGTGTACCCCAGGAGAGTTCCAAATGTGTGTAGGTAGAATATAGATCCCACGGGGGTAAAATTGAAAAAAGTTGAAAACATTTTTTTTTTGGACTGTCATTTTTCCGGGGTTTATCAGACTTTCAGATAGGGCAAATGTGAGTGAGCGTTCCGATTTCGGTTCCAGAGCGATTTGTCCAATGAGTTCATGATATTTAGTCGTTTTCAGCCAAAATTTTGGATTTTTGAAAATTTCACTTTTTTGTGAAAATATCCACTAAATGAGGGAATAATATGTGTGAGGGTACCCCAGGAGAGTTCCAAATGTCTGTGGGTAGAATATATATCCCACGGGGGTAAAATTGAAAAAAGTTGAAAAAAAATTTTTTTTGGACTTAGTCATTTTTCCCACGTTTATCAGACTTTCAGATAGGGCAAATGTCAGTGAGCGTTCCGATTTCAGTTCCAGAACGATTTGCCAATGAGTTCTTGATATTTAGTCGTTTTCAGCCAATATTTTGGATTTTTGAAAATTTCACTTTTTTGTGAAAATATCCACTAACTGAGGGAATAATATGTGTGAGGGTACCCCAGGAGAGTTCCAAATGTGTGTGGGTAGAATATAGATCCCACGGGGGTAAAACTGAAAAAAAAATTTTTTTGGACTTAGTCATTTTTCCGGCATTTATCAGACTTTCAGATAGGGCAAATGTCAGTGAGCGTTCTGATTTCAGTTCTAGAACGATTCGCCCAATGAGTTCTTGATATTTAGTCGTTTTCAGCCAACATTTTGGATTTTTGAAAATGTCACTTTTTTGTGAAAATATCCACTAAATGAGGGAATAATATGTGTGAGGGTACCCCAGGAGAGTTCCAAATGTCTGTGGGTAGAATATATATCCCACGGGGGTAAAATTGAAAAAAGTTGAAAAATGTTTTTTTTTGACTTAGTCATTTTTCCAGCGTTTATCAGACTTTCAGATAGGGCAAATGTCAGTGAGCGTTCCGATTTCAGTTCCAGAACGATTCGCCCAATGAGTTCTTGATATTTAGTCGTTTTCAGCCAATATTTTGGATTTTTGAAAATTTCACTTTTTTGTGAAAATATCCACTAACTGAGGGAATAATATGTGTGAGGGTACCCCAGGAGAGTTCCAAATGTGTGTGGGTAGAATCAGGGCCGGCTCCAGGTTTTTCTGGGCCCCGGGCGAAAGAGTCTCAGTGGTCCCCTTTAACACATACCACGATTCATGATGCAGAGATACGGCGGAGAAATATATATATATAGTACAATGCAAAGATTTCACTTCATGAGTGATATCTATTGTAAATTCTACAATAGCTCAGAAACCGGTGAAGCGCTCCACACAGAATAGTGGCCCCCATATAAGGCTCCATACAGAATACTGGCCCCCATATAACGCTTCATACGGAATACTGGCCCCCATATAAGGCCCCATACGGAATACTTGCCCCCATATAAGGCCCCATACGGAATACTGGCCCCCATATAAGGCCCCATACGGAATACTGGCCCCCATATAAGACCCCATACGGAATACTGGCCCCCATATAAGACCCCATACGGAATACTGGCCCCCATATAAGACCCCATACGGAATACTGGCCCCCATATAAGGCCCCATACGGAATACTGGCCCCCATATAAGGCCCCATACGGAATACTGGCCCCCATATAAGACCCCATACGGAATACTGGCCCCCATATAAGACCCCATACGGAATACTGGCCCCCATATAAGACCCCATACGGAATACTGGCCCCCATATAAGGCCCCATGCGGAATACTGACCCCCATATAAGGCTCCATGCGGAATACTGACCCCCATATAAGGCTCCATACGGAATACTGGCCCCCATATAAGGCTCCATACGGAATACTGGCCCCCATATAAGGCTCCATACGGAATACTGGCTCCCATATAAGGCCCCATATGGAATACTGGCCCCCATATAAGACCCCATACGGAATACTGGCCCCCATATAAGACCCCATACGGAATACTGGCCCCCATATAAGACCCCATACGGAATACTGGCCCCCATATAAGGCCCCATGCGGAATACTGACCCCCATATAAGGCTCCATGCGGAATACTGACCCCCATATAAGGCTCCATACGGAATACTGGCCCCCATATAAGGCTCCATACGGAATACTGGCTCCCATATAAGGCCCCATATGGAATACTGGCCCCCATATAAGGCTCCATACGGAATACTGGCCCCCATATAAGGCTCCATACGGAATACTGGCCCCCATATGGAATACTGGCCCCCATATAAGGCTCCATACGGAATACTGGCTTCCATATAAGGCTCCATACGGAATACTGGCCCCCATATAAGGCTCCATACAGAATACTGGCCCCCATATAACGCTCCATACAGGATACTGGCCCCCATATAACGCTCCATACAGGATACCGGTCCCCATATAATGCTGCATGCAGGCTGTTACCCCCCACATAATGCCCCATACAGGCTGTCCCCCCCTTATAATGCTCCATGCAGGCTGTTACCCCCCACATAATGCCCCATACAGGCCCCTCCCTTTTAATGCTCCATTCAGGCTGTTACCCCCCACATAATGCCCCATACAGGCTGCCACCCCCTTATAATGCTCCATGCAGGCTGTTCCCCCCCACATAATGCCCCATACAGGCCCCCCCTTTTAATGCTCCATGCAGGCTGTTACCCCCCACATAATGCCCCATACAGGCTGCCCCCCCCTTATAATGCTCCATGCAGGCTGTTCCCCCCCACATAATGCCCCATACAGGCCCCCCCTTTTAATGCTCCATGCAGGCTGTTACCCCCCCCATAATGCCCCATACAGGCTGCCCCCCCTCTTTATAATGCCCCATGCAGGCTGTCACCCCTCCTCTTTATAATGCTCCATGCAGGCTGTCACCCCTCCTCTTTATACCGCCCCATGCAGGCTGTCACCCCTCCTCTTTATAATGCCCCATGCAGGATGTCCCCCCCTCTCTTTATAATGCCCCGTGCAGGCTGTTCCCCACCTTATAATGCCCCATGCAGGCTGGTCCCCACCTTATAATGCCCCATGCAGGCTGTCACCCCTCCTCATTATAATGCCCCAAGCAGGAATCCCCCGCTCTTTATAATGCCCCGTGCAGGCTGTTCCCCACCTTATAATGCCCCATGCAGGCTGCCCCCCCTCCCCTCTTTATAATGCCCCATGCAGGCTGTTCCCCACCTTATAATGCCCCATGCAGGCTGCCCCCCCTCCCCTCTTTATACTGCCCCATGCCTCCATACATTAAAAAAAAAAAAAAAAATCAAATACTCACCTCCCTTCTCCTCACCTGCTACTTGCTGCCCGCCGCTCGCTGCCCGCCGCTCGCTGCTCGACTCCGAAATCCAGCGTTGTCGGCGTCTTCCAGCTCAGCGCTCCCTGTGACGGCTCAGGGGAGGGCGCGGTGTAAAGACGTCACCGCGCCCTCTGACCTGAGACGTCACAGGGAGCGCAGAGCAGGAAGACAGCTGATCTGCGGAGGCACGGGGAGAGGTAAGTATCGGGCTGCCGGGGCCCTGAGCAAGCGGGGGGAAGGGCGGGCGCTGACACCGCTCTCCTCCACCCATAGCCCGGCGGGGTGCGCGACCGCCAGTGGGCCCCTCTGCCTGCTCAGGGCCCCGGCATTTGCCCGGGTGCGCCGGGTGCTGACGCCGGCCCTGGGTAGAATATAGATCCCACGGGGGTAAAATTGAAAATAGTTTAAAATTTTTTTTTTTGGACTTAGTCATTTTTCCGGCGTTTATCAGACTTTCAGATAGGGCAAATGTCAGTGAGCGTTCCGATTTCAGTTCCAGAGCGATTCGCCCAATGAGTCCTAGATATTTAGTCGTTTTCAGCCAAAATTTTGGATTTTTGAAAATTTCACTTTTTTGTGAAAATATCCACTAAATGAGGGAATAATATGTGTGAGGGTACCCCAGGAGAGTTTCAAATGTGTGTGAGTAGAATATAGATTCCACGGGGGTAAAATTGAAAATAGTTGAAAAATGTTTTTTTTGGACTTAGTCATTTTTCCCGCGTTTATCAGACTTTCAGATAGGGCAAATGTCAGTGAGCGTTCCGATTTCAGTTCCAGAACGATTTGCCCAATGAGTTCTTGATATTTAGTCGTTTTCAGCCAATATTTTGGATTTTTGAAAATTTCACTTTTTTGTGAAAATATCCACTAACTGAGGGAATAATATGTGTGAGGGTACCCCAGGAGAGTTCCAAATGTGTGTGGGTAGAATATAGATCCCACGGGGGTAAAATTGAAAATAGTTTAAAATTTTTTTTTTTGGACTTAGCCATTTTTCCGGCGTTTATCAGACTTTCAGATAGGGCAAATGTCAGTGAGCGTTCCGATTTCAGTTCCAGAGCGATTCGCCCAATGAGTCCTAGATATTTAGTCGTTTTCAGCCAAAATTTTGGATTTTTGAAAATTTCACTTTTTTGTGAAAATATCCACTAAATGAGGGAATAATATGTGTGAGGGTACCCCAGGAGAGTTCCAAATGTGTGTGGGTAGAATATAGATCCCTCGGGGGTAAAATTGAAAAAAGTTGAAAAAATTTTTTTTTTGGACTTAGTCATTTTTCCGGCGTTTATCAGACTTTCAGATAGGGCAAATGTCAGTGAGCGTTCCGATATCAGTTCCAGAGCGATTCGCCCAATGAGTTCTTGATATTTAGTCGTTTTCAGCCAATATTTTGGATTTTTGAAAATTTCACTTTTTTGTGAAAATATCCACTAAATGAGGGAATAATATGTGTGAGGGTACCCCAGTAGAGTTCCAAATGTCTGTGGGTAGAATATATATCCCACGGGGGTAAAATTGAAAAAATTAAAAAAAAAATATTTTTTGGACTTAGTCATTTTTCCGGCATTTATCAGACTTTCAGGTAGGGCAAATGTCAGTGAGCTTTCCGATTTCAGTTCTAGAACGATTCGCCCAATGAGTTCTTGATATTTAGTCGTTTTCAGCCAACATTTTGGATTTTTGAAAATTTCACTTTTTTGTGAAAATATCCACTAAATGAGGGAATAATATGTGTGAGGGTACCACAGGAGAGTTCCAAATGTCTGTGGGTAGAATATATATCCCACGGGGGTAAAATTGAAAAAAGTTGAAAAATGTTTTTTTTGGACTTAGTCATTTTTCCAGCGTTTATCAGACTTTCAGATAGGGCAAATGTCAGTGAGCATTCCGATTTCAGTTCCAGAACGATTCGCCCAATGAGTTCTTGATATTTAGTCGTTTTCAGCCAATATTTTGGATTTTTGAAAATTTCACTTTTTTGTGAAAATATCCACTAAATGAGGGAATAATATGTGTGAGGGTACCCCAGGAGAGTTCCAAATGTGTGTGGGTAGAATATAGATTCCACGGGGGTAAAATTGAAAATAGTTGAAAAATGTTTTTTTTGGACTTAGTCATTTTTCCGGCGTTTATCAGACTTTCAGATAGGGCAAATGTCAGTGAGCGTTCCGATTTCAGTTCCAGAGCGATTCGCCCAATGAGTTCTTGATATTTAGTCGTTTTCAGCCAATATTTTGGATTTTTGAAAATTTCACTTTTTTGTGAAAATATCCACCAAATGAGGGAATAATATGTGTGAGGGTACCCCAGGAGAGTTCCAAATGTGTGTGGGTAGAATATAGATCCCACGGGGGTAAAATTGAAAAAAGTTGAAAAATTTTTTTTTTTGGACTTAGTCATTTTTCCGGCGTTTATCAGACTTTCAGATAGGGCAAATGTCAGTGAGCGTTCCGATTTCAGTTCCAGAACGATTCGCCCAATGAGTTCTTGATATTTAGTCGTTTTCAGCCAATATTTAGGATTTTTGAAAATTTCACTTTTTTGTGAAAATATCCACTAACTGAGGGAATAATATGTGTGAGGGTACCCCAGGAGAGTTCCAAATGTGTTTGGGTAGAATATAGATCCCACGGGGGTAAAATTGAAAATAGTTTAAAAGTTTTTTTTTTGGACTTAGTCATTTTTCCGGCGTTTATCAGACTTTCAGATAGGGCAAATGTCAGTGAGCGTTCCGATTTCAGTTCCAGAGCGATTCGCCCAATGAGTCCTAGATATTTAGTCGTTTTCAGCCAAAATTTTGGATTTTTGAAAATTTCACTTTTTTGTGAAAATATCCACTAAATGAGGGAATAATATGTGTGAGGGTACCCCAGGAGAGTTCCAAATGTGTGTGGGTAGAATATAGATCCCACGGGGGTAAAATTGAAAAAAGTTGAAAAATTTTTTTTTTTGGACTTAGTCATTTTTCCGGCGTTTATCAGACTTTCAGATAGGGCAAATGTCAGTGAGCGTTCCGATTTCAGTTCCAGAACGATTCGCCCAATGAGTTCTTGATATTTAGTCGTTTTCAGCCAATATTTTGGATTTTTGAAAATTTCACTTTTTTGTGAAAATATCCACTAACTGAGGGAATAATATGTGTGAGGGTACCCCAGGAGAGTTCCAAATGTGTTTGGGTAGAATATAGATCCCACGGGGGTAAAATTGAAAATAGTTTAAAAGTTTTTTTTTTGGACTTAGTCATTTTTCCGGCGTTTATCAGACTTTCAGATAGGGCAAATGTCAGTGAGCGTTCCGATTTCAGTTCCAGAGCGATTCGCCCAATGAGTCCTAGATATTTAGTCGTTTTCAGCCAAAATTTTGGATTTTTGAAAATTTCACTTTTTTGTGAAAATATCCACTAAATGAGGGAATAATATGTGTGAGGGTACCCCAGGAGAGTTCCAAATGTGTGTGGGTAGAATATAGATCCCTCGGGGGTAAAATTGAAAAAAGTTGAAAAAATTTTTTTTTTGGACTTAGTCATTTTTCCGGCGTTTATCAGACTTTCAGATAGGGCAAATGTCAGTGAGCGTTCCGATATCAGTTCCAGAGCGATTCGCCCAATGAGTTCTTGATATTTAGTCGTTTTCAAACAATATTTTGGATTTTTGAAAATTTCACTTTTTTGTGAAAATATCCACTAAATGAGGGAATAATATGTGTGAGGGTACCCCAGTAGAGTTCCAAATGTCTGTGGGTAGAATATATATCCCACGGGGGTAAAATTGAAAAAATTAAAAAAAAAATATTTTTTGGACTTAGTCATTTTTCCGGCATTTATCAGACTTTCAGGTAGGGCAAATGTCAGTGAGCTTTCCGATTTCAGTTCTAGAACGATTCGCCCAATGAGTTCTTGATATTTAGTCGTTTTCAGCCAACATTTTGGATTTTTGAAAATTTCACTTTTTTGTGAAAATATCCACTAAATGAGGGAATAATATGTGTGAGGGTACCCCAGGAGAGTTCCAAATGTCTGTGGGTAGAATATATATCCCACGGGGGTAAAATTGAAAAAAGTTGAAAAATGTTTTTTTTGGACTTAGTCATTTTTCCAGCGTTTATCAGACTTTCAGATAGGGCAAATGTCAGTGAGCGTTCCGATTTCAGTTCCAGAACGATTCGCCCAATGAGTTCTTGATATTTAGTCGTTTTCAGCCAATATTTTGGATTTTTGAAAATTTCACTTTTTTGTGAAAATATCCACTAAATGAGGGAATAATATGTGTGAGGGTACCCCAGGAGAGTTCCAAATGTGTGTGGGTAGAATATAGATTCCACGGGGGTAAAATTGAAAATAGTTGAAAAATGTTTTTTTTGGACTTAGTCATTTTTCCGGCGTTTATCAGACTTTCAGATAGGGCAAATGTCAGTGAGCGTTCCGATTTCAGTTCCAGAGCGATTCGCCCAATGAGTTCTTGATATTTAGTCGTTTTCAGCCAATATTTTGGATTTTTGAAAATTTCACTTTTTTGTGAAAATATCCACCAAATGAGGGAATAATATGTGTGAGGGTACCCCAGGAGAGTTCCAAATGTGTGTGGGTAGAATATAGATCCCACGGGGGTAAAATTGAAAAAAGTTGAAAAATTTTTTTTTTTGGACTTAGTCATTTTTCCGGCGTTTATCAGACTTTCAGATAGGGCAAATGTCAGTGAGGGTTCCGATTTCAGTTCCAGAGCGATTCGCCCAATGAGTTCTTGATATTTAGTCGTTTTCAGCCAATATTTTGGATTTTTGAAAATTTCACTTTTTTGTGAAAATATCCACTAAATGAGGGAATACTATGTGTGAGGGTACCCCAGGAGACTTCCAAATGTCTCTGGGTAGAATATATATCCCACGGGGGTAAAACTGAAAAAAGTTGAAAAAAAATTTTTTTTGGACTTAGTCATTTTTCCGGCGTTTATCAGACTTTCAGATAGGGCAAATGTCAGTGAGCGTTCCGATTTCAGTTCCAGAACGATTCGCCCAATGAGTTCTTGATATTTAGTCGTTTTCAGCCAATATTTTGGATTTTTGAAAATTTCACTTTTTTATGAAAATATCCACTAACTGAGGGAATAATATGTGTGAGGGTACCCCAGGAGAGTTCCAAATGTGTGTGGGTAGAATATAGATCCCACGGGGGTAAAACTGAAAATAGTTTAAAAATTTTTTTTTTGGACTTAGTCATTTTTCCGGCGTTTATCAGACTTTCAGATAGGGCAAATGTCAGTGAGCGTTCCGATTTCAGTTCCAGAGCGATTCGCCCAATGAGTCCTAGATATTTAGTCGATTTCAGCCAAAATTTGTGATTTTTGAAAATTTCACTTTTTTGTGAAAATATCCACTAAATGAGGGAATAATATGTGTGAGGGTACCCCAGGAGAGTTCCAAATATCTGTGGGTAGAATATATATCCCACGGGGGTAAAATTGAAAAAAGCTAAAAAAATTTTTTTTTTTGGACTTAGTCATATTTCCGGCGTTTATCAGACTTTCAGATAGGGGAAATGTCAGTGAGCATTCCGATTTCAGTTCCAGAGCGATTCGCCCAATGAGTTCTTGATATTTAGTCGTTTTCTGCCATTATTTTGGATTTTTGAAAATTTCACTTTTTTGGGAAAATATCCACTAAATGAGGGAATAATATGTGTGAGGGTACCCCAGGAGAGTTCCAAATGTCTTTGGGTAGAATATATATCCCACGGGGGTAAAATTGAAAAAAGTTGAAAAAAATTTTTTTTTGGACTTAGTCATTTTTCCGGCGTTTATCAGACTTTCAGATAGGGCAAATGTCAGTGGGCGTTCCGATTTCAGTTCCAGAATGATTCGCCCAATGAGTTCTTGATATTTAGTCGTTTTCAGCCACTATTTGGGATTTTTGAAAATTTCACTTTTTTGTGAAAATATCCAGTAACTGAGGGAATAATATGTGTGAGGGTACCCCAGGAGAGTTCCAAATGTGTGTGGGTAGAATATAGATCCCACGGGGGTAAAATTGAAAATAGTTTAAAAATTTTTTTTTTGGAGTTAGTCATTTTTCCGGCGTTTATCAGACTTTCAGATAGGGCGAATGTCAGTGAGCGTTCCGATTTCAGTTCCAGAGCGATTCGCCCAATGAGTCCTAGATATTTAGTCGTTTTCAGCCAAAATTTTGGATTTTTGAAAATTTCACTTTTTTGTGAAAATATCCACTAAATGAGGGAATAATATGTGTGAGGGTACCCCAGGAGAGTTCCAAATGTGTGTGGGTAGAATATAGATCCCTCGGGGGTAAAATTGAAAAAAGTTTAAAAAATTTTTTTTTTGGACTTAGTCATTTTTCCGGCGTTTATCAGACTTTCAGATAGGGCAAATGTCAGTAAGCGTTCCGATTTCAGTTCCAGAGCGATTCGCCAATGAGTTCTTGATATTTAGTCGTTTTCAGCCAATATTTTGGAGTTTTGAAAATTTCACTTTTTTGTGAAAATATCCACTAAATGAGGGAATAATATGTGTGAGGGTACCCCAGGAGAGTTCCAAATGTCCTTGGGTAGAATATAGATCCCACGGGGTAAAATTGAAAATAGTTGAAAAAATTTTTTTTTTTTGGACTTAGTCATTTTTCCGGCGTTTATCAGACTTTCAGATAGGACAAATGTCAGTGAGCGTTCCGATTTCAGTTCCAGAACGATTCACCCAATGAGTTCTTGATATTTAGTCATTTTCAGCCAATATTTTGGATTTTTGAAAATTTCACTTTTTTGTGAAAATATCCACTAACTGAGGGAATAATATGTGTGAGGGTACCCCAGGAGAGTTCCAAATGTGTGTGGGTAGAATATAGATCCCACGGGGGTAAAATTGAAAATAGTTTAAAAATTTTTTTTTTGGACTTAGTCATTTTTCCGGCGTTTATCAGACTTTCAGATAGGGCAAATGTCAGTGAGCGTTCCGATTTCAGTTCCAGAGCGATTCGCCCAATGAGTTCTTGATATTTAGTCGTTTTCAGCCAATATTTTGGATTTTTGAAAATTTCACTTTTTTGTGAAAATATCCACTAAATGAGGGAATAATATGTGTGAGGGTACCCCAGGAGAGTTCCAAATGTCTGTGGGTAGAATATATATCCCACGGGGGTAAAATTGAAAAAATTGAAAAAAAATTTTTTTTGGACTGTCATTTTTCCGGCATTTATCAGACTTTCAGATAGGGCAAATGTCAGTGAGCTTTCCGATTTCAGTTCCAGAACGATTCGCTCAATGAGTTCTTGATATTTAGTCGTTTTCAGCCAATATTTTGGATTTTTGAAAATTTCACTTTTTTGGGAAAATATCCACTAAATGAGGGAATAATATGTGTGAGGGTACCCCAGGAGAGTTCCAAATGTGTGTGGGTAGAATATAGATCCCACGGGGGTAAAATTGAAAAAAGTTGAAAAATTTTTTTTTTTTGGACTTAGTCATTTTTCCGGCATTTATCAGACTTTCAGATAGGGCAAATGTCAGTGAGCGTTCCGATTTCAGTTCCAGAGCGATTCGCCCAATGAGTTCTTGATATTTAGTCGTTTTCAGCCAATATTTTGGATTTTTGAAAATTTCACTTTTTTGTGAAAATATCCACTAAATGAGGGAATAATATGTGTGAGGGTACCCCAGGAGAGTTCCAAATGTGTGTGGGTAGAATATAGATTCCACGGGGGTAAAATTGAAAATAGTTGAAAAATGTTTTTTTTTGGCTTAGTCATTTTTCCGGCGTTTATCAGACTTTCAGATAGGGCAAATGTCAGTGAGCGTTCCGATTTCAGTTCCAGAGCGATTCGCCCAATGAGTTCTTGATATTTAGTCGTTTTCAGCCAATATTTTTGATTTTTGAAAATTTCACTTTTTTGTGAAAATATCCACCAAATGAGGGAATAATATGTTTGAGGGTACCCCAGGAGAGTTCCAAATGTGTGTGGGTAGAATATAGATCCCACGGGGGTAAAATTGAAAAAAGTTGAAAAATTTTTTTTTTTGGACTTAGTCATTTTTCCGGCGTTTATCAGACTTTCAGATAGGGCAAATGTCAGTGAGGGTTCCGATTTCAGTTCCAGAGCGATTCGCCCAATGAGTTCTTGATATTTAGTCGTTTTCAGCCAATATTTTGGATTTTTGAAAATTTCACTTTTTTGTGAAAATATCCACTAACTGAGGGAATAATATGTGTGAGGGTACCCCAGGAGAGTTCCAAATGTGTGTGGGTAGAATATAGATCCCACGGGGGTAAAATTGAAAATAGTTTAAAAATTTTTTTTTTGGACTTAGTCATTTTTCCGGCGTTTATCAGACTTTCAGATAGGGCAAATGTCAGTGAGCGTTCCGATTTCAGTTCCAGAGCGATTCGCCCAATAAGTCCTAGATATTTAGTCGTTTTCAGCCAAAATTTTGGATTTTTGAAAATTTCACTTTTTTGTGAAAATATCCACTAAATGAGGGAATAATATGTGTGAGGGTACCCCAGGAGAGTTCCAAATGTGTGTGGGTAGAATATAGATCCCACGGGGATGAAATTGAAAAAAGTTGAAAAATTTTTTTTTTTGGACTTAGTCATTTTTCCGGCGTTTATCAGACTTTCAGATAGGGCAAATGTCAGTGAGCGTTCCGATTTCAGTTCCAGAGCGATTCGCCCAATGAGTTCTTGATATTTAGTCGTTTTCAGCCAATATTTTGGATTTTTGAAAATTTCACTTTTTTGTGAAAATATCCACTAAATGAGGGAATAATATGTGTGAGGGTACCCCAGGAGAGTTCCAAATGTGTGTGGGTAGAATATAGATTCCACGGGGGTAAAATTGAAAATAGTTGAAAAATGTTTTTTTTTGGCTTAGTCATTTTTCCGGCGTTTATCAGACTTTCAGATAGGGCAAATGTCAGTGAGCGTTCCGATTTCAGTTCCAGAGCGATTCGCCCAATGAGTTCTTGATATTTAGTCGTTTTCAGCCAATATTTTTGATTTTTGAAAATTTCACTTTTTTGTGAAAATATCCACCAAATGAGGGAATAATATGTGTGAGGGTACCCCAGGAGAGTTCCAAATGTGTGTGGGTAGAATATAGATCCCACGGGGGTAAAATTGAAAAAAGTTGAAAAATTTTTTTTTTTGGACTTAGTCATTTTTCCGGCGTTTATCAGACTTTCAGATAGGGCAAATGTCAGTGAGGGTTCCGATTTCAGTTCCAGAGCGATTCGCCCAATGAGTTCTTGATATTTAGTCGTTTTCAGCCAATATTTTGGATTTTTGAAAATTTCACTTTTTTGTGAAAATATCCACTAACTGAGGGAATAATATGTGTGAGGGTACCCCAGGAGAGTTCCAAATGTGTGTGGGTAGAATATAGATCCCACGGGGGTAAAATTGAAAATAGTTTAAAAATTTTTTTTTTGGACTTAGTCATTTTTCCGGCGTTTATCAGACTTTCAGATAGGGCAAATGTCAGTGAGCGTTCCGATTTCAGTTCCAGAGCGATTCGCCCAATAAGTCCTAGATATTTAGTCGTTTTCAGCCAAAATTTTGGATTTTTGAAAATTTCACTTTTTTGTGAAAATATCCACTAAATGAGGGAATAATATGTGTGAGGGTACCCCAGGAGAGTTCCAAATGTGTGTGGGTAGAATATAGATCCCACGGGGATGAAATTGAAAAAAGTTGAAAAATTTTTTTTTTTGGACTTAGTCATTTTTCCGGCGTTTATCAGACTTTCAGATAGGGCAAATGTCAGTGAGCGTTCCGATTTCAGTTCCAGAGCGATTCGCCCAATGAGTTCTTGATATTTAGTCGTTTTCAGCCAATATTTTGGATTTTTGAAAATTTCACTTTTTTGTGAAAATATCCACTAAATGAGGGAATACTATGTGTGAGGGTACCCCAGGAGACTTCCAAATGTCTCTGGGTAGAATATATATCCCACGGGGGTAAAACTGAAAAAAGTTGAAAAAAAATTTTTTTTGGACTTAGTCATTTTTCCGGCGTTTATCAGACTTTCAGATAGGGCAAATGTCAGTGAGCGTTCCGATTTCAGTTCCAGAACGATTCGCCCAATGAGTTCTTGATATTTAGTCGTTTTCAGCCAATATTTTGGATTTTTGAAAATTTCACTTTTTTGTGAAAATATCCACCAAATGAGGGAATAATATGTGTGAGGGTACCCCAGGAGAGTTCCAAATGTCTGTGGGTAGAATATATATCCCACGGGGGTAAAATTGAAAAAATTGAAAAAAAATTTTTTTTGGACTGTCATTTTTCCGGCATTTATCAGACTTTCAGATAGGGCAAATGTCAGTGAGCTTTCCGATTTCAGTTCCAGAACGATTCGCTCAATGAGTTCTTGATATTTAGTCGTTTTCAGCCAATATTTTGGATTTTTGAAAATTTCACTTTTTTGGGAAAATATCCACTAAATGAGGGAATAATATGTGTGAGGGTAAACCAGGAGAGTTCCAAATGTGTGTGGGTAGAATATAGATCCCACAGGGGTAAAATTGAAAAAAGTTGAAAAATTTTTTTTTTTTGGACTTAGTCATTTTTCCGGCATTTATCAGACTTTCAGATAGGGCAAATGTCAGTGAGCGTTCCGATTTCAGTTCCAGAGCGATTCGCCCAATGAGTTCTTGATATTTAGTCGTTTTCAGCCTATATTTTGGATTTTTGAAAATTTCACTTTTTTGTGAAAATATCCACTAAATGAGGGAATAATATGTGTGAGGGTACCCCAGGAGAGTTCCAAATGTGTGTGGGTAGAATATAGATTCCACGGGGGTAAAATTGAAAATAGTTGAAAAATGTTTTTTTTTGGACTTAGTCATTTTTCCGGCGTTTATCAGACTTTCAGATAGGGCAAATGTCAGTGAGCGTTCCGATTTCAGTTCCAGAGCGATTCGCCCAATGAGTTCTTGATATTTAGTCGTTTTCAGCCAATATTTTGGATTTTTGAAAATTTCACTTTTTTGTGAAAATATCCACTAACTGAGGGAATAATATGTGTGAGGGTACCCCAGGAGAGTTCCAAATGTGTGTGGGTAGAATATAGATCCCACGGGGGTAAAATTGAAAATAGTTTAAAAATTTTTTTTTTGGACTTAGTCATTTTTCCGGCGTTTATCAGACTTTCAGATAGGGCAAATGTCAGTGAGCGTTCCGATTTCAGTTCCAGAGCGATTCGCCCAATAAGTCCTAGATATTTAGTCGTTTTCAGCCAAAATTTTGGATTTTTGAAAATTTCACTTTTTTGTGAAAATATCCACTAAATGAGGGAATAATATGTGTGAGGGTACCCCAGGAGAGTTCCAAATGTGTGTGGGTAGAATATAGATCCCACGGGGATGAAATTGAAAAAAGTTGAAAAATTTTTTTTTTTGGACTTAGTCATTTTTCCGGCGTTTATCAGACTTTCAGATAGGGCAAATGTCAGTGAGCGTTCCGATTTCAGTTCCAGAGCGATTCGCCCAATGAGTTCTTGATATTTAGTCGTTTTCAGCCAATATTTTGGATTTTTGAAAATTTCACTTTTTTGTGAAAATATCCACTAAATGAGGGAATACTATGTGTGAGGGTACCCCAGGAGACTTCCAAATGTCTCTGGGTAGAATATATATCCCACGGGGGTAAAACTGAAAAAAGTTGAAAAAAAATTTTTTTTGGACTTAGTCATTTTTCCGGCGTTTATCAGACTTTCAGATAGGGCAAATGTCAGTGAGCGTTCCGATTTCAGTTCCAGAACGATTCGCCCAATGAGTTCTTGATATTTAGTCGTTTTCAGCCAATATTTTGGATTTTTGAAAATTTCACTTTTTTGTGAAAATATCCACTAACTGAGGGAATAATATGTGTGAGGGTACCCCAGGAGAGTTCCAAATGTGTGTGGGTAGAATATAGATCCCACGGGGGTAAAATTGAAAATAGTTTAAAAATTTTTTTTTTGGACTTAGTCATTTTTCCGGCGTTTATCAGACTTTCAGATAGGGCAAATGTCAGTGAGCGTTCCGATTTCAGTTCCAGAGCGATTCGCCCAATAAGTCCTAGATATTTAGTCGTTTTCAGCCAAAATTTTGGATTTTTGAAAATTTCACTTTTTTGTGAAAATATCCACTAAATGAGGGAATAATATGTGTGAGGGTACCCCAGGAGAGTTCCAAATGTCTGTGGGTAGAATATATATCCCACGGGGGTAAAATTGAAAAAATTGAAAAAAAATTTTTTTTGGACTGTCATTTTTCCGGCATTTATCAGACTTTCAGATAGGGCAAATGTCAGTGAGCTTTCCGATTTCAGTTCCAGAACGATTCGCTCAATGAGTTCTTGATATTTAGTCGTTTTCAGCCAATATTTTGGATTTTTGAAAATTTCACTTTTTTGGGAAAATATCCACTAAATGAGGGAATAATATGTGTGAGGGTACCCCAGGAGAGTTCCAAATGTGTGTGGGTAGAATATAGATCCCACGGGGGTAAAATTGAAAAAAGTTGAAAAATTTTTTTTTTTTGGACTTAGTCATTTTTCCGGCATTTATCAGACTTTCAGATAGGGCAAATGTCAGTGAGCGTTCCGATTTCAGTTCCAGAGCGATTCGCCCAATGAGTTCTTGATATTTAGTCGTTTTCAGCCAATATTTTGGATTTTTGAAAATTTCACTTTTTTGTGAAAATATCCACTAAATGAGGGAATAATATGTGTGAGGGTACCCCAGGAGAGTTCCAAATGTGTGTGGGTAGAATATAGATTCCACGGGGGTAAAATTGAAAATAGTTGAAAAATGTTTTTTTTTGGACTTAGTCATTTTTCCGGCGTTTATCAGACTTTCAGATAGGGCAAATGTCAGTGAGCGTTCCGATTTCAGTTCCAGAGCGATTCGCCCAATGAGTTCTTGATATTTAGTCGTTTTCAGCCAATATTTTTGATTTTTGAAAATTTCACTTTTTTGTGAAAATATCCACCAAATGAGGGAATAATATGTGTGAGGGTACCCCAGGAGAGTTCCAAATGTGTGTGGGTAGAATATAGATCCCACGGGGGTAAAATTGAAAAAAGTTGAAAAATTTTTTTTTTTGGACTTAGTCATTTTTCCGGCGTTTATCAGACTTTCAGATAGGGCAAATGTCAGTGAGGGTTCCGATTTCAGTTCCAGAGCGATTCGCCCAATGAGTTCTTGATATTTAGTCGTTTTCAGCCAATATTTTGGATTTTTGAAAATTTCACTTTTTTGTAAAAATATCCACTAACTGAGGGAATAATATGTGTGAGGGTACCCCAGGAGAGTTCCAAATGTGTGTGGGTAGAATATAGATCCCACGGGGGTAAAATTGAAAATAGTTTAAAAATTTTTTTTTTGGACTTAGTCATTTTTCCGGCGTTTATCAGACTTTCAGATAGGGCAAATGTCAGTGAGCGTTCCGATTTCAGTTCCAGAGCGATTCGCCCAATAAGTCCTAGATATTTAGTCGTTTTCAGCCAAAATTTTGGATTTTTGAAAATTTCACTTTTTTGTGAAAATATCCACTAAATGAGGGAATAATATGTGTGAGGGTACCCCAGGAGAGTTCCAAATGTGTGTGGGTAGAATATAGATCCCACGGGGATGAAATTGAAAAAAGTTGAAAAATTTTTTTTTTTGGACTTAGTCATTTTTCCGGCGTTTATCAGACTTTCAGATAGGGCAAATGTCAGTGAGCGTTCCGATTTCAGTTCCAGAGCGATTCGCCCAATGAGTTCTTGATATTTAGTCGTTTTCAGCCAATATTTTGGATTTTTGAAAATTTCACTTTTTTGTGAAAATATCCACTAAATGAGGGAATACTATGTGTGAGGGTACCCCAGGAGACTTCCAAATGTCTCTGGGTAGAATATATATCCCACGGGGGTAAAACTGAAAAAAGTTGAAAAAAAATTTTTTTTGGACTTAGTCATTTTTCCGGCGTTTATCAGACTTTCAGATAGGGCAAATGTCAGTGAGCGTTCCGATTTCAGTTCCAGAACGATTCGCCCAATGAGTTCTTGATATTTAGTCGTTTTCAGCCAATATTTTGGATTTTTGAAAATTTCACTTTTTTGTGAAAATATCCACTAACTGAGGGAATAATATGTGTGAGGGTACCCCAGGAGAGTTCCAAATGTGTGTGGGTAGAATATAGATCCCACGGGGGTAAAACTGAAAATAGTTTAAAAATTTTTTTTTTGGACTTAGTCATTTTTCCGGCGTTTATCAGACTTTCAGATAGGGCAAATGTCAGTGAGCGTTCCGATTTCAGTTCCAGAGCGATTCGCCCAATGAGTCCTAGATATTTAGTCGATTTCAGCCAAAATTTGGGATTTTTGAAAATTTCACTTTTTTGTGAAAATATCCACTAAATGAGGGAATAATATGTGTGAGGGTACCCCAGGAGAGTTCCAAATATCTGTGGGTAGAATATATATCCCACGGGGGTAAAATTGAAAAAAGCTAAAAAAATTTTTTTTTTTGGACTTAGTCATTTTTCCGGCGTTTATCAGACTTTCAGATAGGGGAAATGTCAGTGAGCATTCCGATTTCAGTTCCAGAGCGATTCGCCCAATGAGTTCTTGATATTTAGTCGTTTTCTGCCATTATTTTGGATTTTTGAAAATTTCACTTTTTTGGGAAAATATCCACTAAATGAGGGAATAATATGTGTGAGGGTACCCCAGGAGAGTTCCAAATGTCTTTGGGTAGAATATATATCCCACGGGGGTAAAATTGAAAAAAGTTGAAAAAAATTTTTTTTTGGACTTAGTCATTTTTCCGGCGTTTATCAGACTTTCAGATAGGGCAAATGTCAGTGGGCGTTCCGATTTCAGTTCCAGAACGATTCGCCCAATGAGTTCTTGATATTTAGTCGTTTTCAGCCACTATTTGGGATTTTTGAAAATTTCACTTTTTTGTGAAAATATCCACTAACTGAGGGAATAATATGTGTGAGGGTACCCCAGTAGAGTTCCAAATGTGTGTGGGTAGAATATAGATCCCACGGGGGTAAAATTGAAAATAGTTTAAAAATTTTTTTTTTGGAGTTAGTCATTTTTCCGGCGTTTATCAGACTTTCAGATAGGGCAAATGTCAGTGAGCGTTCCGATTTCAGTTCCAGAGCGATTCGCCCAATGAGTCCTAGATATTTAGTCGTTTTCAGACAAAATTTTGGATTTTTGAAAATTTCACTTTTTTGTGAAAATATCCACTAAATGAGGGAATAATATGTGTGAGGGTACCCCAGGAGAGTTCCAAATGTGTGTGGGTAGAATATAGATCCCTCGGGGGTAAAATTGAAAAAAGTTTAAAAAATTTTTTTTTTGGACTTAGTCATTTCTCCGGCGTTTATCAGACTTTCAGATAGGGCAAATGTCAGTAAGCGTTCCGATTTCAGTTCCAGAGCGATTCGCCAATGAGTTCTTGATATTTAGTCGTTTTCAGCCAATATTTTGGATTTTTGAAAATTTCACTTTTTTGTGAAAATATCCACTAAATGAGGGAATAATATGTGTGAGGGTACCCCAGGAGAGTTCCAAATGTCCTTGGGTAGAATATAGATCCCAAGGGGGAAAATTGAAAATAGTTGAAAAAATTTTTTTTTTTTGGACTTAGTCATTTTTCCGGCGTTTATCAGACTTTCAGATAGGGCAAATGTCAGTGAGCGTTCCGATTTCAGTTCCAGAACGATTCACCCAATGAGTTCTTGATATTTAGTCGTTTTCAGCCAATATTTTGGATTTTTGAAAATTTCACTTTTTTGGGAAAATATCCACTAAATGAGGGAATAATATGTGTGAGGGTACCCCAGGAGAGTTCCAAATGTCTTTGGGTAGAATATATATCCCACGGGGGTAAAATTGAAAAAAGTTGAAAAAAATTTTTTTTTGGACTTAGTCATTTTTCCGGCGTTTATCAGACTTTCAGATAGGGCAAATGTCAGTGGGCGTTCCGATTTCAGTTCCAGAACGATTCGCCCAATGAGTTCTTGATATTTAGTCGTTTTCAGCCACTATTTGGGATTTTTGAAAATTTCACTTTTTTGTGAAAATATCCACTAACTGAGGGAATAATATGTGTGAGGGTACCCCAGGAGAGTTCCAAATGTGTGTGGGTAGAATATAGATCCCTCGGGGGTAAAATTGAAAAAAGTTTAAAAAATTTTTTTTTTGGACTTAGTCATTTTTCCGGCGTTTATCAGACTTTCAGATAGGGCAAATGTCAGTGAGCGTTCCGATTTCAGTTCCAGAGCGATTCGCCCAATGAGTTCTTGATATTTAGTCGTTTTCAGCCAATATTTTGGATTTTTGAAAATTTCACTTTTTTGTGAAAATATCCACTAAATGAGGGAATAATATGTGTGAGGGTACCCCAGGAGAGTTCCAAATGTCTGTGGGTAGAATATATATCCCACGGGGGTAAAATTGAAAAAATTGAAAAAAAATTTTTTTTGGACTGTCATTTTTCCGGCATTTATCAGACTTTCAGATAGGGCAAATGTCAGTGAGCTTTCCGATTTCAGTTCCAGAACGATTCGCTCAATGAGTTCTTGATATTTAGTCGTTTTCAGCCAATATTTTGGATTTTTGAAAATTTCACTTTTTTGGGAAAATATCCACTAAATGAGGGAATAATATGTGTGAGGGTACCCCAGGAGAGTTCCAAATGTGTGTGGGTAGAATATAGATCCCACGGGGGTAAAATTGAAAAAAGTTGAAAAATTTTTTTTTTTTGGACTTAGTCATTTTTCCGGCATTTATCAGACTTTCAGATAGGGCAAATGTCAGTCAGCGTTCCGATTTCAGTTCCAGAGCGATTCGCCCAATGAGTTCTTGATATTTAGTCGTTTTCAGCCAATATTTTGGATTTTTGAAAATTTCACTTTTTTGTGAAAATATCCACTAACTGAGGGAATAATATGTGTGAGGGTTCACCAGGAGACTTCCAAATGTGTGTGGGTAGAATATAGATCCCACGGGGGTAAAATTGAAAATAGTTTAAAAATTTTTTTTTTGGAGTTAGTCATTTTTCCGGCGTTTATCAGACTTTCAGATAGGGCAAATGTCAGTGAGCGTTCCGATTTCAGTTCCAGAGCGATTCGCCCAATGAGTCCTAGATATTTAGTCGTTTTCAGACAAAATTTTGGATTTTTGAAAATTTCACTTTTTTGTGAAAATATCCACTAAATGAGGGAATAATATGTGTGAGGGTACCCCAGGAGAGTTCCAAATGTGTGTGGGTAGAATATAGATCCCTCGGGGGTAAAATTGAAAAAAGTTTAAAAAATTTTTTTTTTGGACTTAGTCATTTTTCCGGCGTTTATCAGACTTTCAGATAGGGCAAATGTCAGTAAGCGTTCCGATTTCAGTTCCAGAGCGATTCGCCAATGAGTTCTTGATATTTAGTCGTTTTCAGCCAATATTTTGGATTTTTGAAAATTTCACTTTTTTGTGAAAATATCCACTAAATGAGGGAATAATATGTGTGAGGGTACCCCAGGAGAGTTCCAAATGTCCTTGGGTAGAATATAGATCCCACGGGGTAAAATTGAAAATAGTTGAAAAAATTTTTTTTTTTTGGACTTAGTCATTTTTCCGGCGTTTATCAGACTTTCAGATAGGGCAAATGTCAGTGAGCGTTCCGATTTCAGTTCCAGAACGATTCACCCAATGAGTTCTTGATATTTAGTCGTTTTCAGCCAATATTTTGGATTTTTGAAAATTTCACTTTTTTGTGAAAATATCCTCTAACTGAGGGAATAATATGTGTGAGGGTACCCCAGGAGAGTTCCAAATGTGTGTGGGTAGAATATAGATCCCACGGGGGTAAAATTGAAAATAGTTTAAAAATTTTTTTTTTGGACTTAGTCATTTTTCCGGCGTTTATCAGACTTTCAGATAGGGCAAATGTCAGTGAGCGTTCCGATTTCAGTTCCAGAGCGATTCGCCCAATGAGTTCTTGATATTTAGTCGTTTTCAGCCAATATTTTGGATTTTTGAAAATTTCACTTTTTTGTGAAAATATCCACTAAATGAGGGAATAATATGTGTGAGGGTACCCCAGGAGAGTTCCAAATGTGTGTGGGTAGAATATATATCCCACGGGGGTAAAATTGAAAAAATTGAAAAAAAATTTTTTTTGGACTGTCATTTTTCCGGCATTTATCAGACTTTCAGATAGGGCAAATGTCAGTGAGCTTTCCGATTTCAGTTCCAGAACGATTCGCTCAATGAGTTCTTGATATTTAGTCGTTTTCAGCCAATATTTTGGATTTTTGAAAATTTCACTTTTTTGGGAAAATATCCACTAAATGAGGGAATAATATGTGTGAGGGTACCCCAGGAGAGTTCCAAATGTGTGTGGGTAGAATATAGATCCCACGGGGGTAAAATTGAAAAAAGTTGAAAAATTTTTTTTTTTTGGACTTAGTCATTTTTCCGGCATTTATCAGACTTTCAGATAGGGCAAATGTCAGTGAGCGTTCCGATTTCAGTTCCAGAGCGATTCGCCCAATGAGTTCTTGATATTTAGTCGTTTTCAGCCAATATTTTGGATTTTTGAAAATTTCACTTTTTTGTGAAAATATCCACTAACTGAGGGAATAATATGTGTGAGGGTTCACCAGGAGACTTCCAAATGTGTGTGGGTAGAATATAGATCCCACGGGGGTAAAATTGAAAATAGTTTAAAAATTTTTTTTTTGGACTTAGTCATTTTTCCGGCGTTAATCAGACTTTCAGATAGGGCAAATTTCAGTGAGCGTTCCGATTTCAGTTCTAGAACGATTCGCCCAATGAGTTCTTGATATTTAGTCGTTTTCAGCCAACATTTTGGATTTTTGAAAATTTCAATTTTTTGTGAAAATATCCACTAAATGAGGGAATAATATGTGTGAGGGTACCCCAGGAGAGTTCCAAATGTCTGTGGGTAGAATATAAATCCCACGGGGGTAAAATTGAAAAAAGTTGAAAAATGTTTTTTTTGGACTTAGTCATTTTTCCAGCGTTTATCAGACTTTCAGATAGGGCAAATGTCAGTGAGCGTTCCGATTTCAGTTCCAGAACGATTCGCCCAATGAGTTCTTGATATTTAGTCGTTTTCAGCCAATATTTTGCATTTTTGAAAATTTCACTTTTTTGTGAAAATATCCACTAAATGAGGGAATAATATGTGTGAGGGTACCCCAGGAGAGTTCCAAATGTGTGTGGGTAGAATATAGATCCCACGGGGGTAAAATTGAAAATAGTTGAAAAATGTTTTTTTTGGACTTAGTCATTTTTCCGGCGTTTATCAGACTTTCAGAGAGGGCAAATGTCAGTGAGCGTTCCGATTTCAGTTCCAGAGCGATTCGCCCAATGAGTTCTTGATATTTAGTCGTTTTCAGCCAATATTTTTGATTTTTGAAAATTTCACTTTTTTGTGAAAATATCCATTAAATGAGGGAATAATATGTGTGAGGGTACCCCAGGAGAGTTCCAAATGTGTTTGGGTAGAATATAGATCCCATGGGGGTAAAATTGAAAAAAGTTGAAAACATTTTTTTTTGGACTTAGTCATTTTTGCGGCGTTTATCAGACTTTCAGATAGGGCAAATGTCAGTGAGCGTTCCGATTTCAGTTCCAGAGCGATTCGCCCAATGAGTTCTTGATATTTAGTCGTTTTCAGCCAATATTTTGGATTTTTGAAAATTTCACTTTTTTGTGAAAATATCCACTAACTGAGGGAATAATATGTGTGAGGGTACCCCAGGAGAGTTCCAAATGTGTGTGGGGAGAATATAGATCCCACGGGGGTAAAATTGAATAAAGTTGAAAAAATTTTTTTTTTGGACTTAGTCATTTTTCCGGCGTTTATCAGACTTTCAGATAGGGCAAATGTCAGTGAGCGTTCCGATTTCAGTTCCAGAGCGATTCGCCCAATGAGTTCTTGATATTTAGTCGTTTTCAGCCAATATTTAGGATTTTTGAAAATTTCACTTTTTTGTGAAAATATCCACTAAATGAGGGAATAATATGTGTGAGGGTACCCCAGGAGATTTCCAAATGTGTGTGGGTAGAATATAGATCCCACGGGGATAAAATTGAAAAAAGTTGAAAAAGTTTTTTTTTTGGACTCAGTCATTTTTCCGGCGTTTATCAGTCTTTCAGATAGGGCAAATGTCAGTGAGCGTTCCGATTTCAGCTCCAGAGAGATTCGCCCAATGAGTTCTTGATATTTAGTCGTTTTCAGCCAATATTTAGGATTTTTGAAAATTTCACTTTTTTGTGAAAATATCCACTAAATGAGGGAATAATATGTGTGAGGGTACTCCAGGAGATTTCCAAATGTGTGTGGGTAGAATATAGATCCCACGGGGATAAAATTGAAAAAAGTTGAAAAAGTTTTTTTTTTGGACTCAGTCATTTTTCTGGCGTTTATCAGACTTTCAGATAAGGGAAATGTCAGTGAGCATTCCGATTTCAGTTCCAGAGTGATTCGCCCAATGAGTCCTTGATATTTAGTCGTTTTCAGCCAAGTTTCTGGATTTTTGAAAATTTCACTTTTTTGTGAAAATATCCACTAAATGAGGGAATAATATGTGTGAGGGTACCCCAGGAGAGTTCCAAATGTGTGTGGGTAGAATATATATCCCACGGGGGTAAAATTTAAAAAAGTTTAAAAAAATTTTTTTTTTGGACTTAGTCATTTTTTGGCATTTAGCAGACTTTCAGATAGAGCAAATGTCAGTGAGCGTTCCGATTTCAGTTCCAGAGCGATTCGCCCAATGAGTCCTATATATTTAGTCGTTTTCAGCCAAAATTTTGAATTTTTGAAAATTTCACTTTTTTGTGAAAATATCCACTAAATGAGGGAATAATATGTGTGAGGGTACCCCAGGAGATTTCCAAATGTGTGTGGGTAGAATATAGATCCCACGGGGGTAAAACTGAAAAAAGTTGAAAAAATTTTTTTTTGGACTTAGTCATTTTTCCGGCGTTTATCAGACTTTCAGATAGGGCAAATGTCATTGGGCGTTCCGATTTCAGTTCCAGAACGATTCGCCCAATGAGTTCTTGATATTTAGTCGTTTTCAGCCAATATTTTGGATTTTTGAAAATTTCACTTTTTTGTGAAAATATCCATATGTGTGAGGGTACCCCAGGAGATTTCCAAATGTGTGTGGGTAGAATATAGATCCCACGGGGGTAAAACTGAAAAAAGTTGAAAACATTTTTTTTTGGACTTAGTCATTTTTCCGCGTTTATCAGACTTTCAGATAGGGCAAATGTCAGTGACCATTTCGATTTCAGTTCCAGAGCGATTCGCCCAATGAGTCCTAGATATTTAGTAGTTTTCAACCAAAATTTTGGATTTTTGAAAATTTCACTTTTTTGTGAAAATATCCACTAAATGAGGGAATAATATGTGTGAGGGTACACCAGGAGAGTTCCAAATGTCTGTGGGTAGAATATATATCCCACGGGGGTAAAATTGAAAAGAGTTGAAAAAAAATTTTTTTTGGACTTAGTCATTTTTCTGGCGTTTATGAGACTTTCAGATAGGGGAAATGTCAGTGATCGTTTTGATTTCAGTTCCAGAGCGATTCGCCCAATGAGTCCTAGATATTTAGTCGTTTTCAGCCAATATTTTGGATTTTTGAAAATTTCACTTTTTTGTGAAAATATCCACTAAATGAGGGAATAATATGTGTGAGGGTACCCCAGGAGAGTTCCAAATGTGTTTGGGTAGAATATAGATCCCACGGGGGTAAAACTGAAAAAAGTTGAAAAAATTTTTTTTGGGACTTAGTCATTTTTCCGGCGTTTATCAGACTTTCAGATAGGGCAAATGTCAGTGAGTGTTCCGATTTCAGTTCCAGAGCGATTCGCCCAATGAGTTCTTGATATTTAGTCGTTTTCAGCCAATATTTTGGATTTTTGAAAATTTCACTTTTTTGTGAAAATATCCACTAAATGAGGGAATAATATGTGTGAGGGTACCCCAGGAGAGTTCCAAATGTGTGTGGGTAGAATATATATCCCACGGGGGTAAAATTGAAAAAAGTTTAAAAAAAATTTTTTTGGGGACTTAGTCATTTTTTGGCATTTAGCAGACTTTCAGATAGGGCTAATGTCAGTGAGCGTTCCGATTTCAGTTCCAGAGCGATTCGCCCAATGAGTCCTATATATTTAGTCGTTTTCAGCCAAAATTTTGGATTTTTGAAAATTTCACTTTTTTGTGAAAATATCCACTAAATGAGGGAATAATATGTGTGAGGGTAATCCAGGAGAATTCCAAATGTGTGTGGGTAGAATATATATCCCACGGGGGTAAAATTGAAAAAAGTATAAAAAAAATTTTTTTTGGACTTAGTCATTTTTCTGGCGTTTATCAGACTTTCAGATAAGGGAAATGTCAGTGAGCATTCCGATTTCAGTTCCAGAGTGATTCGCCCAATGAGTCCCTGATATTTAGTCGTTTTCCGCCAAGTTTCTGGATTTTTGAAAATTTCACTTTTTTGTGAAAATATCCACTAAATGAGGGAATAATATGTGTGAGGGTACCCCAGGAGAGTTCCAAATGTGTGTGGGTAGAATATATATCCCACGGGGGTAAAATTGAAAAAAGTTTAAAAAAATTTTTTTATTGGACTTAGTCATTTTTTGGCATTTAGCAGACTTTCAGATAGGGCAAATGTCAGTGAGCGTTCCGATTTCAGTTCCAGAGCGATTCGCCCAATGAATCCTATATATTTAGTCGTTTTCAGCCAAAATTTTGGATTTTTGAAAATTTCACTTTTTTGTGAAAATATCCACTAAATGAGGGAATAATATGTGTGAGGGTACCCCAGGAGAGTTCCAAATGTGTGTGGGTAGAATATATATCTCACGGGGGCAAAATTGAAAAAAGTTGAAAAAAATTTTTTTTTGGACTTAGTCATTTTTCCGGCGTTTATCAGACTTTCAGATAGGGGAAATGTCAGTGAGCGTTCCGATTTCAGTTCCAGAGCGATTCGCCCAATGAGTCCTAGATATTTAGTCGTTTTCAGCCAATTTTCTGGATTTTTGATAATTTCACTTTTTTGTGAAAATATCCACTAAATGAGGGAATAATATGTGTGAGGGTACCCCAGGAGAGTTCCAAATGTGTGTGGGTAGAATATATATCCCACGGGGGTAAAATTGAAAAAAGGTGAAAAAAAATTTTTTTGGGACTTAGTCATGTTTACGGCGTTTATCAGACTTTCAGATAAGGCAAATGTCAGTGAGCATTTCGATTTCAGTTCCAGAGCGATTCACCCAACGAGTCCTTGATATTTAGTCGTTTTCAGCCAATATTTTGGATTTTTGAAAATTTCACTTTTTTGTGAAAATATACACTAAATGAGGGAATAATATGTGTGAGGGTACCCCAGGAGAGTTCCAAATGTGTGTAGGTAGAATATATATCCCATGGGGGTAAAATAGAAAAAAGTTTAAAAAAATTTTTTTTTGGACTTAGTCATTTTTCTGGCGTTTATCAGACTTTCAGATAAGGGAAATGTCAGTGAGCATTCCGATTTCAGTTCCAGAGTGATTCGCCCAATGAGTCCTTGATATTTAGTCGTTTTCAGCCAATTTTCTGGATTTTTGAAAATTTCACTTTTTTTTGAAAATATCCACTAAATGAGGGAATAATAAGTGTGAGGGTACCCCAGTAGAGTTCCAAATGTGTGTGGGTAGAATATATATCCCACGGGGGTAAAATTTAAAAAAGTAAAAAAAAATTTTTTTTTTGGACATAGTCATTTTTCCGGCGTTTAGCAGACTTTCAGATAGGGGAAATGTTAGTGAGCATTCCAATTTCAGTTCCAGAGTGATTCGCCCAATGAGTCCTTGATATTTAGTCATTTTCAGCCAATTTTCTGGATTTTTGAAAATTTCACTTTTTTGTGAAAATATCCACGAAATGAGGGAATAATATGTGTGAGGGTACCCCAGGAGAGTTCCAAATGTGTGTGGGTAGAATATATATCCCACGGGGGTAAAATTGAAAAAAGTTGAAAAAAAATTTTTTTTTGGACTTAGTCATTTTTCCGGCGTTTATCAGACTTTCAGATAGGGGAAATGTCAGTGAGCGTTCCGATTTCAGTTCCAGAGTGATTCGCCCAATGAGTCCTTGATATTTAGTCATTTTCAGCCAATTTTCTGGATTTTTGAAAATTTCACTTTTTTGTGAAAATATCCATGTGAGGGTACCCCAGGAGAGTTCCAAATGTGTGTGGGTAGAATATATATCCAACGGGGGAAAATTGAAAAAAATTTTATAAAATTTTTTTTTGGACTTAGTCATTTTTCCGGCGTTTATCAGACTTTCAGATAAGGGAAATGTCAGTGAGCGTTCTGATTTCAGTTCCAGAGCGATTCGCCCAATGAGTCCTTGATATTTAGTCGTTTTCAGCCAATTTTCTGGATTTTTGAAAATTTCACTTTTTTGTGAAAATATCCCCTAAATGAGGAAATACTATGTGTGAGGGTACCCCAGGAGAGTTCAAAATGTGTGTGGGAAGAATATATATCCCACGGGGGTAAAATTGAAAAAAGTTGAAAAAAATTTTTTTTTCGACTTAGTCATTTTTCCGGCTTTTATCAGACTTTCAGATAGGGGAAATGTCAGTGAACATTCCGATTTCAGTTCCAGAGCGATTTGCCAATGAGTCCTAGATATTTAGTCGTTTTCAGCCAATTTTCTGGATTTTTGAAAATTTCACTTTTTTTGTGAAAATATCCACTAAATGAGGGAATAATATGTGTGAGGGTACCCCAGGAGAGTTCCAAATGTGTGTGGGTAGAATATATATCCCACGGGGGTAAAATTGAAAAAAGTTGAAAAAAAATTTTTTTTGGACATATTAATTTTTCCGGCGTTTATCAGACTTTCAGATAGGGGAAATGTCAGTGAGCATTCCGATTTCAGTTCCAGAGCGATTCGCCCAATGATTCCTAGATATTTAGTCGTTTTCAGCCAATATTTTGGAATTTTGAAAATTTCACTTTTTTGTGAAAATATCCATGTGAGGGTACCCCAGGAGAGTTCCAAATGTGTGTGGGTAGAATATATATCCAACGGGGTAAAATTGAAAAAAAATTAAAAGAATTTTTTTTTGGACTTAGTCATTTTTCCGGCGTTTATCAGACTTTCAGATAAGGAAATGTCAGTGAGCGTTCCGATTTCAGTTCCAGAGCGATTCGCCCAATGAGTCCTTGATATTTAGTCGTTTTCAGCCAATTTTCTGGATTTTTGAAAATTTCACTTTTTTGTGAAAATATCCCCTAAATGAGGAAATACTATGTGTGAGGGTACCCCAGGAGAGTTCAAAATGTGTGTGGGAAGAATATATATCCCACGGGGGTAAAATTGAAAAAAGGTGAAAAAAATTTTTTTGGGGACTTAGTCATGTTTACGGCGTTTATCAGACTTTCAGATAAGGCAAATGTCAGTGAGCATTCCGATTTCAGTTCCAGAGTGATTCGCTCAATGAGTCCTTGATATTTAGTCGTTTTCCGCCAAGTTTCTGGATTTTTGAAAATTTCACTTTTTTGTGAAAATATCCACTAAATGAGTGAATAATATGTGTGAGGGTACCCCAGGAGAGTTCCAAATGTGTGTGGGTAGAATATATATCCCACGGGGGTAAAATTGAAAAAAGTTGAAAAAAATTTTTTTTTTGGACTTAGTCATTTTTTGGCATTTAGCAGACTTTCAAATAGGGCAAATGTCAGTGAGCGTTCCGATTTCAGTTCCAGAGCGATTCGCCCAATGAGTCCTATATATTTAGTCGTTTTCAGCCAAAATTTTGGATTTTTGAAAATTTCACTTTTTTGTGAAAATATCCACTAAATGAGGGAATAATATGTGTGAGGGTAATCCAGGAGAATTCCAAATGTGTGTGGGTAGAATATAGATCCCACGGGGGTAAAATTGAAAAAAGTTTAAAAAAATTTTTTTTTGGACTTAGTCATTTTTCTGGCGTTTATCAGACTTTCAGATAAGAGAAATGTCAGTGAGCATTCCGATTTCAGTTCCAGAGTGATTCGCCCAATGAGTCCTTGATATTTAGTCGTTTTCAGCCAATTTTCTGGATTTTTGATAATTTCACTTTTTTGTGAAAATATCCACTAAATGAGGGAATAATATGTGTGAGGGTACCCCAGGAGAGTTCCAAATGTGTGTGGGTAGAATATATATCCCACGGGGGTAAAATTGAAAAAAGGTGAAAAAAAATTTTTTTGGGACTTAGTCATGTTTACGACGTTTATCACACTTTCAGATAAGGCAAATGTCAGTGAGCATTTCGATTTCAGTTCCAGAGCGATTCACCCAACGAGTCCTTGATATTTAGTCGTTTTCAGCCAATATTTTGGATTTTTGAAAATTTCACTTTTTTGTGAAAATATCCACTAAATGAGGGAATAATATGTGTGAGGGTACCCCAGGAGAGTTCCAAATGTGTGTAGGTAGAATATATATCCCATGGGGGTAAAATTTAAAAAAGTTTAAAAAAATTTTTTTTTGGACTTAGTCATTTTTCCGGCGTTTACCAGACTTTCAGATAGGGCAAATGTCAGTGAGCTTTCCGATTTCAGTTCCAGAGCGATTCGCCCAATGAGTCCTTGATATTTAGTCATTTTCAGCCAATATTTTGGATTTTTGAAAATTTCACTTTTTTTGTGAAAATATCCACTAAATCAGGGAATAATATGTGTGAGGGTACCCCAGGAGAGTTCCAAATGTGTGTGGGTAGAATATATATCCCACGGGGGTAAAATTGAAAAAAGTTGAAAAAAAATTTTTTTTTGGACTTAGTCATTTTTCCGGCGTTTATCAGACTTTCAGATAGGGGAAATGTCAGTGAGCGTTCCGATTTCAGTTCCAGAGTGATTCGCCCAATGAGTCCTTGATATTTAGTCATTTTCAGCCAATTTTCTGGATTTTTGAAAATTTCACTTTTTTGTGAAAATATCCATGTGAGGGTACCCCAGGAGAGTTCCAAATGTGTGTGGGTAGAATATATATCCAACGGGGGAAAATTGAAAAAAATTTTATAAAATTTTTTTTTGGACTTAGTCATTTTTCCGGCGTTTATCAGACTTTCAGATAAGGGAAATGTCAGTGAGCGTTCTGATTTCAGTTCCAGAGCGATTCGCCCAATGAGTCCTTGATATTTAGTCGTTTTCAGCCAATTTTCTGGATTTTTGAAAATTTCACTTTTTTGTGAAAATATCCCCTAAATGAGGAAATACTATGTGTGAGGGTACCCCAGGAGAGTTCAAAATGTGTGTGGGAAGAATATATATCCCACGGGGGTAAAATTGAAAAAAGTTGAAAAAAATTTTTTTTTCGACTTAGTCATTTTTCCGGCTTTTATCAGACTTTCAGATAGGGGAAATGTCAGTGAACATTCCGATTTCAGTTCCAGAGCGATTTGCCAATGAGTCCTAGATATTTAGTCGCTTTCAGCCAATTTTCTGGATTTTTGAAAATTTCACTTTTTTGTGAAAATATCCACTAAATGAGGGAATAATATGTGTGAGGGTACCCCAGGAGAGTTCCAAATGTGTGTGGGTAGAATATATATCCCACGGGGGTAAAATTGAAAAAAGTTGAAAAAAAATTTTTTTTGGACATATTAATTTTTCCGGCGTTTATCAGACTTTCAGATAGGGGAAATGTCAGTGAGCATTCCGATTTCAGTTCCAGAGCGATTCGCCCAATGATTCCTAGATATTTAGTCGTTTTCAGCCAATATTTTGGAATTTTGAAAATTTCACTTTTTTGTGAAAATATCCATGTGAGGGTACCCCAGGAGAGTTCCAAATGTGTGTGGGTAGAATATATATCCAACGGGGTAAAATTGAAAAAAAATTAAAAGAATTTTTTTTTGGACTTAGTCATTTTTCCGGCGTTTATCAGACTTTCAGATAAGGGAAATGTCAGTGAGCGTTCCGATTTCAGTTCCAGAGCGATTCGCCCAATGAGTCCTTGATATTTAGTCGTTTTCAGCCAATTTTCTGGATTTTTGAAAATTTCACTTTTTTGTGAAAATATCCCCTAAATGAGGAAATACTATGTGTGAGGGTACCCCAGGAGAGTTCAAAATGTGTGTGGGAAGAATATATATCCCACGGGGGTAAAATTGAAAAAAGGTGAAAAAAATTTTTTTGGGGACTTAGTCATGTTTACGGCGTTTATCAGAGTTTCAGATAGCGCAAATGTCAGTGAGAGTTTCGATTTCAGTTCCAGAGCGATTCACCCAATGAGTCCTTGATATTTAGTCGTTTTCAGCCAATACTTTGGATTTTTGAAAATTTCACTTTTTTGTGAAAATATCCACTAAATGAGGGAATAATATGTGTGAGGGTACCCCGGGAGAGTTCCAAATGTGTGTAGGTAGAATATATATCCCATGGGGGTAAAATTTAAAAAAGTAAAAAAAAATTTTTTTTGGACTTAGTAATTTTTCCGCCGTTTATCAGACTTTCAGATAGGGGAAATGTCAGTGAGCGTTCCGATTTCAGTTCCAGAGCGATTCGCCCAATGAGTCCTTGATATTTAGTCATTTTCAGCCAATATTTTGGATTTTTTGAAAATTTCACTTTTTTTGTGAAAATATCCACTAAATGAGGGAATAATATGTGTGAGGGTACCCCAGGAGAGTTCCAAATGTGTGTGGGTAGAATATATATCCCACGGGGTAAAATTGAAAAAAGTTGAAAAAAAATTTTTTTTGGACATATTAATTTTTCCGGCGTTTATCAGACTTTCAGATAGGGGAAATGTCAGTGAACGTTCCGCTTTCAGTTCCAGAGCGATTCGCCGAATGAGTCCTTGATATTTAGTCGTTTTCAGCCAATATTTTGGATTTTTGAAAATTTCACTTTCTTGTCAAAATATCCACTAAATGGGGGAATAATATGTGTGAGGGTACCCCAGGAGACTTCCAAATGTGTGTAGGTAGAATATATATCCCATGGGGGTAAAATTTAAAAAAGTTAAAAAAATTTTTTTTTGGACTTAGTCATTTTTCCGGCGTTGAGAAGACTTTCACATAGGGCAAATGTCAGTGAGCGTTCCGATTTCAGTTCCAGAGCGATTCGCCCAATGAGTCCTTGATATTTAGTCATTTTCAGCCAATTTTCTGGATTTTTGAAAATTTCACTTTTTTGTGAAAATATCCACTAAATGAGGGAATAATATGTGTGAGGATACCCCAGGAGAGTTCCAAATGTGTGTGGGTAGAATATATATCCCACGGGGGTAAAATTGAAAAAAGGTGAAAAAATTTTTTTTGGGATTTAGTCATTTTTCCGGCGTTTATCAGACTTTCAGATAGGGCAAATGTCACTGAGTGTTCCAATTTCAGTTACAGAGCAATTCGCCCAATGAGTCCTTGATATTTAGTCGTTTTCAGCCAATATTTTGTATTTTTGAAAATTTCACTTTTTTGTGAAAATATCCACTAAATGAGGGAATAATATGTGTGAGGGAACCCAGGAGAGTTCCAAATGTGTGTGGGTAGAATATACATCCCACGGGGTTAAAATTGAAAAAAGTTGAAAACATTTTTTTTTGGACTTAGTCATTTTTCCGGCGTTTAGCAGACTTTCAGATAGGACAAATGTCAGTGAGCTTTCCGATTTCAGTTCCAGAGCGATACGCCCAATCAGTCCTGGTTATTTTGTCGTTTTCAGCTAATATTTTGGATTTTTGAAAATTTCACTTTTTTGTGAAAATATCCACTAAATGAGGAAATAATATGTGTGAGGGTACCCCAGGAGAGTTCCAAATCTGTGTGGGTAGAATATACATCCCACGGGGGTAAAATTGAAAAAAGTTGAAAACATTTTTCTTTGGACTTAGTCATTTTTCTGGCGTTTATCAGACTTTCAGATAAGGGAAATGTCAGTGAGCGTTCCGATTTCAGCTCCAGAGCGATTCGCCAAATGAGTCCTTGATATTTAGTCATTTTCAGCCAAGTTTCTGGATTTTTGAAAATTTCACTTTTTTGTGAAAATATCCACTAAATGAGGGAATATTATGTGTGAGGGTACCCCAGGAGAGTTCAAAATGTGTGTGTGAAGAATATATATCCCACGGGGGTAAAATTGAAAAAAGTTTAAAAAAATTTTTTTTTTGGACTTAGTCATTTTTCCGGCGTTGAGAAGACTTTCAGATAGGGCAAATGTCAGTGAGCGTTCCGATTTCAGTTCCAGAGCGATTCGCCCAATGAGTCCTTGATATTTAGTCGTTTTCAGCCAATTTTCTGGATTTTTGAAAATTTCACTTTTTTGTGAAAATATCCCCTAAATGAGGGAATAATATGTGTGAGGATACCCCAGGAGGGTTCAAAATGTGTGTGGGAAGAATATATATCCCACGGGGGTAAAATTGAAAAAAGGTGAAAAAAATTTTTTTGGAACTTAGTCATTTTTCCGGCGTTTATCAGACTTTCAGATAGGGCAAATGTCAATGAGCGTTCCGATTTCAGTTCCAGAGCAATTCGCCCAATGAGTCCTTGATATTTAGTCGTTTTCAGCCAATATTTTGGATTTTTGAAAATTTCACTTTTTTGTGAAAATATCCACTAAATGAGGGAATAATATGTGTGAGGGTACCCCAGGAGAGTTCCAAATGTGTGTGGGTAGAATATACATCCCACGGGGGTAAAATTGAAAAAAGTTGAAAACATTTTTTTTTGGACTTAGTCATTTTTCCGGCGTTTAGCAGACTTTCAGATAGGACAAATGTCAGTGAGCTTTCCGATTTCAGTTCCAGAGCGATACGCCCAATCAGTCCTTGTAATTTTATCGTTTTCAGCCAATATTTTGGATTTTTGAAAATTTCACTTTTTTGTGAAAATATCCACTAAATGAGGGAATAATATGTGTGAGGGTACCCCAGGAGAGTTCAAAATGTGTGTGTGAAGAATATATATCCCACGGGGGTAAAATTGAAAAAAGGTGAAAAAAATTTTTTTTTGGACTTAGTCATTTTTCCGGCGTTTATCAGACTTTCAGATAGGGCAAATGTCAGTGAGCGTTCCGATTTCAGTTCCAGAGCGATTCGCCCAATGAGTCCTTGATATTTAGTCGTTTTCAGCCAATTTTCTGGATTTTTGAAAATTTCACTTTTTTGTGAACATATCCACTAAATGAGGAAATAATATGTGTGAGGGTACCCCAGGAGAGTTCCAAATCTGTGTGGGTAGAATATACATCCCACGGGGGTAAAATTGAAAAAAGTTGAAAACATTTTTCTTTGGACTTAGTCATTTTTCTGGCGTTTATCAGACTTTCAGATAAGGGAAATGTCAGTGAGTGTTCCAATTTCAGTTCCAGAGCGATTGGCCCAATGAGTCCTTGATATTTAGTCGTTTTCAGCCAATATTTTGGATTTTTGAAAATTTCACTTTTTTGTGAAAATATCCACTAAATGAGGGAATAATATGTGTGAGGGTACCCCAGGAGAGTTCAAAATGTGTGTGTGAAGAATATATATCCCACGGGGGTAAAATTGAAAAAAGTTAAAAAAAATTTTTTTTGGGGCTTAGTAATTTTTCCGACGTTTATCAGACTTTCAGATAGGGGAAATGTCAGTGAGCGTTCCGATTTCAGCTCCAGAGCGATTCGCCAAATGAGTCCTTGATATTTAGTCGTTTTCAGCCAAGTTTCTGGATTTTTGAAAATTTCACTTTTTTGTGAAAATATCCACTAAATGAGGGAATATTATGTGTGAGGGTACCCCAGGAGAGTTCAAAATGTGTGTGTGAAGAATATATATCCCACGGGGGTAAAATTGAAAAAAGTTTAAAAAAATTTTTTTTTTGGACTTAGTCATTTTTCCGGCGTTGAGAAGACTTTCAGATAGGGCAAATGTCAGTGAGCTTTCCGATTTCAGTTCCAGAGCGATTCGCCCAATCAGTCCTTGTTATTTTATCGTTTTCAGCCAATATTTTGGATTTTTGAAAATTTCACTTTTTTGTGAAAATATCCACTAAATGAGGGAATAATATGTGTGAGGGTACCCCAGGAGAGTTCCAAATCTGTGTGGGTAGAATATACATCCCACGGGGGTAAAATTGAAAAAAGTTGAAAACATTTTTTTTTGGACTTAGTCATTTTTCCGGCGTTTATCAGACTTTCAGATAAGGGAAATGTCAGTGAGGGTTCCGATTTCAGTTCCAGAGCGATTCGCCCAATGAGTCCTTGATATTTAGTCGTTTTCAGCCAAGTTTCTGGATTTTTGAAAATTTCACTTTTTTTGTGAAAATATCCACTAAATGAGGGAATAATATGTGTGAGGGTACCCCAGGAGAGTTCCAAATGTGTGTGGGTAGAATATACATCCCACGGGGGTAAAATTGAAAAAAGTTGAAAAAATTTTTTTTGGGACTTAGTCATTTTTCCGGCGTTTATCAGACTTTCAGATAGGGCAAATGTCAGTGAGCGTTCCGATTTCAATTCCAGAGCGATTCGCCCAATGAGTCCTTGATATTTAGTCATTTTCAGCCAAAATTTGGGATTTTTGAAAATTTCACTTTTTTGTGAAAATATCCACTAAATGAGGGAATAATATGTGTGAGGGTACCCCAGGAGAGTTCCAAATGTGTGTGGGTAGAATATATATCCCACGGGGGTAAAATTGAAAAGAGTTTAAAAAAATTTTTTTTTTGGACTTAGTCATTTTTCCGGCGTTGAGAAGACTTTCACATAGGGCAAATGTCAGTGAGCGTTCCAATTTCAGTTCCAGAGCGATTCGCCCAATGAGTCCTTGATATTTAGTCATTTTCAGCCAATTTTCTGGATTTTTGAAAATTTCCCTTTTTTGTGAAAATATCCACTAAATGAGGGAATAATATGTGTGAGGATACCCCAGGAGAGTTCCAAATGTGTGTGGGTAGAATATATATCCCACGGGGGTAAAATTTAAAAAAGTTGAAAACATTTATTTTTGGACATAGTCATTTTTCTGGCGTTTATCAGACTTTCAGATAAGGGAAATGTCAGTGAGTGTTCCAATTTCAGTTCCAGAGCGATTCGCCCAATGAGTCCTTGATATTTAGTCGTTTTCAGCCAATTTTCTGGATTTTTGAAAATTTCACTTTTTTTGTGAAAATATCCCCTAAATGAGGGAATAATATGTGTGAGGATACCCCAGGAGAGTTCAAAATGTGTGTGGGAAGAATATATATCCCACGGGGGTAAAATTGAAAAAAGGTGAAAAATTTTTTTTTGGGATTTAGTCATTTTTCCGGCGTTTATCAGACTTTCAGATAGGGCAGATGTCAGTGAGTGTTCCGATTTCAGTTACAGAGCAATTCGCCCAATGAGTCCTTGATATTTAGTCGTTTTCAGCCAATATTTTGTATTTTTGAAAATTTCACTTTTTTGTGAAAATATCCACTAAATGAGGGAATAATATGTGTGAGGGAACCCAGGAGAGTTCCAAATCTGTGTGGGTAGAATATACATCCCACGGGGGTAAAATTGAAAAAAGTTGAAAACATTTTTCTTTGGACTTAGTCATTTTTCTGGCGTTTATCAGACTTTCAGATAAGGGAAATGTCAGTGAGTGTTCCAATTTCAGTTCCAGAGCGATTGGCCCAATGAGTCCTTGATATTTAGTCGTTTTCAGCCAATTTTCTGGATTTTTGAAAATTTCACTTTTTTGTGAAAATATCCACTAAATGAGGGAATAATATGTGTGAGGGTACCCCAGGAGAGTTCCAAATGTGTGTGGGTAGAATATATATCCAACGGGGGTAAAATTGAAAAAAGGTGAAAAAAATTTTTTTGGAACTTAGTCATTTTTCCGGCGTTTATCAGACTTTCAGATAGGGCAAATGTCAGTGAGCGTTCCGATTTCAGTTCCAGAGCAATTCGCCCAATGAGTCCTTGATATTTAGTCGTTTTCAGCCAATATTTTGGATTTTTGAAAATTTCGCTTTTTTGTGAAAATATCCACTAAATGAGGGAAGAATATGTGTGAGGGTACCCCAGGAGAGTTCCAAATGTGTGTGGGTAGAATATACATCCCACGGGGGTAAAATTGAAAAAAGTTGAAAACATTTTTTTTTGGACTTAGTCATTTTTCCGGCGTTTAGCAGACTTTCAGATAGGACAAATGTCAGTGAGCTTTCCGATTTCAGTTCCAGAGCGATACGCCCAATCAGTCCTTGTTATTTTATCGTTTTCAGCCAATATTTTGGATTTTTGAAAATTTCACTTTTTTGTGAAAATATCCACTAAATGAGGGAATAATATGTGTGAGGGTACCCCAGGAGAGTTCCAAATGTGTGTGGGTAGAATATACATCCCACGGGGGTAAAATTGAAAAAAGTTGAAAAATTTTTTTTTGGGACTTAGTCATTTTTCCGGCGTTTATCAGACTTTCAGATAGGGCAAATGTCAGTGAGCGTTCCGATTTCAGTTCCAGAGCGATTCGCCCAATGAGTCCTTGATATTTAGTCGTTTTCAGCCAATTTTCTGGATTTTTAAAAATTTCACTTTTTTTGTGAAAATATCCACTAAATGAGGGAATAATATGTGTGAGGGTACACCAGGAGAGTTCCAAGTGTGTGTGGGTAGAATATACATCCCACGGGGGTAAAATTGAAAAAAGTTGAAAAAAATTTTTTTGGGACTTAGTCATTTTTCCGGCGTTTATCAGACTTTCAGATAGGGCAAATGTCAGTGAGTGTTCCGATTTCAGTTCCAGAGCAATTCGCCCAATGAGTCCTTGATATTTAGTCGTTTTCAGCCAATATTTTGGATTTTTGAAAATTTCACTTTTTTGTGAAAATATCCACTAAATGAGGGAATAATATGTGTGAGGGTACCCCAGGAGAGTTCCAAATGTGTGTGGGTAGAATATACATCCCACGGGGGTAAAATTGAAAAAAGTTGAAAACATTTTTTTTTGGACTTAGTCATTTTTCCGGCGTTTAGCAGACTTTCAGATAGGACAAATGTCAGTGAGCTTTCCGATTTCAGTTCCAGAGCGATACGCCCAATCAGTCCTTGTTATTTTATCGTTTTCAGCCAATATTTTGGATTTTTGAAAATTTCACTTTTTTGTGAAAATATCCACTAAATGAGGGAATAATATGTGTGAGGGTACCCCAGGAGAGTTCCAAATGTGTGTGGGTAGAATATACATCCCACGGGGGTAAAATTGAAAAAAGTTGAAAAAATTTTTTTTTGGGACTTAGTCATTTTTACGGCGTTTATCAGACTTTCAGATAGGGCAAATGTCAGTGAGCGTTCCGATTTCAGTTCCAGAGCGATTCGCCCAATGAGTCCTTGATATTTATTCGTTTTCAGCCAATTTTCTGGATTTTTAAAAATTTCACTTTTTTTGTGAAAATATCCACTAAGTGAGGGAATAATATGTGTGAGGGTACCCCAGGAGAGTTCCAAATGTGTGTGGGTAGAATATACATCCCACGGGGGTAAAATTGAAAAAAGTTGAAAAAAATTTTTTTTGGGACTTAGTAATTTTTCCGGCGTTTATCAGACTTTCAGATAAGGGAAATGTCAATGAGCATTCCGATTTCAGTTCCAGAGCGATTCGCCCAATGAGTCCTTGATATTTAGTCGTTTTCAGGGAATATTTTGGATTTTTGAAAATTTCACTTTTTTGTGAAAATATCCACTAAATGAGGGAATAATATGTGTGAGGGTACCCCAGGAGAGTTCCAAATGTGTGTGGGTAGAATATATATCCCACGGGGGTAAAATTGAAAAAAGTTGAAAAACATTTTTTTCTGTACTTAGTCATTTTTCCAGCGTTTATCAGACTTTCAGATAGGGCAAATGTCAGTGAGCGTTCCGATTTCAGTTCCAGAGCGATTCGCCCAATGAGTCCTTGATATTTAGTCGTTTTCAGCCAATTTTCTGGATTTTTGAAAATTTCACTTTTTTGTGAAAATATCCACTAAATGAGGGAATAATATGTGTGAGGGTACCCCAGGAGAGTTCCAAATGTGTGTGGGTAGAATATATATCCAACGGGGGTAAAAATTGAAAAAAGGTGAAAAAATTTTTTTTGGAACTTAGTCATTTTTCCGGCGTTTATCAGACTTTCAGATAGGGCAAATGTCAGTGAGCGTTCCGATTTCAGTTCCAGAGCAATTCGCCCAATGAGTCCTTGATATTTAGTCGTTTTCAGCCAATATTTTGGATTTTTGAAAATTTCACTTTTTTGTGAAAATATCCACTAAATGAGGGAATAATATGTGTGAGGGTACCCCAGGAGAGTTCCAAATGTGTGTGGGTAGAATATACATCCCACGGGGGTAAAATTGAAAAAAGTTGAAAACATTTTTTTTTGGACTTAGTCATTTTTCCGGCGTTTAGCAGACTTTCAGATAGGACAAATGTCAGTGAGCTTTCCGATTTCAGTTCCAGAGCGATACGCCCAATCAGTCCTTGTTGTTTTATCGTTTTCAGCCAATATTTTGGATTTTTGAAAATTTCACTTTTTTGTGAAAATATCCACTAAATGAGGGAATAATATGTGTGAGGGTACCCCAGGAGAGTTCCAAATGTGTGTGGGTAGAATGTACATCCCACGGGGGTAAAATTGAAAAAAGTTGAAAAAATTTTTTTGGGGACTTAGTCATTTTTCCGGCGTTTATCAGACTTTCAGATAGGGCAAATGTCAGTGAGCGTTCCGATTTCAGTTCCAGAGCGATTCGCCCAATGAGTCCTTGATATTTAGTCGTTTTCAGCCAATTTTCTGGATTTTTAAAAATTTCACTTTTTTTGTGAAAATATCCACTAAATGAGGGAATAATATGTGTGAGGGTACCCCAGGAGAGTTCCAAATGTGTGTGGGTAGAATATACATCCCACGGGGGTAAAATTGAAAAAAGTTGAAAAAAATTTTTTTGGGACTTAGTCATTTTTCCGGCGTTTATCAGACTTTCAGATAGGGCAAATGTCAGTGAGCGTTCCGATTTCAGTTCCAGAGCAATTCGCCCAATGAGTCCTTGATATTTAGTCATTTTCAGCCAATATTTTGGATTTTTGAAAATTTCACTTTTTTGTGAAAATATCCACTAAATGAGGGAATAATATGTGTGAGGGTACCCCAGGAGAGTTCCAAATGTGTGTGGGTAGAATATATATCCAACGGGGGTAAAATTGAAAAAAGTTGAAAACATTTTTTTTTGGACTTAGTCATTTTTCCGGCGTTTAGCAGACTTTCAGATAGGACAAATGTCAGTGAGCTTTCCGATTTCAGTTCCAGAGCGATACGCCCAATCAGTCCTTGTTATTTTATCGTTTTCAGCCAATATTTTGGATTTTTGAAAATTTCACTTTTTTGTGAAAATATCCACTAAATGAGGGAATAATATGTGTGAGGGTACCCCAGGAGAGTTCCAAATGTGTGTGGGTAGAATATACATCCCACGGGGGTAAAATTGAAAAAAGTTGAAAACATTTTTTTTTGGACTTAGTCATTTTTCCGGCGTTTATCAGACTTTCAGATAAGGGAAATGTCAGTGAGTGTTCCGATTTCAGTTCCAGAGCGATTCGCCCAATGAGTCCTTGATATTTAGTCGTTTTCAGCCAAGTTTCTGGATTTTTGAAAATTTCACTTTTTTTGTGAAAATATCCACTAAATGAGGGAATAATATGTGTGAGGGTACCCCAGGAGAGTTCCAAATGTGTGTGGGTAGAATATACATCCCACGGGGGTAAAATTGAAAAAAGTTGAAAAAATTTTTTTTTGGGACTTAGTCATTTTTCCGGCGTTTATCAGACTTTCAGATAAGGGAAATGTCAATGAGCGTTCCGATTTCAGTTCCAGAGCGATTCGCCCAATGAGTCCTTGATATTTAGTCGTTTTCAGCCAATTTTCTGGATTTTTGAAAATTTCACTTTTTTGTGAAAATATCCACTAAATGAGGGAATAATATGTGTGAGGGTACCCCAGGAGAGTTCCAAATGTGTGTGGGTAGAATATATATCTCACGGGGGTAAAATTGAAAAAAGGTGAAAAATTTTTTTTTTGGGACTTAGTAATTTTTCCGGCGTTTATCAGACTTTCAGATAAGGGAAATGTCAATGAGCATTCCGATTTCAGTTCCAGAGCGATTCGCCCAATGAGTCCTTGATATTTAGTCGTTTTCAGGGAATATTTTGGATTTTTGAAAATTTCACTTTTTTGTGAAAATATCCACTAAATGAGGGAATAATATGTGTGAGGGTACCCCAGGAGAGTTCCAAATGTGTGTGGGTAGAATATATATCCCACGGGGGTAAAATTGAAAAAAGTTGAAAAACATTTTTTTCTGTACTTAGTCATTTTTCCAGCGTTTATCAGACTTTCAGATAGGGCAAATGTCAGTGAGCGTTCCGATTTCAGTTCCAGAGCGATTCGCCCAATGAGTCCTTGATATTTAGTCGTTTTCAGCCAATTTTCTGGATTTTTGAAAATTTCACTTTTTTGTGAAAATATCCACTAAATGAGGGAATAATATGTGTGAGGGTACCCCAGGAGAGTTCCAAATGTGTGTGGGTAGAATATATATCCAACGGGGGTAAAAATTGAAAAAAGGTGAAAAAAATTTTTTTGGAACTTAGTCATTTTTCCGGCGTTTATCAGACTTTCAGATAGGGCAAATGTCAGTGAGCGTTCCGATTTCAGTTCCAGAGCAATTCGCCCAATGAGTCCTTGATATTTAGTCGTTTTCAGCCAATATTTTGGATTTTTGAAAATTTCACTTTTTTGTGAAAATATCCACTAAATGAGGGAATAATATGTGTGAGGGTACCCCAGGAGAGTTCCAAATGTGTGTGGGTAGAATATACATCCCACGGGGGTAAAATTGAAAAAAGTTGAAAACATTTTTTTTTGGACTTAGTCATTTTTCCGGCGTTTAGCAGACTTTCAGATAGGACAAATGTCAGTGAGCTTTCCGATTTCAGTTCCAGAGCGATACGCCCAATCAGTCCTTGTTGTTTTATCGTTTTCAGCCAATATTTTGGATTTTTGAAAATTTCACTTTTTTGTGAAAATATCCACTAAATGAGGGAATAATATGTGTGAGGGTACCCCAGGAGAGTTCCAAATGTGTGTGGGTAGAATGTACATCCCACGGGGGTAAAATTGAAAAAAGTTGAAAAAATTTTTTTGGGGACTTAGTCATTTTTCCGGCGTTTATCAGACTTTCAGATAGGGCAAATGTCAGTGAGCGTTCCGATTTCAGTTCCAGAGCGATTCGCCCAATGAGTCCTTGATATTTAGTCGTTTTCAGCCAATTTTCTGGATTTTTAAAAATTTCACTTTTTTTGTGAAAATATCCACTAAATGAGGGAATAATATGTGTGAGGGTACCCCAGGAGAGTTCCAAATGTGTGTGGGTAGAATATACATCCCACGGGGGTAAAATTGAAAAAAGTTGAAAAAAATTTTTTTGGGACTTAGTCATTTTTCCGGCGTTTATCAGACTTTCAGATAGGGCAAATGTCAGTGAGCGTTCCGATTTCAGTTCCAGAGCAATTCGCCCAATGAGTCCTTGATATTTAGTCATTTTCAGCCAATATTTTGGATTTTTGAAAATTTCACTTTTTTGTGAAAATATCCACTAAATGAGGGAATAATATGTGTGAGGGTACCCCAGGAGAGTTCCAAATGTGTGTGGGTAGAATATATATCCAACGGGGGTAAAATTGAAAAAAGTTGAAAACATTTTTTTTTGGACTTAGTCATTTTTCCGGCGTTTAGCAGACTTTCAGATAGGACAAATGTCAGTGAGGTTTCCGATTTCAGTTCCAGAGCGATACGCCCAATCAGTCCTTGTTATTTTATCGTTTTCAGCCAATATTTTGGATTTTTGAAAATTTCACTTTTTTGTGAAAATATCCACTAAATGAGGGAATAATATGTGTGAGGGTACCCCAGGAGAGTTCCAAATGTGTGTGGGTAGAATATACATCCCACGGGGGTAAAATTGAAAAAAGTTGAAAACATTTTTTTTTGGACTTAGTCATTTTTCCGGCGTTTATCAGACTTTCAGATAAGGGAAATGTCAGTGAGTGTTCCGATTTCAGTTCCAGAGCGATTCGCCCAATGAGTCCTTGATATTTAGTCGTTTTCAGCCAAGTTTCTGGATTTTTGAAAATTTCACTTTTTTTGTGAAAATATCCACTAAATGAGGGAATAATATGTGTGAGGGTACCCCAGGAGAGTTCCAAATGTGTGTGGGTAGAATATACATCCCACGGGGGTAAAATTGAAAAAAGTTGAAAAAATTTTTTTTTGGGACTTAGTCATTTTTCCGGCGTTTATCAGACTTTCAGATAAGGGAAATGTCAATGAGCGTTCCGATTTCAGTTCCAGAGCGATTCGCCCAATGAGTCCTTGATATTTAGTCGTTTTCAGCCAATTTTCTAGATTTTTGAAAATTTCACTTTTTTGTGAAAATATCCACTAAATGAGGGAATAATATGTGTGAGGGTACCCCAGGAGAGTTCCAAATGTGTGTGGGTAGAATATATATCTCACGGGGGTAAAATTGAAAAAAGGTGAAAAATTTTTTTTTTGGGACTTAGTCATTTTTCCGGCGTTTATCAAACTTTCAGATAGGGCAAATGTCAGTGAGCATTCCGATTTCAGTTCCAGAGCGATTCGCCCAATGAGTCCTTGATATTTCGTCGTTTTCAGCCAATATTTTGGATTTTTGAAAATTTCACTTTTTTGTGAAAATATCCACTAAATGAGGGAATAATATGTGTGAGGGTACCCCAGGAGAGTTCCAAATGTGTGTGGGTAGAATATATATCCCACGGGGGTAAAATTGAAAAAAGTTGAAAAACATTTTTTTCTGTACTTAGTAATTTTTCCAGCGTTTATCAGACTTTCAGATAGGGGAAATGTCAGTGAGTGTTCCGATTTCAGTTCCAGAGCGATTCGCCCAATGAGTCCTAGATATTTAGTCGTTTTCAGCCAATATTTGGGATTTTTGAAAATTTCACTTTTTTGTGAACATATCCACTAAATGAGGGAATAATATGTGTGAGGGTACCCCAGGAGAGTTCAAAATGTGTGTGGGAAGAATATATATCCCACGGGGGTAAAATTGAAAAAAGGTGAAAAATTTTTTTTTTGGGACTTAGTCATTTTTCCGGCGTTTATCAGACTTTCAGATAGGGCAAATGTCAGTGAGCGTTCCGATTTCAGTTCCAGAGCAATTCGCCCAATGAGTCCTTGATATTTAGTCGTTTTCAGACAATTTTCTGGATTTTTGAAAATTTCACTTTTTTTGTGAAAATATCCACTAAATGAGGGAATAATATGTGTGAGGGTACCCCAGGAGAGTTCCAAATGTGTGTGGGTAGAATATATATCCCACGGGGGTAAAATTGAAAAAAGTTGAAAAACATTTTTTTCTGTACTTAGTCATTTTTCCAGCGTTTATCAGACTTTCAGATAGGGGAAATGTCAGTGAGTGTTCCGATTTCAGTTCCAGAGCGATTCGCCCAATGAGTCCTAGATATTTAGTCGTTTTCAGCCAATATTTGGGATTTTTGAAAATTTCACTTTTTTGTGAAAATATCCACTAAATGAGGGAATAATATGTGTGAGGGTACCCCAGGAGACTTCCAAATGTGTGTGGGTAGAATATATATCTCACGGGGGCAAAATTGAAAAAAGTTGAAAAAATTTTTTTTTGGACTTAGTCATTTTTCCGGCGTTTATCAGACTTTCAGATAAGGGAAATGTCAGTGAGCGTTCCGATTTCAGTTCCAGAGCGATTCGCCCAATGAGTCCTTGATATTTAGTCGTTTTCAGCCAAGTTTCTGGATTTTTGAAAATTTCACTTTTTTTGTGAAAATATCCCCTAAATGAGGGAATAATATGTGTGAGGGTACCCCAGGAGAGTTCAAAATGTGTGTGGGAAGAATATATATCCCACAGCGGTAAAATTGAAAAAAGGTGAAAAAAATTTTTTTTGGGACTTAGTCATTTTTCCGGCGTTTATCAGTCTTTCAGATAGGGGAAATGTCAGTGAGCATTCCGATTTCAGTTCCAGAGCGATTCGCCCAATGAGTCCTTGATATTTAGTCGTTTTCAGCCAATATTTAGGATTTTTGAAAATTTCACTTTTTTGTGAAAATATCCAGTAAATGAGGGAATAATATGTGTGAGGGTACCCCAGGAGAGTTCCAAATGTGTGTGGGTAGAATATATATCCCACGGGGGTAAAATTGAAAAAAGTTGAAAAACATTTTTTTCTGTACTTAGTCATTTTTCCAGCGTTTATCAGACTTTCAGATAGGGGAAATGTCAGTGAGTGTTCCGATTTCAGTTCCAGAGCGATTCGCCCAATGAGTCCTTGATATTTAGTCGTTTTCAGAGAATTTTCTGGATTTTTGAAAATTTCACTTTTTTGTAAAAATATCCACTAAATGAGGGAATAATATGTGTGAGGGTACCCCAAATGTGTGTGGGTAGAATACACATCCCACGGGGGTAAAATTGAAAAAATTTGAAATCATTTTTTTTTGGACTTAGTAATTTTTCCGGCGTTGATCAGACTTTCAGATAAGGGAAATGTCAGTGAGCGTCCCGATTTCAGTTCCAGAGCGATTCGCCCAATGAGTCCTTGATATTTAGTCGTTTTCAGCCAATTTTCTGGATTTTTGAAAATTTCACTTTTTTGTAAAAATATCCACTAAATGAGGGAATAATATGTGTGAGGGTACCCCAAATGTGTGTGGGTAGAATATACATCCCACGGGGGTAAAATTGAAAAAAGTTGAAAAAATTTTTGTTTTTGGGACTTAGTCATTTTTCCGATGTTTATCAGACTTTCAGATAGGGGAAATGTCAGTGAGCGTTCCGATTTCAGTTCCAGAGCGATTCGCCCAATGAATCCTTGATATTTAGTCGTTTTCAGCCAATTTTCTGGATTTTTGAAAATTTCACTTTTTTGTAAAAATATCCACTAAATGAGGGAATAATATGTGTGAGGGTACCCCTGGAGAGTTCCAAATGTGTGTGGGTAGAATATACATCCCACGGGGGTAAAATTGAAAAAAGTTGAAAAAAATTTTTTGGGGGACTTAGTCATTTTTCCGGCGTTTATCAGACTTTCAGATAGGGGAAATGTTAGTGAGCGTTCCGATTTCAGTTCCAGAGCGATTCGCCCAATGAGTCCTTGATATTTAGTCGTTTTCAGACAATTTTCTGGATTTTTGAAAATTTCACTTTTTTGTGAAAATATCCACTAAATTAGGGAATAATATGTGTGAGGGTACCCCAGGAGAGTTCCAAATGTGTGTGGGTAGAATATATATCTCACGGGGGTAAAATTGAAAAAAGTTTAAAAAATTTTTTTTTGGGACTTAGTCATTTTTCCGGCGTTTATCAGACTTTCAGATAGGGCAAATGTCAGTGAGCGTTCCGATTTCAGTTCCAGAGCGATTCGCCCAATGAGTCCTTGATATTTAGTCGTTTTCAGCCAAGCTTCTGGATTTTTGAAAATTTCACTTTTTTGTGAAAATATCCCCTAAATGAGGGAATAATATGTGTGAGGGTACCCCAGGAGAGTTCAAAATGTGTGTGGGAAGAATATATATCCCACGGGGGTAAAATTGAAAAAAGGTGAAAAATTTTTTTTTTGGGACTTAGTCATTTTTCCGGCGTTTATCAGACTTTCAGATAGGGCAAATGTCAGTGAGCATTCCGATTTCAGTTCCAGAGCGATTCGCCCAATGAGTCCTTGATATTTAGTCGTTTTCAGCCAATATTTTGGATTTTTGAAAATTTCACTTTTTTGTGACAATATCCACTAAATGAGGGAATAATATGTGTGAGGGTACCCCAGGAGAGTTCCAAATGTGTGTGGGTAGAATATATATCCCACGGGGGTAAAATTGAAAAAAGTTGAAAAACATTTTTTTCTGTACTTAGTCATTTTTCCAGCGTTTATCAGACTTTCAGATAGGGGAAATGTCAGTGAGTGTTCCGATTTCAGTTCCAGAGCGATTCGCCCAATGAGTCCTAGATATTTAGTCGTTTTCAGCCAATATTTGGGATTTTTGAAAATTTCACTTTTTTGTGAAAATATCCACTAAATGAGGGAATAATATGTGTGAGGGTACCCCAGGAGACTTCCAAATGTGTGTGGGTAGAATATATATCCCACGGGGGTAAAATTGAAAAAAGTTGAAAAATTTTTTTTTTTCGACTTAGTCATTTTTCCGACGTTTATCAGACTTTCAGATAGGGCAAATGTCAGTGAGCGTTCCGATTTCAGTTCCAGAGCGATTCGCCCAATGAGTCCTTGATATTTAGTCGTTTTCAGACAATTTTCTGGATTTTTGAAAATTTCACTTTTTTGTAAAAATATCCACTAAATTAGGGAATAATATGTGTGAGGGTACCCCAGGAGAGTTCCAAATGTGTGTGGGTAGAATATATATCTCACGGGGGTAAAATTGAAAAAAGTTGAAAAAAATTTTTTTTAGACTGTCATTTTTCCGGCGTTTATCAGACTTTCAGATAGGGCAAATGTCAGTGAGCGTTCCGATTTCAGTTCCAGAGCGATTCGCCCAATGAGTCCTTGATATTTAGTCGTTTTCAGCCAATTTTCTGGATTTTTGAAAATTTCACTTTTTTTGTGAAAATATCCACTAAATGAGGGAATAATATGTGTGAGGGTACCCCAGGAGAGTTCCAAATGTGTGTGGGTAGAATATATATCCCACGGGGGTAAAATTGAAAAAAGTTGAAAAACATTTTTTTCTGTACTTAGTCATTTTTCCAGCGTTTATCAGACTTTCAGATAGGGGAAATGTCAGTGAGTGTTCCGATTTCAGTTCCAGAGCGATTCGCCCAATGAGTCCTAGATATTTAGTCGTTTTCAGCCAATATTTGGGATTTTTGAAAATTTCACTTTTTTGTGAAAATATCCACTAAATGAGGGAATAATATGTGTGAGGGTACCCCAGGAGACTTCCAAATGTGTGTGGGTAGAATATATATCCCACGGGGGTAAAATTGAAAAAAGTTGAAAACATTTTTTTTTGGACTTAGTCATTTTTCCGGCGTTAATCAGACTTTCAGATAAGGGAAATGTCAGTGAGCGTTCCGATTTCAGTTCCAAAGTGATTCGCCCAATGAGTCCTTGATATTTAGTCGTTTTCAGCCAATTTTCTGGATTTTTGAAAATTTCACTTTTGTGTGAAAATACCCACTAAATGAGGGAATAATATGTGTGAGGGTACCCCAGGAGAGTTCAAAATGTGTGTGGGTAGAATATATATCCCACGGGGGTAAAATTGAAAAAAGTTTAAAAAATTTTTTTTGGGACTTGGTCATTTTTCCGGCGTTTATCAGACTTTCAGATAGGGGAAATGTCAGTGAGCGTTCCTATTTCAGTTCCAGAGCGATTCGCCCAATGAGTCCTTGATATTTAGTCGTTTTCAGAGAATTTTCTGGATTTTTGAAAATTTCACTTCTTTGTAAAAATATCCACTAAATGAGGGAATAATATGTGTGAGGGTACCCCAAATGTGTGTGGGTAGAATACACATCCCACGGGGGTAAAATTGAAAAAATTTGAAATCATTTTTTTTTGGACTTAGTAATTTTTCCGGCGTTTATCAGACTTTCAGATAAGGGAAATGTCAGTGAGCGTCCCGATTTCAGTTCCAGAGCGATTCGCCCAATGAGTCCTTGATATTTAGTCGTTTTCAGCCAATTTTCTGAATTTTTGAAAATTTCACTTTTTTGTAAAAATATCCACTAAATGAGGGAATAATATGTGTGAGGGTACCCCTGGAGAGTTCCAAATGTGTGTGGGTAGAATATACATCCCACGGGGGTAAAATTGAAAAAAGTTGAAAAAAATTTTTTTGGGGACTTAGTCATTTTTCCGGCGTTTATCAGACTTTCAGATAAGGAAAATGTCAGTGAGCGTTCCGATTTCAGTTCCAAAGTGATTCGCCCAATGAGTCCTTGATATTTAGTCGTTTTCAGCCAATTTTCTGGATTTTTGAAAATTTCACTTCTTTGTGAAAATATCCACTAAATGAGGGAATAATATGTGTGAGGGTACCCCAGGAGAGTTCCAAATGTGTGTAGGTAGAATATATATCTCACGGGAGTAAAATTGAAAAAAGTTGAAAAAATTTTTTTTTGGACTTAGTCATTTTTCCGGCGTTTATCAGACTTTCAGATAAGGGAAATGTCAGTGAGCGTTCCGATTTCAGTTCCAGAGCGATTCGCCCAATGAGTGCTTGATATTTAGTCATTTCCAGCCAATTTTCTGGATTTTTGAAAATTTCACTTTTTTGTAAAAATATCCACTAAATGAGGGAATAATATGTGTGAGGGTACCCCTGGAGAGTTCCAAATGTGTGTGGGTAGAATATACATCCCACGGGGGTAAAATTGAAAAAAGTTGAAAAATTTTTTTTTTGGGACTTAGTCATTTTTCCGGCGTTTATCAAACTTTCAGATAGGGGAAATGTTAGTGAGCGTTCCGATTTCAGTTCCAGAGCGATTCGCCCAATGAGTCCTTGATATTTAGTCGTTTTCAGCCAATTTTCTGGATTTTTGAAAATTTCACTTTTTTGTAAAAATATCCACTAAATGAGCGAATAATATGTGTGAGGGTACCCCAAATGTGTGTGGGTAGAATACACATCCCACGGGGGTAAAATTGAAAAAATTTGAAATCATTTTTTTTTGGACTTAGTAATTTTTCCGGCGTTGATCAGACTTTCAGATAAGGGAAATGTCAGTGAGCGTCCCGATTTCAGTTCCAGAGCGATTCGCCCAATGAGTCCTTGATATTTAGTCGTTTTCAGCCAATTTTCTGGATTTTTGAAAATTTCACTTTTTTGTAAAAATATCCACTAAATGAGGGAATAATATGTGTGAGGGTACCCCAAATGTGTGTGGGTAGAATATACATCCCACGGGGGTAAAATTGAAAAAAGTTGAAAAAATTTTTGTTTTTGGGACTTAGTCATTTTTCCGATGTTTATCAGACTTTCAGATAGGGGAAATGTCAGTGAGCGTTCCGATTTCAGTTCCAGAGCGATTCGCCCAATGAATCCTTGATATTTAGTCGTTTTCAGCCAATTTTCTGGATTTTTGAAAATTTCACTTTTTTGTAAAAATATCCACTAAATGAGGGAATAATATGTGTGAGGGTACCCCTGGAGAGTTCCAAATGTGTGTGGGTAGAATATACATCCCACGGGGATAAAATTGAAAAAAGTTGAAAAAAATTTTTTGGGGGGACTTAGTCATTTTTCCGGCGTTTATCAGACTTTCAGAAAGGGGAAATGTCAGTGAGCGTTCCGATTTCAGTTCCAGAGCGATTCGCCCAATGAGTCCTTGATATTTAGTCGTTTTCAGCCAATATTTTGGATTTTTGAAAATTTCACTTTTTTGTGACAATATCCACTAAATGAGGGAATAATATGTGTGAGGGTACCCCAGGAGAGTTCCAAATGTGTGTGGGTAGAATATATATCCCACGGGGGTAAAATTGAAAAAAGTTGAAAAACATTTTTTTCTGTACTTAGTCATTTTTCCAGCGTTTATCAGACTTTCAGATAGGGGAAATGTCAGTGAGTGTTCCGATTTCAGTTCCAGAGCGATTCGCCCAATGAGTCCTAGATATTTAGTCGTTTTGAGCCAATATTTGGGATTTTTGAAAATTTCACTTTTTTGTGAAAATATCCACTAATTGAGGGAATAATATGTGTGAGGGTACCCCAGGAGACTTCCAAATGTGTGGGGGTAGAATATATATCCCACGGGGGTAAAATTGAAAAAAGTTGAAAAATTTTTTTTTTTCGACTTAGTCATTTTTCCGACGTTTATCAGACTTTCAGATAGGGCAAATGTCAGTGAGCGTTCCGATTTCAGTTCCAGAGCGATTCGCCCAATGAGTCCTTGATATTTAGTCGTTTTCAGACAATTTTCTGGATTTTTGAAAATTTCACTTTTTTGTAAAAATATCCACTAAATTAGGGAATAATATGTGTGAGGGTACCCCAGGAGAGTTCCAAATGTGTGTGGGTAGAATATATATCTCACGGGGGTAAAATTGAAAAAAGTTGAAAAAATTTTTTTTTAGACTTAGTCATTTTTCCAGCGTTTATCAGACTTTCAGATAGGGGAAATGTCAGTGAGTGTTCCGATTTCAGTTCCAGAGCGATTCGCCCAATGAGTCCTAGATATTTAGTCGTTTTCAGCCAATATTTGGGATTTTTGAAAATTTCACTTTTTTGTGAAAATATCCACTAAATGAGGGAATAATATGTGTGAGGGTACCCCAGGAGACTTCCAAATGTGTGTGGGTAGAATATATATCCCACGGGGGTAAAATTGAAAAAAGTTGAAAACATTTTTTTTTGGACTTAGTCATTTTTCCGGCGTTAATCATACTTTCAGATAAGGGAAATGTCAGTGAGCGTTCCTATTTCAGTTCCAGAGCAATTCGCCCAATGAGTCCTTGATATTTAGTCGTTTTCAGAGAATTTTCTGGATTTTTGAAAATTTCACTTTTTTGTAAAAATATCCACTAAATGAGGGAATAATATGTGTGAGGGTACCCCAAATGTGTGTGGGTAGAATACACATCCCACGGGGGTAAAATTGAAAAAATTTGAAATCATTTTTTTTTGAACTTAGTAATTTTTCCGGCGTTTATCAGACTTTCAGATAAGGGAAATGTCAGTGAGCGTCCCGATTTCAGTTCCAGAGCGATTCGCCCAATGAGTCCTTGATATTTAGTCGTTTTCAGCCAATTTTCTGGATTTTTGAAAATTTCACTTTTTTGTAAAAATATCCACTAAATGAGGGAATAATATGTGTGAGGGTACCCCTGGAGAGTTCCAAATGTGTGTGGGTAGAATATACATCCCACGGGGGTAAAATTGAAAAAAGTTGAAAAAAAATTTTTTGGGGACTTAGTCATTTTTCCGGCGTTTATCAGACTTTCAGATAGGGGAAATGTTAGTGAGCGTTCCGATTTCAGTTCCAGAGCGATTCGCCCAATGAGTCCTTGATATTTAGTCGTTTTCAGACAATTTTCTGGATTTTTGAAAATTTCACTTTTTTGTGAAAATATCCACTAAATTAGGGAATAATATGTGTGAGGGTACCCCAGGAGAGTTCCAAATGTGTGTGGGTAGAATATATATCTCACGGGGGTAAAATTGAAAAAAGTTTAAAAAATTTTTTTTTGGACTTAGTCATTTTTCCGGCGTTTATCAGACTTTCAGATAAGGAAAATGTCAGTGAGCGTTCCGATTTCAGTTCCAAAGTGATTCGCCCAATGAGTCCTTGATATTTAGTCGTTTTCAGCCAATTTTCTGGATTTTTGAAAATTTCACTTCTTTGTGAAAATATCCACTAAATGAGGGAATAATATGTGTGAGGGTACCCCAGGAGAGTTCCAAATGTGTGTAGGTAGAATATATATCTCACGGGAGTAAAATTGAAAAAAGTTGAAAAAATTTTTTTTTGGACTTAGTAATTTTTCCGGCGTTTATCAGACTTTCAGATAAGGGAAATGTCAGTGAGCGTTCCGATTTCAGTTCCAGAGCGATTCGCCCAATGAGTGCTTGATATTTAGTCATTTCCAGCCAATTTTCTGGATTTTTGAAAATTTCACTTTTTTGTAAAAATATCCACTAAATGAGGGAATAATATGTGTGAGGGTACCCCTGGAGAGTTCCAAATGTGTGTGGGTAGAATATACATCCCACGGGGGTAAAATTGAAAAAAGTTGAAAAATTTTTTTTTTGGGACTTAGTCATTTTTCCGGCGTTTATCAAACTTTCAGATAGGGGAAATGTTAGTGAGCGTTCCGATTTCAGTTCCAGAGCGATTCGCCCAATGAGTCCTTGACATTTAGTCGTTTTCAGCCAATTTTCTGGATTTTTGAAAATTTCACTTTTTTGTAAAAATATCCACTAAATGAGCGAATAATATGTGTGAGGGTACCCCAAATGTGTGTGGGTAGAATACACATCCCACGGGGGTAAAATTGAAAAAATTTGAAATCATTTTTTTTTGGACTTAGTAATTTTTCCGGCGTTGATCAGACTTTCAGATAAGGGAAATGTCAGTGAGCGTCCCGATTTCAGTTCCAGAGTGATTCGCCCAATGAGTCCTTGATATTTAGTCGTTTTCAGCCAATTTTCTGGATTTTTGAAAATTTCACTTTTTTGTAAAAATATCCACTAAATGAGGGAATAATATGTGTGAGGGTACCCCAAATGTGTGTGGGTAGAATATACATCCCACGGGGGTAAAATTGAAAAAAGTTGAAAAAATTTTTGTTTTTGGGACTTAGTCATTTTTCCGATGTTTATCAGACTTTCAGATAGGGGAAATGTCAGTGAGCGTTCCGATTTCAGTTCCAGAGCGATTCGCCCAATGAATCCTTGATATTTAGTCGTTTTCAGCCAATTTTCTGGATTTTTGAAAATTTCACTTTTTTGTAAAAATATCCACTAAATGAGGGAATAATATGTGTGAGGGTACCCCTGGAGAGTTCCAAATGTGTGTGGGTAGAATATACATCCCACGGGGGTAAAATTGAAAAAAGTTGAAAAAAATTTTTTTGGGGGACTTAGTCATTTTTCCGGCGTTTATCAGACTTTCAGAAAGGGGAAATGTCAGTGAGCGTTCCGATTTCAGTTCCAGAGCGATTCGCCCAATGAGTCCTTGATATTTAGTCGTTTTCAGACAATTTTCTGGATTTTTGAAAATTTCACTTTTTTGTAAAAATATCCACTAAATTAGGGAATAATATGTGTGACGGTACCCCAGGAGAGTTCCAATTGTGTGTGGGTAGAATATATATCTCACGGGGGTAAAATTGAAAAAAGTTGAAAAAATTTTTTTTTAGACTTAGTCATTTTTCCGGCGTTTATCAGACTTTCAGATAGGGCAAATGTCAGTGAGCGTTCCGATTTCAGTTCCAGAGCGATTCGCCCAATGAGTCCTTGATATTTAGTCGTTTTCAGCCAATTTTCTGGATTTTTGAAAATTTCACTTTTTTTGTGAAAATATCCACTAAATGAGGGAATAATATGTGTGAGGGTACCCAAGGAGAGTTCCAAATGTGTGTGGGTAGAATATATATCCCACGGGGGTAAAATTGAAAAAAGTTGAAAAACATTTTTTTCTGTACTTAGTCATTTTTCCAGCGTTTATCAGACTTTCAGATAGGGGAAATGTCAGTGAGTGTTCCGATTTCAGTTCCAGAGCGATTCGCCCAATGAGTCCTAGATATTTAGTCGTTTTCAGCCAATATTTGGGATTTTTGAAAATTTCACTTTTTTGTGAAAATATCCACTAAATGAAGGAATAATATGTGTGAGGGTACCCCAGGAGACTTCCAAATGTGTGTGGGTAGAATATATATCCCACGGGGGTAAAATTGAAAAAAGTTGAAACATTTTTTTTTTTCGACTTAGTCATTTTTCCGACGTTTATCAGACTTTCAGATTGGGCAAATGTCAGTGAGCGTTCCGATTTCAGTACCATAGCGCTTCGCCCAATTAGTCCTTGATATTTAGTCGTCTTCAGCCAATTTTCTGGATTTTTGAAAATTTCACTTTTTTATGAAAATATCCACTAAATTAGGGAATTATATGTGTGAGGGTACCCCAGGAGAGTTCCAAATCTGTGTGGGTAGAATATACATCCCACGGGGGTAAAATTGAAAAAAGTTGAAAAAATTTTTTTTTGGGACTTAGTAATTTTTCCGGCGTTTATCAGACTTTCAGATAGGGCAAATGTCAGTGAGCGTTCCGATTTCAGTTCCAGAGCGATTCGCCCAATGAGTCCTTGATATTTAGTCGTTTTCAGCCAATATTTTGGATTTTTGAAAATTTCACTTTTTTGTGAAAATATCCACTAAATGAGGGAATAATATGTGTTAGGGTACCCTAGGAGAGTTCCAAATGTGTGTGGGTAGAATATACATCCCACGGGGGTAAAATTGAAAAAAGGTGAAAAAAATTTTCTTTGGGACTTAGTAATTTTTCCGGCGTTTATCAGACTTTCAGATAGGGGAAATGTCAGTGAGCGTTCCGATTTCAGTTCCAGAGCGATTCGCCCAATGAGTCCTTGATATTTAGTCGTTTTCAGCCAATTTTCTGGATTTTTGAAAATTTCACTTTTTTGTGAAAATATCCACTAAATGAGGGAATAATATGTGTGAGGGTACCCCAGAAGAGTTCAAAATGAGTATGGGAAGAATATATATCCCACGGGGGTAAAATTGAAAAAAGGTGAAAAAAATTTTTTTTGGGACTTAGTCATTTTTCTGGCGTTTATCAGACTTTCAGATAGGGCAAATGTCAGTGAGTGTTCCGATTTCAGTTCCAGAGCGATTCGCCCAATGAGTCCTTGATATTTAGTCGTTTTTAGCCAATATTTTGGATTTTTGAAAATTTCACTTTTTTGTGAAAATATCCCCTAAATGAGGGAATAATATGTGTGAGGGTACCCCTGGAGAGTTCCAAATGTGTGTGGGTAGAATATACATCCCACGAGGGTAAAATTGAAAAAAGTTGAAAACATTTTTTTTTGGACTTAGTCATTTTTCCGGCGTTAATCAGACTTTCAGATAAGGGAAATGTCAGTGAGCGTTCCGATTTCAGTTCCAAAGTGATTCGCCCAATGAGTCCTTGATATTTAGTCGTTTTCAGCCAATTTTCTGGATTTTTGAAAATTTCACTTTTGTGTGAAAATACCCACTAAATGAGGGAATAATATGTGTGAGGGTACCCCAGGAGAGTTCAAAATGTGTGTGGGTAGAATATATATCCCACGGGGGTAAAATTGAAAAAAGTTTAAAAAAATTTTTTTGGGACTTAGTCATTTTTCCGGCGTTTATCAGACTTTCAGATAGGGGAAATGTCAGTGAGCGTTCCTATTTCAGTTCCAGAGCGATTCGCCCAATGAGTCCTTGATATTTAGTCGTTTTCAGAGAATTTTCTGGATTTTTGAAAATTTCACTTTTTTGTAAAAATATCCACTAAATGAGGGAATAATATGTGTGAGGGTACCCCAAATGTGTGTGGGTAGAATACACATCCCACGGGGGTAAAATTGAAAAAATTTGAAATCATTTTTTTTTGGACTTAGTAATTTTTCCGGCGTTTATCAGACTTTCAGATAAGGGAAATGTCAGTGAGCGTCCCGATTTCAGTTCCAGAGCGATTCGCCCAATGAGTCCTTGATATTTAGTCATTTTCAGAGAATTTTCTGGATTTTTGAAAATTTCACTTTTTTGTAAAAATATCCACTAAATGAGGGAATAATATGTGTGAGGGTACCCCTGGAGAGTTCCAAATGTGTGTGGGTAGAATATACATCCCACGGGGGTAAAATTGAAAAAAGTTGAAAAAAATATTTTTGGGGACTTAGTCATTTTTCCGGCGTTTATCAGACTTTCAGATAGGGGAAATGTTAGTGAGCGTTCCGATTTCAGTTCCAGAGCGATTCGCCCAATGAGTCCTTGATATTTAGTCGTTTTCAGCCAATTTTCTGGATTTTTGAAAATTTCACTTTTTTGTAAAAATATCCACTAAATGAGCGAATAATATGTGTGAGGGTACCCCAAATGTGTGTGGGTAGAACACACATCCCACGGGGGTAAAATTGAAAAAAGTTGAAATCATTTTTTTTTGGACTTAGTCATTTTTCCGGCGTTTATCAGACTTTCAGATAAGGGAAATGTCAGTGAGCGTCCCGATTTCAGTTCCAGAGCGATTCGCCCAATGAGTCCTTGATATTTAGTCGTTTTCAGCCAATTTTCTGGATTTTTGAAAATTTCACTTTTTTGTAAAAATATCCACTAAATGAGGGAATAATATGTGTGAGGGTACCCCAGGAGAGTTCCAAATGTGTGTGGGTAGAATATATATCTCACGGGGGTAAAATTGAAAAAAGTTGAAGAAATTTTTTTTTGGACTTAGTCATTTTTCCGGCGTTTATCAGACTTTCAGATAAGGGAAATGTCAGTGAGCGTTCCGATTTCAGTTCCAGAGCGATTCGCCCAATGAGTGCTTGATATTTAGTCATTTTCAGCCAATTTTCTGGATTCTTGAAAATTTCACTTTTTTGTAAAAATATCCACTAAATGAGGGAATAATATGTGTGAGGGTACCCCTGGAGAGTTCCAAATGTGTGTGGGTAGAATATACATCCCACGGGGGTAAAATTGAAAACAGTTGAAAAAATTTTTTTTTGGGACTTAGTCATTTTTCCGGCGTTTATCAAACTTTCAGATAGGGGAAATGTTAGTGAGCGTTCCGATTTCAGTTCCAGAGCGATTCGCCCAATGAGTCCTTGATATTTAGTCGTTTTTAGAGAATTTTCTGGATTTTTGAAAATTTCACTTTTTTGTAAAAATATCCACTAAATGAGCGAATAATATGTGTGAGGGTACCCCAAATGTGTGTGGGTAGAATATACATCCCACGGGGGTAAAATTGAAAAAAGTTGAAAAAATTTTTGTTTTTGGGACTTAGTCATTTTTCCGACGTTTATCAGACTTTCAGATAGGGGAAATGTCAGTGAGCGTTCTGATTTCAGTTCCAGAGCGATTCGCCCAATGACTCCTTGATATTTAGTCGTTTTCAGCCAATTTTCTGGATTTTTGAAAATTTCACTTTTTTGTAAAAATATCCACTAAATGAGGGAATAATATGTGTGAGGGTACCCCTGGAGAGTTCGAAATGTGTGTGGGTAGAATATACATCCCACGGGGGTAAAATTGAAAAAAGTTGAAAAAAAATTTTTTTGGGACTTAGTCATTTTTCTGGCGTTAATCAGACTTTCAGATAGGGGAAATGTCAGTGAGCGTTCCGATTTCAGTTCCAGAGCGATTCGCCCAATGAGTCCTTGATATTTAGTCGTTTTCAGCCAAGTTTCTGGATTTTTGAAAATTTCACTTTTTTGTGAAAATATCCACTAAATGAGGGAATAATATGTGTGAGGGTACCCCAGGAGAGTTCCAAATGTGTGTGGGTAGAATATACATCCCACGGGGGTAAAATTGCAAAAAATTGAAAAAATTTTTTTTTTGGACTTAGTCATTTTTCCGACGTTTATCAGACTTTCAGATATGGGAAATGTCAGTGAGCGTTCCGAGGAGATAATTTGGGAGGAGTCCTGAGGAGATAATTTGCATATTCCCACTGCATTTTGGGGTAAGTGAAGAGTCTCCGCGAGCTCAAAGAACACTGGAGTTTGGCGGTTGGAGCTGAAAAGAGGACATCGGTAAACCGCGCGCCTACCGGTGCACGCATTTTGAAGCTTTTTTTTAAGCTTTTTTCACTGTTTTCAGAACATTAACAATAAGAACATGGAGGAGTCCAGGAGCCATTTGGTGAGCTGCATATCCTGCTACATGTTCACAGACTTGCCAGTGTAAAAGCCAAACTTCACATGCCAGAAATGCAAGCTTGTGTCCCTGTTAGAGGAAAAGTTGCGAAATCTATAAGAGAGGTTAACTACCTTGAAAATCATTAAGGAAGGTGAAGAGTTCTTAGACAGAGCAGAATTATCTCTTCATGATTCAGAAAGAGAAGAAATTCGAACTGCACCTGACGAAACAGAGGAATGGAAGCATGTGACCCAGAGAAGCAGGAGGACCGAGAGGCAGTCAGCACCCATACTGCTCAGGAACCAGTACCAGGCTCTCTCGCAGGAGAAACATGAAGAAATACAGCAAAATAAGACTTTGCCAGCAATGAATAACCTTGTAAGCCCTCAGAATCCTCCTGGATGGAGAAAGAAGAATGTTGTGAAGAAAAAACGGAGAGTGGTGGTCATGGGGGATTCCCTGTTAAGAGGAACAGAGGCCGCTATCTGCAGACCAGACATAACCTCAAGAGAAATGTGCTGTCTTTCAGGAGCAAAAATTAAAGATGTGTCTGACAGGATATCAAGACTCTTCAGACCTACAGATCACTACCCATTCCTGCTAATACATGTGGGGACAAATGACACCGCAAGAAAGGACCTGGAAACCATCTGCAGTGACTTTGAAGACTTAGGCAAGAAAGTGAAAGAATTGGGAGCGCAGGTGGTCTTCTCATCCATCCTCCCAGTGGATGGCCATGGAACAATGAGGTGGAATAAGATTCTACAGGTGAACAACTGGCTACGTTGATGGTGCCGTCAACAAGGATTTGGATTTCTGGATCACGGAATGAATTACCTATACGATGGACTACTTGGTAGAGATGGGGTGCACCTTACGAAGACTGGAAAACATGTATTTGGAAGTCGTCTTGCTACACTCATCAGAAGAGCTTTAAACTAGAACAATGTGGGAAGGGAAGCAAAAGGCCAGAAAAAGCCATACAGCTGACAAATACTATTGAGATCTCTGCTACTGGAAGTGGAAAGGAAAAACAAAGACAAAACAATTTAAATAATAAAAATATGGGAGGAAGAGAAACCAATCACAAACTAAAATGTTTTTATACAAATGCACAAAGCATGGGCAACAAACAAGGAGAATTGGAACTGCTAATGCAGGAAAAGGAATATGATGTCATTGGAATCACTGAAACTTGGTGGGACGATACACATGATTGGAATAAAAGGCTAAAAGGATACAGCTTATTTGCAAGAAACAGACTTGATAAACGAGGAGGAGGTGTTGCATTGTATGTTAGAAAAGCGTATATCTGCACAGAGATTGAAGCTTCAGAGACTGGGAGTTCTGTGGAAACTGTTTGGGTAAGAATACAAGGAGAGAACAACGGAAAGGACACCATTGTAGGCATTTACTACAGGCCACCTGGGCAAGCTGAAGATATGGATGAACTCTTTATGTATCAAATGAGTTCTCCAAAAAATATGACGTAGTGGTCATGGGAGATTTCAACTATCCAGACATTTGTTGGGAATCTCTCTCAAGTAAAACTAACAGGTCAAGCAAATTCTTATCCTCTCTTGCTGACAACTTTATCTTCCAAAAGGTAGGGGAGAAAACAAGGGGATCTGCTACTTTGGATCTAATCCTTATAAACAGGGAGGAAATGGTTGAGGAGGTAAAGGTGGCTGGGACCCTAGGAGGCAGCGATCATGCTATTATAGAATTTTGGATAACTAGAGGAGGAAGACATGTGAAGACTCAAACTTCAAGGTTAGATTTTAGAAAGGCAGATTTTAAGAGACTCAGAAAGAGAATAGGAGGGATCCAATGGCTGGATGTCCTTAAGGACAAAAATGTCCAGGAAGGATGGGAAATTTTTAAAAATGAGATTCTCAAAGCACAATCGTTAACAATCCCGAAAAGTAGGAAGAATGGGAAGCATTTAAGGAAACCAGGATGGATGAACACAGAACTTAAACACATGCTAAAAAGAAAGAAAGAAATGTTTATTAAATGGAAAGAGGGAGGCATTTCTAAAGAAGATTATAATGCAGTCTGCAGATCCTGCAGGGCACGTATCAGGTTAGCTAAAGCTGACAATGAATTAAGGCTTGCAAGAGATGTCAAAAGCAATAAAAAAGGATTTTGGGGGTATGTCAAAAGTAAAAGAAAAGTCAAAGATGCTATAGGATTTTTACAGGATGAAAATGGAGAAATGGTAAGAGAGGATGTTGAGAAGGCCAAACTTTTTAATTCCTATTTTGCATCTGTTTTCTCTCAGAAAGAAAATGTAACATCAACTGATCTTCACTGTCCTTTTAAAGGAATAGAGGAATCCAAGTTATCTGTAAACAGAAAGATTGTGAGGGAATATTTAGCTAACATAAATGAGTTCAAGTCTCCAGGTCCAGATGAATTACACCCCAGAGTACTGAAGGAGATCGTAGAAGAAATTTTAGAACCACTCTCCATAATCTTTGAAAATTCTTGGAGAACAGGAGAAGTCCCAGAAGACTGGAGAAGAGCAAATGTTGTTCCTATCTTCAAAAAGGGGAAGAAGGTGGACCCTGGGAACTATAGGCCGGTGAGTCTGACTTCTATACCAGGAAAGATCTTTGAACAAATTATTAAACAACATGTATGTAAGTACCTGGATAAGAATGAAGTGATTAACCAGAGTCAGCATGGGTTTGTAACTAACAAGTCATGTCAGACTAACTTAATTTCCTTCTATGACAGAATCACTGACTGGGTGGATCAGGGAAATGCTGTAGATATAGTATATCTTGACTTCAGCAAAGCATTTGACAAAGTATCTCACACCATCCTTATTGAAAAAATGACCAAGTATGCAATGGACCAGGCAACTGTTAGGTGGATTCATAACTGGCTTAGTGATCGGACTCAAAGGGTGGTTGTAAATGGCTTCACATCCAGCTGGATGAATGTCTCAAGTGGGGTACCACAGGGCTCCGTCCTGGGACCTGTATTGTTCAACATCTTTATCAATGATTTAGATGAAGGAATTGAGGGTAAACTGATTAAATTTCCTGATGACACAAAGCTAGGAGGGATAGCTAATACTAGAGAAGAGAGAGAGAGGATTCAAAAAGACCTAAATAAACTGGAGCAGTGGGCAGCAACCAACAGAATGGTTTTTAACAGGGAAAAATGCAAAGTACTACATCTGGGCAATAAAAATGAAAAAAGCATATACAGAATGGGTGGAATAGAGCTAAGCAACAGTACATGTGAAAAAGATTAGGTATACTAATAGATCATAGACTGAACATGAGTCAACAGTGTGATGCAGCAGCAAAAAAGGCAAATACAATTCTGGGATGTATTAACAGAAGCATACAGTCTAGATCACGTGAAGTCATTATCGGTCTTTACTCCTCTTTGGTCAGACCTCATCTGGAATACTGTGTACAGTTTTGGGCACCACATTTTAAAAAAGACATAGACAAACTGGAGCAAGTTCAGAGAAGAGCGACCAGAATGGTGACTGGTCTGCAAACCATGTCCTATGAGGAACGGTTGCAGGATTTGGGAATGTTTAGCTTGCAAAAAAGAAGACTGAGAGGAGACTTAATAGCTGTCTACAAATATGTCAAGGGCTGTCACATTGTAGAAGGATCATCTTTATTCTCATTTGCACAAGGAAAGACTAGAAGCAATTGGATGAAACTAAATGGGAGGAGACACAGATTAGATATTAGAAAAAACTTTTTGACAGTTAGGGTGATTAATGAGTGGAACAGGCTGCCACGAGAGGTGGTGAGTTCCCCTTCAATGGACGTCTTCAAACAGAGGCTGGACAGACATCTGTCTGAGATGATCTAGTGAATCCTGCTTTGAGCAGGGGGTTGGACCAGATGACCCAGGAGGTCCCTTCCAACTCTACCATTCTATGATTCTATGATTCTATTCTATGATTCTATGATTTCAGTTCCAGAGCGATTCGCCCAATGAGTCCTTGATATTTAGTCGTTTTCAGCCAATTTTCTGGATTTTTGAAAATTTCACTTTTTTGTGAAAATATCCACTAAATTAGGGAATAATATGTGTGAGGGTACCCCAGGAGAGTTCCAAATGTGTGTGGGTAGAATATATATCCCACGGGGGTAAACCTGAAAAAAATTGAAAAATTTTTTTTTTTGGACTTCGTCATTTTTCCGGCGTTTATCAGACTTTCAGATAGGGGAAATGTCAGTGAGCGTTCCGATTTCAGTTCCAGAGCGATTCGCCCAATGAGTCCTTGATATTTAGTCGTTTTCAGCCAAGTTTGTGGATTTTTGAAAATTTCACTTTTTTGTGAAAATATCCACTAAATGAGGGAATAATATGTGTGAGGGTACCCCAGGAGAGTTCCAAATGAGTGTGCGAAGAATATATATCCCACGGGGGTAAAATTGAAAAAAGGTGAAAAAAAATTTTTTGGGGAAATAGTCAATTTTCCGGCGTTTATCAGACTTTCAGATAGGGGAAATGTCAGTGAGCGTTCCGATTTCAGTTCCAGAGCGATTCGCCCAATGAGTCCTTGATATTTAGTCGTTTTCAGCCAATATTTTGGATTTTTGAAAATTTCACTTTTTTGTGAAAATATCCACTAAATTAGGGAATAATATGTGTGAGGGTACCCCAGGAGAGTTCCAAATGTGTGTGGGTAGAATATACATCCCACGGAGGTAAAATTGAAAAAAGTTGAAAAAAATTTTTTTGGGGACTTAGTCATTTTCCGGCGTTTATCAGACTTTCAGATAGGGGAAATGTCAGTGAGCGTTCCGATTTCAGTTCCAGAGCGATTTGCCCAATGAGTCCTTGATGTTTAGTCGTTTTCAGCCAATATTTTGGATTTTTGAAAATTTCACTTTTTTGTGAAAATATCCACTAAATGAGGGAATAATATGTGTGAGGGTACCCCAGGAGAGTTCCAAATGTGTGTGGGTAGAATATATATCCCACGGGGGTAAAATTGAAAAAAGGTGAAAATTTTTTTTTTCGGACTTAGTCATTTTTCCGGCGTTTATCAGACTTTCAGATAAGGGAAATGTCAGTGAGCGTTCAGATTTCAGTTCCAGAGCGATTCGCCCAATGAGTCCTTGATATTTAGTCGTTTTCAGCCAATTTTCTGGATTTTTTAAAATTTCACTTTTTTGTGAAAATATCCACTAAATTAGGGAATAATATGTGTGAGGGTACCCCAGGAGAGTTCCAAATGTGTGTGGGTAGAATATATATCCCACGGGGGTAAAATTGAAAAAAGGTGAAAAAAATTTTTTTTGGGACTTAGTCATTTTTCCGGCGTTTATCAGAATTTCAGATAGGGCAAATGTCAGTGAGCATTCCGATTTCAGTTCCAGAGCGATTCGCCCAATGAGTCCTTGATATTTAGTCGTTTTCTGCCAATATTTTGGATTTTTGAAAATTTCACTTTTTTGTGAAAATATCCACTAAATTAGGGAATAATATGTGTGAAGGTACCCCAGGAGAGTTCCAAATGTGTGTGTGTAGAATATACATCCCACGGGGGTAAAATTGCAAAAAGTTTAAAAAAAATTTTTTTGGGACTTAGTCATTTTTCCGGCGTTTGTCAGACTTTCATATAAGGTAAATGTCAGTGAGCGTTCCCATTTCAGTTCCAGAGCGATTCGCCCAATGAGTCCTTGATATTTAGTCGTTTTCAGCCAATATTTTGGATTTTTGAAAATTTCACTTTTTTGTGAAAATATCCACTAAATGAGGGAATAATATGTGTGAGGGTACCCCAGGAGAGTTCCAAATGTGTGTGGGTAGATTATATATCCCACAGGGGTAAAACTGAAAAAAATTGAAAAATTTTTTTTTTTGGACTTCGTCATTTTTCCGGCGTTTATCAGACTTTCAGATAGGGGAAATGTCAGTGAGCGTTCCGATTTCAGTTCCACAGCGATTTGCCCTTGATGTCCTTGATGTTTAGTCGTTTTCAGCCAATATTTAGGATTTTTGAAAATTTCACTTTTTTGTGAAAATATCCACTAAATGAGGGAAAAATATGTGTGAGGGTGCCCCAGGAGAGTTCAAAATGTGTGTGGGTAGAATATATATCCCACGGGGGTAAAACTGAAAAAAATTGAACAATTTTTTTGTGGGACTTCGTCATTTTTCCGACGTTTATCAGACTTTCAGATAGGGGAAATGTCAGTGAGCGTTCCGATTTCAGTTCCAGAGCGATTCGCCCAATGAGTCCTTGATATTTAGTCGTTTTCAGCCAATATTTTGGATTTTTGAAAATTTCACTTTTTTGTGAAAATATCCACTAAATTAGGGAATAATATGTGTGAGGGTCCCCCAGGAGAGTTCCAAATGTGTGTGGGTACAATATACATCCCACGGAGGTAAAATTGAAAAAAGTTGAAAAAAATTTTTTGGGGGACTTAGTCATTTTCCGGCGTTTATCAGACTTTCTGATAAGCGAAATGTCAGTGAGCGTTCCGATTTCAGTTCCAAAGTGATTCGCCCAATGAGTCCTTGATATTTAGTCGTTTTCAGCCAATCTTCTGGATTTTTGAAAATTTCACTTTTTTGTGAAAATATCCACTAAATTAGGGAATAATATGTGTGAAGGTACCCCAGGAGAGTTCCAAATGTGTGTGGGTAGAATATACATCCCACGGGGGTAAAATTGCAAAAAGTTTAAAAAAAATTTTTTTTGGACTTAGTCATTTTTCCGGCGTTTGTCAGACTTTCATATAAGGTAAATGTCAGTGAGCGTTCCGATTTCAGTTCCAGAGCGATTCGCCCAATGAGTCCTTGATATTTAGTCGTTTTCAGCCAATATTTTGGATTTTTGAAAATTTCACTTTTTTGTGAAAATATCCACTAAATGAGGGAATAATATGTGTGAGGGTACCCCAGGAGAGTTCCAAATGTGTGTGGGTAGATTATATATCCCACAGGGGTAAAACTGAAAAAAATTGAAAAATTTTTTTTTTTGGACTTCGTCATTTTTCCGGCGTTTATCAGACTTTCAGATAGGGGAAATGTCAGTGAGCGTTCCGATTTCAGTTCCACAGCGATTTGCCCAATGAGTCCTTGATGTTTAGTCGTTTTCAGCCAATATTTAGGATTTTTGAAAATTTCACTTTTTTGTGAAAATATCCACTAAATGAGGGAAAAATATTTGTGAGGGTACCCCAGGAGAGTTCAAAATGTATGTAGGTAGAATATATATCCCACGGGGGTAAAACTGAAAAAAATTGAACAATTTTTTTGTGGGACTTCGTCATTTTTCCGACGTTTATCAGACTTTCAGATAGGGGAAATGTCAGTGAGCGTTCCGATTTCAGTTCCAGAGCGATTCGCCCAATGAGTCCTTGATATTTAGTCGTTTTCAGCCAATATTTTGGATTTTTGAAAATTTCACTTTTTTGTGAAAATATCCACTAAATTAGGGAATAATATGTGTGAGGGTCCCCCAGGAGAGTTCCAAATGTGTGTCGGTACAATATACATCCCACGGGGGTAAAATTGAAAAAAGGTGAAAATTTTTTTTTTGGACTTAGTCATTTTTCCTGCGTTTATCAAACTTTCAGATAGGGGAAATGTCAGTGAGCGTTCCGATTTCAGTTCCAGAGCGATTTGCACAATGATTCCATGATATTTAGTCGTTTTCAGCCAATTTTCTGGATTTTTGAAAATTTCACTTTTTTGGGAAAATATCCACTAAATGAGGGAATAATATGTGTGAGGGTACCCCAGGAGAGTTCCAAATGTGTGTGGGTAGAATATATATCCCACGGGGTAAAATTGAAAAAAATTGAAAAAAATTGAAAAAAATTTTTTTTTTTGGACTTAGTCATTTATCCGACGTTTATCAGACTTTCAGATAGGGGAAATGTCAGTGAGCGTTCCGATTTCAGTTCCAGAGCGATTCACCCAATGAGTCCTTGATATTTAGTCGTTTTCAGCCAATTTTCTGGATTTTTGAAAATTTCACTTTTTTGTGAAAATATCCACTAAATTAGGGAATAATATGTGTGAGGGTACCCCAGGAGAGTTCCAAATGTGTGTGGGTAGAATATATATCCCACGGGGGTAAAACTGAAAAAAATTGAAAAATTTCTTTTTTTGGACTTAGTCATTTTTCCGGCGTTTATCAGACTTTCAGATAGGGGAAATGTCAGTGAGCGTTCCGATTTCAGTTCCAGAGCGATTCTCACAATGAGTCCTTGATATTTAGTCGTTTTCAGCCAATTTTCTAGATTTTTGAAAATTTCACTTTTTTGTGAAAATATTCACTAAATGAGGGAATAATATGTGTTAGGGTACCCCAGGAGAGTTCCAAATGTGTGTGGGTAGAATATACATCCCACGGGGGTAAAATTGAAAAAAGTTGAAAACATTTTTTTTTGGACTTAGTCATTTATCCGACGTTTATCAGACTTTCAGATAGGGGAAATGTCAGTGAGCGTTCCGATTTGAGTTCCAGAGCGATTCGCCCAATGAGTCCTTGATATTTAATCGTTTTCAGCCAATATTTTAGATTTTTGAAAATTTTACTTTTTTGGGAAAATATCCACTAAATGAGGGAATAATATGTGTGAGGGTACCCCAGGAGAGTTCCAAATGTGTGTGGGTAGAATATATATCCCACGGGGAAAAATTGAAAAAAATTGAAAACAATTTTTTTTTTTGGACTTAGTCATTTATCCGACGTTTATCAGACTTTCAGATAGGGGAAATGTCAGTGAGCGTTCCGATTTCAGTTCCAGAGCGATTCGCCCAATGAGTCCTTGATATTTAGTCGTTTTCAGCCAATTTTCTGGATTTTTGAAAATTTCACTTTTTTGTGAAAATATCCACTAAATTAGGGAATAATATGTGTGAGGGTACCCCAGGAGAGTTCCAAATGTGTGTGGGTAGAATATACATCCCACAGGGGTAAAATTGCAAAAAGTTTAAAAAATTTTTTTGTTGTACTTAGTCATTTTTCCAGGGTTTATCAGACTTTCAGATAGGGGAAATGTCAGTGAGCATTCCGATTTCAGTTCCAGAGCGATTCGCCCAATGAGTCCTTGATATTTAGTCGTTTTCAGCCAATATTTTGGATTTTTGAAAATTTCACTTTTTTGGGAAAATATCCACTAAATGAGGGAATAATATGTGTGAGGGTACCCCAGGAGAGTTCCAAATGTGTGTGGGTAGAATATATATCCCACGGGGGTAAAATTGAAAAAAATTGAAAAAATTTTTTTTTTGGACATAGTCATTTTTCCTGCATTTATCAAACTTTCAGATAGGGGAAATGTCAGTGAGCGTTCAGATTTCAGTTCCAGAGCGATTCGCCCAATGAGTCCTTGATATTTAGTCGTTTTCAGCCAATATTTTAGATTTTTGAAAATTTTACTTTTTTGTTAAAATATTCACTAAATGAGGGAATAATATGTGTGAGGGTACCCCAGGAGAGTTCCAAATGTGTGTGGGTAGAATATATATCCCACGGGGTAAAATTGAAACAAATTGAAAAAAATTGAAAAAAATTTTTTTTTTTGGACTTAGTCATTTATCCGACGTTTAACAGACTTTCAGATAGGGGAAATGTCAGTGAGCGTTCCGATTTCAGTTCCAGAGCGATTCGCCCAATGAGTCCTTGATATTTAGTCGTTTTCAGCCAATTTTCTGGATTTTTGAAAATTTCACTTTTTTGTAAAAATATCCACTAAATGAGGGAATAATATGTGTGAGGGTACCCCAGGAGAGTTCCAAATGTGTGTGGGTAGAATATACATCCCACGGGGGTAAAATTGCAAAAAGTTTAAAAATTTTTTTTTTGGACTTAGTCATTTTTCCGGCGTTTATCAGACTTTCAGATAGGGGAAATGTCAGTGAGCGTTCCGATTCGAGTTCCAGAGCGATTCGCCGAATGAGTCCTTGATATTTAATCGTTTTCAGCCAATATTTTAGATTTTTGAAAATTTTACTTTTTTGGGAAAATATCCACTAAATGAGGGAATAATATGTGTGAGGGTACCCCAGGAGAGTTCCAAATGTGTGTGGGTAGAATATATATCCCACGGGGTAAAATTGAAAAAAATTGAAAACAATTTTTTTTTTTTGGACTTAGTCATTTATCCGACGTTTATCAGACTTTCAGATAGGGGAAATGTCAGTGAGCGTTCCGATTTCAGTTCCAGAGCGATTCGCCCAATGAGTCCTTGATATTTAGTCGTTTTCAGCCAATTTTCTGGATTTTTGAAAATTTCACTTTTTGTGAAAATATCCACTAAATTAGGGAATAATATGTGTGAGGGTACCCCAGGAGAGTTCCAAATGTGTGTGGGTAGAATATATATCCCACAGGGGTAAAACTGAAAAAAATTTAAAAATTTCTTTTTTTGGACTTAGTCATTTTTCCGGCGTTTATCAGACTTTCAGATAGGGGAAATGTCAGTGAGCGTTCCGATTTCAGTTCCAGAGCGATTCGCACAATGAGTCCTTGATATTTAGTCGTTTTCAGCCAATTTTCTAGATTTTTGAAAATTTCACTTTTTTGTGAAATTATTCACTAAATGAGGGAATAATATGTGTGAGGGTACCCCAGGAGAGTTCCAAATGTGTGTGGGTAGAATATACATCCCACAGGGGCAAAATTGCAAAAAGTTTAAAAAAATTTTTTTTTGGACTTAGTCATTTTTCCAGGGTTTATCAGACTTTCAGATAGGGGAAATGTCAGTGAGCATTCCGATTTCAGTTCCAGAGCGATTCGCCCAATGAGTCCTTGACATTTAGTCGTTTTCAGCCAATATTTTGGATTTTTGAAAATTTCACTTTTTTGGGAAAATATCCACTAAATGAGGGAATAATATGTGTGAGGGTACCCCAGGAGAGTTCCAAATGTGTGTGGGTAGAATATACATCCCACGGGGGTAAAATTGAAAAAAGTTGAAAACATTTTTTTTTGGACTTAGTCATTTATCCGACGTTTATCAGACTTTCAGATAGGGGAAATGTCAGTGAGCGTTCCGATTTCAGTTCCAGAGCGATTCGCCCAATGAGTCCTTGATATTTAGTCGTTTTCAGCCAATTTTCTGGATTTTTGAAAATTTCACTTTTTTGTAAAAATATCCACTAAATGAGGGAATAATATGTGTGAGGGTACCCCAGGAGAGTTCCAAATGTGTGTGGGTAGAATATTCATCCCACGGGGGTAAAATTGCAAAAAGTTAAAAAAATTTTTTTTTGGACTTAGTCATTTTTCCAGGGTTTATCAGACTTTCAGATACGGGAAATGTCAGTGAGCGTTCCGATTTCAGTTCCAGAGTGATTCGCCCAATGAGTCCTTGATATTTAGTCGTTTTCAGCCAATATTTTAGATTTTTGAAAATTTTACTTTTTTCGGAAAATATCCACTAAATGAGGGAATAATATGTGTGAGGGTACCCCAGGAGAGTTCCAAATGTGTGTGGGTAGAATATATATCCCACGGGGTAAAATTGAAAAAAATTGAAAAAAATTGAAAAAAATTTTTTTTTTTGGACTTAGTCATTTATCCGCTCTTTATCAGACTTTCAGATAGGGGAAATGTCAGTGAGCGTTCCGATTTCAGTTCCAGAGCGATTCACCCAATGAGTCCTTGATATTTAGTCGTTTTCAGCCAATTTTCTGGATTTTTGAAAACTTCACTTTTTTGTGAAAATATCCACTAAATTAGGGAATAATATGTGTGAGGGTACCCCAGGAGAGTTCCAAATGTGTGTGGGTAGAATATATATCCCACGGGGGTAAAACTGAAAAAAATTGAAAAATTTCTTTTTTTGGACTTAGTCATTTTTCCGGCGTTTATCAGACTTTCAGATAGGGGAAATGTCAGTGAGCGTTCCGATTTCAGTTCCAGAGCGATTCGCACAATGAGTCCTTGATATTTAGTCGTTTTCAGCCAATTTTCTAGATTTTTGAAAATTTCACTTTTTTGTGAAAATATTCACTAAATGAGGGAATAATATGTGTGAGGGTACCCCAGGAGAGTTCCAAATGTGTGTGGGTAGAATATACATCCCACGGGGGTAAAATTGAAAAAAGTTGAAAACATTTTTTTTTGGACTTAGTCATTTATCCGACGTTTATCAGACTTTCAGATAGGGGAAATATCAGTGAGCGTTCCGATTTCAGTTCCAGAGCAATTCGCACAATGAGTCCTTGATATTTAGTCGTTTTCAGCCAATTTTCTGGATTTTTGAAAATTTCACTTTTTTGTGAAAATATCCTCTAAATTAGGGAATAATATGTGTGAGGGTACCCCAGGAGAGTTCCAAATGTGTGTGGGTAGAATATATATCCCACGGGGGTAAAACTGAAAAAAATTGAAAATTTTTTTTTTTTGGACTTAGTCATTTTTCCGGCGTTTATCAGACTTTCAGATAGGGGAAATGTCAGTGAGCGTTCCGATTTCAGTTCCAGAGCGATTCGCACAATGGGTCCTTGATATTTAGTCGTTTTCAGCCAATTTTCTGGATTTTTGAAAATTTCACTTTTTTGTTAAAATATTCACTAAATGAGGGAATAATATGTGTGAGGGTACCCCAGGAGAGTTCCAAATGTGTGTGGGTAGAATATACATCGCACTGGGGTAAAATTGCAAAAAGTTTAAAAAATTTTTTTTTGGACTTAGTCATTTTTCCAGGGTTTATCAGACTTTCAGATAGGGGAAATGTCAGTGAGCGTTCCGATTTCAGTTCCAGAGCGATTCGCCCAATGAGTCCTTGATATTTAATCGTTTTCAGCCAATATTTTAGATTTTTGAAAATTTTACTTTTTTGGAAAAATATCCACTAAATGAGGGAATAATATGTGTGAGGGTACCCCAGGAGAGTTCCAAATGTGTGTGGGTAGAATGTATATCCCACGGGGTAAAATTGAAAAAAATTGAAAACAATTTTTTTTTTTGGACTTAGTCATTTATCCGACGTTTATCAGACTTTCAGATAGGGGAAATGTCAGTGAGCGTTCCGATTTCAGTTCCAGAGCGATTCGCCCTATGAGTCCTTGATATTTAGTCGTTTTCAGCCAATTTTCTGGATTTTTGAAAATTTCACTTTTTTGTGAAAATATCCACTAAATTAGGGAATAATATGTGTGAGGGTACCCCAGGAGAGTTCCAAATGTGTGTGGGTAGAATATATATCCCACGGGGGTAAAACTGAAAAAAATTGAAAAATTTCTTTTTTTGGACTTAGTCATTTTTCCGGCGTTTATCAGACTTTCAGATAGGGGAAATGTCAGTGAGCGTTCCGATTTCAGCTCCAGAGCGATTCGCCCTATGAGTCCTTGATATTTAGTCGTTTTCAGCCAATATTTTGGATTTTTGAAAATTTCACTTTTTTTGTGAAAATATCCTCTAAATGAGGGATTAATATGTGTGAGGGTACCCCAGGAGAGTTCCAAATGTGTGTGGGTAGAATATATATCCCACGGGGGTAAAACTGAAAAAAGTTGAAAACATTTTTTTTTTGGACTTAGTCATTTTTCCAGGGTTTATCAGACTTTCAGATAGGGGAAATGTCAGTGAGCGTTCCGATTTCAGTTCCAGAGCCATTCGCCCAATGAGTCCTTGATATTTAATCGTTTTCAGCCAATATTTTAGATTTTTGAAAATTTTACTTTTTTGGGAAAATATCCACTAAATGAGGGAATGATATGTGTGAGGGTACCCCAGGAGAGTTCCAAATGTGTGTGGGTAGAATATATATCCCACGGGGTAAAATTGAAAAAAATTGAAAACAATTTTTTTTTTTGGACTTAGTCATTTATCCGACGTTTATCAGACTTTCAGATAGGGGAAATGTCAGTGAGCGTTCCGATTTCAGTTCCAGAGCGATTCGCCCAATGAGTCCTTGATATTTAGTCGTTTTCAGCCAATTTTCTGGATTTTTGAAAATTTCACTTTTTTGTGAAAATATCCACTAAATTAGGGAATAATATGTGTGAGGGTACCCCAGGAGAGTTCCAAATGTGTGTGGGTAGAATATATATCCCACGGGGGTAAAACTGAAAAAAATTGAAAAATTTCTTTTTTTGGACTTAGTCATTTTTCCGGCGTTTATCAGACTTTCAGATAGGGGAAATGTCAGTGAGCGTTCCGATTTCAGCTCCAGAGCGATTCGCCCTATGAGTCCTTGATATTTAGTCGTTTTCAGCCAATATTTTGGATTTTTGAAAATTTCACTTTTTTGTGAAAATATCCTCTAAATGAGGGATTAATATGTGTGAGGGTACCCCAGGAGAGTTCCAAATGTGTGTGGGTAGAATATATATCCCACGGGGGTAAAACTGAAAAAAGTTGAAAACATTTTTTTTTTTGGACTTAGTCATTTTTCCGGCGTTTATCAGACTTTCAGATAAGGGAAATGTGAGTGAGCGTTCCGATTTCAGTTCCAGAGCGATTCGCCCAATGAGTCCTTGATATTTAGTCGTTTTCAGCCAATTTTCTGGATTTTTGAAAATTTCACTTTTTTGTGAAAATATCCACTAAATTAGGGAATAATATGTGTGAGGGTACCCCAGGAGAGTTCCAAATGTGTGTGGGTAGAATATATATCCCACGGTGGTAAAACTGAAAAAAATTGAAAAATTTCTTTTTTTGGACTTAGTCATTTATCCGACGTTTATCAGATTTTCAGATAGGGGAAATGTCAGTGAGCGTTCCGATTTCAGTTCCAGAGCGATTCGCCCAATGAGTCCTTGATATTTAGTCGTTTTCAGCCAATTTTCTGGATTTTTGAAAATTTCACTTTTTTGTGAAAATATCCACTAAATTAGGGAATAATATGTGTGAGGGTACCCCAGGAGAGTTCCAAATGTGTGTGGGTAGAATATATATCCCACGGGGGTAAAACTGAAAAAAATTGAAAAATTTCTTTTTTTGGACTTAGTCATTTTTCCGGCGTTTATCAGACTTTCAGATAGGGGAAATGTCAGTGAGCGTTCCGATTTCAGCTCCAGAGCGATTCGCCCTATGAGTCCTTGATATTTAGTCGTTTTCAGCCAATATTTTGGATTTTTGAAAATTTCACTTTTTTGTGAAAATATCCTCTAAATGAGGGATTAATATGTGTGAGGGTACCCCAGGAGAGTTCCAAATGTGTGTGGGTAGAATATATATCCCACGGGGGTAAAACTGAAAAAAGTTGAAAACATTTTTTTTTTGGACTTAGTCATTTTTCCGGCGTTTATCAGACTTTCAGATAAGGGAAATGTGAGTGAGCGTTCCGATTTCAGTTCCAGAGCGATTCGCCCAATGAGTCCTTGATATTTAGTCGTTTTCAGCCAATTTTCTGGATTTTTGAAAATTTCACTTTTTTGTGAAAATATCCACTAAATTAGGGAATAATATGTGTGAGGGTACCCCAGGAGAGTTCCAAATGTGTGTGGGTAGAATATATATCCCACGGGGGTAAAACTGAAAAAAATTGAAAAATTTCTTTTTTTGGACTTAGTCATTTTTCCGGCGTTTATCAGACTTTCAGATAGGGGAAATGTCAGTGAGCGTTCCGATTTCAGCTCCAGAGCGATTCGCCCTATGAGTCCTTGATATTTAGTCGTTTTCAGCCAATTTTCTGGATTTTTGAAAATTTCACTTTTTTGTGAAAATATCCACTAAATGAGGGAATAATATGTGTGAGGGTAACCCAGGAGAGTTCAAAATGAGTGTGGGAAGAATATATATCCCACGGGGCTAAAATTGAAAAAAGGTGAAAAAATTTTTTTTTGGGATTTAGTCATTTTTCCGACATTTATCAGACTTTCAGATAGGGGAAATGTCAGTGAGCGTTCCGATTTCAGTTCCAGAGCGATTCGCCCAATGAGTCCTTGATATTTAGTCGTTTTCAGCCAAGTTTCTGGATTTTTGAAAATTTCACTTTTTTGTGAAAATGTCTCCTAAATGAGGGAATAATATGTGTGAGGGTACTCCAGGAGAGTTAAAAATGTGTGTGGGAAGAATATATATCACACGGGGGTAAAATTGAAAAAAGGTGAAAAAAATTTTTTTTGGGACATAGTCATTTTTCCGGCGTTTATCAGACTTTCAGATAGGGCAAATGTCAGTGAGCGTTCCGATTTCAGTTCCAGAGCGATTCGCCCAATGAGTCCTTGATATTTAGTCGTTTTCAGCCAATTTTCTGGATTTTTGAAAATTTCACTTTTTTGTGAAAATATCCACTAAATTAGGGAATAATATGTGTGAGGGTACCCCAGGAGAGTTCCAAATGTGTGTGGGTAGTATATACATCCCACGGGGGTAGAATTGAAAAAAGTTGAAAATATTTTTTTTTGGACTTAGTCAGTTTTCCGGCTTTTAGCATACTTTCAGATAAGGGAAATGTCAGTGAGCGTTCCGATTTCAGTTCCAGAGCGATTCGCCCAATGAGTTCTTGATATTTAGTTGTTTTCAGCCAAGATTCTGGATTTTTGAAAATTTCACTTTTTTGTGAAAATATCCCCTAAATGAGGGAATAATATGTGTGAGGGTACCCCAGGAGAGTTCAAAATGTGTGTGGGAAGAATATATATCCCACGGGGGTAAAATTGAAAAAAGTTGAACATTTTTTTTTTGTAATTAGTCATTTTTCCGACGTTTATCAGACTTTCAGATAAGGGAAATGTCAGTGAGCGTTCAGATTTCAGTTCCAGACCGATTCGCCCAATGAGTCCTTTATATTTAGTCGTTTTCAGCCAATATTTTGGATTTTTGAAAATTTCACTTTTTTGTGAAAATATCAACTAAATGAGGGAATAACATGTGTGAGGGTACCCCAGGAGAGTTCCAAATGTGTGTGGGTAGAATATATATCCCACGGGGGTAAAATTGAAAAAAGGTGAAAAAAAATTTTTTGGGGACTTAGTCATTTTTCCGGCGTTTATCATACTTTCAGATAGGGCAAATGTCAGTGAGCGTTCCGATTTCAGTACCAGAGCGATTCGCCCAATGAGTCCTTGATATTTAGTCATTTTCAGCCAATATTTTGGATTTTTGAAAATTTCACTTTTTTGTGAAAATATCAACTAAATGAGGGAATAACATGTGTGAGGGTACCCCAGGAGAGTTCCAAATGTGTGTGGGTAGAATATATATCCCACGGGGGTAAAATTGAAAAAAGGTGAAAAATTTTTTTGGGGGGACTTAGTCATTTTTCCGGCGTTTATCAGACTTTTAGATAGGGGAAATGTCAGTGAGCGTTCAGATTTCAGTTCCAGAGCGATTCGCCCAATGAGTCCTTGATATTTAGTCGTTTTCAGCCAATTTTCTGAATTTTTGAAAATTTCACTTTTTTGTAAAAATATCCACTAAATTAGGGAATAATATGTGTGAGGGTACCCCAGGAGAGTTCCAAATGTGTGTGGGTAGAATATATATCCCACGGGGTAAAATTGAAAAAAGGTGAAAAAATTTTTTTTGGGGACTTAGTCATTTTTCCGGCGTTTATCATACTTTCAGATAGGGCAAATGTCAGTGAGCATTCCGATTTCAGTACCAGAGCGATTCGCCCAATGAGTCCTTGATATTTAGTCGTTTTCAGCCAATATTTTGGATTTTTGAAAATTTCACTTTTTTGTGAAAATATCCACTAAATGAGGGAATAATATGTGTAAGGGTACCCCAGGAGAGTTCCAAATGTGTGTGGGTAGAATATATATCCCACAGGGGTAAAATTGAAGAAAGTTGAAAAAATTTTTTTTTGGGACTTAGTCATTTTTCCGGCGTTTATCAGACTTTCAGATAGGGGAAATGTCAGTGAGCGTTCCGATTTCAGTTCCAGAGCGATTCGCCCAATGAGTCCTTGATATTTAGTCGTTTTCAGCCAATTTTCTGGATTTTTGAAAATTTCACTTTTTTGTGAAAATATCCACTAAATTAGGGAATAATATGTGTGAGGGTACCCCAGGAGAGTTCCAAATGTGTGTGGGTAGAATATATATCCCACGGGGGTAAAACTGAAAAAAATTGAAAAATTTCTTTTTTTGGACTTAGTCATTTTTCCGGCGTTTATCAGACTTTCAGATAGGGGAAATGTCAGTGAGCGTTCCGATTTCAGCTCCAGAGCGATTCGCCCTATGAGTCCTTGATATTTCGTCGTTTTCAGCCAATATTTTGGATTTTTGAAAATTTCACTTTTTTGTGAAAATATCCTCTAAATGAGGGATTAATATGTGTGAGGGTACCCCAGGAGAGTTCCAAATGTGTGTGGGTAGAATATATATCCCACGGGGGTAAAACTGAAAAAAATTGAAAAATTTCTTTTTTTGGACTTAGTCATTTTTCCGGCGTTTATCAGACTTTCAGATAGGGGAAATGTCAGTGAGCGTTCCGATTTCAGCTCCAGAGCGATTCGCCCTATGAGTTCTTGATATTTAGTTGTTTTCATCCAAGATTCTGGATTTTTGAAAATTTCACTTTTTTGTGAAAATATCCCCTAAATGAGGGAATAATATGTGTGAGGGTACCCCAGGAGAGTTCAAAATGTGTGTGGGAAGAATATATATCCCACGGGGGTAAAATTGAAAAAGTTGAACATTTTTTTTTTTGTAATTAGTCATTTTTCCGAAGTTTATCAGACTTTCAGATAAGGGAAATGTCAGTGAGCGTTCAGATTTCAGTTCCAGACCGATTCGCCCAATGAGTCCTTTATATTTAGTCGTTTTCAGCCAATATTTTGGATTTTTGAAAATTTCACTTTTTTGTGAAAATATCAACTAAATGAGGGAATAACATGTGTGAGGGTACCCCAGGAGAGTTCCAAATGTGTGTGGGTAGAATATATATCCCACGGGGGTAAAATTGAAAAAAGGTGAAAAAAATTTTTTTGGGGACTTAGTCATTTTTCCGGCGTTTATCATACTTTCAGATAGGGCAAATGTCAGTGAGCATTCCGATTTCAGTACCAGAGCGATTCGCCCAATGAGTCCTTGATATTTAGTCGTTTTCAGCCAATATTTTGGATTTTTTAAAATTTCACTTTTTTGTGAAAATATCCACTAAATTAGGGAATAATATGTGTGAGGGTACCCCAGGAGAGTTCCAAATGTGTGTGGGTAGAATATATATCCCACGGGGGTAAAACTGAAAAAAGTTGAAAACATTTTTTTTTTGGACTTAGTCATTTTTCCGGCGTTTATCAGACTTTCAGATAAGGGAAATGTGAGTGAGCGTACCGATTTCAGTTCCAGAGCGATTCGCCCAATGAGTCCTTGATATTTAGTCGTTTTCAGCCAATTTTCTGGATTTTTGAAAATTTCACTTTTTTGTGAAAATATCCACTAAATGAGGGAATAATATGTGTGAGGGTAACCCAGGAGAGTTCAAAATGAGTGTGGGAAGAATATATATCCCACGGGGCTAAAATTGAAAAAAGGTGAAAAAATTTTTTTTTGGGACTTAGTCATTTTTCCGACATTTATCAGACTTTCAGATAGGGGAAATGTCAGTGAGCGTTCCGATTTCAGTTCCAGAGCGATTCGCCCAATGAGTCCTTGATATTTAGTCGTTTTCAGCCAATTTTCTGGATTTTTGAAAATTTCACTTTTTTGTGAAAATATCCACTAAATGAGGGAATAATATGTGTGAGGGTACCCCAGGAGAGTTCCAAATGTGTGTGGGTAGAATATATATCCCACGGGGGTAAAATTGAAAAAAGGTGAAAAAATTTTTTTTTGGGACCTAGTCAATTTTCCGGCGTTTATCAGACTTTCAGATAGGGGAAATGTCAGTGAGCATTCCGATTTCAGTTCCAGAGCGATTCGCCCAATGAGTCCTTGATATTTAGTCGTTTTCAGCCAATATTTTGGATTTTTGAAAATTTCACTTTTTTGTGAAAATATCTCGTAAATGAGGGAATAATATGTGTGAGGGTACTCCAGGAGAGTTAAAAATGTGTGTGGGAAGAATATATATCACACGGGGGTAAAATTGAAAAAAGGTGAAAAAAAATTTTTTTTGGGACATATTCATTTTTCCGGCGTTTATCAGACTTTCAGATAGGGCAAATGTCAGTGAGCGTTCCGATTTCAGTTCCAGAGCGATTCGCCCAATGAGTCATTGATATTTAGTCGTTTTCAGCCAATTTTCTGGATTTTTGAAAATTTCACTTTTTTGTGAAAATATCCACTAAATTAGGGAATAATATGTGTGAGGGTACCCCAGGAGAGTTCCAAATGTGTGTGGGTAGAATATACATCCCACGGGGGTAGAATTGAAAAAAGTTGAAAACATTTTTTTTTGGACTTAGTCAGTTTTCCGGCTTTTAGCATACTTTCAGATAAGGGAAATGTCAGTGAGCGTTCCGATTTCAGTTCCAGAGCGATTCGCCCAATGAGTTCTTGATATTTAGTTGTTTTCAGCCAAGATTCTGGATTTTTGAAAATTTCACTTTTTTGTGAAAATATCCCCTAAATGAGGGAATAATATGTGTGAGGGTACCCCAGGAGAGTTCAAAATGTGTGTGGGAAGAATATATATCCCACGGGGGTAAAATTGAAAAAAGTTGAACATTTTTTTTTTTGTAATTAGTCATTTTTTCGACGTTTATCAGACTTTCAGATAAGGGAAATGTCAGTGAGCGTTCAGATTTCAGTTCCAGACCGATTCGCCCAATGAGTTCTTGATATTTAGTCGTTTTCAGCCAAGTTTCTGGATTTTTGAAAATTTAACTTTTTTGTGAAAATATCCACTAAATGAGGGAATAATATGTGTGAGGGTACCCAAGGAGAGTTCCAAATGTGTGTGGGTAGAATATATATCTCACGGGGGTAAAATTGAAAAAAGTTGAAAAATATTTTTTTTGGACTTAGTCATTTTTCCAGGGTTTATCAGACTTTCAGATAGGGGAAATGTCAGTGAGCGTTCCGATTTCAGTTCCAGAGCGATTCGCCCAATGAGTCCTTGATATTTAATCGTTTTCAGCCAATATTTTAGATTTTTGAAAATTTTACTTTTTTGGAAAAATATCCACTAAATGAGGGAATAATATGTGTGAGGGTACCCCAGGAGAGTTCCAAATGTGTGTGGGTAGAATGTATATCCCACGGGGTAAAATTGAAAAAAATGAAAACAATTTTTTTTTTTGGACTTAGTCATTTATCCGACGTTTATCAGACTTTCAGATAGGGGAAATGTCAGTGAGCGTTCCGATTTCAGTTCCAGAGCGATTCGCCCAATGAGTCCTTGATATTTAGTCGTTTTCAGCCAATTTTCTGGATTTTTGAAAATTTCACTTTTTTGTGAAAATATCCACTAAATTAGGGAATAATATGTGTGAGGGTACCCCAGGAGAGTTCCAAATGTGTGTGGGTAGAATATATATCCCACGGGGGTAAAACTGAAAAAAATTGAAAAATTTCTTTTTTTGGACTTAGTCATTTTTCCGCCGTTTATCAGACTTTCAGATAGGGGAAATGTCAGTGAGCGTTCCGATTTCAGCTCCAGAGCGATTCGCCCTATGAGTCCTTGATATTTAGTCGTTTTCAGCCAATATTTTGGATTTTTGAAAATTTCACTTTTTTTGTGAAAATATCCTCTAAATGAGGGATTAATATGTGTGAGGGTACCCCAGGAGAGTTCCAAATGTGTGTGGGTAGAATATATATCCCACGGGGGTAAAACTGAAAAAAGTTGAAAACATTTTTTTTTTGGACTTAGTCATTTTTCCAGGGTTTATCAGACTTTCAGATAGGGGAAATGTCAGTGAGCGTTCCGATTTCAGTTCCAGAGCCATTCGCCCAATGAGTCCTTGATATTTAATCGTTTTCAGCCAATATTTTAGATTTTTGAAAATTTTACTTTTTTGGGAAAATATCCACTAAATGAGGGAATGATATGTGTGAGGGTACCCCAGGAGAGTTCCAAATGTGTGTGGGTAGAATATATATCCCACGGGGTAAAATTGAAAAAAATTGAAAACAATTTTTTTTTTTGGACTTAGTCATTTATCCGACGTTTATCAGACTTTCAGATAGGGGAAATGTCAGTGAGCGTTCCGATTTCAGTTCCAGAGCGATTCGCCCAATGAGTCCTTGATATTTAGTCGTTTTCAGCCAATTTTCTGGATTTTTGAAAATTTCACTTTTTTGTGAAAATATCCACTAAATTAGGGAATAATATGTGTGAGGGTACCCCAGGAGAGTTCCAAATGTGTGTGGGTAGAATATATATCCCACGGGGGTAAAACTGAAAAAAATTGAAAAATTTCTTTTTTTGGACTTAGTCATTTTTCCGGCGTTTATCAGACTTTCAGATAGGGGAAATGTCAGTGAGCGTTCCGATTTCAGCTCCAGAGCGATTCGCCCTATGAGTCCTTGATATTTAGTCGTTTTCAGCCAATATTTTGGATTTTTGAAAATTTCACTTTTTTGTGAAAATATCCTCTAAATGAGGGATTAATATGTGTGAGGGTACCCCAGGAGAGTTCAAAATGAGTGTGGGAAGAATATATATCCCACGGGGCTAAAATTGAAAAAAGGTGAAAAAATTTTTTTTTGGGACTTAGTCATTTTTCCGACATTTATCAGACTTTCAGATAGGGGAAATGTCAGTGAGCGTTCCGATTTCAGTTCCAGAGCGATTCGCCCAATGAGTCCTTGATATTTAGTCGTTTTCAGCCAAGTTTCTGGATTTTTGAAAATTTCACTTTTTTGTGAAAATGTCTACTAAATGAGGGAATAATATGTGTGAGGGTACTCCAGGAGAGTTAAAAATGTGTGTGGGAAGAATATATATCACACGGGGGTAAAATTGAAAAAAGTTGAAAACATTTTTTTTTGGACTTAGTCAGTTTTCCGGCTTTTAGCATACTTTCAGATAAGGGAAATGTCAGTGAGCGTTCAGATTTCAGTTCCAGACCGATTCGCCCAATGAGTCCTTTATATTTAGTCGTTTTCAGCCAATATTTTGGATTTTTGAAAATTTCACTTTTTTGTGAAAATATCAACTAAATGAGGGAATAACATGTGTGAGGGTACCCCAGGAGAGTTCCAAATGTGTGTGGGTAGAATATATATCCCACGGGGGTAAAATTGAAAAAAGGTGAAAAAAATTTTTTTGGGGACTTAGTCATTTTTCCGGCGTTTATCATACTTTCAGATAGGGCAAATGTCAGTGAGCGTTCCGATTTCAGTACCAGAGCGATTCGCCCAATGAGTCCTTGATATTTAGTCGTTTTCAGCCAATTTTCTGAATTTTTGAAAATTTCACTTTTTTGTAAAAATATCCACTAAATTAGGGAATAATATGTGTGAGGGTACCCCAGGAGAGTTCCAAATGTGTGTGGGTAGAATATATATCCCACGGGGGTAAAACTGAAAAAAATTGAAAAATTTCTTTTTTTGGACTTAGTCATTTTTCCGGCGTTTATCAGACTTTCAGATAGGGGAAATGTCAGTGAGCGTTCCGATTTCAGCTCCAGAGCGATTCGCCCTATGAGTCCTTGATATTTAGTCGTTTTCAGCCAATATTTTGGATTTTTGAAAATTTCACTTTTTTGTGAAAATATCCTCTAAATGAGGGATTAATATGTGTGAGGGTACCCCAGGAGAGTTCCAAATGTGTGTGGGTAGAATATATATCCCACGGGGGTAAAACTGAAATAAATTGAAAAATTTCTTTTTTTGGACTTAGTCATTTTTCCGGCGTTTATCAGACTTTCAGATAGGGGAAATGTCAGTGAGCGTTCCGATTTCAGCTCCAGAGCGATTCGCCCTATGAGTCCTTGATATTTAGTCGTTTTCAGACAATTTTCTGGATTTTTGAAAATTTCACTTTTTTGTGAAAATATCCACTAAATGAGGGAATAATATGTGTGAGGGTAACCCAGGAGAGTTCAAAATGAGTGTGGGAAGAATATATATCCCACGGGGCTAAAATTGAAAAAAGGTGAAAAAATTTTTTTTTGGGACTTAGTCATTTTTCCGACATTCATCAGACTTTCAGATAGGGGAAATGTCAGTGAGCGTTCCGATTTCAGTTCCAGAGCGATTCGCCCAATGAGTTCTTGATATTTAGTCGTTTTCAGCTAATTTTCTGGATTTTTGAAAATTTCACTTTTTTGTGAAAATATCCCCTAAATGAGGGAATAATATGTGTGAGGGTACCCCAGGAGAGTTCAAAATGTGTGTGGGAAGAATATATATCCCACGGGGGTAAAATTGAAAAAAGTTGAACATTTTTTTTTTTGTAATTAGTCATTTTTCCGAAGTTTATCAGACTTTCAGATAAGGGAAATGTCAGTGAGCGTTCAGATTTCAGTTCCAGAGCGATTCGCCCAATGAGTCCTTGATATTTAGTCGTTTTCAGCCAATTTTCTGAATTTTTGAAAATTTCACTTTTTTGTAAAAATATCCACTAAATTAGGGAATAATATGTGTGAGGGTACCCCAGGAGAGTTCCAAATGTGTGTGGGTAGAATATATATCCCACGGGGGTAAAATTGAAAAAAGGTGAAAAAATTTTTTTTGGGGACTTAGTCATTTTTCCGGCGTTTATCATACTTTCAGATAGGGCAAATGTCAGTGAGCATTCCGATTTCAGTACCAGAGCGATTCGCCCAATGAGTCCTTGATATTTAGTCGTTTTCAGCCAATATTTTGGATTTTTGAAAATTTCACTTTTTTGTGAAAATATCCACTAAATGAGGGAATAATATGTGTGAGGGTAACCCAGGAGAGTTCAAAATGAGTGTGGGAAGAATATATATCCCACGGGGCTAAAATTGAAAAAAGGTGAAAAAATTTTTTTTTGGGACTTAGTCATTTTTCCGACATTTATCAGACTTTCAGATAGGGGAAATGTCAGTGAGCGTTCCGATTTCAGTTCCAGAGCGATTCGCCCAATGAGTCCTTGATATTTAGTCGTTTTCAGCCAATTTTCTGGATTTTTGAAAATTTCACTTTTTTGTGAAAATATCCACTAAATGAGGGAATAATATGTGTGAGGGTACCCCAGGAGAGTTCCAAATGTGTGTGGGTAGAATATACATCCCACGGGGGTAGAATTGAAAAAAGTTGAAAACATTTTTTTTTGGACTTAGTCAGTTTTCCGGCTTTTAGCATACTTTCAGATAAGGGAAATGTCAGTGAGCGTTCCGATTTCAGTTCCAGAGCGATTCGCCCAATGAGTTCTTGATATTTAGTTGTTTTCAGCCAAGATTCTGGATTTTTGAAAATTTCACTTTTTTGTGAAAATATCCCCTAAATGAGGGAATAATATGTGTGAGGGTACCCCAGGAGAGTTCAAAATGTGTGTGGGAAGAATATATATCCCACGGGGGTAAAATTGAAAAAAGGTGAAAAAATTTTTTTTATGGACTTAGTCATTTTTCCGGCGTTTATCATACTTTCAGATAGGGCAAATGTCAGTGAGCGTTCAGATTTCAGTTCCAGAGTGATTCGCCCAATGCGTCCTTGATACTTAGTCGTTTTCAGCCAATTTTCTGGATTTTTTAAAATTTCACTTTTTTGTGAAAATATCCACTAAATTAGGGAATAATATGTTTGAGGGTACCCCAGGAGAGTTCCAAATGTGTGTGGGTAGAATATATATCCCACGGGGGTAAAATTGAAAAAAGTTTAAAAAATTTTTTTTTGGACTTAGTCATTTTTCCGCCGTTTAGCAGACTTTCAGATAAGGGAAATGTCAGTGAGCGTTCAGATTTCAGTTCCAGAGCGATTCGCCCAATGAGTCCTTGATAATTAGTCGTTTTCAGCCAATTTTCTGAATTTTTGAAAATTTCACTTTTTTGTAAAAATATCCACTAAATTTGGGAATAATATGTGTGAGGGTACCCCAGGAGAGTTCCAAATGTGTGTGGGTAGAATATATATCCCACGGGGGTAAAATTGAAAAAAGGTGAAAAATTTTTTTTGGGGGACTTAGTCATTTTTCCGGCGTTTATCATACTTTCAGATAGGGCAAATGTCAGTGAGCATTCCGATTTCAGTACCAGAGCGATTCGCCCAAGGAGTCCTTGATATTTAGTCGTTTTCAGCCAATATTTTGGATTTTTGAAAATTTCACTTTTTTTGTGAAAATATACACTAAATTAGGGAATAATATGTGTGAGGGTATCCCAGGAGAGTTCCAAATGTGTGTGGGTAGAATATATATCCCACGGGGGTAAAATTGAAAAAAGTAGAAAAAAATTTTTTTTTGGACTTAGTCATTTTTCCGGCGTTTATCAGACTTTCAGATAGGGCAAATGTCAGTGAGCGTTCCGATTTCAGTTCCAGAGCGATTCGCCCAATGAGTCCTTGATATTTAGTCGTTTAAAGCCAATTTTCTGGATTTTTGAAAATTTCACTTTTTTGTGAAAATATCCACTAAATGAGGGAATAATATGTGCAAGGGTACCCCAGGAGAGTTCCAAATGTGTGTGGGTAGAATATATATCCCACAGGGGTAAAATTGAAGAAAGTTGAAAAAATTTTTTTTTGGGACTTAGTAATTTTTCCGGCGTTTATCAGACTTTCAGATAAGGGAAATGTCAGTGAGCGTTCAGATTTCAGTTCCAGAGTGATTCGCCCAATGAGTCCTTGATATTTAGTCCTTTTCAGCCAATTTTCTGGATTTTTGAAAATTTCACGTTTTTTGTGAAAATATCCACTAAATTAGGGAACAATATGTGTTAGGGTACCCCAGGAGAGTTCAAAATGTGTGTGGGTAGAATATATATCCCACGGGGGTAAAATTGAAAAAAGGTGAAAAAAATTTTTTGGGGGACTTAGTCATTTTTACGGCGTTTATCATACTTTCAGATAGGGCAAATGTCAGTGAGTGTTCCGATTTCAGTACCAGAGCGATTCGCTCAATGAGTCCTTGATATTTAGTTGTTTTCAGCCAATTTTCTGAATTTTTGAAAATTTCACTTTTTTTGTGAAAATATACACTAAATTAGGGAATAATATGTGTAAGAGTTCCCCAAGGAGAGTTCCAAATGTGTGTGGGTAGAATATACATCCCACGGGGGTAAACTTGAAAAAAGTTGAAAAAAATTTTTTTTTGGACTTAGTCATTTTTCCGGCGTTTATCAGACTTTCAGATAGGGGAAATGTCACTGAGCGTTCCGATTTCAGTTCCAGAGCGATTCGCCCAATGAGTCCGTGATATTTAGTCATTTTCAGCCAATATTTTGGATTTTTGAAAATTTCACTTTTTTGTGAAAATATCCACTAAATGAGGGAATAATATGTGTGAGGGTACCCCAGGAGAGTTCCAAATGTTTGTGGGTAGAATATATATCCCACGGGGGTAAAATTGAAAAAAGTTTAAAAAAATTTTTTTTTGGACTTGGTCATTTTTACGCCGTTTATCAGACTTTCAGATGAGGGAAATGTCAGTGAGCGTTCAGATTTCAGTTCTAGAGCGATTCGCTCAATGAGTCGTTGATATTTAGTCGTTTTCAGACAATTTTCTGAATTTTTGAAAATTTCACTTTTTTGTGAAAATATCCACTAAATTAGGGATTAATATGTGTGAGGGTACCCCAGAAGAGTTCCAAATGTGTGTGGGTAGAATATATATCCCACGGGGGTAAAATTGAAAAAAGGTGAAAAATATTTTTTGGGGGACTTAGTCATTTTTCCGGCGTTTATCAGACTTTCAGATAGGGGAAATGTCAGTGAGCGTTCAGATTTCAGTTCCAGAGTGATTCGCCCAATGAGTCCGTGATATTTAGTCATTTTCAGCCAATATTTTGGATTTTTGAAAATTTCACTTTTTTGTGAAAATATCCACTAAATGAGGGAATAATATGTGTGAGGGTACCCCAGGAGAGTTCCAAATGTGTGTGGGTAGAATATATATCCCACGGGGGTAAAATTGAAAAAAGGTGAAAAAAATTTTTTTGGGGACTTAGTCATTTTTCCGGCGTTTATCATACTTTCAGATAGGGCAAATGTCAGTGAGCATTCCGATTTCAGTACCAGAGCGATTCGCCCAAGGAGTCCTTGATATTTAGTCGTTTTCAGCCAATATTTTGGATTTTTGAAAATTTCACTTTTTTTGTGAAAATATACACTACATTAGGGAATAATATGTGTGAGGGTATCCCAGGAGAGTTCCAAATGTTTGTGGGTAGAATATATATCCCACGGGGGTAAAATTGAAAAAAGGTGAAAAAAATTTTTTGGGGGACTTAGTCATTTTTCCGGCGTTTATCATACTTTCAGATAGGGCAAATGTCAGTGAGCGTTCAGATTTCAGTTCCAGAGTGATTTGCCCAATGAGTCCTTGATACTTAGTCGTTTTCAGCCAATTTTCTGGACTTTTGAAAATTTCACTTTTTTTGTGAAAATATACACTAAATTAGGGAATAATATGTGTGAGGGTATCCCAGGAGAGTTCCAAATGTGTGTGGGTAGAATATATATCCCACGGGGGTAAAATTGAAAAAAGTTGAAAAAATTTTTTTTTTGGACTTAGTCATTTTTCGGGGGTTTATCAGACTTTCAGATAGGGGAAATGTCTGTGAGCATTCCGATTTCAGTTCCAGAGCGATTCTCCCAATGAGTCCTTGATATTTAGTCGTTTTCAGCCAATATTTTGGATTTTTGAAAATTTAACTTTTTTGTGAAAATATCCTCTAAATGAGGGAATAATATGTGTACGGGTACCCCAGGAGAGTTCCAAATGTGTGTGGGTAGAATATATATCCCACGGGGGTAAAATTGAAAAAAGTTGAAAAATTTTTTTTTTTGGACTTAGTCATTTTTACGCCGTTTATCAGACTTTCAGATGAGGGAAATGTCAGTGAGCGTTCAGATTTCAGTTCTAGAGCGATTCGCTCAATGAGTCCTTGATATTTAGTTGTTTTCAGCCAATTTTCTGAATTTTTGAAAATTTCACTTTTTTTGTGAAAATATACACTAAATTAGGGAATAATATGTGTAAGAGTACCCCAAGGAGAGTTCCAAATGTGTGTGGGTAGAATATACATCCCACGGGGGTAAACTTGAAAAAAGTTGAAAAAAATTTTTTTTTGGACTTAGTCATTTTTCCGGCGTTTATCAGACTTTCAGATAGGGGAAATGTCACTGAGCGTTGCGATTTCAGTTCCAGAGCGATTCGCCCAATGAGTCCGTGATATTTAGTCATTTTCAGCCAATATTTTGGATTTTTGAAAATTTCATTTTTTTGTGAAAATATCCACTAAATGAGGGAATAATTTGTGTGAGGGTACCCCAGGAGAATTCCAAATGTTTGTGGGTAGAATATATATCCCACGGGGGTAGAATTGAAAAAAGTTTAAAAAAATTTTTTTTTGGACTTAGTCATTTTTACGCCGTTTATCAGACTTTCAGATGAGGGAAATGTCAGTGAGCGTTCAGATTTCAGTTCTAGAGCGATTCTCCCAATGAGTCCTTGATATTTAGTCGTTTTCAGCCAATTTTCTGGATTTTTGAAAGTTTCACTTTTTTTGCGAAAATATCCACTAAATTAGGGAATAATATGTGTGAGGGTACCCCAGGAGAGTTCCAAATGTGTGTGGGTAGAATATATATCCCACGGGGGTAAAATTGAAAAAAGGTGAAAAAAAATTTTTGGGGGACTTAGTCATTTTTCCGGCGTTTATCACACTTTCAGATGAGGGAAATGTCAGTGAGCGTTCAGATTTCAGTTCTAGAGCGATTCGCCCAATGAGTCCTTGATATTTAATCATTTTCAGCCAATTTTCTGAATTTTTGAAAATTTCACTTTTTTGTGAAAATATCCACTAAATTAGGGAATAATATGTGTGAGGGTACCCCAGGAGAGTTCCAAATGTGTGTGGGTAAAATATATATCCCATGGGGGTAAAATTGAAAAAAGGTGAAAAAATTTTTTTTGGGGACTGTCATTTTTCCGGCGTTTATCAGACTTTCAGATAGGGGAAATGTCAGTGAGCGTTCCAATTTCAGTTCCAGAACGATTTTCCCAATGAGTCCTTGATATTTAGTCGTTTTCAGCCAATTTTCTGGATTTTTAAAAATTTCACTTTTTTTGTGAAAATATACACTAAATTAGGGAATAATATGTGTGAGGGTACCCCAGGAGAGTTTCAAATGTGTGTGGGTAGAATATATATCCCACGGGGGTAAAATTGAAAAAAGTTGAAAAAATTTTTTTTTTGGACTTAGTCATTTTTCCTGCATTTATCACACTTTCAGATGAGGGAAATGTCAGTGAGCGTTCAGATTTCAGTTCTAGAGCGATTCGCCCAATGAGTCCTTGATATTTAATCATTTTCAGCCAATTTTCTGAATTTTTGAAAATTTCACTTTTTTGTGAAAATATCCACTAAATGAGGGAATAATATGTGTACGGGTACCCCAGGAGAGTTCCAAATGTGTGTGGGTAGAATATATATCCCACGGGGGTAAAATTGAAAAAAGTTGAAAAAATTTTTTTTTTGGTCTTAGTCATTTTTCCGGTGTTTATCAGACTTTAAGATAGGGGAATTGTCAGTGAACATTCCGATTTCAGTTCCAGAGCGATTCTCCCAATGAGTCCTTGATATTTAGTCGTTTTCAGCCAATTTTCTGGATTTTTTAAAATTTCACTTTTTTGTTAAAATATCCACTAAATTAGGGAATAATATGTGTGAGGGTACCCCAGGAGAGTTCCAAATGTGTGTGAGTAGAATATATATCCCACGGGGGTAAAATTGAAAAAAGGTGAAAAAAATTTTTTTGGCTACTTAGTCATTTTTCCTGCGTTTATCAGACTTTCAGATAAGGGAAATGTCAGTGAGCGTTCCAATTTCAGTTCCAGAGCGATTCTCCCAATGAGTCCTTGATATTTAGTCGTTTTCAGCCAATTTTCTGGATTTTTGAAAATTTCACTTTTTTTACGAAAATATCCACTAAATTAGGGAATAATATGTGTGAGGGTACCCCAGGAGAGTTCCAAATGTGTGTGGGTAGAATATATATCCCACAGGGGTAAAATTGAAAAAAGTTTAAAAATTTTTTTTTTGGACTTAGTCATTTTACCGCCGTTTATCAGACTTTCAGATAAGGGAAATGTCAGTGAGCGTTCAGATTTCAGTTCAAGAGCGATTCGCCCATTGAGTCCTTGATATTTAGTCGTTTTCAGCCAATTTTCTGAATTTTTGAAAATTTCACTTTTTTGTGAAAATATCCTCTAAATTAGGGAATAATATGTGTGAGGGTACCCCAGGAGAGTTCCAAATGTGTGTGGGTAAAATATATATCCCACGGGGGTAAAATTGAAAAAAGGTAAAAAAAATTTTTTTGGGGACTTAGTCATTTTTCCGGCGTTTATCATACTTTCAGATAGGGCAAATGTCAGTGAGCATTCCGATTTCAGTACCAGAGCGATTCGCCCAAGGAGTCCTTGATATTTAGTCGTTTTCAGCCAATATTTTGGATTTTTGAAAATTTCACTTTTTTTGTGAAAATATACACTAAATTAGGGAATAATATGTGTGAGGGTATCCCAGGAGAGTTCCAAATGTGTGTGGGTAGAATATATATCCCACGGGGGTAAAATTGAAAAAAGTTTAAAAAATTTTTTTTTGGACTTAGTCGTTTTTCCGCCGTTTATCAGACTTTCAGATAAGGGAAATGTCAGTGAGCGTTCAGGTTTCAGTTCCAGAGCGATTCGCCCAATGAGTCCTTGATATTTAGTCGTTTTCAGCCAATATTTTGGATTTTTGAAAATTTCACTTTTTTGTGAAAATATCCACTAAATGAGGGAATAATATGTGTAAGTGTACCCCAGGAGAGTTCCAAATGTGTGTGGGTAGAATATATATCCCACGGGGGTAAAATTGAGAAAAGTTGAAAAAATTTTTTTTTTGGACTTAGTCATTTTTCCGGTGTTTATCAGACTTTCAGATAGGGCAAATGTCAGTGAGCATTCCGATTTCAGTACCAGAGCGATTCGCCCAAGGAGTCCTTGATATTTAGTCGTTTTCAGCCAATATTTTGGATTTTTGAAAATTTCACTTTTTTGTGAAAATATCCACTAAATGAGGGAATAATATGTGTAAGGGTACCCCAGGAGAGTTCCAAATGTGTGTGTGTAGAATATATATCCCACGGGGGTAAAATTGAAAAAAGTTGAAAAAATTTTTTTTTGGACTTAGTCATTTTTCCTGCATTTATCACACTTTCAGATGAGGGAAATGTCAGTGAGCATTCAGATTTCAGTTTTAGAGTGATTCGCCCAATGAGTCCTTGATATTTAGTTGTTTTCAGCCAATTTTCAGAATTTTTGAAAATTTCACTTTTTTGTGAAAATATCCACTAAATGAGGGAATAATATGTGTGAGGGTACCCCAGGAGAGTTTAAAATGTGTGTGTGTAGAATATATATCCCACGGGGGTAAAATTGAAAAAAGGTGAAAAAAAATTTTTTTGGGACTTAGTCATTTTTCTGTCGTTTATCAGACTTTCAGATAGGGCAAATGTCAGTGAGCATTCCGATTTCAGTTCCAGAGCGATTCTCCCAATGAGTCCTTGATATTTAATCATTTTCAGCCAATTTTCTGGATTTTTGAAAATTTCACTTTTTTTGTGAAAATATACACTAAATTAGGGAATAATATGTGTGAGGGTATCCCAGGAGATTTCCAAATGTGTGTGGGTAGAATATATATCCCACGGGGGTAAAATTGAAAAAAGTAGAAAAAAATTTTTTTTTGGACTTAGTCATTTTTCCGGCGTTTATCAGACTTTCAGATAGGGCAAATGTCAGTGAGCGTTCCGATTTCAGTTCCAGAGCGATTCGCCCAATGAGTCCTTGATATTTAGTCGTTTTCAGCCAATTTTCTGGATTTTTTAAAATTTCACTCTTTTGTGAAAATATCCACTAAATTAGGGAATAATATGTGTGAGGGTACCCCAGGAGAGTTCCAAATGTGTGTGGGTAGAATATACATCCCACGGGGGTAAACTTGAAAAAAGTTGAAAAAAAATTTTTTTTGGACTTAGTCATTTTTCCGGCGTTTATCAGACTTTCAGATAGGGGAAATGTCACTGAGCGTTCCGATTTCAGTTCCAGAGCGATTCGCCCAATGAGTCCGTGATATTTAGTCATTTTCAGCCAATATTTTGGATTTTTGAAAATTTCACTTTTTTGTGAAAATATCCACTAAATGAGGGAATAATATGTGTGAGGGTACCCCAGGAGAGTTCCAAATGTGTGTGGGTAGAATATATATCCCGCGGGGGTAAAATTGAAAAAAGTTTAAAAAAATTTTTTTTTGGACTTAGTCATTTTTCCGCCGTTTATCAGACTTTCAGATGAGGGAAATGTCAGTGAGCGTTCAGATTTCAGTTCTAGAGCGATTCGCCCAATGAGTCCTTGATATTTAATCATTTTCAGCCAATTTTCTGAATTTTTGAAAATTTCACTTTTTTGTGAAAATATCCACTAAATGAGGGAATAATATGTGTACGGGTACCCCAGGAGAGTTCCAAATGTGTGTGGGTAGAATATATATCCCACGGGGGTAAAATTGAAAAAAGTTGAAAAAATTTTTTTTTTGGTTTTAGTCATTTTTCCGGCGTTTATCAGACTTTAAGATAGGGGAATTGTCAGTGAACATTCCGATTTCAGTTCCAGAGCGATTCTCCCAATGAGTCCTTGATATTTAGTCGTTTTCAGCCAATTTTCTGGATTTTTTAAAATTTCACTTTTTTGTGAAAATATCCACTAAATTAGGGAATAATATGTGTGAGGGTACCCCAGGAGAGTTCCAAATGTGTGTGAGTAGAATATATATCCCACGGGGGTAAAATTGAAAAAAGGTGAAAAAATTTTTTTTGGCTACTTAGTCATTTTTCCTGCGTTTATCAGACTTTCAGATAAGGGAAATGTCAGTGAGCGTTCCAATTTCAGTTCCAGAGCGATTCTCCCAATGAGTCCTTGATATTTAGTCGTTTTCAGCCAATTTTCTGGATTTTTGAAAATTTCACTTTTTTTACGAAAATATCCACTAAATTAGGGAATAATATGTGTGAGGGTACCCCAGGAGAGTTCCAAATGTGTGTGGGTAGAATATATATCCCACGGGGGTAAAATTGAAAAAAGTTTAAAAATTTTTTTTTTGGACTTAGTCATTTTACCGCCGTTTATCAGACTTTCAGATAAGGGAAATGTCAGTGAGCGTTCAGATTTCAGTTCCAGAGCGATTCGCCCATTGAGTCCTTGATATTTAGTCGTTTTCAGCCAATTTTCTGAATTTTTGAAAATTTCACTTTTTTGTGAAAATATCCACTAAATGAGGGAATAATATGTGTAAGTGTACCCCAGGAGAGTTCCAAATGTGTGTGGGTAGAATATATATCCCACGGGGGTAAAATTGAGAAAAGTTGAAAAAATTTTTTTTTTGGACTTAGTCATTTTTCCGGTGTTTATCAGACTTTCAGATAGGGCAAATGTCAGTGAGCATTCCGATTTCAGTACCAGAGCGATTCGCCCAAGGAGTCCTTGATATTTAGTCGTTTTCAGCCAATATTTTGGATTTTTGAAAATTTCACTTTTTTGTGAAAATATCCACTAAATGAGGGAATAATATGTGTGAGGGTACCCCAGGAGAGTTTAAAATGTGTGTGTGTAGAATATATATCCCACGGGGGTAAAATTGAAAAAAGGTGAAAAAAAATTTTTTTGGGACTTAGTCATTTTTCCGTCGTTTATCAGACTTTCAAATAGGGCAAATGTCAGTGAGCATTCCGATTTCAGTTCCAGAGCGATTCTCCCAATGAATCCTTGATATTTAATCATTTTCAGCCAATTTTCTGGATTTTTGAAAATTTCACTTTTTTTGTGAAAATATACACTAAATTAGGGAATAATATGTGTGAGGGTATCCCAGGAGATTTCCAAATGTGTGTGGGTAGAATATATATCCCACGGGGGTAAAATTGAAAAAAGTAGAAAAAAATTTTTTTTTGGACTTAGTCATTTTTCCGGCGTTTATCAGACTTTCAGATAGGGCAAATGTCAGTGAGCGTTCCGATTTCAGTTCCAGAGCGATTCGCCCAATGAGTCCTTGATATTTAGTCGTTTTCAGCCAATTTTCTGGATTTTTTAAAATTTCACTCTTTTGTGAAAATATCCACTAAATTAGGGAATAATATGTGTGAGGGTACCCCAGGAGAGTTCCAAATGTGTGTGGGTAGAATATACATCCCACGGGGGTAAACTTGAAAAAAGTTGAAAAAAAATTTTTTTTGGACTTAGTCATTTTTCCGGCGTTTATCAGACTTTCAGATAAGGGAAATGTCAGTGAGCGTTCAGATTTCAGTTCCAGAGTGATTCGCCCAATGAGTCCGTGATATTTAGTCCTCTTCAGCCAAGTTTCTGGATTTTTGAAAATTTCACTTTTTTGTGAAAATATCCACTAAATGAGGGAATAATATGTGTGAGGGTACCCCAGGAGAGTTTAAAATGTGTGTGGGTAGAATATATATCCCATGGGGGTAAAATTGAAAAAAGGTGAAAAAAAATTTTTTTTGGGACTTAGTCATTTTTCCGGCATTTATCAGACTTTCAGATAGGGCAAATGTCAGTGAGCGTTCCGATTTCAGTTCCAGAGCGATTCGCCCAATGAGTCCGTGATATTTAGTCATTTTCAGCCAATATTTTGGATTTTTGAAAATTTCACTTTTTTGTATAAATATCCACTAAATGAGGGAATAATATGTGTGAGGGTACCCCAGGAGAGTTCCAAATGTGTGTGGGTAGAATATATATCCCACGGGGGTAAAATTGAAAAAAGTTGAAAAAAATTTTTTTTTTGGCTTAGTCATTTTTCCGCCGTTTATCAGACTTTCAGATGAGGGAAATGTCAGTGAGCGTTCAGATTTCAGTTCTAGAGCGATTCGCCCAATGAGTCCTTGATATTTAGTCGTTTTCAGCCAATTTTCTGAATTTTTGAAAATTTCACTTTTTTGTGAAAATATCCACTAAATGAGGGAATAATATGTGTAAGGGTACCCCAGGAGAGTTCCAAATGTGTGTGTGTAGAATATATATCCCACGGGGGTAAAATTGAAAAAAGTTGAAAAATTTTTTTTTTGGACTTAGTCATTTTTCCTGCATTTATCACACTTTCAGATGAGGGAAATGTCAGTGAGCATTCAGATTTCAGTTTTAGAGCGATTCGCCCAATGAGTCCTTGATATTTAGTCGTTTTCAGCCAATTTTCTGAATTTTTGAAAATTTCACTTTTTTGTGAAAATATCCACTAAATGAGGGAATAATATGTGTGAGGGTACCCCAGGAGAGTTTAAAATGTGTGTGGGTAGAATATATATCCCATGGGGGTAAAATTGAAAAAAGGTGAAAAAAAATTTTTTTGGGACTTAGTCATTTTTCCGGCGTTTATCAGACTTTCAGATAGGGCAAATGTCAGTGAGCATTCCGATTTCAGTTCCAGAGCGATTCTCCCAATGAGTCCTTGATATTTAATCATTTTCAGCCAATTTTCTGGATTTTTGAAAATTTCACTTTTTTTGTGAAAATATACACTAAATTAGGGAATAATATGTGTGAGGGTACCCCAGGAGAGTTCCAAATGTGTGTGGGTAGAATATACATCCCACGGGGGTAAACTTGAAAAAAGTTGAAAAAAAATTTTTTTTGGACTTAGTCATTTTTCCGGCGTTTATCAGACTTTCAGATAGGGGAAATGTCACTGAGCGTTCCGATTTCAGTTCCAGAGCGATTCGCCCAATGAGTCCGTGATATTTAGTCATTTTCAGCCAATATTTTGGATTTTTGAAAATTTCACTTTTTTGTGAAAATATCCACTAAATGAGGGAATAATATGTGTGAGGGTACCCCAGGAGAGTTCCAAATGTGTGTGGGTAGAATATATATCCCACGGGGGTAAAATTGAAAAAAGTTTAAAAAAATTTTTTTTTGGACTTAGTCATTTTTCCGCCGTTTATCAGACTTTCAGATGAGGGAAATGTCAGTGAGCGTTCAGATTTCAGTTCTAGAGCGATTCGCCCAATGAGTCCTTGATATTTAGTCGTTTTCAGCCAATTTTCTGAATTTTTGAAAATTTCACTTTTTTGTGAAAATATCCACTAAATTAGGGAATAATATGTGTGAGGGTACCCCAGGAGAGTTTAAAATATGTGTGGGTAGAATATATATCCCATGGGGGTAAAATTGAAAAAAGGTGAAAAAAATTTTTTTTGGGACTTAGTCATTTTTCCGGCATTTATTAGACTTTCAGATAGGGCAAATGTCAGTGAGCGTTCCGATTTCACTTCCAGAGCGATTCGCCCAATGAGTCCGTGATATTTAGTCATTTTCAGCCAATATTTTGGATTTTTGAAAATTTCACTTTTTTGTGAAAATATCCACTAAATGAGGGAATAATATGTGTGAGGGTACCCCAGGAGAGTTCCAAATGTGTGTGGGTAGAATATATATCCCACGGGGGTAAAATTGAAAAAAGTTGAAAAAAATTTTTTTTTGGACTTAGTAATTTTTCCGTTGTTTATCAGACTTTCAGATAGGGCAAATGTCAGTGAGCATTCAGATTTCAGTTCCAGAGTGATTCGCCCAATGAGTCCTTGATATTTAGTCCTTTTCAGCCAAGTTTCTGGATTTTTGAAAATTTCACTTTTTTGTGAAAATATCCACTAAATGAGGGAATAATATGTGTGAGGGTACCCCAGGAAAGTTCAAAATGTGTGTGGGTAGAATATATATCCCATGGGGTTAAAATTGAAAAAAGGTGAAAAAAAATTTTTTTGGGGACTTAGTCATTTTTCCGGCGTTTATCATACTTTCAGATAGGGCAAATGTCAGTGATCATTCCGATTTCAGTACCAGAGCGATTCGCCCAAGGAGTCCTTGATATTTAGTCGTTTTCAGCCAATTTTCTGGATTTTTGAAAATTTCACTTTTTTGTAAAAATATCCACTAAATGAGGTAATAATATGTGTCAGGGTATCCCAGGAGATTTCCAAATGTGTGTGGGTAGAATATATATCCCACGGGGGTAAAATTGAAAAAAGTAGAAAAAAATTTTTTTTTGGACTTAGTCATTTTTCCGGCGTTTATCAGACTATCAGATAGGGCAAATGTCAGTGAGCGTTCCGATTTCAGTTCCAGAGCGATTCGCCCAATGAGTCCTTGATATTTAGTCTTTTTCAGCCAATTTTCTGGATTTTTTAAAATTTCACTCTTTTGTGAAAATATCCACTAAATTAGGGAATAATATGTGTGAGGGTACCCCAGGAGAGTTCCAAATGTGTGTGGGTAGAATATACATCCCACGGGGGTAAACTTGAAAAAAGTTGAAAAAAATTTTTTTTTGGACTTAGTCATTTTTCCGGCGTTTATCAGACTTTCAGATAGGGGAAATGTCACTGAGCGTTCCGATTTCAGTTCCAGAGCGATTCGCCCAATGAGTCCTTGATATTTAGTCGTTTTCAGCCAATTTTCTGAATTTTTGAAAATTTCACTTTTTTGTGAAAATATCCACTAAATTAGGGAATAATATGTGTGAGGGTACCCCAGAAGAGTTCCAAATGTGTGTGGGTAGAATATATATCCCACGGGGGTAAAATTGAAAAAAGGTGAAAAATATTTTTTTGGGGACTTAGTCATTTTTCCGGCGTTTATCAGACTTTCAGATAGGGGAAATGTCAGTGAGCGTTCAGATTTCAGTTCCAGAGTGATTCGCCCAATGAGTCCGTGATATTTAGTCCTCTTCAGCCAAGTTTCTGGATTTTTGAAAATTTCACTTTTTTGTGAAAATATCCACTAAATGAGGGAATAATATGTGTGAGGGTACCCCAGGAGAGTTTAAAATGTGTGTGGGTAGAATATATATCCCATGGGGGTAAAATTGAAAAAAGGTGAAAAAAAATTTTTTTGGGACTTAGTCATTTTTCCGGCATTTATCAGACTTTCAGATAGGGCAAATGTCAGTGAGCGTTCCGATTTCAGTTCCAGAGCGATTCGCCCAATGAGTCCGTGATATTTAGTCATTTTCAGCCAATATTTTGGATTTTTGAAAATTTCACTTTTTTGTATAAATATCCACTAAATGAGGGAATAATATGTGTGAGGTTACCCCAGGAGAGTTCCAAATGTGTGTGGGTAGAATATATATCCCACGGGGGTAAAATTGAAAAAAGTTGAAAAAAATTTTTTTTTGGACTTAGTAATTTTTCCGTTGTTTATCAGACTTTCAGATAGGGCAAATGTCAGTGAGCGTTCAGATTTCAGTTCCAGAGTGATTCGCCCAATGAGTCCTTGATATTTAGTCCTTTTCAGCCAAGTTTCTGGATTTTTGAAAATTTCACTTTTTTGTGAAAATATCCACTAAATGAGGGAATAATATGTGTGAGGGTACCCCAGGAGAGTTCAAAATATGTGTGGGTAGAATATATATCCCATGGGGTTAAAATTGAAAAAAGGTGAAAAAAATTTTTTTTGGGACTTAGTCATTTTTCCGTCGTTTATCAGACTTTCAGATAGGGCAAATGTCAGTGAGCATTCCGATTTCAGTTCCAGAGCGATTCTCCCAATGAGTCCTTGATATTTAGTCGTTTTCAGCCAATTTTCTGGATTTTTGAAAATTTCACTTTTTTTGTGAAAATATCCACTAAATTAGGGAATAATATGTGTGAGGGTACCCCAGGAGAGTTCCAAATGTGTGTGGGTAGAATATATATCCCACGGGGTAAAATTGAAAAAAGTTGAAAAAAATTTTTTTTTGGACTTAGTCATTTTTCCGTCGTTTATCAGACTTTCAGATAAGGGAAATGTCAGTGAGCGTTCAGATTTCAGTTCCAGAGTGATTCGCCCAATGAGTCCTTGATATTTAGTCCTTTTCAGCCAAGTTTCTGGATTTTTGAAAATTTCACTTTTTTTGTGAAAATATCCACTAAATTAGGGAATAATATGTGTGAGGGTACCCCAGGAGAGTTCCAAATGTGTGTGGGTAGAATATATATCCCACGGGGTAAAATTGAAAAAAGTTGAAAAAAATTTTTTTTTGGACTTAGTCATTTTTCCGTCGTTTATCAGACTTTCAGATAAGGGAAATGTCAGTGAGCGTTCAGATTTCAGTTCCAGAGTGATTCGCCCAATGAGTCCTTGATATTTAGTCCTTTTCAGCCAAGTTTCTGGATTTTTGAAAATTTCACTTTTTTGTGAAAATATCCACTAAATGAGGGAATAATATGTGTGAGGGTACCCCAGGAGACTTTCAAATGTGTGTGGGTAGAATATATATCCCACGGGGGTAAAATTGAAAAAAGGTGAAAAAAAATTTTTTTGGGACTTAGTCATTTTTCCGCCGTTTATCAGACTTTCAGATTGGGGAAATGTCAGTGAGCGTTCCGATTTCAGTTCCAGAGCGATTCGCCCAATGAGTCCGTGATATTTAGTCATTTTCAGCCAATATTTTGGATTTTTGAAAATTTCACTTTTTTGTGAAAATATCCACTAAATGAGGGAATAATATGTGTGAGGGTACCCCAGGAGAGTTCAAAATATGTGTGGGTAGAATATATATCCCATGGGGTTAAAATTGAAAAAAGGTGAAAAAAATTTTTTTTGGGACTTAGTCATTTTTCCGGCGTTTATCAGACTTTAAGATAGGGGAAATGTCAGTGAGCATTCCGATTTCAGTTCCAGAGCGATTCTCCCAATGAGTCCTTGATATTTAGTCGTTTTCAGCCAATTTTCTGGATTTTTGAAAATTTCACTTTTTTTGTGAAAATATACACTAAATTAGGGAATAATATGTGTGAGGGTATCCCAGGAGAGTTCCAAATGTGTGTGGGTAGAATATATATCCCACGGGGGTAAAATTGAAAAAAGTAGAAAAAAATTTTTTTTTGGACTTAGTCATTTTTCCGGCGTTTATCAGACTTTCAGATAGGGCAAATGTCACTGAGCGTTCCGATTTCAGTTCCAGAGCGATTCGCCCAATGAGTCCGTGATATTTAGTCATTTTCAGCCAATATTTTGGATTTTTGAAAATTTCACTTTTTTGTGAAAATATCCACTAAATGAGGGAAAAATATGTTTGAGGGTACCCAAAGAGAGTTCCAAATGTTTTTGGGTAGAATATATATCCCACGGGGGTAAAATTGAAAAAAGGTGAAAAATATTTTTTTGGAGACTTAGTCATTTTTCCGGCGTTTATCAGACTTTCAGATAGGGGAAATGTCAGTGAGCGTTCCGATTTCAGTTCCAGAGTGATTCGCCCAATGAGTCCTTGATATTTAGTCCTTTTCAGCCAAGTTTCTGGATTTTGGAAAATTTCACTTTTTTGTGAAAATATCCACTAAATGAGGGAATAATATGTGTGAGGGTACCCCAGGAGAGTTCAAAATGTGTGTGGGTAGAATATATATCCCACGGGGGTAAAATTGAAAAAAGGTGAAAAAAATTTTTTTTGGAACTTAGTCATTTTTCCGTCGTTTATCAGACTTTCAGATAGGGCAAATGTCAGTGAGCGTTCCGATTTCAGTTCCAGAGCGATTCTCCCAATGAGTCCTTGATATTTAGTCGTTTTCAGCCAATTTTCTGGATTTTTGAAAAATTTCACTTTTTTTGTGAAAATATACACTAAATTAGGGAATAATATGTGAGAGGGTATCCCAGGAGAGTTCCAAATGTGTGTGGGTAGAATATATATCCCACGGGGGTAAAATTGAAAAAAGTTAAAAAAATTTTTTTTTGGACTTAGTCATTTTTCCGCCGTTTATCAGACTTTCAGATAAGGGAAATGTCAGTGAGCATTCAGATTTCAGTTCCAGAGCGATTCGCCCAATGAGTCCTTGATATTTAGTCGTTTTCAGCCAATTTTCAGAATTTTTGAAAATTTCACTTTTTTGTGAAAATATCCACTAAATTAGGGAATAATATGTGTGAGGGTACCCCAGGAGAGTTCCAAATGTGTGTGGGTAGAATATATATCCCACGGGGGTAAAATTGAAAAAAGTTGAAAAAAATTTTTTTTTGGACTGTCATTTTTCCGGCGTTTATCAGACTTTCAGATAAGGGAAATGTCAGTGAGCGTTCAGATTTCAGTTCAAGAGTGATTCGCCCAGTGAGTCCTTGATATTTAGGCCTTTTCAGCCAAGTTTCTGGATTTTTGAAAATTTCACTTTTTTGTGAAAATATCCACTAAATGAGGGAATAATATGTGTGAGGGTACCCCAGGAGAGTTCCAAATGTGTGTGGGTAGAATATATATCCCACGGGGGTAAAATTGAAAAAAGCAGAAAAAAATTTTTTTTTGGACTTAGTCATTTTTCCGGCGTTTATCAGACTATCAGATAGGGCAAATGTCAGTGAGCGTTCCGATTTCAGTTCCAGAGCGATTCGCCCAATGAGTCCTTGATATTTAGTCTTTTTCAGCCAATTTTCTGGATTTTTTAAAATTTCACTCTTTTGTGAAAATATCCACTAAATTAGGGAATAATATGTGTGAGGGTACCCCAGGAGAGTTCCAAATGTGTGTGGGTAGAATATACATCCCACGGGGGTAAACTTGAAAAAAGTTGAAAAAAATTTTTTTTTGGACTTAGTCATTTTTCCGGCGTTTATCAGACTTTCAGATAGGGGAAATGTCACTGAGCGTTCCGATTTCAGTTCCAGAGCGATTCGCCCAATGAGTCCTTGATATTTAGTCGTTTTCAGCCAATTTTCTGAATTTTTGAAAATTTCACTTTTTTGTGAAAATATCCACTAAATTAGGGAATAATATGTGTGAGGGTACCCCAGAAGAGTTCCAAATGTGTGTGGGTAGAATATATATCCCACGGGGGTAAAATTGAAAAAAGGTGAAAAATATTTTTTTGGGGACTTAGTCATTTTTCCGGCGTTTATCAGACTTTCAGATAGGGGAAATGTCAGTGAGCGTTCAGATTTCAGTTCCAGAGTGATTCGCCCAATGAGTCCGTGATATTTAGTCCTCTTCAGCCAAGTTTCTGGATTTTTGAAAATTTCACTTTTTTGTGAAAATATCCACTAAATGAGGGAATAATATGTGTGAGGGTACCCCAGGAGAGTTTAAAATGTGTGTGGGTAGAATATATATCCCATGGGGGTAAAATTGAAAAAAGGTGAAAAAAAATTTTTTTGGGACTTAGTCATTTTTCCGGCATTTATCAGACTTTCAGATAGGGCAAATGTCAGTGAGCGTTCCGATTTCAGTTCCAGAGCGATTCGCCCAATGAGTCCGTGATATTTAGTCATTTTCAGCCAATATTTTGGATTTTTGAAAATTTCACTTTTTTGTATAAATATCCACTAAATGAGGGAATAATATGTGTGAGGGTACCCCAGGAGAGTTCCAAATGTGTGTGGGTAGAATATATATCCCACGGGGGTAAAATTGAAAAAAGTTGAAAAAAATTTTTTTTTGGACTTAGTAATTTTTCCGTTGTTTATCAGACTTTCAGATAGGGCAAATGTCAGTGAGCGTTCAGATTTCAGTTCCAGAGTGATTCGCCCAATGAGTCCTTGATATTTAGTCCTTTTCAGCCAAGTTTCTGGATTTTTGAAAATTTCACTTTTTTGTGAAAATATCCACTAAATGAGGGAATAATATGTGTGAGGGTACCCCAGGAGAGTTCAAAATATGTGTGGGTAGAATATATATCCCATGGGGTTAAAATTGAAAAAAGGTGAAAAAATTTTTTTTGGGACTTAGTCATTTTTCCGTCGTTTATCAGACTTTCAGATAGGGCAAATGTCAGTGAGCATTCCGATTTCAGTTCCAGAGCGATTCTCCCAATGAGTCCTTGATATTTAGTCGTTTTCAGCCAATTTTCTGGATTTTTGAAAATTTCACTTTTTTTGTGAAAATATCCACTAAATTAGGGAATAATATGTGTGAGGGTACCCCAGGAGAGTTCCAAATGTGTGTGGGTAGAATATATATCCCACGGGGTAAAATTGAAAAAAGTTGAAAAAAATTTTTTTTTGGACTTAGTCATTTTTCCGTCGTTTATCAGACTTTCAGATAAGGGAAATGTCAGTGAGCGTTCAGATTTCAGTTCCAGAGTGATTCGCCCAATGAGTCCTTGATATTTAGTCCTTTTCAGCCAAGTTTCTGGATTTTTGAAAATTTCACTTTTTTTGTGAAAATATCCACTAAATTAGGGAATAATATGTGTGAGGGTACCCCAGGAGAGTTCCAAATGTGTGTGGGTAGAATATATATCCCACGGGGTAAAATTGAAAAAAGTTGAAAAAAATTTTTTTTTGGACTTAGTCATTTTTCCGTCGTTTATCAGACTTTCAGATAAGGGAAATGTCAGTGAGCGTTCAGATTTCAGTTCCAGAGTGATTCGCCCAATGAGTCCTTGATATTTAGTCCTTTTCAGCCAAGTTTCTGGATTTTTGAAAATTTCACTTTTTTGTGAAAATATCCACTAAATGAGGGAATAATATGTGTGAGGGTACCCCAGGAGACTTTCAAATGTGTGTGGGTAGAATATATATCCCACGGGGGTAAAATTGAAAAAAGGTGAAAAAAAATTTTTTTGGGACTTAGTCATTTTTCCGCCGTTTATCAGACTTTCAGATTGGGGAAATGTCAGTGAGCGTTCCGATTTCAGTTCCAGAGCGATTCGCCCAATGAGTCCGTGATATTTAGTCATTTTCAGCCAATATTTTGGATTTTTGAAAATTTCACTTTTTTGTGAAAATATCCACTAAATGAGGGAATAATATGTGTGAGGGTACCCCAGGAGAGTTCAAAATATGTGTGGGTAGAATATATATCCCATGGGGTTAAAATTGAAAAAAGGTGAAAAAAATTTTTTTTGGGACTTAGTCATTTTTCCGTCGTTTATCAGACTTTCAGATAGGGCAAATGTCAGTGAGCATTCCGATTTCAGTTCCAGAGCGATTCTCCCAATGAGTCCTTGATATTTAGTCGTTTTCAGCCAATTTTCTGGATTTTTGAAAATTTCACTTTTTTTGTGAAAATATCCACTAAATTAGGGAATAATATGTGTGAGGGTACCCCAGGAGAGTTCCAAATGTGTGTGGGTAGAATATATATCCCACGGGGGTAAAATTGAAAAAAGTTGAAAAAAATTTTTTTTTGGACTTAGTCATTTTTCCGTCGTTTATCATACTTTCAGATAAGGGAAATGTCAGTGAGCGTTCAGATTTCAGTTCCAGAGTGATTCGCCCAATGAGTCCTTGATATTTAGTCCTTTTCAGCCAAGTTTCTGGATTTTTGAAAATTTCACTTTTTTGAGAAAATATCCACTAAATGAGGGAATAATATGTGTGAGGGTACCCCAGGAGAGTTCCAAATGTGTGTGGGTAGAATATATATCCCACGGGGGTAAAATTGAAAAAAGTTTAAAAAAAATTTTTTTGGAACTTAGTCATTTTTCCGGCGTTTATCAGACTTTCAGATAGGGCAAATGTCAGTGAGCGTTCCGATTTCAGTTCCAGAGCGATTCGCCCAATGAGTCCGTGATATTTAGTCATTTTCAGCCAATATTTTGGATTTTTGAAAATTTCACTTTTTTGTGAAAATATCCACTAAATTAGGGAATATGTGTGAGGGTACCCCAGGAGAGTTCCAAATGTGTGTGGGTAGAATATATATCCCACGGGGGTAAAATTGAAAAAAGTTGAAAAATTTTTTTTTTTGGACTTAGTCATTTTTCCGGCGTTTATCAGACTTTAAGATAGGGGAAATGTCAGTGAGCATTCCGATTTCAGTTCCAGAGCGATTCTCCCAATGAGTCCTTGATATTTAGTCGTTTTCAGCCAATTTTCTGGATTTTTGAAAATTTCACTTTTTTTGTGAAAATATACACTAAATTAGGGAATAATATGTGTGAGGGTATCCCAGGAGAGTTCCAAATGTGTGTGGGTAGAATATATATCCCACGGGGGTAAAATTGAAAAAAGTAGAAAAAAATTTTTTTTGGGACTTAGTCATTTTTCCGGCGTTTATCAGACTTTCAGATAGGGCAAATGTCACTGAGCGTTCCGATTTCAGTTCCAGAGCGATTCGCCCAATGAGTCCGTGATATTTAGTCATTTTCAGCCAATATTTTGGATTTTTGAAAATTTCACTTTTTTGTGAAAATATCCACTAAATGAGGGAATAATATGTTTGAGGGTACCCAAAGAGAGTTCCAAATGTTTTTGGGTAGAATATATATCCCACGGGGGTAAAATTGAAAAAAGGTGAAAAATATTTTTTTGGAGACTTAGTCATTTTTCCGCCGTTTATCAGACTTTCAGATAAGGGAAATGTCAGTGAGCATTCAGATTTCAGTTCCAGAGCGATTCGCCCAATGAGTCCTTGATATTTAGTCGTTTTCAGCCAATTTTCAGAATTTTTGAAAATTTCACTTTTTTGTGAAAATATCCACTAAATTAGGGAATAATATGTGTGAGGGTACCCCAGGAGAGTTCCAAATGTGTGTGGGTAGAATATATATCCCACGGGGGTAAAATTGAAAAAAGTTGAAAAAAATTTTTTTTTGGACTGTCATTTTTCCGGCGTTTATCAGACTTTCAGATAAGGGAAATGTCAGTGAGCGTTCAGATTTCAGTTCCAGAGTGATTCGCCCAGTGAGTCCTTGATATTTAGGCCTTTTCAGCCAAGTTTCTGGATTTTTGAAAATTTCACTTTTTTGTGAAAATATCCACTAAATGAGGGAATAATATGTGTGAGGGTACCCCAGGAGAGTTCCAAATGTGTGTGGGTAGAATATATATCCCACGGGGGTAAAATTGAAAAAAGGTGAAAAAAAATTTTTTTGGAACTTAGTCATTTTTCCGGCGTTTATCAGACTTTCAGATAGGGCAAATGTCAGTGAGCGTTCCGATTTCAGTTCCAGAGCGATTCGGCCAATGAGTCCGTGATATTTAGAGATTTTCAGCCAATATTTTGGATTTTTGAAAATTTCACTTTTTTGTGAAAATGTCCACTAAATGATGGAATAATATGTGTGAGGGTAACCCAGGAGAGTTCCAAATGTGTGTGGGTAGAATATATATCCCACGGGGGTAAAATTGAAAAAAGTTAAAAAAAATTTTTTTTGGACTTAGTCATTTTTCCGCCGTTTATCAGACTTTCAGATAAGGGAAATGTCAGTGAGCATTCAGATTTCAGTTCCAGAGCGATTCGCCCAATGATTCCTTGATATTTAGTCGTTTTCAGCCAATTTTCAGAATTTTTGAAAGTTTCACTTTTTTGTGAAAATATCCACTAAATTAGGGAATAATATGTGTGAGGGTACCCCAGGAGAGTTCCAAATGTGTGTGGGTAGAATATATATCCCACGGGGGTAAAATTGAAAAAAGTTTAAAAAATTTTTTTTTGGACTTAGTCATTTTTCCGTCGTTTATCAGACTTTCAGATAGGGCAAATGTCAGTGAGCGTTCCGATTTCAGTTCCAGAGCGATTCTCCCAATGAGTCCTTGATATTTAGTCGTTTTCAGCCAATTTTCTGGATTTTTTAAAATTTCACTTTTTTTGTGAAAATATCCACTAAATTAGGGAATAATATGTGTGAGTGTACCCCAGGAGAGTTCCAAATGTGTGTGGGTAGAATATATATCCCACGGGGGTAAAATTGAAAAAAGTTGAAAAAATTTTTTTTTTGGACTTAGTCATTTTTCCGGCGTTTATCAGACTTTCAGATAAGGGAAATGTCAGTGAGCGTTCAGATTTCAGTTCCAGATTGATTCGCCCAATGAGTACTTGATATTTAGTCCTTTTCAGCCAAGTTTCTGGATTTTTGAAAATTTCACTTTTTTGTGAAAATATCCACTAAATGAGGGAATAATATGTGTGAGGGTTCCCCAGGAGAATTCAAAATGTGTGTGAGTAGAATATATATCCCACGGGGGTAAAATTGAAAAAAGTTGAAAAAAATTTTTTGGGGGACTTAGTCTTTTTTCCGGCGTTTATCAGACTTTCAGATAGGGCAAATGTCAGTGAGCGTTCCGATTTCATTTCCAGAGCGATTTGCCCAATGAGTCCGTGATATTTAGTCATTTTCAGCCAATATTTTGGATTTTTGAAAATTTCACTTTTTTGTGAAAATATCCACTAAATGAGGGAATAATATGTGTGAGGGTACCCCAGGAGAGTTCCAAATGTGTGTGGGTAGAATATATATCCCACGGGGGTAAAATTGAAAAAAGTTTTAAAAAAATTTTTTTTGGACTTAGTCATTTTTCCGTCGTTTATCAGACTTTCAGATAGGGCAAATGTCAGTGAGCGTTCCGATTTCAGTTCCAGATTGATTCGCCCAATGAGTACTTGATATTTAGTCGTTTTCAGTCAATTTTCTGAATTTTTGAAAATTTCACTTTTTTGTGAAAATATCCACTAAATTAGGGAATAATATGTGTGTGCGTACCCCAGGAGAGTTCCAAATGTGTGTGGGTAAAATATATATCCCACGGGGGTAAAATTGAAAAAAGGTGAAAAAAATTTTTTTTTGGACTGTCATTTTTCCGGCGTTTATCAGACTTTCAGATAAGGGAAATGTCAGTGAGCGTTCAGATTTCAGTTCCAGAGTGATTCGCCCAATGAGTCCTTGATATTTAGTCCTTTTCAGCCAAGTTTCTGGATTTTTGAAAATTTCACTATTTTGTGAAAATATCCACTAAATGAGGGAATAATATGTGTGAGGGTACCCCAGGAGAGTTCAAAATGTGTGTGGGTAGAATATATATCCCACGGGGGTAAAATTGAAAAAAGGTGAAAAAAAATTTTTTGGGGACTTAGTCATTTTTCCGCCGTTTATCAGTCTTTCAGATAGGGCAAATGTCAGTGAGCGTTCCGATTTCAGTTCCAGAGCGATTCTCCCAATGAGTCCGTGATATTTAGTCATTTTCAGCCAATATATTGGATTTTTGAAAATTTCACTTTTTTGTGAAAATATCCACTAAATTAGGGAATAATATGTGTGAGGGTACCCCAGGAGAGTTCCAAATGTGTTTGGGTAGAATATATATCCCACGGGGGTAAAATTGAAAAAAGTTTAAAAAATTTTTTTTTGGACTTAGTCATTTTTCCGGCGTTTATCAGACTTTCAGATAAGGGAAATGTCAGTGAGCGTTCAGATTTCAGTTCCAGAGTGATTCGCCCAATGAGTCCTTGATATTTAGTCCTTTTCAGCCAAGTTTCTGGATTTTTGAAAATTTCACTTTTTTGTGAAAATATCCACTAAATGAGGGAATAATATGTGTGAGGGTACCCCAGGAGAGTTCAAAATGTGTGTGGGTAGAATATATATCCCACGGAGGTAAAATTGAAAAAAGGTGAAAAAAAATTTTTTGGGACTTAGTCATTTTTCCGCCGTTTATCAGTCTTTCAGATAGGGCAAATGTCAGTGAGCGTTCCGATTTCAGTTCCAGAGCGATTCTCCCAATGAGTCCTTGATATTTAGTCGTTTTCAGCCAATTTTCTGGATTTTTGAAAATTTCACTTTTTTTGTGAAAATATACACTAAATTAGGGAATAATATGTGAGAGGGTTTCCCAGGAGAGTTCCAAATGTGTGTGGGTAGAATATATATCCCACGGGGGTAAAATTGAAAAAAGTTAAAAAAATTTTTTTTTGGACTTAGTCATTTTTCCGCCGTTTATCAGACTTTCAGATAAGGGAAATGTCAGTGAGCATTCAGATTTCAGTTCCAGAGCGATTCGCCCAATGAGTCCTTGATATTTAGTCGTTTTCAGCCAATTTTCAGAATTTTTGAAAATTTCACTTTTTTGTGAAAATATCCACTAAATTAGGGAATAATATGTGTGAGGGTACCCCAGGAGAGTTCCAAATGTGTGTGGGTAGAATATATATCCCACGGGGGTAAAATTGAAAAAAGTTGAAAAAAATTTTTTTTTTGGACTGTCATTTTTCCGGCGTTTATCAGACTTTCAGATAAGGGAAATGTCAGTGAGCGTTCAGATTTCAGTTCCAGAGTGATTCGCCCAGTGAGTCCTTGATATTTAGGCCTTTTCAGCCAAGTTTCTGGATTTTTGAAAATTTCACTTTTTTGTGAAAATATCCACTAAATGAGGGAATAATATGTGTGAGGGTACCCCAGGAGAGTTCCAAATGTGTGTGGGTAGAATATATATCCCACGGGGGTAAAATTGAAAAAAGTTAAAAAAAATTTTTTTTGGACTTAGTCATTTTTCCGCCGTTTATCAGACTTTCAGATAAGGGAAATGTCAGTGAGCATTCAGATTTCAGTTCCAGAGCGATTCGCCCAATGATTCCTTGATATTTAGTCGTTTTCAGCCAATTTTCAGAATTTTTGAAAATTTCACTTTTTTGTGAAAATATCCACTAAATTAGGGAATAATATGTGTGAGGGTACCCCAGGAGAGTTCCAAATGTGTGTGGGTAGAATATATATCCCACGGGGGTAAAATTGAAAAAAGTTTAAAAAATTTTTTTTTGGACTTAGTCATTTTTCCGTCGTTTATCAGACTTTCAGATAGGGCAAATGTCAGTGAGCGTTCCGATTTCAGTTCCAGAGCGATTCTCCCAATGAGTCCTTGATATTTAGTCGTTTTCAGCCAATTTTCTGGATTTTTTAAAATTTCACTTTTTTTGTGAAAATATCCACTAAATTAGGGAATAATATGTGTGAGTGTACCCCAGGAGAGTTCCAAATGTGTGTGGGTAGAATATATATCCCACGGGGGTAAAATTGAAAAAAGTTGAAAAAATTTTTTTTTTGGACTTAGTCATTTTTCCGGCGTTTATCAGACTTTCAGATAAGGGAAATGTCAGTGAGCGTTCAGATTTCAGTTCCAGATTGATTCTCCCAATGAGTACTTGATATTTAGTCCTTTTCAGCCAAGTTTCTGGATTTTTGAAAATTTCACTTTTTTGTGAAAATATCCACTAAATGAGGGAATAATATGTGTGAGGGTTCCCCAGGAGAATTCAAAATGTGTGTGAGTAGAATATATATCCCACGGGGGTAAAATTGAAAAAAGTTGAAAAAAATTTTTTGGGGGACTTAGTCTTTTTTCCGGCGTTTATCAGACTTTCAGATAGGGCAAATGTCAGTGAGCGTTCCGATTTCATTTCCAGAGCGATTTGCCCAATGAGTCCGTGATATTTAGTCATTTTCAGCCAATATTTTGGATTTTTGAAAATTTCACTTTTTTGTGAAAATATCCACTAAATGAGGGAATAATATGTGTGAGGGTACCCCAGGAGAGTTCCAAATGTGTGTGGGTAGAATATATATCCCACGGGGGTAAAATTGAAAAAAGTTTAAAAAAAATTTTTTTTGGACTTAGTCATTTTTCCGTCGTTTATCAGACTTTCAGATAGGGCAAATGTCAGTGAGCGTTCCGATTTCAGTTCCAGATTGATTCGCCCAATGAGTACTTGATATTTTGTCGTTTTCAGCCAATTTTCTAAATTTTTGAAAATTTCACTTTTTTTGTGAAAATATCCACTAAATTAGGGAATAATATGTGTGTGCGTACCCCAGGAGAGTTCCAAATGTGTGTGGGTAGAATATATATCCCACGGGGGTAAAATTGAAAAAAGGTGAAAAAAATTTTTTTTTGGACTGTCATTTTTCCGGCGTTTATCAGATTTTCAGATAAGGGAAATGTCAGTGAGCGTTCAGATTTCAGTTCCAGAGTGATTCGCCCAATGAGTCCTTGATATTTAGTCCTTTTCAGCCAAGTTTCTGGATTTTTGAAAATTTCACTATTTTGTGAAAATATCCACTAAATGAGGGAATAATATGTGTGAGGGTACCCCAGGAGAGTTCAAAATGTGTGTGGGTAGAATATATATCCCACGGGGGTAAAATTGAAAAAAGGTGAAAAAAAATTTTTTTGGGACTTAGTCATTTTTCCGCCGTTTATCAGTCTTTCAGATAGGGCAAATGTCAGTGAGCGTTCCGATTTCAGTTCCAGAGCGATTCTCCCAATGAGTCCGTGATATTTATTCATTTTCAGCCAATATTTTGGATTTTTGAAAATTTCACTTTTTTGTGAAAATATCCACTAAATTAGGGAATAATATGTGTGAGGGTACCCCAGGAGAGTTCCAAATGTTTGTGGGTAGAATATATATCCCACGGGGGTAAAATTGAAAAAAGTTGAAAAAAATTTGTTTTTGGACTTAGTCATTTTTCCGTCATTTATCAGACTTTCAGATAGGGCAAATGTCAGTGAGCGTTCCGATTTCAGTTCCAGAGCGATTCTCCCAATGAGTCCTTGATATTTAGTCGTTTTCAGCCAATTTTCTGGATTTTTGAAAATTTCACTTTTTTTGTGAAAATATACACTAAATTAGGGAATAATATGTGAGAGGGTATCCCAGGAGAGTTCCAAATGTGTGTGGGTAGAATATATATCCCACGGGGGTAAAATTGAAAAAAGTTAAAAAAATTTTTTTTTGGACTTAGTCATTTTTCCGCCGTTTATCAGACTTTCAGATAAGGGAAATGTCAGTGAGCATTCAGATTTCAGTTCCAGAGCGATTCGCCCAATGAGTCCTTGATATTTAGTCGTTTTCAGCCAATTTTCAGAATTTTTGAAAATTTCACTTTTTTGTGAAAATATCCACTAAATTAGGGAATAATATGTGTGAGGGTACCCCAGGAGAGTTCCAAATGTGTGTGGGTAGAATATATATCCCACGGGGGTAAAATTGAAAAAAGTTGAAAAAAAATTTTTTTTGGACTGTCATTTTTCCAGCGTTTATCAGACTTTCAGATAAGGGAAATGTCAGTGAGCGTTCAGATTTCAGTTCCAGAGTGATTCGCCCAGTGAGTCCTTGATATTTAGGCCTTTTCAGCCAAGTTTCTGGATTTTTGAAAATTTCACTTTTTTGTGAAAATATCCACTAAATGAGGGAATAATATGTGTGAGGGTACCCCAGGAGAGTTCCAAATGTGTGTGGGTAGAATATATATCCCACGGGGGTAAAATTGAAAAAAGGTGAAAAAAAATTTTTTTGGAACTTAGTCATTTTTCCGGCGTTTATCAGACTTTCAGATAGGGCAAATGTCAGTGAGCGTTCCGATTTCAGTTCCAGAGCGATTCTCCCAATGAGTCCGTGATATTTAGTCATTTTCAGCCAATATATTGGATTTTTGAAAATTTCACTTTTTTGTGAAAATATCCACTAAATTAGGGAATAATATGTGTGAGGGTACCCCAGGAGAGTTCCAAATGTGTTTGGGTAGAATATATATCCCACGGGGGTAAAATTGAAAAAAGTTTAAAAAATTTTTTTTTGGACTTAGTCATTTTTCCGGCGTTTATCAGACTTTCAGATAAGGGAAATGTCAGTGAGCGTTCAGATTTCAGTTCCAGAGTGATTCGCCCAATGAGTCCTTGATATTTAGTCCTTTTCAGCCAAGTTTCTGGATTTTTGAAAATTTCACTTTTTTGTGAAAATATCCACTAAATGAGGGAATAATATGTGTGAGGGTACCCCAGGAGAGTTCAAAATGTGTGTGGGTAGAATATATATCCCACGGAGGTAAAATTGAAAAAAGGTGAAAAAAAATTTTTTGGGACTTAGTCATTTTTCCGCCGTTTATCAGACTTTCAGATAAGGGAAATGTCAGTGAGCATTCAGATTTCAGTTCCAGAGCGATTCGCCCAATGAGTCCTTGATATTTAGTCGTTTTCAGCCAATTTTCAGAATTTTTGAAAATTTCACTTTTTTGTGAAAATATCCACTAAATTAGGGAATAATATGTGTGAGGGTACCCCAGGAGAGTTCCAAATGTGTGTGGGTAGAATATATATCCCACGGGGGTAAAATTGAAAAAAGTTGAAAAAAATTTTTTTTTGGACTGTCATTTTTCCGGCGTTTATCAGACTTTCAGATAAGGGAAATGTCAGTGAGCGTTCAGATTTCAGTTCCAGAGTGATTCGCCCAGTGAGTCCTTGATATTTAGGCCTTTTCAGCCAAGTTTCTGGATTTTTGAAAATTTCACTTTTTTGTGAAAATATCCACTAAATGAGGGAATAATATGTGTGAGGGTACCCCAGGAGAGTTCCAAATGTGTGTGGGTAGAATATATATCCCACGGGGGTAAAATTGAAAAAAGGTGAAAAAAAATTTTTTTGGAACTTAGTCATTTTTCCGGCGTTTATCAGACTTTCAGATAGGGCAAATGTCAGTGAGCGTTCCGATTTCAGTTCCAGAGCGATTCGGCCAATGAGTCCGTGATATTTAGACATTTTCAGCCAATATTTTGGATTTTTGAAAATTTCACTTTTTTGTGAAAATGTCCACTAAATGATGGAATAATATGTGTGAGGGTAACCCAGGAGAGTTCCAAATGTGTGTGGGTAGAATATATATCCCACGGGGGTAAAATTGAAAAAAGTTTAAAAAATTTTTTTTTGGACTTAGTCATTTTTCCGTCGTTTATCAGACTTTCAGATAGGGCAAATGTCAGTGAGCGTTCCGATTTCAGTTCCAGAGCGATTCTCCCAATGAGTCCTTGATATTTAGTCGTTTTCAGCCAATTTTCTGGATTTTTTAAAATTTCACTTTTTTTGTGAAAATATCCACTAAATTAGGGAATAATATGTGTGAGTGTACCCCAGGAGAGTTCCAAATGTGTGTGGGTAGAATATATATCCCACGGGGGTAAAATTGAAAAAAGTTGAAAAAATTTTTTTTTTGGACTTAGTCATTTTTCCGGCGTTTATCAGACTTTCAGATAAGGGAAATGTCAGTGAGCGTTCAGATTTCAGTTCCAGATTGATTCTCCCAATGAGTACTTGATATTTAGTCCTTTTCAGCCAAGTTTCTGGATTTTTGAAAATTTCACTTTTTTGTGAAAATATCCACTAAATGAGGGAATAATATGTGTGAGGGTTCCCCAGGAGAATTCAAAATGTGTGTGAGTAGAATATATATCCCACGGGGGTAAAATTGAAAAAAGTTGAAAAAAATTTTTTGGGGGACTTAGTCTTTTTTCCGGCGTTTATCAGACTTTCAGATAGGGCAAATGTCAGTGAGCGTTCCGATTTCATTTCCAGAGCGATTTGCCCAATGAGTCCGTGATATTTAGTCATTTTCAGCCAATATTTTGGATTTTTGAAAATTTCACTTTTTTGTGAAAATATCCACTAAATGAGGGAATAATATGTGTGAAGGTACCCCAGGAGAGTTCCAAATGTGTGTGGGTAGAATATATATCCCACGGGGGTAAAATTGAAAAAAGTTTAAAAAAATTTTTTTTTGGACTTAGTCATTTTTCCGTCGTTTATCAGACTTTCAGATAGGGCAAATGTCAGTGAGCGTTCCGATTTCAGTTCCAGATTGATTCGCCCAATGAGTACTTGATATTTAGTCGTTTTCAGCCAATTTTCTAAATTTTTGAAAATTTCACTTTTTTTGTGAAAATATCCACTAAATTAGGGAATAATATGTGTGTGCGTACCCCAGGAGAGTTCCAAATGTGTGTGGGTAGAATATATATCCCACGGGGGTAAAATTGAAAAAAGGTGAAAAAAATTTTTTTTTGGACTGTCATTTTTCCGGCGTTTATCAGACTTTCAGATAAGGGAAATGTCAGTGAGCGTTCAGATTTCAGTTCCAGAGTGATTCGCCCAATGAGTCCTTGATATTTAGTCCTTTTCAGCCAAGTTTCTGGATTTTTGAAAATTTCACTATTTTGTGAAAATATCCACTAAATGAGGGAATAATATGTGTGAGGGTACCCCAGGAGAGTTCAAAATGTGTGTGGGTAGAATATATATCCCACGGGGGTAAAATTGAAAAAAGGTGAAAAAAAATTTTTTTGGGACTTAGTCATTTTTCCGCCGTTTATCAGTCTTTCAGATAGGGCAAATGTCAGTGAGCGTTCCGATTTCAGTTCCAGAGCGATTCTCCCAATGAGTCCGTGATATTTATTCATTTTCAGCCAATATTTTGGATTTTTGAAAATTTCACTTTTTTGTGAAAATATCCACTAAATTAGGGAATAATATGTGTGAGGGTACCCCAGGAGAGTTCCAAATGTTTGTGGGTAGAATATATATCCCACGGGGGTAAAATTGAAAAAAGTTGAAAAAAATTTGTTTTTGGACTTAGTCATTTTTCCGTCATTTATCAGACTTTCAGATAGGGCAAATGTCAGTGAGCGTTCCGATTTCAGTTCCAGAGCGATTCTCCCAATGAGTCCTTGATATTTAGTCGTTTTCAGCCAATTTTCTGGATTTTTGAAAATTTCACTTTTTTTGTGAAAATATACACTAAATTAGGGAATAATATGTGAGAGGGTATCCCAGGAGAGTTCCAAATGTGTGTGGGTAGAATATATATCCCACGGGGGTAAAATTGAAAAAAGTTAAAAAAATTTTTTTTTGGACTTAGTCATTTTTCCGCCGTTTATCAGACTTTCAGATAAGGGAAATGTCAGTGAGCATTCAGATTTCAGTTCCAGAGCGATTCGCCCAATGAGTCCTTGATATTTAGTCGTTTTCAGCCAATTTTCAGAATTTTTGAAAATTTCACTTTTTTGTGAAAATATCCACTAAATTAGGGAATAATATGTGTGAGGGTACCCCAGGAGAGTTCCAAATGTGTGTGGGTAGAATATATATCCCACGGGGGTAAAATTGAAAAAAGTTGAAAAAAATTTTTTTTTGGACTGTCATTTTTCCGGCGTTTATCAGACTTTCAGATAAGGGAAATGTCAGTGAGCGTTCAGATTTCAGTTCCAGAGTGATTCGCCCAGTGAGTCCTTGATATTTAGGCCTTTTCAGCCAAGTTTCTGGATTTTTGAAAATTTCACTTTTTTGTGAAAATATCCACTAAATGAGGGAATAATATGTGTGAGGGTACCCCAGGAGAGTTCCAAATGTGTGTGGGTAGAATATATATCCCACGGGGGTAAAATTGAAAAAAGGTGAAAAAAAATTTTTTTGGAACTTAGTCATTTTTCCGGCGTTTATCAGACTTTCAGATAGGGCAAATGTCAGTGAGCGTTCCGATTTCAGTTCCAGAGCGATTCGGCCAATGAGTCCGTGATATTTAGACATTTTCAGCCAATATTTTGGATTTTTGAAAATTTCACTTTTTTGTGAAAATGTCCACTAAATGATGGAATAATATGTGTGAGGGTAACCCAGGAGAGTTCCAAATGTGTGTGGGTAGAATATATATCCCACGGGGGTAAAATTGAAAAAAGTTAAAAAAAATTTTTTTTGGACTTAGTCATTTTTCCGCCGTTTATCAGACTTTCAGATAAGGGAAATGTCAGTGAGCATTCAGATTTCAGTTCCAGAGCGATTCGCCCAATGATTCCTTGATATTTAGTCGTTTTCAGCCAATTTTCAGAATTTTTGAAAATTTCACTTTTTTGTGAAAATATCCACTAAATTAGGGAATAATATGTGTGAGGGTACCCCAGGAGAGTTCCAAATGTGTGTGGGTAGAATATATATCCCACGGGGGTAAAATTGAAAAAAGTTTAAAAAATTTTTTTTTGGACTTAGTCATTTTTCCGTCGTTTATCAGACTTTCAGATAGGGCAAATGTCAGTGAGCGTTCCGATTTCAGTTCCAGAGCGATTCTCCCAATGAGTCCTTGATATTTAGTCGTTTTCAGCCAATTTTCTGGATTTTTTAAAATTTCACTTTTTTTGTGAAAATATCCACTAAATTAGGGAATAATATGTGTGAGTGTACCCCAGGAGAGTTCCAAATGTGTGTGGGTAGAATATATATCCCACGGGGGTAAAATTGAAAAAAGTTGAAAAAATTTTTTTTTTGGACTTAGTCATTTTTCCGGCGTTTATCAGACTTTCAGATAAGGGAAATGTCAGTGAGCGTTCAGATTTCAGTTCCAGATTGATTCTCCCAATGAGTACTTGATATTTAGTCCTTTTCAGCCAAGTTTCTGGATTTTTGAAAATTTCACTTTTTTGTGAAAATATCCACTAAATGAGGGAATAATATGTGTGAGGGTTCCCCAGGAGAATTCAAAATGTGTGTGAGTAGAATATATATCCCACGGGGGTAAAATTGAAAAAAGTTGAAAAAAATTTTTTGGGGGACTTAGTCTTTTTTCCGGCGTTTATCAGACTTTCAGATAGGGCAAATGTCAGTGAGCGTTCCGATTTCATTTCCAGAGCGATTTGCCCAATGAGTCCGTGATATTTAGTCATTTTCAGCCAATATTTTGGATTTTTGAAAATTTCACTTTTTTGTGAAAATATCCACTAAATGAGGGAATAATATGTGTGAGGGTACCCCAGGAGAGTTCCAAATGTGTGTGGGTAGAATATATATCCCACGGGGGTAAAATTGAAAAAAGTTTAAAAAAAAATTTTTTTGGACTTAGTCATTTTTCCGTCGTTTATCAGACTTTCAGATAGGGCAAATGTCAGTGAGCGTTCCGATTTCAGTTCCAGATTGATTCGCCCAATGAGTACTTGATATTTAGTCGTTTTCAGCCAATTTTCTAAATTTTTGAAAATTTCACTTTTTTTGTGAAAATATCCACTAAATTAGGGAATAATATGTGTGTGCGTACCCCAGGAGAGTTCCAAATGTGTGTGGGTAGAATATATATCCCACGGGGGTAAAATTGAAAAAAGGTGAAAAAAATTTTTTTTTGGACTGTCATTTTTCCGGCGTTTATCAGACTTTCAGATAAGGGAAATGTCAGTGAGCGTTCAGATTTCAGTTCCAGAGTGATTCGCCCAATGAGTCCTTGATATTTAGTCCTTTTCAGCCAAGTTTCTGGATTTTTGAAAATTTCACTATTTTGTGAAAATATCCACTAAATGAGGGAATAATATGTGTGAGGGTACCCCAGGAGAGTTCAAAATGTGTGTGGGTAGAATATATATCCCACGGGGGTAAAATTGAAAAAAGGTGAAAAAAAATTTTTTTGGGACTTAGTCATTTTTCCGCCGTTTATCAGTCTTTCAGATAGGGCAAATGTCAGTGAGCGTTCCGATTTCAGTTCCAGAGCGATTCTCCCAATGAGTCCGTGATATTTAGTCATTTTCAGCCAATATTTTGGATTTTTGAAAATTTCACTTTTTTGTGAAAATATCCACTAAATTAGGGAATAATATGTGTGAGGGTACCCCAGGAGAGTTCCAAATGTTTGTGGGTAGAATATATATCCCACGGGGGTAAAATTGAAAAAAGTTGAAAAAAATTTGTTTTTGGACTTAGTCATTTTTCCGTCATTTATCAAACTTTCAGATAGGGCAAATGTCAGTGAGCGTTCCGATTTCAGTTCCAGAGCGATTCGCCCAATGAGTCATTGATATTTAGTCGTTTTCAGCCAATTTTCTGAATTTTTGAAAATTTCACCTTTTTGTGAAAATATCCACTAAATTAGGGAATAATATGTGTGAGGGTACCCCAGGAGAGTTCCAAATGTGTGTGGGTAGAATATATATCCCACGGGGTAAAATTGAAAAAAGTTGAAAAAAATTTTTTTTTGGACTTAGTCATTTTTCCTGCGTTTATCAGACTTTCAGATAAGAGAAATGTCAGTGAGCGTTCCGATTTCAGTTCCAGAGCGATTCGCCCAATGAGTCCTTGATATTTAGTCGTTTTCAGCCAATATTTTGGATTTTTGAAAATTTCACTTTTTTGTGAAAATATCCACTAAATGAGGGAATAATATGTGTGAGGGTAGCCCAGGAGAGTTCCAAATGTGTGTGGGTAGAATATATATCCCACGGGGGTAAAATTGAAAAAAGTTGAAAAAAAAATTTTTTTGGACTTGTCATTTTTCCGTCGTTTATCAGACTTTCAGATAGGTCAAATGTCAGTGAGCGTTCCGATTTCAGTTCCAGAGCGTTTCGCACAATGAGTCCGTGATATTTAGTCATTTTCAGCCAATATTTTGAAGTTTGGAAAATTTCACTTTTTTGTGAAAATATCCACTAAATTAGGGAATAATATGTGTGAGGGTACCCCAGGAGAGTTCCAAATGTGTGTGGGTAGAATATATATCCCACGGGGGTAAAATTGAAAAAAGGTGAAAAAATTTTTTTTGGGGACTTAGTCATTTTTCCGGCGTTTATCTTACTTTCAGATAGGGCAAATGTCAGTGAGCATTCCGATTTCAGTACCAGAGCGTTTTGCCCAATGAGTCCTTGATATTTAGTTGTTTTCAGCCAATATTTTGGATTTTTGAAAATTTCACTTTTTTGTGAAAATATCCACTAAATGAGGGAATAATATGTGTGAGGGTACCCCAGGAGAGTTCCAAATGTGTGTGGGTAGAATATATATCCCACGGGGGTAAAATTGAAAAAAGTTTAAAAAATTTTTTTTTTGGACTTAGTCATTTTTCCGGCGTTTATCAGACTTTCAGATAGGGCAAATGTCAGTGAGCGTTCCGATTTCAGTTCCAGAGCGATTCGCCCAATGAGTCCGTGATATTTAGTCATTTTCAGCCAATATTTTGGATTTTTGAAAATTTCACTTTTTTGTGAAAATATCCACTAAATTAGGGAATAATATGTGTGAGGGTACCCCAGGAGAGTTCCAAATGTTTGTGGGTAGAATATATATCCCACGGGGGTAAAATTGAAAAAAGTTGAAAAAAAATTTGTTTTTGGACTTAGTCATTTTTCCATCATTTATCAGACTTTCAGATAGGGCAAATGTCAGTGAGCGTTCCGATTTCAGTTCCAGAGCGATTCGCCCAATGAGTCATTGATATTTAGTCGTTTTCAGCCAATTTTCTGAATTTTTGAAAATTTCACCTTTTTGTGAAAATATCCACTAAATTAGGGAATAATATGTGTGAGGGTACCCCAGGAGAGTTCCAAATGTGTGTGGGTAGAATATATATCCCACGGGGTAAAATTGAAAAAAGTTGAAAAAAATTTTTTTTTGGACTTAGTCATTTTTCCTGCGTTTATCAGACTTTCAGATAAGAGAAATGTCAGTGAGCGTTCCGATTTCAGTTCCAGAGCGATTCGCCCAATGAGTCCTTGATATTTAGTCGTTTTCAGCCAATATTTTGGATTTTTGAAAATTTCACTTTTTTGTGAAAATATCCACTAAATGAGGGAATAATATGAGTGAGGGTACCCCAGGAGAGTTCCAAATGTGTGTGGGTAGAATATATATCCCACGGGGGTAAAATTGAAAAAAGTTTAAAAAATTTTTTTTTTGGACTTAGTCATTTTTCCGGTGTTTATCAGACTTTCAGATAGGGCAAATGTCAGTGAGCGTTGCGATTTCAGTTCCAGAGCGATTTGCCCAATGAGTCCGTGATATTTAGTCATTTTCAGCCAATATTTTGGATTTTTGAAAATTTCACTTTTTTGTGAAAATATCCACTAAATGAGGGAATAATATGTGTGAGGGTAGCCCAGGAGAGTTCCAAATGTGTGTGGGTAGAATATATATCCCACGGGGGTAAAATTGAAAAAAGTTGAAAAAAAAATTTTTTTGGACTTAGTCATTTTTCCGGCGTTTATCAGACTTTCAGATAAGGGAAATGTCAGTGAGCGTTCAGATTTCAGTTCCAGAGTGATTCGCCCAACGAGTCCTTGATATTTAGTCCTTTTCAGCCAAGTTTCTGGATTTTTGAAAATTTCACTTTTTTGTGAAAATATCCACTAAATGAGGGAATAATATGTGTGAGGGTACCCCAGGAGAGTTCAAAATGTGTGTGGGTAGAATATATATCCCACGGGGGTAAAATTGAAAAAAGGTGAAAAAATTTTTTTTGGGACTTAGTCATTTTTCCGCCGTTTATCAGTCTTTCAGATAGGGCAAATGTCAGTGAGCGTTCCGATTTCAGTTCCAGAGCGATTCTCCCAATGAGTCCGTGATATTTATTCATTTTCAGCCAATATTTTGGATTTTTGAAAATTTCACTTTTTTGTGAAAATATCCACTAAATGAGGAAATAATATGTGTGAGGGTAGCCCAGGAGAGTTCCAAATGTGTGTGGGTAGAATATATATCCCACGGGGGTAAAATTGAAAAAAGTTGAAAAAAAAATTTTTTTGGACTTGTCATTTTTCCGTCGTTTATCAGACTTTCAGATAGGTCAAATGTCAGTGAGCGTTCCGATTTCAGTTCCAGAGCGTTTCGCACAATGAGTCCGTGATATTTAGTCATTTTCAGCCAATATTTTGAAGTTTGGAAAATTTCACTTTTTTGTGAAAATATCCACTAAATTAGGGAATAATATGTGTGAGGGTACCCCAGGAGAGTTCCAAATGTGTGTGGGTAGAATATATATCCCACGGGGGTAAAATTGAAAAAAGGTGAAAAAATTTTTTTTGGGGACTTAGTCATTTTTCCGGCGTTTATCTTACTTTCAGATAGGGCAAATGTCAGTGAGCATTCCGATTTCAGTACCAGAGCGTTTCGCCCAATGAGTCCTTGATATTTAGTCGTTTTCAGCCAATATTTTGGATTTTTGAAAATTTCACTTTTTTGTGAAAATATCCACTAAATGAGGGAATAATATGTGTGAGGGTACCCCAGGAGAGTTCCAAATGTGTGTGGGTAGAATATATATCCCACGGGGGTAAAATTGAAAAAAGTTTAAAAAATTTTTTTTTTGGACTTAGTCATTTTTCCGGCGTTTATCAGACTTTCAGATAGGGCAAATGTCAGTGAGCGTTCCGATTTCAGTTCCAGAGCGATTCGCCCAATGAGTCCGTGATATTTAGTCATTTTCAGCCAATATTTTGGATTTTTGAAAATTTCACTTTTTTGTGAAAATATCCACTAAATGAGGGAATAATATGTGTGAGGGTAGCCCAGGAGAGTTCCAAATGTGTGTGGGTAGAATATATATCCCACGGGGGTAAAATTGAAAAAAGTTGAAAAAAAAATTTTTTTGGACTTGTCATTTTTCCGTCGTTTATCAGACTTTCAGATAGGTCAAATGTCAGTGAGCGTTCCGATTTCAGTTCCAGAGCGATTCGCACAATGAGTCCGTGATATTTAGTCATTTTCAGCCAATATTTTGGAGTTTGGAAAATTTCACTTTTTTGTGAAAATATCCACTAAATTAGGGAATAATATGTGTGAGGGTACCCCAGGAGAGTTCCAAATGTGTGTGGGTAGAATATATATCCCACGGGGGTAAAATTGAAAAAAGGTGAAAAAATTTTTTTTGGGGACTTAGTCATTTTTCCGGCGTTTATCTTACTTTCAGATATGGCAAATGTCATTGAGCATTCCGATTTCAGTACCAGAGCGTTTCGCCCAATGAGTCCTTGATATTTAGTCGTTTTCAGCCAATATTTTGGATTTTTGAAAATTTCACTTTTTTGTGAAAATATCCACTAAATGAGGGAATAATATGTGTAAGGGTACCCCAGGAGAGTTCCAAATGTGTGTGGGTAGAATATATATCCCATGGGGGTAAAATTGAAAAAAGTTGAAAAAATTTTTTTTTTGGACTTAGTCATTTTTCCGGTGTTTATCAGACTTTCAGATAGGGGAAATGTCTGTGAGCATTCCGATTTCAGTTCCAGAGCGATTCTCCCAATGAGTCCTTGATATTTAGTCGTTTTCAGCCAATTTTCTGGATTTTTGAAAATTTCACTTTTTTTGCGAAAATATCCACTAAATTAGGGAATAATATGTGTGAGAGCACCCCAAGGAGAGTTCCAAATATGTGTGGGTAGAATATACAGTACAGACCAAAAGTTTCGACACATCTTCTCATTTAAATATTTTTCTGTATTTTCATTACTATGAAAATTGTACATTCACACTGAAGGCATCAAAACTATGAATCAACACATGTGGAATTATATACTTAACAAAAAAGTGTGAAACAACTGACAATATGTCTTATATTCTAGGTTCTTCAAAGTAGCCACCTTTTGCTATGATGACTGCTTTGCAAACGCTTGGTATTCTCTTGATGAGCTTCAAGAGGTAGTCACCGGAAATGGTTTTCACTTCACAAGTGTGCCCTGTCAGGTTTAATGAGTGGGATTTCTTGCCTTATAAATGGGGTTGGGACCATCAGTTTTGTTGTGCAGAAGTCAGATGGATACACAGCTGATAGTCCTACTGAATAGACTGTTAGAATTTGTATTATGGCAAGAAAAAAGCAGCTAAGTAAAGAAAAACGAGTGGCCATCATTACTTTAAGAACTGAAGGTCAGTCAGTCAGAAAAATTAGGAAAACTTTGAAAGTGTCCCCAAGTGCAATTGCAAAAACCATCAAGCGCTACAAAGAAACTGGCTCACATGAGGACCGCCCCAGGAAAGGAAGACCAAGAGTCACCTCTGCTTCTGGGGATAAGTTTATCCGAGTCACCAGCCTCAGAAATCGCAGCTTAACAGCAGCTCAGATTAGAGACCAGGTCAATGCCACTCAGAGTTCTAGCAGCAGACACATCTCTTCAACAACTGTTAAGAGGAGACTTTGTGCAGCAGGCTTTCATGGTAAAATAGCTGCTAGGAAACCACTGCTAAGGACAGGCAACAAGCAGAAGAGACTTGTTTGGGCTAAAGAACACAAGGAATGGACATTAGACCAGTGTAAATCTGTGCTTTGGTCTGATGAGTCCAAATTTGAGATCTTTGGTTGCAACCACCATGTCTTTGTGCGACGCAGAAAAGGTGAACGTATGGACTCTACATGTCTGGTTCCCACCGTGAAGCATGGAGGAGGAGGAGTGATGGTGTGGAGGTGCTTAGCTGGTGACACTATTTGGGATTTATTCAAAATTGAAGGCATACTGAACCAGCATGGCTACCACAGCATCTTGTAGCGGCATGCTATTCCATCAGGTTTGCGTTTAGTTGGACCATCATTTATTTTTCAACAGGACAATGACCCCAAACACACCTCAAGCTGTGGAAGGGCTATTTGACCAAGAAGGAGAGTGATGGGGTTCTACGCCAGATGACCTGGCCTCCACAATCACTAGACCTGAACCCAATCGAGATGGTTTGGGGTGAGCTGGACCGCAGAGTGAAGGCAAAAGGGCCAACAAGTGCTAAGCATTTCTGGGAACTCCTTCAAGATTGTTGGAAGAGCATTTCCGGTGACTACCTCTTGAAGCTCATCAAGAGAATGCCAAGAGTGTGCAAAGCAGTCATCAAAGCAAAAGGTGGCTACTTTGAAGAACCTAGAATATAAGACATATTTTCAGTTGTTTCACACTTTTTTTGTTAAGTATACAATTCCACATGTGTTAATTCATAGTTTTGATGCCTTCAGTGTGAATGTACAATTTTCATAGTCATGAATATACAGAGAAAACTTTAAATGAGAAGGTGTGTCCAAACTTTTGGTCTGTACTGTACATTCCACGGGGGTAAACTTGAAAAAAGTTTAAAAAAATTTTTTTTTGGGTCTTAGTCATTTTTCCGGCGTTTATCAGACTTTCAGATAGGGCAAATGTCAGTGAGCGTTCCGATTTCAGTTCCAGAGCGATTCGCCCAATGAGTCCTTGATATTTAGTCGTTTTCAGCCAATTTTCTGGATTTTTGAAAATTTCACTTTTTTTTTGAAAATATACACTAAATTAGGGAATAATATGTGTGAGGGTATCCCAGGAGAGTTCCAAATGTGTGTGGGTAGAATATATATCCCACGGGGGTAAAATTGAAAAAAGTAGAAAAAATTTTTTTTTTGGACTGTCATTTTTCCGCCGTTTATCAGAATTTCAGAGGAGGGAAATGTCAGTGTGCGTTCAGATTTCAGTTCTAGAGCGATTCGCCCAATGAGTCCTTGATATTTAGTCGTTTTCAGCCAATTTTCAGAATTTTTGAAAATTTCACTTTTTTGTGAAAATATACACTAAATTAGGGAATAATATGTGTGAGGGTATCCCAGGAGAGTTCCAAATGTGTGTGGGTAGAATATATATCCCACGGGGGTAAAATTGAAAAAAGGTGAAAAAAATTTTTTTTGGGACTTAGTCATTTTTCCGGCATTTATCAGACTTTCAAATAGGGCAAATGTCAGTGAGCATTCCGATTTCAGTTCCAGAGCGATTCGCCCAATGAGTCCGTGATATTTAGTCATTTTCAGCCAATATTTTGGATTTTTGAAAATTTCACTTTTTTGTGAAAATATCCACTAAATGAGGGAATAATATGTGTCAGGGTACCCCAGGAGAGTTCCAAATGTGTGTGGGTAGAATATATATCCCACGGGGGTAAAATTGAAAAAAGTAGAAAAAAATTTTTTTTGGGACTTAGTCATTTTTCCGTCGTTTATCAGACTTTCATATAGGGCAAAAGTCAGTGAGCATTCCGATTTCAGTTCCAGAGCGATTCGCCCAATGAGTACTTGATATTTAGTCGTTTTCAGACAATTTTCTGGATTTTTTAAAATTTCACATTTTTGTGAAAATATCCACTAAATTAGGGAATAATATGTGTGAGGGTACCCCAGGAGAGTTCCAAATGTGTGTGGGTAGAATATACATCCCACGGGGGTAAAATTGAAAAAAGTTGAAAAAAATTTTTTTTTGGACTTAGTCATTTTTCCGTCGTTTATCAGACTTTCAGATAGGGCAAATGTCAGTGAGCGTTCCGATTTCAGTTCCAGAGCGATTCGCCCAATGAGTCCTTGATATTTAGTCGTTTTCAGCCAATTTTCTGGATTTTTGAAAATTTCACTTTTTTTGTGAAAATATACAGTAAATTAGGGAATAATATGTGTGAGGGTATCCCAGGAGAGTTCCAAATGTGTGTGGGTAGAATATATATCCCACGGGGGTAAAATTGAAAAACGTAGAAAAATTTTTTTTTTTGGACTGTCATTTTTCCGCCGTTTATCAGACTTTCAGATGAGGGAAATGTCAGTGAGCATTCAGATTTCAGTTCTAGAGCGATTGGCCCAATGAGTCCTTGATATTTAGTCGTTTTCAGCCAATTTTCAGAATTTTTGAAAATTTCACTTTTTTGTGAAAATATACACTAAATTAGGGAATAATATGTGTGAGGGTACCCCAGGAGAGTTCCAAATGTGTGTGGGTAGAATATATATCCCACGGGGGTAAAATTGAAAAAAGTTGAAAAAAATTTTTTTTTGGACTTAGTCATTTTTCCGGCGTTTATCAGACTTTCAGATAAGGGAAATGTCAGTGAGAGTTCAGATTTCAGTTCCAGAGTGCTTCGCCCAATGAGTACTTGATATTTAGTCCTTTTCAGCCAAGTTTCTGGATTTTTGAAAATTTCACTTTTTGTGAAAATATCCACTAAATGAGGGAATAATATGTGTGAGGGTACCCCAGGAGAGTTCAAAATGTGTGTGGGTAAAATATATATCCGACGGGGGTAAAATTGAAAAAAGTTGAAAAAAAATTTTTTTGGGACTTAGTCATTTTTCCGGCGTTTATCAGACTTTCAGATAGGGCAAATGTCAGTGAGCGTTCCGATTTCAGTTCCAGAGCGATTCGCCCAATGAGTCCTTGATATTTAGTCGTTTTCAGACAATTTTCTGAATTTTTGAAAATTTCACTTTTTTGTGAAAATATCCACTAAATTAGGGAATAATATGTGTGAGCGTACCCCAGGAGAGTACCAAATGTGTGTGGGTAGAATATATATCCCACGGGGGTAAAATTGAAAAAAGGTGAAAAAAATTTTTTTAGGGACTTAGTCATTTTTCCGGCGTTTATCAGACTTTAAGATAGGGGAAATGTCAGTGAGCATTCCGATTTCAGTTCCAGAGCGATTCGCCCAATGAGTCCTTGATATTTAGTCGTTTTCAGCCAATTTTCTGGATTTTTGAAAATTTCACTTTTTTTGTGAAAATATACACTAAATTAGGGAATAATATGTGTGAGGGTAGCCCAGGAGAGTTCCAAATGTGTGTGGGTAGAATATATATCCCACGGGGGTAAAATTGAAAAAAGTAGAAAAAAATTTTTTTTTCGACTGTCATTTTTCCGCCGTTTATCAGAATTTCAGATGAGGGAAATGTCAGTGAGCGTTCAGATTTCAGTTCTATAGCGATTCGCCCAATGAGTCCTTGATATTTAGTCGTTTTCAGCCAATTTTCAGAATTTTTGAAAATTTCACTTTTTTGTGAAAATATGCACTAAATTAGGGAATAATATGTGTGAGGGTATCCGAGGAGAGTTCCAAATGTGTGTGGGTAGAATATATATCCCACGGGGGTAAAATTGAAAAAAGGTGAAAAAAAATTTTTTGGGGACTCAGTCATTTTTCCGGCATTTATCAGACTTTCAGATAGGGCAAATGTCAGTGAGCGTTCCAATTTCAGTTCCAGAGCGATTCGCCCAATGAGTCCGTGATATTTAGTCATTTTCAGCCAATATTTTGGATTTTTGAAAATTTCACTTTTTTGTGAAAATATCCACTAAATGAGGGAATAATATGTGTGAGGGTACCCCAGGAGAGTTCCAAATGTGTGTGGGTAGAATATATATCCCACGGGGGTAAAATTGAAAAAAGGTGAAAAAAATTTTTTTTGGGACTTAGTCATTTTTCCGGCATTTATCAGACTTTCAGATAGGGGAAATGTCAGTGAGCGTTCCGATTTCAGTTCCAGAGCGATTCGCCCAATGAGTCCGTGATATTTATTCATTTTCAGCCAATATTTTGGATTTTTGAAAATTTCACTTTTTTGTGAAAATATCCACTAAATTAGGGAATAATATGTGTGAGGGTACCCCAGGAGAGTTCCAAATGTGTGTGGGTAGAATATATATCCCACGGGGTAAAATTGAAAAAAGTTTTAAAAAATTTTTTTTGGACTTAGTCATTTTTCCTGCGTTTATCAGACTTTCAGATAAGAGAAATGTCAGTGAGCGTGCAGATTTCAGTTCCAGAGTGATTCGCCGAATGAGTCCTTGATATTTAGTCGTTTTCAGCCAATTTTCTGGATTTTTGAAAATTTCACTTTTTTGGGAAAATATCCACTAAATTAGGGAATAATATGTGTGAGGGTACTCCAGGAGAGATCCAAATGTGTGTGGGTAGAATATATATCCCACGGGGGTAAAATTGAAAAAAGTTGAAAAAATTTTTTTTTTGGACTTAGTCATTTTTCCGGCGTTTATCAGACTTTAAGATAGGGGAAATGTCAGTGAGCATTCCGATTTCAGTTCCAGAGCGATTCTCCCAATGAGTCCTTGATATTTAGTCGTTTTCAGCCAATTTTCTGGATTTTTGAAAATTTCACTTTTTTTGTGAAAATATGCACTAAATTAGGGAATAATATGTGTGAGGGTATCCGAGGAGAGTTCCAAATGTGTGTGGGTAGAATATATATCCCACGGGGGTAAAATTGAAAAAAGGTGAAAAAAAATTTTTTTGGGACTTAGTCATTTTTCCGGCATTTATCAGACTTTCAGATAGGGCAAATGTCAGTGAGCATTCCAATTTCAGTTCCAGAGCGATTCGCCCAATGAGTCCGTGATATTTAGTCATTTTCAGCCAATATTTTGGATTTTTGAAAATTTCACTTTTTTGTGAAAATATCCACTAAATGAGGGAATAATATGTGTGAGGGTACCCCAGGAGAGTTCCAAATGTTTGTGGGTAGAATATATATCCCACGGGGGTAAAATTGAAAAAAGGTGAAAAAAATTTTTTTTGGGACTTAGTCATTTTTCCGGCGTTTATCAGACTTTCAGATAGGGGAAATGTCAGTGAGCGTTCCGATTTCAGTTCCAGAGCGATTCGCCCAATGAGTCCGTGATATTTATTCATTTTCAGCCAATATTTTGGATTTTTGAAAATTTCACTTTTTTGTGAAAATATCCACTAAATTAGGGAATAATATGTGTGAGGGTACCCCAGGAGAGTTCCAAATGTGTGTGGGTAGAATATATATCCCACGGGGTAAAATTGAAAAAAGTTTAAAAAAATTTTTTTTGGACTTAGTCATTTTTCCTGCGTTTATCAGACTTTCAGATAAGAGAAATGTCAGTAAGCGTGCAGATTTCAGTTCCAGAGTGATTCGCCGAATGAATCCTTGATATTTAGTCGTTTTCAGCCAATTTTCTGGATTTTTGAAAATTTCACTTTTTTTGTGAAAATATCCACTAAATGAGGGAATAATATGTGTGAGGGTACTCCAGGAGAGTTCCAAATGTGTGTGGGTAGAATATATATCCCACGGGGGTAAAATTGAAAAAAGGTGAAAAAAATTTTTTTTGGGACTTAGTCATTTTTCCGGCGTTTATCAGACTTTCAGATAGGGGAAATGTCAGTGAGCGTTCCGATTTCAGTTCCAGAGCGATTCGCCCAATGAGTCCGTGATATTTATTCATTTTCAGCCAATATTTTGGATTTTTGAAAATTTCACTTTTTTGTGAAAATATCCACTAAATTAGGGAATAATATGTGTGAGGGTACCCCAGGAGAGTTCCAAATGTGTGTGGGTAGAATATATATCCCACGGGGTAAAATTGAAAAAAGTTGAAAAAAATTTTTTTGGGACTTAGTCATTTTTCCTGCGTTTATCAGGCTTTCAGATAAGAGAAATGTCAGTGAGCGTGCAGATTTCAGTTCCAGAGTGATTCGCCGAATGAGTCCTTGATATTTAGTCGTTTTCAGCCAATTTTCTGGATTTTTGAAAATTTCACTTTTTTGGGAAAATATCCACTAAATTAGGGAATAATATGTGTGAGGGTACTCCAGGAGAGTTCCAAATGTGTGTGGGTAGAATATATATCCCACTGGGGTAAAATTGAAAAAAGTTGAAAAAATTTTTTTTTTGGACTTAGTCATTTTTCCGGCGTTTATCAGACTTTAAGATAGGGGAAATGTCAGTGAGCATTCCGATTTCAGTTCCAGAGTGATTCTCCCAATGAGTCCTTGATATTTAGTCGTTTTCAGCCAATTTTCTGGATTTTTGAAAATTTCACTTTTTTTGTGAAAATATACACTAAATTAGGGAATAATATGTGTGAGGGTATCCCAGGAGAGTTCCAAATGTGTGTGGGTAGAATATATATCCCACGGGATAAAATTGAAAAAAGTTGAAAAAAATTTTTTTTTGGACTTAGTCATTTTTCCGGTGTTTATCAGACTTTCAGATAGGGGAAATGTCAGTGAGCGTTCCGATTTCAGTTTCAGAGCGATTCTCCCAATGAGTCCTTGATATTTAGTCGTTTTCAGCCAATTTTCTGGATTTTTGAAAATTTCACTTTTTTTGCGAAAATATCCACTAAATTAGGGAATAATATGTGTGAGAGCACCCCAAGGAGAGTTCCAAATATGTGTGGGTAGAATATACAGTACAGACCAAAAGTTTCGACACATCTTCTCATTTAAATATTTTTCTGTATTTTCATTACTATGAAAATTGTACATTCACACTGAAGGCATCAAAACTATGAATCAACACATGTGGAATTATACACTTAGCAAAAAAGTGTGAAACAACTGACAATATGTCTTATATTCTAGGTTCTTCAAAGTAGCCACCTTTTGCTATGATGACTGCTTTGCACACACTTGGTATTCTCTTGATGAGCTTCAAGAGGTAGTCACCGGAAATGGTTTTCACTTCACAAGTGTGCCCTGTCAGGTTTAATAAGTGGGATTTCTTGCCTTATAAATGGGGTTGGGACCATCAGTTTTGTTGTGCAGAAGTCAGATGGATACACAGCTGATAGTCCTACTGAATAGACTGTTAGAATTTGTATTATGGTAAGAAAAAAGCAGCTAAGTAAAAAAAAACGAGTGGCCATCATTACTTTAAGAAATGAAGGTCAGTCAGTCAGAAAAATTAGGAAAACTTTGAAAGTGTCCCTAAGTGCAATTGCAAAAACCATCAAGCGCTACAAAGAAACTGGCTCACATGAGGACCGCCCCAGGAAAGGAAGACCAAGAGTCACCTCTGCTTCTGAGGATAAGTTTATCCGAGTCACCAGCCTCAGAAATCGCAGGTTAACAGCAGCTCAGATTAGAGACCAGGTCAATGCCACTCAGAGTTCTAGCAGCAGACACATCTCTTCAACAACTGTTAAGAGGAGACTTTGTGCAGCAGGCCTTCATGGTAAAATAGCTGCTAGGAAACCACTGCTAAGGACAGGCAACAAGCAGAAGAGACTTGTTTGGGCTAAAGAACACAAGGAATGGACATTAGACCAGTGTAAATCTGTGCTTTGGTCTGATGAGTCCAAATTTGAGATCTTTGGTTACAACCATCATGTCTTTGTGCGACGCAGAAAAGGTGAACGTATGGATTCTACATGCCTGGTTCCCACCGTGAAGCATGGAGGAGGAGGAGTGATGGTGTGGAGGTGCTTAGCTGGTGACACTATTGGGGATTTATTCAAAATTGAAGGCATACTGAACCAGCATGGCTACCACAGCATCTTGCAGCGGCATGCTATTCCATCCGGTTTGCGTTTAGTTGGACCATCATTTTTTTTTCAACAGGACAATGACCCCAAACACACCTCAAGCTGTGGAAGGGCTATTTGACCAAGAAGGAGAGTGATGGGGTTCTACGCCAGATGACCTGGCCTCCACAATCACCAGACCTGAACCCAATCGAGATGGTTTGGGGTGAGCTGGACCGCAGAGTGAAGGCAAAAGGGCCAACAAGTGCTAAGCATTTCTGGGAACTCCTTCAAGATTGTTGGAAGAGCATTTCCGGTGACTACCTCTTGAAGCTCATCAAGAGAATGCCAAGAGTGTGCAAAGCAGTCATCAAAGCAAAAGGTGGCTACTTTGAAGAACCTAGAATATAAGACATATTTTCAGTTGTTTCACACATTTTTGTTAAGTATATAATTCCACATGTGTTAATTCATAGTTTTGATGCCTTCAGTGTGAATGTACAATTTTCATAGTCATGAATATACAGAGAAATCTTTAAATGAGATGGTGTGTCCAAACTTTTGGTCTGTACTGTACATCCCACGGGGGTAAACTTGAAAAAAATTTTTTTTTGGACTTAGTCATTTTTTCGGCGTTTATCAGACTTTCAGATAGGGGAAATGTCACTGAGTGTTCCGATTTCAGTTCCAGAGCGATTCGCCCAATGAGTCCGTGATATTTAGTCATTTTCAGCCAATATTTTGGATTTTTGAAAATTTCACTTTTTTGTGAAAATATCCACTAAATGAGGGAAAAATATGTGTGAGGGTATCCCAGGAGAGTTCCAAATGTGTGTGGGTAGAATATATATCCCACGGGGGTAAAATTGAAAAAAGTTTAAAAATTTTTTTTTTGGACTGTCATTTTTCCGCCGTTTATCAGAATTTCAGATGAGGGAAATGTCAGTGAGCATTCAGATTTCAGTTCTAGAGAAATTCGCCCAATGAGTCCTTGATATTTAGTCGTTTTCAGTCAATTTTCAGAATTTTTGAAAATTTCACTTTTTTGTGAAAATATCCACTAAATGACGGAATAATATGTGTACAGGTACCCCAGGAGAGTTCCAAATGTGTGTGGGTAGAATATATATCCCACAGGGGTAAAATTGAAAAAAGTTGAAAAAATTTTTTTTTTGGACTTAGTCATTTTTCCGGCGTTTATCAGACTTTAAGATAGGGGAAATGTCAGTGAGCATTCCGATTTCAGTTCCAGAGTGATTCTCCCAATGAGTCCTTGATATTTAGTCGTTTTCAGCCAATTTTCTGGATTTTTGAAAATTTCACTTTTTTGTGAAAATATCCACTAAATAAGGGTGGATATTTAGGGTGGATGCATGAGGGTACCCCGGGAGAGTTCCAAATCTGTGTGGGTAGAATATACATCCCACGGGGGTAAAATTGAAAAAAGTTGAAAACATTTTTTTTTGGACTTAGTCATTTTTCCGTCGTTTATCAGACTTTCAGATAGGGCAAATGTCAGTGAGCGTTCCGATTTCAGTTCCAGAGCGATTCTCCCAATGAGTCCTTGATATTTAGTAGTTTTCAGCCAATTTTCTGGATTTTTGAAAATTTCACTTTTTTTGTGGAAATATCCACTAAATTAGGGAATAATATGTGTGAGGGTACCCCAGGAGAGTTCCAAATGTGTGTGGGTAGAATATACATCCCACGGGGGTAAAATTGAAAAAAGGTGAAAATTTTTTTTTTGGGACTTCGTCATTTTTCCGGCGTTTATCATACTTTCAGATAGGGCAAATGACAGTGAGCGTTCCGATTTCAGTACCAGAGCGATTCGCCCAATGAGTCCTTGATATTTAGTCGTTTTCAGCCAATATTTTGGATTTTTGAAAATTTCACTTTTTTTTGTGAAAATATACACTAAATAAGGGAATAATATGTGTGAGGGTATCCCAGGAGAGTTCCAAATGTGTGGGGGTAGAATATATATCCCACGGGGGTAAAATTGAAAAAAGTTGAAAAAATTTTTTTTTTGGACTTAGTCATTTTTCCATCGTTTATCAGACTTTCAGATAGGGGAAATGTCACTGAGCGTTCCGATTTCAGTTCCAGAGCGATTCGCCCAATGAGTCCGTGATACTTAGTCATTTTCAGCCAATATTTTGGATTTTTGAAAATTTCACTTTTTTGTGACAATATCCACTAAATTAGGGAATAATATGTGTGAGGGTACCCCAGGAGAGTTCCAAATGTGTGTGGGTAGAATATATATCCCAAGGGGGTAAAATTGAAAAAAGTTTAAAAAATTTTTTTTTTGGACTTAGTCATTTTTCTGCCGTTTATCAGACTTTCAGATGAGGGAAATGTCAGTGAGCGTTCAGATTTCAGTTCTAGAGCGATACGCCCAATGAGTCCTTGATATTTAGTCGTTTTCAGCCAATTTTCTGAATTTTTGAAAATGTCACTTTTTTGTGAAAATATCCACTAAATTAGGGAATAATATGTGTGAGGGTACACCAGGAGAGTTCCAAATGTGTGTGGGTAGAAAATATATCCAACGGGGGTAAAATTGAAAAAAGGTGAAAAAAATTTTTTTGGGGACTTAGTCATTTTTCCGGCGTTTATCATACTTTCAGATAGGGCAAATGTCAGTGAGCGTTCCGATTTCAGTTCCAGAGCGATTCTCCCAATGAGTCCTTGATATTTAGTCGTTTTCAGCCAATTTTCTGGATTTTTGAAAATTTCACTTTTTTGTGAAAATATCCACTAAATGAGGGAATAATATGTGTAAGGGTACCCCAGGAGAGTTCCAAATGTGTGTGGGTAGAATATATATACCACGGGGGTAAAATTGAAAAAAGTTGAAAACATTTTTTTTGGACTTAGTCATTTTTCCGGCGTTTATCAGACTTTCAGATAAGGGAAATGTCAGTGAGCGTTCCGATTTCAGTTCCAGAGCGATTCTCCCAATGAGTCCTTGATATTTAGTCGTTTTCAGCCAATATTTTGGATTTTTGAAAATGTCACTTTTTTTGTGAAAATATCGACTAAATTAGGGAATAATATGTGTGAGGGTACCCCAGGAGACTTCCAAATGTGTGTGGGTAGAATATACATCCCACGGGGGTAAAATTGAAAAAAGTTGAAAACATTTTTTTTTGGACTTAGTCATTTTTCCGTCGTTTATCAGACTTTCAGATAGGGCAAATGTCAGTGAGCGTTCCGATTTCAGTTCCAGAACGATTCGCCCAATGAGTCCGTGATGTTTAGTTGTTTTCAGCCAATTTTCTAGATTTTTGAAAATTTCACTTTTTTGTGAAAATATCCACTAAATGAGGGTGGATATTTAGGGTGGATGCATGAGGGTACCCCGGGAGAGTTCCAAATCTGTGTGGGTAGAATATACATCCCACGGGGGTAAAATTGAAAAAAGTTGAAAACATTTTTTTTTGGACTTAGTCATTTTTCCGTCGTTTATCAGACTTTCAGATAGGGCAAATGTCAGTGAGCGTTCCGATTTCAGTTCCAGAGCGATTCTCCCAATGAGTCCTTGATATTTAGTAGTTTTCAGCCAATTTTCTGGATTTTTGAAAATTTCACTTTTTTATGAAAATATCCACAAAATGAGGGAATAATATGTGTGAGGGTACCCCAGGAGAGTTCCAAATGTGTGTGGGTAGAATATATATCCCACGGGGGTAAAATTGAAAAAAATTTTTTTTGGACTTAGTCATTTTTCCGGCGTTTATCAGACTTTCAGATAGGGGAAATGTCAGTGAGCGTTCCGATTTCAGTTCCAGAGCGATTCTCCCAATGAGTCCTTGATATTTAGTCGTTTTCAGCCAATTTTCTGGATTTTTGAAAATGTCACTTTTTTGTGAAAATATCCACTAAATTAGGGAATAATATGTGTGAGGGTACCCCAGGAGAGTTCCAAATGTGTGTGGGTAGAATATACATCCCACGGGGGTAAAATTGAAAAAAGTTGAAAACATTTTTTTTTTGGACTTAGTCATTTTTCCGGCGTTTATCAGACTTTCAGATAAGGGAAATGTCAGTGAGCGTTCCGATTTCAGTTCCAGAGCGATTCTCCCAATGAGTCCTTGATATTTAGTAGTTTTCAGCCAATTTTCGGGATTTTTGAAAATTTCACTTTTTTGTGAAAATATCCACTAAATTAGGGAATAATATGTGTGAGGGTACCCCAGGAGAGTTCCAAATGTGTGTGGGTAGAATATATATCCCACGGGGGTAAAATTGAAAAAAGTTGAAAAATGTTTTTTTTGGACTTAGTCATTTTTCCGGCGTTTATCAGACTTTCAGATAAGGGAAATGTCAGTGAGCGTTCCGATTTCAGTTCCAGAGCGATTCGCCCAATGAGTCCTTGATATTTAGTCGTTTTCAGCCAAATTTCTGGATTTTTGAAAATGTCACTTTTTTGTGAAAATATCCACTAAATGAGGGAATAATATGTGTGAGGGTACCCCAGGAGATTTCCAAATGTGTGTGGGTAGAATATACATCCCACGGGGGTAAAATTGAAAAAAGTTGAAAACATTTTTTTTTGGACTTAGTCGTTTTTCCGGCGTTTATCAGACTTTCAGATAGGGGAAATGTCAGTGAGCATTCCGATTTCAGTTCCAGAGCGATTCGCCCAATGAGTCCTTGATATTTAGTCATTTTCAGCCAATATTTTGGATTTTTGAAAATTTCACTCTTTTGTGAAAATATCCACTAAATGAGGGAATAATATGTGTGAGGGTACCCCAGGAGAGTTCCATATGTGTGTGGGTAGAATATACATCCCACGGGGGTAAAACTGAAAAAAGGTGAAAAAATTTATTTGGTACTTAGTCATTTTTCCGGCGTTTATCATACTTTCAGATCGGGCAAATGACAGTGAGCGTTCCGATTTCAGTACCAGAGCGATTCGCCCAATGAGTCCTTGATATTTAGTCGTTTTCAGCCAATATTTTGGATTTTTGAAAATTTCACTTTTTTGTGAAAATATCCACTAAATGAGGGAATAATATGTGTGAGGGTACCCCAGGAGAGTTCCAAATGTGTGTGGGTAGAATATACATCCCACGGGGGTAAAATTGAAAAAAGTTGAAAACATGTTTTTTTGGACTTAGTCATTTTTCCGGCGTTTATCATACTTTCAGATAGGGGAAATGTCAGTGAGCATTCCGATTTCAGTTCCAGAGCGATTCGCCCAATGAGTCCTTGATATTTAGTCGTTTTCAGCCAATATTTTGGATTTTTGAAAATGTCACTTTTTTGTGAAAATATCCACTAAATGAGGGAATAATATGTGTGAGGGTACCCCAGGAGAGTTCCAAATGTGTGTGGGTAGAATATACATCCCACGGGGCTAAAATTGAAAAAAGTTGAAAACATTTTTTTTGGACTTAGTCATTTTTCCGGCGTTTATCATACTTTCAGATAGGGCAAATGACAGTGAGCGTTCCGATTTCAGTACCAGAGCGATTCGCCCAATGAGTCCTTGATATTTAGTCGTTTTCAGCCAATATTTTGGATTTTTGAAAATTTCACTTTTTTGTGAAAATATCCACTAAATGAGGGAATAATATGTGTGAGTGTACACCAGGAGAGTTCCAAATGTGTGTGGGTAGAATATACATCCCACGGGGGTAAAATTGAAAAAAGTTGAAAACATTTTTTTTTGGACTTAGTCATTTTTCCGGCGTTTATCAGACTTTCAGATAAGGGAAATGTCAGCGAGCGTTCCGATTTCAGTTCCAGAGCGATTCTCCCAATGAGTCCTTGATATTTAGTCGTTTTCAGCCAATTTTCTGGATTTTTGAAAATTTCACTTTTTTTGTGAAAATATCCACTAAATTAGGGAATAATATGTGTGAGGGTACCCCAGGAGAGTTCCAAATGTGTGTGGGTAGAATATATATCCCACGTGGGTAAAATTGAAAAAAGTTGAAAAAAATTTTTTTTGGACTTAGTCATTTTTCCGTCGTTTATCAGACTTTCAGATAGGGCAAATGTCAGTGAGCGTTCCGATTTCAGTTCCAGAGCGATTCTCCCAATGAGTCCTTGATATTTAGTAGTTTTCAGCCAATTTTCTGGATTTTTGAAAATGTCACTTTTTTGTGAAAATATCCACAAAATGAGGGAATAATATGTGTGAGGGTACCCCAGGAGAGTTCCAAATGTGTGTGGGTAGAATATATATCCCACGGGGGTAAAATTTCAAAAAATTTTTTTTGGACTTAGTCATTTTTCCGGCGTTTATCAGACTTTCAGATAGGGGAAATGTCAGTGAGCGTTCCGATTTCAGTTCCAGAGCGATTCTCCCAATGAGTCCTTGATATTTAGTCGTTTTCAGCCAATTTTCTGGATTTTTGAAAATGTCACTTTTTTGTGAAAATATCCACTAAATTAGGGAATAATATGTGTGAGGGTACCCCAGGAGAGTTCCAAATGTGTGTGGGTAGAAAATATATCCCACGTGGGTAAAATTGAAAAAAGTTGAAAAAAATTTTTTTTGGACTTAGTCATTTTTCCGGCGTTTATCAGACTTTCAGATAAGGGAAATGTCAGTGAGCGTTCCGATTTCAGTTCCAGAGCAATTCGCCCAATGACTCCTTGATATTTAGTCGTTTTCAGCCAAATTTCTGGATTTTTGAAAATGTCACTTTTTTGTGAAAATATCCACTAAATGAGGGAATAATATGTGTGAGGGTACCCCAGGAGATTTCCAAATGTGTGTGGGTAGAATATACATCCCACGGGGGTAAAATTGAAAAAAGTTGAAAACATTTTTTTTTGGACTTAGTCGTTTTTCCGGCGTTTATCAGACTTTCAGATAGGGGAAATGTCAGTGAGCATTCCGATTTCAGTTCCAGAGCGATTCGCCCAATGAGTCCTTGATATTTAGTCATTTTCAGCCAATATTTTGGATTTTTGAAAATTTCACTCTTTTGTGAAAATATCCACTAAATGAGGGAATAATATGTGTGAGGGTACCCCAGGAGAGTTCCATATGTGTGTGGGTAGAATATACATCCCACGGGGGTAAAACTGAAAAAAGGTGAAAAAATTTATTTGGTACTTAGTCATTTTTCCGGCGTTTATCATACTTTCAGATCGGGCAAATGACAGTGAGCGTTCCGATTTCAGTACCAGAGCGATTCGCCCAATGAGTCCTTGATATTTAGTCGTTTTCAGCCAATATTTTGGATTTTTGAAAATTTCACTTTTTTGTGAAAATATCCACTAAATGAGGGAATAATATGTGTGAGGGTACCCCAGGAGAGTTCCAAATGTGTGTGGGTAGAATATACATCCCACGGGGGTAAAATTGAAAAAAGTTGAAAACATGTTTTTTTGGACTTAGTCATTTTTCCGGCGTTTATCAGACTTTCAGATATGGGAAATGTCAGTGAGCGTTCCGATTTCAGTTCCAGAGCGATTCTCCCAATGAGTCCTTGATATTTAGTCGTTTTCAGCCAAATTTCTGGATTTTTGAAAATGTCACTTTTTTGTGAAAATATCCACTAAATGAGGGAATAATATGTGTGAGGGTACCCCAGGAGAGTTCCAAATGTGTGTGGGTAGAATATACATCCCACGGGGGTAAAATTGAAAAAAGTTGAAAACATTTTTTTTTGGACTTAGTCATTTTTCCGGCGTTTATCAGACTTTCAGATAAGGGAAATGTCAGTGAGCGTTCCGATTTCAGTTCCAGAGCGATTCTCCCAATGAGTCCTTGATATTTAGTCGTTTTCAGCCAATTTTCTGGATTTTTGAAAATGTCACTTTTTTGTGAAAATATCCACTAAATGAGGGAATAATATGTGTGAGGGTACCCCAGGACATTTCCAAATGTGTGTGGGTAGAATATACATCCCACGGGGGTAAAATTGAAAAAAGTTGAAAACATTTTTTTTTGGACTTAGTCGTTTTTCCGGCGTTTATCAGACTTTCAGATAGGGGAAATGTCAGTGAGCATTCCGATTTCAGTTCCAGAGCGATTCGCCCAATGAGTCCTTGATATTTAGTCATTTTCAGCCAATATTTTGGATTTTTGAAAATTTCACTCTTTTGTGAAAATATCCACTAAATGAGGGAATAATATGTGTGAGGGTACCCCAGGAGAGTTCCATATGTGTGTGGGTAGAATATACATCCCACGGGGGTAAAACTGAAAAAAGGTGAAAAAATTTATTTGGTACTTAGTCATTTTTCCGGCGTTTATCATACTTTCAGATCGGGCAAATGACAGTGAGCGTTCCGATTTCAGTACCAGAGCGATTCGCCCAATGAGTCCTTGATATTTAGTCGTTTTCAGCCAATATTTTGGATTTTTGAAAATTTCACTTTTTTGTGAAAATATCCACTAAATGAGGGAATAATATGTGTGAGGGTACCCCAGGAGAGTTCCAAATGTGTGTGGGTAGAATATACATCCCACGGGGGTAAAATTGAAAAAAGTTGAAAACATGTTTTTTTGGACTTAGTCATTTTTCCGGCGTTTATCAGACTTTCAGATATGGGAAATGTCAGTGAGCGTTCCGATTTCAGTTCCAGAGCGATTCTCCCAATGAGTCCTTGATATTTAGTCGTTTTCAGCCAAATTTCTGGATTTTTGAAAATGTCACTTTTTTGTGAAAATATCCACTAAATGAGGGAATAATATGTGTGAGGGTACCCCAGGAGAGTTCCAAATGTGTGTGGGTAGAATATACATCCAACGGGGGTAAAATTGAAAAAAGTTGAAAACATTTTTTTTTGGACTTAGTCATTTTTCCGGCGTTTATCAGACTTTCAGATAAGGGAAATGTCAGTGAGCGTTCCGATTTCAGTTCCAGAGCGATTCTCCCAATGAGTCCTTGATATTTAGTCGTTTTCAGCCAATTTTCTGGATTTTTGAAAATGTCACTTTTTTGTGAAAATATCCACTAAATGAGGGAATAATATGTGTGAGGGTACCCCAGGAGATTTCCAAATGTGTGTTGGTAGAATATACATCCCACGAGGGTAAAATTGAAAAAAGTTGAAAACATTTTTTTTTGGACTTAGTCGTTTTTCCGGCGTTTATCAGACTTTCAGATAGGGGAAATGTCAGTGAGCATTCCGATTTCAGTTCCAGAGCGATTCGCCCAATGAGTCCTTGATATTTAGTCATTTTCAGCCAATATTTTGGATTTTTGAAAATTTCACTCTTTTGTGAAAATATCCACTAAATGAGGGAATAATATGTGTGAGGGTACCCCAGGAGAGTTCCATATGTGTGTGGGTAGAATATACATCCCACGGGGGTAAAACTGAAAAAAGGTGAAAAAATTTATTTGGTACTTAGTCATTTTTCCGGCGTTTATCATACTTTCAGATCGGGCAAATGACAGTGAGCGTTCCGATTTCAGTACCAGAGCGATTCGCCCAATGAGTCCTTGATATTTAGTAGTTTTCAGCCAATATTTTGGATTTTTGAAAATTTCACTTTTTTGTGAAAATATCCACTAAATGAGGGAATAATATGTGTGAGGGTACCCCAGGAGAGTTCCAAATGTGTGTGGGTAGAATATACATCCCACGGGGGTAAAATTGAAAAAAGTTGAAAACATGTTTTTTTGGACTTAGTCATTTTTCCGGCGTTTATCAGACTTTCAGATAAGGGAAATGTCAGTGAGCGTTCCGATTTCAGTTCCAGAGCGATTCGCCCAATGAGTCCTTGATATTTAGTCGTTTTCACCCAAATTTTTGGATTTTTGAAAATGTCACTTTTTTGTGAAAATATCCACTAAATGAGGGAATAATATGTGTGAGGGTACCCCAGGAGATTTACAAATGTGTGTGGGTAGAATATACATCCCACGGGGGTAAAATTGAAAAAAGTTGAAAACATTTTTTTTTGGACTTAGTCATTTTTCCGGCGTTTATCAGACTTTCAGATAAGGGAAATGTCAGTGAGCGTTCCGATTTCAGTTTCAGAGCGATTCGCCCAATGAGTCTTTGATATTTAGTCGTTTTCAGCCAAATTTCTGGATTTTTGAAAATGTCACTTTTTTGTGAAAATATCCACTAAATGAGGGAATAATATGTGTGAGGGTACCCCAGGAGATTTCCAAATGTGTGTGGGTAGAATATACATCCCACGGGGGTAAAATTGAAAAAAGTTGAAAACATTTTTTTTTGGACTTAGTCATTTTTCCGGCGTTTATCATACTTTCAGATAGGGGAAATGTCAGTGAGCATTCCGATTTCAGTTCCAGAGCGATTCGCCCAATGAGTCCTTGATATTTAGTCGTTTTCAGCCAATATTTTGGATTTTTGAAAATGTCACTTTTTTGTGAAAATATCCCCTAAATGAGGGAATAATATGTGTGAGGGTACCCCAGGAGAGTTCCAAATGTGTGTGGGTAGAATATACATCCCACGGGGCTAAAATTGAAAAAAGTTGAAAACATTTTTTTTGGACTTAGTCATTTTTCCGGCGTTTATCATACTTTCAGATAGGGGAAATGTCAGTGAGCATTCCGATTTCAGTTCCAGAGCGATTCGCCCAATGAGTCCTTGATATTTAGTCGTTTTCAGCCAATATTTTGGATTTTTGAAAATGTCACTTTTTTGTGAAAATATCCCCTAAATGAGGGAATAATATGTGTGAGGGTACCCCAGGAGAGTTCCAAATGTGTGTGGGTAGAATATACATCCCACGGGGCTAAAATTGAAAAAAGTTGAAAACATTTTTTTTGGACTTAGTCATTTTTCCGGCGTTTATCAGACTTTCAGATAAGGGAAATGTCAGTGAGCGTTTCGATTTCAGTTCCAGAGCGATTCTCCCAATGAGTCCGTGATATTTAGTCGTTTTCAGCCAAATTTCTGGATTTTTGAAAATGTCACTTTTTTTGTGAAAATATCCACTAAATTAGGGAATAATATGTGTGAGGGTACCCCAGGAGTTTTCCAAATGTGTGTGTGTAGACTATACATCCCACGTGGGTAAAATTGAAAAAAGTTGAAAACATTTTTTTTGGGACTTAGTCGTTTTTCCGGCGTTTATCAGACTTTCAGATAGGGGAAATGTCAGTGAGCATTCCGATTTCAGTTCCAGAGCGATTCGCCCAATGAGTCCTTGATATTTAGTCATTTTCAGCCAATATTTTGGATTTTTGAAAATTTCACTCTTTTGTGAAAATATCCACTAAATGAGGGAATAATATGTGTGAGGGTACCCCAGGAGAGTTCCATATGTGTGTGGGTAGAATATACATCCCACGGGGGTAAAACTGAAAAAAGGTGAAAAAATTTATTTGGTACTTAGTCATTTTTCCGGCGTTTATCATACTTTCAGATCGGGCAAATGACAGTGAGCGTTCCGATTTCAGTACCAGAGCGATTCGCCCAATGAGTCCTTGATATTTAGTCGTTTTCAGCCAATATTTTGGATTTTTGAAAATTTCACTTTTTTGTGAAAATATCCACTAAATGAGGGAATAATATGTGTGAGGGTACCCCAGGAGAGTTCCAAATGTGTGTGGGTAGAATATACATCCCACGGGGGTAAAATTGAAAAAAGTTGAAAACATGTTTTTTTGGACTTAGTCATTTTTCCGGCGTTTATCAGACTTTCAGATATGGGAAATGTCAGTGAGCGTTCCGATTTCAGTTCCAGAGCGATTCTCCCAATGAGTCCTTGATATTTAGTCGTTTTCAGCCAATTTTCTGGATTTTTGAAAATTTCACTTTTTTTGTGAAAATATCCACTAAATTAGGGAATAATATGTGTGAGGGTACCCCAGGAGAGTTCCAAATGTGTGTGGGTAGAATATATATCCCACCTGGGTAAAATTGAAAAAAGTTAAAAAAAATTTTTTTTGGACTTAGTCATTTTTCCGGCGTTTATCAGACTTTCAGATAAGGGAAATGTCAGTGAGCGTTCCGATTTCAGTTCCAGAGCGATTCGCCCAATGAGTCCTTGATATTTAGTCGTTTTCAGCCAAATTTCTGGATTTTTGAAAATGTCACTTTTTTGTGAAAATATCCACTAAATGAGGGAATAATATTTGTGAGGGTACCCCAGGAGATTTCCAAATGTGTGTTGGTAGAATATACATCCCACGAGGGTAAAATTGAAAAAAGTTGAAAACATTTTTTTTTGGACTTAGTCGTTTTTCCGGCGTTTATCAGACTTTCAGATAGGGGAAATGTCAGTGAGCATTCCGATTTCAGTTCCAGAGCGATTCGCCCAATGAGTCCTTGATATTTAGTCATTTTCAGCCAATATTTTGGATTTTTGAAAATTTCACTCTTTTGTGAAAATATCCACTAAATGAGGGAATAATATGTGTGAGGGTACCCCAGGAGAGTTCCATATGTGTGTGGGTAGAATATACATCCCACGGGGGTAAAACTGAAAAAAGGTGAAAAAATTTATTTGGTACTTAGTCATTTTTCCGGCGTTTATCATACTTTCAGATCGGGCAAATGACAGTGAGCGTTCCGATTTCAGTACCAGAGCGATTCGCCCAATGAGTCCTTGATATTTAGTAGTTTTCAGCCAATATTTTGGATTTTTGAAAATTTCACTTTTTTGTGAAAATATCCACTAAATGAGGGAATAATATGTGTGAGGGTACCCCAGGAGAGTTCCAAATGTGTGTGGGTAGAATATACATCCCACGGGGGTAAAATTGAAAAAAGTTGAAAACATGTTTTTTTGGACTAGTCATTTTTCCGGCGTTTATCAGACTTTCAGATAAGGGAAATGTCAGTGAGCGTTCCGATTTCAGTTCCAGAGCGATTCGCCCAATGAGTCCTTGATATTTAGTCGTTTTCACCCAAATTTTTGGATTTTTGAAAATGTCACTTTTTTGTGAAAATATCCACTAAATGAGGGAATAATATGTGTGAGGGTACCCCAGGAGATTTACAAATGTGTGTGGGTAGAATATACATCCCACGGGGGTAAAATTGAAAAAAGTTGAAAACATTTTTTTTTGGACTTAGTCATTTTTCCGGCGTTTATCAGACTTTCAGATAAGGGAAATGTCAGTGAGCGTTCCGATTTCAGTTTCAGAGCGATTCGCCCAATGAGTCTTTGATATTTAGTCGTTTTCAGCCAAATTTCTGGATTTTTGAAAATGTCACTTTTTTGTGAAAATATCCACTAAATGAGGGAATAATATGTGTGAGGGTACCCCAGGAGATTTCCAAATGTGTGTGGGTAGAATATACATCCCACGGGGGTAAAATTGAAAATAGTTGAAAACATTTTTTTTTGGACTTAGTCATTTTTCCGGCGTTTATCATACTTTCAGATAGGGGAAATGTCAGTGAGCATTCCGATTTCAGTTCCAGAGCGATTCGCCCAATGAGTCCTTGATATTTAGTCGTTTTCAGCCAATATTTTGGATTTTTGAAAATGTCACTTTTTTGTGAAAATATCCCCTAAATGAGGGAATAATATGTGTGAGGGTACCCCAGGAGAGTTCCAAATGTGTGTGGGTAGAATATACATCCCACGGGGCTAAAATTGAAAAAAGTTGAAAACATTTTTTTTGGACTTAGTCATTTTTCCGGCGTTTATCATACTTTCAGATAGGGGAAATGTCAGTGAGCATTCCGATTTCAGTTCCAGAGCGATTCGCCCAATGAGTCCTTGATATTTAGTCGTTTTCAGCCAATATTTTGGATTTTTGAAAATGTCACTTTTTTGTGAAAATATCCCCTAAATGAGGGAATAATATGTGTGAGGGTACCCCAGGAGAGTTCCAAATGTGTGTGGGTAGAATATACATCCCACGGGGCTAAAATTGAAAAAAGTTGAAAACATTTTTTTTGGACTTAGTCATTTTTCCGGCGTTTATCAGACTTTCAGATAGGGGAAATGTCAGTGAGCATTCCGATTTCAGTTCCAGAGCGATTCGCCCAATGAGTCCTTGATATTTAGTCATTTTCAGCCAATATTTTGGATTTTTGAAAATTTCACTCTTTTGTGAAAATATCCACTAAATGAGGGAATAATATGTGTGAGGGTACCCCAGGAGATTTCCAAATGTGTGTGGGTAGAATATACATCCCACGGGGGTAAAATTGAAAAAAGTTGAAAACATTTTTTTTTGGACTTAGTCGTTTTTCCGGCGTTTATCAGACTTTCAGATAGGGGAAATGTCAGTGAGCATTCCGATTTCAGTTCCAGAGCCATTCGCCCAATGAGTCCTTGATATTTAGTCATTTTCAGCCAATATTTTGGATTTTTGAAAATTTCACTTTTTTGTGAAAATATCCACTAAATGAGGGAATAATATGTGTGAGGGTACCCCAGGAGAGTTCCATATGTGTGTGGGTAGAATATACATCCCACGGGGGTAAAACTGAAAAAAGGTGAAAAAATTTTTTTGGTACTTAGTCATTTTTCCGGCGTTTATCATACTTTCAGATCGGGCAAATGACAGTGAGCGTTCCGATTTCAGTACCAGAGCGATTCGCCCAATGAGTCCTTGATATTTAGTCGTTTTCAGCCAATATTTTGGATTTTTGAAAATTTCACTTTTTTGTGAAAATATCCACTAAATGAGGGAATAATATGTGTGAGGGTACCCCAGGAGAGTTCCAAATGTGTGTGGGTAGAATATACATCCCACGGGGTTAAAATTGAAAAAAGTTGAAAACATGTTTTTTTGGACTTAGTCATTTTTCCGGCGTTTATCAGACTTTCAGATAAGGGAAATGTCAGTGAGCGTTTCGATTTCAGTTCCAGAGCGATTCTCCCAATGAGTCCGTGATATTTAGTCGTTTTCAGCCAAATTTCTGGATTTTTGAAAATGTCACTTTTTTTGTGAAAATATCCACTAAATTAGGGAATAATATGTGTGAGGGTACCCCAGGAGTTTTCCAAATGTGTGTGGGTAGACTATACATCCCACGTGGGTAAAATTGAAAAAAGTTGAAAACATTTTTTTTGGGACTTAGTCGTTTTTCCGGCGTTTATCAGACTTTCAGATAGGGGAAATGTCAGTGAGCATTCCGATTTCAGTTCCAGAGCGATTCGCCCAATGAGTCCTTGATATTTAGTCATTTTCAGCCAATATTTTGGATTTTTGAAAATTTCACTCTTTTGTGAAAATATCCACTAAATGAGGGAATAATATGTGTGAGGGTACCCCAGGAGAGTTCCATATGTGTGTGGGTAGAATATACATCCCACGGGGGTAAAACTGAAAAAAGGTGAAAAAATTTATTTGGTACTTAGTCATTTTTCCGGCGTTTATCATACTTTCAGATCGGGCAAATGACAGTGAGCGTTCCGATTTCAGTACCAGAGCGATTCGCCCAATGAGTCCTTGATATTTAGTCGTTTTCAGCCAATATTTTGGATTTTTGAAAATTTCACTTTTTTGTGAAAATATCCACTAAATGAGGGAATAATATGTGTGAGGGTACCCCAGGAGAGTTCCAAATGTGTGTGGGTAGAATATACATCCCACGGGGGTAAAATTGAAAAAAGTTGAAAACATTTTTTTTTTGGACTTAGTCATTTTTCCGGTGTTTATCAGACTTTCAGATAAGGGAAATGTCAGTGAGCGTTCCGATTTCAGTTCCAGAGCGATTCGCCCAATGAGTCCTTGATATTTAGTCGTTTTCAGCCAAATTTCTGGATTTTTGAAAATGTCACTTTTTTGTGAAAATATCCACTAAATGAGGGAATAATATGTGTGAGGGTACCCCAGGAGAGTTCCAAATGTGTGTGGGTAGAATATACATCCCACGGGGGTAAAATTGAAAAAAGTTGAAAACATGTTTTTTTGGACTTAGTCATTTTTCCGGCGTTTATCAGACTTTCAGATAAGGGAAATGTCAGTGAGCGTTCCGATTTCAGTTCCAGAGCGATTCGCCCAATGAGTCCTTGATATTTAGTCGTTTTCACCCAAATTTTTGGATTTTTGAAAATGTCACTTTTTTGTGAAAATATCCACTAAATGAGGGAATAATATGTGTGAGGGTACCCCAGGAGATTTACAAATGTGTGTGGGTAGAATATACATCCCACGGGGGTAAAATTGAAAAAAGTTGAAAACATTTTTTTTTGGACTTAGTCATTTTTCCGGCGTTTATCAGACTTTCAGATAAGGGAAATGTCAGTGAGCGTTCCGATTTCAGTTTCAGAGCGATTCGCCCAATGAGTCTTTGATATTTAGTCGTTTTCAGCCAAATTTCTGGATTTTTGAAAATGTCACTTTTTTGTGAAAATATCCACTAAATGAGGGAATAATATGTGTGAGGGTACCCCAGGAGATTTCCAAATGTGTGTGGGTAGAATATACATCCCACGGGGGTAAAATTGAAAAAAGTTGAAAACATTTTTTTTTGGACTTAGTCATTTTTCCGGCGTTTATCATACTTTCAGATAGGGGAAATGTCAGTGAGCATTCCGATTTCAGTTCCAGAGCGATTCGCCCAATGAGTCCTTGATATTTAGTCGTTTTCAGCCAATATTTTGGATTTTTGAAAATGTCACTTTTTTGTGAAAATATCCCCTAAATGAGGGAATAATATGTGTGAGGGTACCCCAGGAGAGTTCCAAATGTGTGTGGGTAGAATATACATCCCACGGGGCTAAAATTGAAAAAAGTTGAAAACATTTTTTTTGGACTTAGTCATTTTTCCGGCGTTTATCATACTTTCAGATAGGGGAAATGTCAGTGAGCATTCCGATTTCAGTTCCAGAGCGATTCGCCCAATGAGTCCTTGATATTTAGTCGTTTTCAGCCAATATTTTGGATTTTTGAAAATGTCACTTTTTTGTGAAAATATCCCCTAAATGAGGGAATAATATGTGTGAGGGTACCCCAGGAGAGTTCCAAATGTGTGTGGGTAGAATATACATCCCACGGGGCTAAAATTGAAAAAAGTTGAAAACATTTTTTTTGGACTTAGTCATTTTTCCGGCGTTTATCAGACTTTCAGATAGGGGAAATGTCAGTGAGCATTCCGATTTCAGTTCCAGAGCGATTCGCCCAATGAGTCCTTGATATTTAGTCATTTTCAGCCAATATTTTGGATTTTTGAAAATTTCACTCTTTTGTGAAAATATCCACTAAATGAGGGAATAATATGTGTGAGGGTACCCCAGGAGAGTTCCATATGTGTGTGGGTAGAATATACATCCCACGGGGTTAAAATTGAAAAAAGTTGAAAACATGTTTTTTTGGACTTAGTCATTTTTCCGGCGTTTATCAGACTTTCAGATAAGGGAAATGTCAGTGAGCGTTCCGATTTCAGTTCCAGAGCGATTCTCCCAATGAGTCCGTGATATTTAGTCGTTTTCAGCCAAATTTCTGGATTTTTGAAAATGTCACTTTTTTTGTGAAAATATCCACTAAATTAGGGAATAATATGTGTGAGGGTACCCCAGGAGTTTTCCAAATGTGTGTGGGTAGACTATACATCCCACGTGGGTAAAATTGAAAAAAGTTGAAAACATTTTTTTTGGGACTTAGTCGTTTTTCCGGCGTTTATCAGACTTTCAGATAGGGGAAATGTCAGTGAGCATTCCGATTTCAGTTCCAGAGCGATTCGCCCAATGAGTCCTTGATATTTAGTCGTTTTCAGCCAATATTTTGGATTTTTGAAAATTTCACTTTTTTGTGAAAATATCCACTAAATGATGGAATAATATGTGTGAGGGTACCCCAGGAGAGTTCCATATGTGTGTGGTAGAATATACATCCCACGGGGGTAAAACTGAAAAAAGGTGAAAAAATTTTTTTGGTACTTAGTCATTTTTCCGGCGTTTATCATACTTTCAGATCGGGCAAATGACAGTGAGCGTTCCGATTTCAGTACCAGAGCGGTTCGCCCAATGAGTCCTTGATATTTAGTCGTTTTCAGCCAATATTTTGGATTTTTGAAAATTTCACTTTTTTGTGAAAATATCCACTAAATGAGGGAATAATATGTGTGAGGGTACCCCAGGAGAGTTCCAAATGTGTGTGGGTAGAATATACATCCCACGGGGGTAAAATTGAAAAAAGTTGAAAACATTTTTTTTTGGACTTAGTCATTTTTCCGGCGTTTATCAGACTTTCAGATAAGGGAAATGTCAGTGAGCGTTCCGATTTCAGTTCCAGAGCGATTCTCCCAATGAGTCCTTGATATTTAGTCGTTTTCAGCCAATTTTCTGGATTTTTGAAAATTTCACTTTTCTTGTGAAAATATCCACTAAATTAGGGAATAATATGTGTGAGGGTACCACAGGAGAGTTCATGTGTGTGGGTAGAATATATATCCCACGTGGGTAAAATTGAAAAAAGTTGAAAAAATTTTTTTTTGGACTTAGTCATTTTTCCGGCGTTTATCAGACTTTCAGATAGGGGAAATGTCAGTGAGCGTTCCGATTTCAGTTCCAGAGCGATTCGCCCAATGAGTCCTTGATATTTAGTCGTTTTCAGCCAAATTTCTGGATTTTTGAAAATGTCACTTTTTTGTGAAAATATCCACTAAATGAGGGAATAATATGTGTGAGGGTACCCCAGGAGATTTCCAAATGTGTGTGGGTAGAATATACATCCCACGGGGGTAAAATTGAAAAAAGTTGAAAACATTTTTTTTTGGATTTAGTTGTTTTTCCGGCGTTTATCAGACTTTCAGATAGGGGAAATGTCAGTGAGCATTCCGATTTCAGTTCCAGAGTGATTCGCCCAATGAGTCCTTGATATTTAGTCGTTTTCAGCCAATATTTTGGATTTTTGAAAATTTCATTTTTTTGTGAAAATATCCACTAAATGAGGGAATAATATGTGTGAGGGTACCGTAGGAGAGATACAAATGTGTGTGGGTAGAATATACATCCCACGGGGGTAAAATTGAAAAAAGTTGAAAACATTTTTTTTTGGACTTAGTCGTTTTTCCGGCGTTTATCAGACTTTCAGATAAGGGAAATGTAAGTGAGCGTTCCGATTTCAGTTCCAGAGCGATTCTCCCAATGAGTCCGTGATATTTAGTCGTTTTCAGCCAAATTTCTGGATTTTTGAAAATGTCACTTTTTTTGTGAAAATATCCACTAAATTAGGGAATAATATGTGTGAGGGTACCCCAGGAGTTTTCCAAATGTGTGTGGGTAGACTATACATCCCACGTGGGTAAAATTGAAAAAAGTTGAAAACATTTTTTTTGGGACTTAGTCGTTTTTCCGGCGTTTATCATACTTTCAGATCGGGCAAATGACAGTGAGCGTTCCGATTTCAGTACCAGAGCGGTTCGCCCAATGAGTCCTTGATATTTAGTCGTTTTCAGCCAATATTTTGGATTTTTGAAAATTTCACTTTTTTGTGAAAATATCCACTAAATGAGGGAATAATATGTGTGAGGGTACCCCAGGAGAGTTCCAAATGTGTGTGGGTAGAATATACATCCCACGGGGGTAAAATTGAAAAAAGTTGAAAACATTTTTTTTTGGACTTAGTCATTTTTCCGGCGTTTATCAGACTTTCAGATAAGGGAAATGTCAGTGAGCGTTCCGATTTCAGTTCCAGAGCGATTCTCCCAATGAGTCCTTGATATTTAGTCGTTTTCAGCCAATTTTCTGGATTTTTGAAAATTTCACTTTTCTTGTGAAAATATCCACTAAATTAGAGAATAATATGTGTGAGGGTACCACAGGAGAGTTCATGTGTGTGGGTAGAATATATATCCCACGTGGGTAAAATTGAAAAAAGTTTAAAAAATTTTTTTTTGGACTTAGTCATTTTTACGCCGTTTATCAGACTTTCAGATAGGGGAAATGTCAGTGAGCGTTCCGATTTCAGTTCCAGAGCGATTCGCCCAATGAGTCCTTGATATTTAGTCGTTTTCAGCCAAATTTCTGGATTTTTGAAAATGTCACTTTTTTGTGAAAATATCCACTAAATGAGGGAATAATATGTGTGAGGGTACCCCAGGAGATTTCCAAATGTGTGTGGGTAGAATATACATCCCACGGGGGTAAAATTGAAAAAAGTTGAAAACATTTTTTTTTGGACTTAGTTGTTTTTCCGGCGTTTATCAGACTTTCAGATAGGGGAAATGTCAGTGAGCATTCCGATTTCAGTTCCAGAGTGATTCGCCCAATGAGTCCTTGATATTTAGTCGTTTTCAGCCAATATTTTGGATTTTTGAAAATTTCACTTTTTTGTGAAAATATCCACTAAATGAGGGAATAATATGTGTGAGAGTACCCCAGGAGAGTTCCAAATGCGTGTGGGTAGAATATACATCCCACGGGGGTAAAATTGAAAAAAGTTGAAAAATTTTTTTTTGGATTTAGTCATTTTTCCGGCGTTTATCATACTTTCAGATAGGGCAAATGACAGTGAGCGTTCCGCTTTCAGTACCAGAGCGATTCGCCCAATGAGTCCTTGATATTTAGTCGTTTTCAGACAATATTTTGGATTTTTGAAAATTTCACTTTTTTGTGAAAATATCCACTAAATGAGGGAATAATATGTGTGAGGGTACCCCAGGAGAGTTCCAAATGTGTGTGGGTAGAATATACATCCCACGGGGGTAAAATTGAAAAAAGTTGAAAAAATTTTTTTTTGGACTTAGTCATTTTTCCGGCGTTTATCATACTTTCAGATAGGTCAAATGACAGTGAGCGTTCTGATTTCAGTACCAGAGCGATTCGCCCAATGAGTCCTTGATATTTTGTCGTTTTCAGCCAATATTTTGGATTTTTGAAAATTTCATTTTTTTGTGAAAATATCCACTAAATGAGGGAATAATATGTGTGAGGGTACCGTAGGAGAGATACAAATGTGTGTGGGTAGAATATACATCCCACGGGGGTAAAATTGAAAAAAGTTGAAAACATTTTTTTTTGGACTTAGTCGTTTTTCCGGCGTTTATCAGACTTTCAGATAAGGGAAATGTAAGTGAGCGTTCCGATTTCAGTTCCAGAGCGATTCTCCCAATGAGTCCTTGATATTTAGTCATTTTCAGCCAATTTTCTGGATTTTTGAAAATTTTACTTTTTTTGTGAAAATATCCACTAAATTAGGGAATAATATGTGTGAGGGTACCCCAGGAAAGTTCCAAATGTGTGTGGGTAGAATATATATCCCACGTGGGTAAAATTGAAAAAAGTTTAAAAAATTTTTTTTTGGACTTAGTCATTTTTACGCCGTTTATCAGACTTTCAGATAGGGGAAATGTCAGTGAGCGTTCCGATTTTAGTTCCAGAGCGATTCGCCCAATGAGTCCTTGATATTTAGTTGTTTTCAGCCAATATTTTGGATTTTTGAAAATTTCACTTTTTTGTGAAAATATCCACTAAATGAGGGAATAATATGTGTGAGGGTACCCCATGAGAGTTCCAAATGTGTGTGGGTAGAATATACATCCCACGGGGGTAAAATTGAAAAAAGTTGAAAAAATTTTTTTGGGATTGTCATTTTTCCGGCATTTATCATACTTTCAGATAGGGCAAATGACAGTGAGCGTTCCGCTTTCAGTACCAGAGCGATTCGCCCAATGAGTCCTTGATATTTAGGCGTTTTCAGCCAATATTTTGGATTTTTGAAAATGTCACTTTTTTGTGAAAATATCCACTAAATGAGGGAATAATATGTGTGAGGGTACCCCAGGAGATTTCCAAATGTGTGTGGGTAGAATATACATCCCACGGGGGTAAAATTGAAAAAAGTTGAAAAAATTTTTTTTGGATTTAGTCATTTTTCCGGCGTTTATCATACTTTCAGATAGGGCAAATGACAGTGAGCGTTCCGCTTTCAGTACCAGAGCGATTCGCCCAATGAGTCCTTGATATTTAGTCGTTTTCAGCCAATATTTTGGATTTTTGAAAATTTCACTTTTTTTGTGAAAATATCCACTAAATTAGGGAATAATATGTGTGAGGGTACCCCAGGAGAGTTCCAAATGTGTGTGGGTAGAAAATATATCCCACGGGGGTAAAATTGAAAAAAGTTGAAAAATTTTTTTTTGGATTTAGTCATTTTTCCGGCGTTTATCATACTTTCAGATAGGGCAAATGACAGTGAGCGTTCCGCTTTCAGTACCAGAGCGATTCGCCCAATGAGTCCTTGATATTTAGTCGTTTTCAGACAATATTTTGGATTTTTGAAAATTTCACTTTTTTTGTGAAAATATCCACTAAATTAGGGAATAATATGTGTGAGGGTACCCCAGGAGAGTTCCAAATGTGTCTGGGTAGAAAATATATCCCACGGGGGTAAAATTGAAAAAAGTTGAAAAATTTTTTTTTGGATTTAGTCATTTTTCCGGCGTTTATCATACTTTCAGATAGGGCAAATGACAGTGAGCGTTCCGCTTTCAGTACCAGAGCGATTCGCCCAATGAGTCCTTGATATTTACTCGTTTTCAGACAATATTTTGGATTTTTGAAAATTTCACTTTTTTGTGAAAATATCCACTAAATGAGGGAATAATATGTGTGAGGGTACCCCAGGAGAGTTCCAAATGTGTGTGGGTAGAATATACATCCCACGGGGGTAAAATTGAAAAAATTTTTTTTTGGACTTAGTCATTTTTCCGGCGTTTATCATACTTTCAGATAGGTCAAATGACAGTGAGCGTTCTGATTTCAGTACCAGAGCGATTCGCCCAATGAGTCCTTGATATTTAGTCGTTTTCAGCCAAATTTCTGGATTTTTGAAAATGTCACTTTTTTGTGAAAATATCCACTACATGAGGGAATAATATGTGTGAGGGTACCCCAGGAGAGTTCCAAATGTGTGTGGGTAGAATATACATCCCACGGGGGTAAAATTGAAAAAAGTTAAAAAAAATTTTTTTTTGGACTTAGTCATTTTTCCACCGTTTATCAGACTTTCAGATAGGGGAAATGTCAGTGAGCGTTCCGATTTCAGTTCCAGAGCGATTCGCCCAATGAGTCCTTGATATTTAGTCGTTTTCAGCCAATATTTTGGATTTTTGAAAATTTCACTTTTTTGTGAAAATATCCACTAAATGAGGGAATAATATGTGTGAGGGTACCCCAGGAGAGTTACAAATGTGTGAGGGTAGAAAATATATCCCACGGGGGTAAAATTGAATAAAAGTTGAAAAATTTTTTTTTGGATTTAGTCATTTTTCCGGCGTTTATCATACTTTCAGATAGGGCAAATGACAGTGAGCGTTCCGCTTTCAGTACCAGAGCGATTCGCCCAATGAGTCCTTGATATTTAGGCGTTTTCAGCCAATATTTTGGATTTTTGAAAATGTCACTTTTTTGTGAAAATATCCACTAAATGAGGGAATAATATGTGTGAGGGTACCCCAGGAGATTTCCAAATGTGTGTGGGTAGAATATACATCCCACGGGGGTAAAATTGAAAAAAGTTGAAAACATTTTTTTTTGGACTTAGTTGTTTTTCCGGCGTTTATCAGACTTTCAGATAGGGGAAATGTCAGTGAGCATTCCGATTTCAGTTCCAGAGCGATTCGCCCAATGAGTCCTTGATATTTAGTCGTTTTCAGCCAATATTTTGGATTTTTGAAAATTTCACTTTTTTGTGAAAATATCCACTAAATGAGGGAATAATATGTGTGAGAGTACCCCAGGAGAGTTCCAAATGTGTGTGGGTAGAATATACATCCCACGGGGGTAAAATTGAAAAAAGTTGAAAAAATTTTTTTTGGATTTAGTCATTTTTCCGGCGTTTATCATACTTTCAGATAGGGCAAATGACAGTGAGCGTTCCGCTTTCAGTACCAGAGCGATTCGCCCAATGAGTCCTTGATATTTAGTCGTTTTCAGCCAATATTTTGGATTTTTGAAAATTTCACTTTTTTTGTGAAAATATCCACTAAATTAGGGAATAATATGTGTGAGGGTACCCCAGGAGAGTTCCAAATGTGTGTGGGTAGAAAATATATCCCACGGGGGTAAAATTGAAAAAAGTTGAAAAATTTTTTTTTGGATTTAGTCATTTTTCCGGCGTTTATCATATTTTCAGATAGGGCAAATGACAGTGAGCGTTCCGCTTTCAGTACCAGAGCGATTCGCCCAATGAGTCCTTGATATTTAGTCGTTTTCAGACAATATTTTGGATTTTTGAAAATTTCACGTTTTTTGTGAAAATATCCAATAAATTAGGGAATAATATGTGTGAGGGTACCCCAGGAGAGTTCCAAATGTGTGTGGGTAGAAAATATATCCCACGGGGGTAAAATTGAAAAAAGTTGAAAAATTTTTTTTTGGATTTAGTCATTTTTCCGGCGTTTATCATACTTTCAGATAGGGCAAATGACAGTGAGCGTTCCGCTTTCAGTACCAGAGCGATTCGCCCAATGAGTCCTTGATATTTAGTCGTTTTCAGACAATATTTTGGATTTTTGAAAATTTCACTTTTTTGTGAAAATATCCACTAAATGAGGGAATAATATGTGTGAGGGTACCCCAGGAGAGTTCCAAATGTGTGTGGGTAGAATATACATCCCACGGGGGTAAAATTGAAAAAATTTTTTTTTGGACTTAGTCATTTTTCCGGCGTTTATCATACTTTCAGATAGGTCAAATGACAGTGAGCGTTCTGATTTCAGTACCAGAGCGATTCGCCCAATGAGTCCTTGATATTTAGTCGTTTTCAGCCAAATTTCTGGATTTTTGAAAATGTCACTTTTTTGTGAAAATATCCACTACATGAGGGAATAATATGTGTGAGGGTACCCCAGGAGAGTTCCAAATGTGTGTGGGTAGAATATACATCCCACGGGGGTAAAATTGAAAAAAGTTAAAAAAAATTTTTTTTTGGACTTAGTCATTTTTCCACCGTTTATCAGACTTTCAGATAGGGGAAATGTCAGTGAGCGTTCCGATTTCAGTTCCAGAGCGATTCGCCCAATGAGTCCTTGATATTTAGTCGTTTTCAGCCAATATTTTGGATTTTTGAAAATTTCACTTTTTTGTGAAAATATCCACTAAATGAGGGAATAATATGTGTGAGGGTACCCCAGGAGAGTTACAAATGTGTGTGGGTAGAAAATATATCCCACGGGGGTAAAATTGAAAAAAGTTGAAAAATTTTTTTTTGGATTTAGTCATTTTTCCGGCGTTTATCATACTTTCAGATAGGGCAAATGACAGTGAGCGTTCCGCTTTCAGTACCAGAGCGATTCGCCCAATGAGTCCTTGATATTTAGTCGTTTTCAGCCAATATTTTGGATTTTTGAAAATTTCACTTTTTTTGTGAAAATATCCACTAAATTAGGGAATAATATGTGTGAGGGTACCCCAGGAGAGTTCCAAATGTGTGTGGGTAGAAAATATATCCCACGTGGGTAAAATTGAAAAAAGTTGAAAAATTTTTTTTTTGGACTTAGTCATTTTTCCGGCGTTTATCAGACTTTCAGATAAGGGAAATGTCAGTGAGCGTTCCGATTTCAGTTCCAGAGCGATTCGCCCAATGAGTCCTTGATATTTGCTCATTTTCAGCCAAATTTCTGGATTTTTGAAAATGGCACTTTTTTGTGAAAATATCCACTACATGAGGGAATAATATGTGTGAGGGTACCCCAGGAGATTTCCAAATGTGTGTGGGTAGAATATACATCCCACGGGGGTAAAATTGAAAAAAGGTGAAAAAATTTTTTTGGGGACTTAGTCATTTTTCCGGCGTTTATCATACTTTCAGATAGGGCAAATGACAGTGAACATTCCGATTTCAGTTCCAGAGCGATTCGCCCAATGAGTCCTTGATATTTAGTCGTTTTCAGCCAATATTTTGGATTTTTGAAAATTTCACTTTTTTGTGAAAATATCCACTAAATGAGGGAATAATATGTGTGAGGGTACCCCAGGAGAGTTCCAAATGTTTGTGGGTAGAATATACATCCCACTGGGGTAAAATTGAAAAAAGTTGAAAAATTTTTTTGGGGATTTAGTCATTTTTCCGGCATTTATCATACTTTCAGATAGGGCAAATGACAGTGAGCGTTCCGCTTTCAGTACCAGAGCGATTCGCCCAATGAGTCCTTGATATTTAGGCGTTTTCAGCCAATATTTTGGATTTTTGAAAATGTCACTTTTTTGTGAAAATATCCACTAAATGAGGGAATAATATGTGTGAGGGTACCCCAGGAGATTTCCAAATGTGTGTGGGTAGAATATACATCCCACGGGGGTAAAATTGAAAAAAGTTGAAAACATTTTTTTTTGGACTTAGTTGTTTTTCCGGCGTTTATCAGACTTTCAGATAGGGGAAATGTCAGTGAGCATTCCGATTTCAGTTCCAGAGCGATTCGCCCAATGAGTCCTTGATATTTAGTCGTTTTCAGCCAATATTTTGGATTTTTGAAAATTTCACTTTTTTGTGAAAATATCCACTAAATGAGGGAATAATATGTGTGAGAGTACCCCAGGAGAGTTCCAAATGTGTGTGGGTAGAATATACATCCCACGGGGGTAAAATTGAAAAAAGTTGAAAAAATTTTTTTTGGACTTAGTCATTTTTCCGGCGTTTATCATACTTTCAGATAGGGCAAATGACAGTGAGCGTTCCGATATCAGTACCAGAGCGATTCACCCAATGAGTCCTTGATATTTAGTCGTTTTCAGACAATATTTTGGATTTTTGAAAATTTCACTTTTTTGTGAAAATATCCACTAAATGAGGGAATAATATGTGTGAGGGTACCCCAGGAGAGTTCCAAATGTGTGTGGGTAGAATATACATCCCACGGGGGTAAAATTGAAAAAAGTTGAAAAATTTTTTTTGGGATTTAGTCATTTTTCCGGCGTTTATCATACTTTCAGATAGGGCAAATGACAGTGAGCGTTCCGATTTCAGTACCAGAGCGATTCGCCCAATGAGTCCTTGATATTTAGGCGTTTTCAGCCAATATTTTGGATTTTTGAAAATGTCACTTTTTTGTGAAAATATCCACTAAATGAGGGAATAATATGTGTGAGGGTACCCCAGGAGATTTCCAAATGTGTGTGGGTAGAATATACATCCCACGGGGGTAAAATTGAAAAAAGTTGAAAACATTTTTTTTTGGACTTAGTTGTTTTTCCGGCGTTTATCAGACTTTCAGATAGGGGAAATGTCAGTGAGCATTCCGATTTCAGTTCCAGAGCGATTCGCCCAATGAGTCCTTGATATTTAGTCGTTTTCAGCCAATATTTTGGATTTTTGAAAATTTCACTTTTTTGTGAAAATATCCACTAAATGAGGGAATAATATGTGTGAGAGTACCCCAGGAGAGTTCCAAATGTGTGTGGGTAGAATATACATCCCACGGGGGTAAAATTGAAAAAAGTTGAAAAATTTTTTTTTGGATTTAGTCATTTTTCCGGCGTTTATCATACTTTCAGATAGGGCAAATGACAGTGAGCGTTCCGCTTTCAGTACCAGAGCGATTCGCCCAATGAGTCCTTGATATTTAGTCGTTTTCAGACAATATTTTGGATTTTTGAAAATTTCACTTTTTTGTGAAAATATCCACTAAATGAGGGAATAATATGTGTGAGGGTACCCCAGGAGAGTTCCAAATGTGTGTGGGTAGAATATACATCCCACGGGGGTAAAATTGAAAAAAGTTGAAAAAATTTTTTTTTGGACTTAGTCATTTTTCCGGCGTTTATCATACTTTCAGATAGGTCAAATGACAGTGAGCGTTCTGATTTCAGTACCAGAGCGATTCGCCCAATGAGTCCTTGATATTTAGTCGTTTTCAGCCAATATTTTGGATTTTTGAAAATTTCACTTTTTTGTGAAAATATCCACTAAATGAGGGAATAATATGTGTGAGGGTACCATAGGAGAGATACAAATGTGTGTGGGTAGAATATACATCCCACGGGGGTAAAATTGAAAAAAGTTGAAAACATATTTTTTTGGACTTAGTCGTTTTTCCGGCGTTTATCAGACTTTCAGATAAGGGAAATGTAAGTGAGCGTTCCGATTTCAGTTCCAGAGCGATTCTCCCAATGAGTCCTTGATATTTAGTTGTTTTCAGCCAATATTTTGGATTTTTGAAAATTTCACTTTTTTGTGAAAATATCCACTAAATGAGGGAATAATATGTGTGAGGGTACCCCAGGAGAGTTCCAAATGTGTGTGGGTAGAATATACATCCCATGGGGGTAAAATTGAAAAAAGTTGAAAAAATTTTTTTGGGATTGTCATTTTTCCATCATTTATCATACTTTCAGATAGGGCAAATGACAGTGAGCGTTCCGCTTTCAGTACCAGAGCGATTCGCCCAATGAGTCCTTGATATTTAGGCGTTTTCAGCCAATATTTTGGATTTTTGAAAATGTCACTTTTTTGTGAAAATATCCACTAAATGAGGGAATAATATGTGTGAGGGTACCCCAGGAGATTTCCAAATGTGTGTGGGTAGAATATACATCCCACGGGGGTAAAATTGAAAAAAGTTGAAAACATTTTTTTTTGTACTTAGTTGTTTTTCCGGCGTTTATCAGACTTTCAGATAGGGGAAATGTCAGTGAGCATTCCGATTTCAGTTCCAGAGCGATTCGCCCAATGAGTCCTTGATATTTAGTCGTTTTCAGCCAATATTTTGGATTTTTGAAAATTTCACTTTTTTGTGAAAATATCCACTAAATGAGGGAATAATATGTGTGAGAGTACCCCAGGAGAGTTCCAAATGTGTGTGGGTAGAATATACATCCCACGGGGGTAAAATTGAAAAAAGTTGAAAAAATTTTTTTTTGGATTTAGTCATTTTTCCGGCGTTTATCATACTTTCAGATAGGGCAAATGACAGTGAGCGTTCCGCTTTCAGTACCAGAGCGATTCGCCCAATGAGTCCTTGATATTTAGTCGTTTTCAGCCAATATTTTGGATTTTTGAAAATTTCACTTTTTTTGTGAAAATATCCACTAAATTAGGGAATAATATGTGTGAGGGTACCCCAGGAGAGTTCCAAATGTGTGTGGGTAGAAAATATATCCCACGTGGGTAAAATTGAAAAAAGTTGAAAAATTTTTTTTTTGGACTTAGTCATTTTTCCGGCGTTTATCAGACTTTCAGATAAGGGAAATGTCAGTGAGCGTTCCGATTTCAGTTCCAGAGCGATTCGCCCAATGAGTCCTTGATATTTGCTCATTTTCAGCCAAATTTCTGGATTTTTGAAAATGGCACTTTTTTGTGAAAATATCCACTACATGAGGGAATAATATGTGTGAGGGTACCCCAGGAGATTTCCAAATGTGTGTGGGTAGAATATACATCCCACGGGGGTAAAATTGAAAAAAGGTGAAAAATTTTTTTTGGGGACTTAGTCATTTTTCCGGCGTTTATCATACTTTCAGATAGGGCAAATGACAGTGAGCATTTCGATTTCAGTTCCAGAGCGATTCGCCCAATGAGTCCTTGATATTTAGTCGTTTTCAGCCAATATTTTGGATTTTTGAAAATTTCACTTTTTTGTGAAAATATCCACTAAATGAGGGAATAATATGTGTGAGGGTACCCCAGGAGAGTTCCAAATGTGTGTGGGTAGAATATACATCCCACGGGGGTAAAATTGAAAAAAGTTGAAAAAATTTTTTTGGGATTTAGTCATTTTTCCGGCATTTATCATACTTTCAGATAGGGCAAATGACAGTGAGCGTTCCGCTTTCAGTACCAGAGCGATTCGCCCAATGAGTCCTTGATATTTAGGCGTTTTCAGCCAATATTTTGGATTTTTGAAAATGTCACTTTTTTGTGAAAATATCCACTAAATGAGGGAATAATATGTGTGAGGGTACCCCAGGAGATTTCCAAATGTGTGTGGGTAGAATATACATCCCACGGGGGTAAAATTGAAAAAAGTTGAAAACATTTTTTTTTGGACTTAGTTGTTTTTCCGGCGTTTATCAGACTTTCAGATAGGGGAAATGTCAGTGAGCATTCCGATTTCAGTTCCAGAGCGATTCGCCCAATGAGTCCTTGATATTTAGTCGTTTTCAGCCAATATTTTGGATTTTTGAAAATTTCACTTTTTTGTGAAAATATCCACTAAATGAGGGAATAATATGTGTGAGAGTACCCCAGGAGAGTTCCAAATGTGTGTGGGTAGAATATACATCCCACGGGGGTAAAATTGAAAAAAGTTGAAAAAATTTTTTTTGGACTTAGTCATTTTTCCGGCGTTTATCATACTTTCAGATAGGGCAAATGACAGTGAGCGTTCCGATATCAGTACCAGAGCGATTCACCCAATGAGTCCTTGATATTTAGTCGTTTTCAGACAATATTTTGGATTTTTGAAAATTTCACTTTTTTGTGAAAATATCCACTAAATGAGGGAATAATATGTGTGAGGGTACCCCAGGAGAGTTCCAAATGTGTGTGGGTAGAATATACATCCCACGGGGGTAAAATTGAAAAAAGTTGAAAAATTTTTTTTGGGATTTAGTCATTTTTCCGGCGTTTATCATACTTTCAGATATGGCAAATGACAGTGAGCGTTCCGATTTCAGTACCAGAGCGATTCGCCCAATGAGTCCTTGATATTTAGGCGTTTTCAGCCAATATTTTGGATTTTTGAAAATGTCACTTTTTTGTGAAAATATCCACTAAATGAGGGAATAATATGTGTGAGGGTACCCCAGGAGATTTCCAAATGTGTGTGGGTAGAATATACATCCCACGGGGGTAAAATTGAAAAAAGTTGAAAACATTTTTTTTTGGACTTAGTTGTTTTTCCGGCGTTTATCAGACTTTCAGATAGGGGAAATGTCAGTGAGCATTCCGATTTCAGTTCCAGAGCGATTCGCCCAATGAGTCCTTGATATTTAGTCGTTTTCAGCCAATATTTTGGATTTTTGAAAATTTCACTTTTTTGTGAAAATATCCACTAAATGAGGGAATAATATGTGTGAGAGTACCCCAGGAGAGTTCCAAATGTGTGTGGGTAGAATATACATCCCACGGGGGTAAAATTGAAAAAAGTTGAAAAATTTTTTTTTGGATTTAGTCATTTTTCCGGCGTTTATCATACTTTCAGATAGGGCAAATGACAGTGAGCGTTCCGCTTTCAGTACCAGAGCGATTCGCCCAATGAGTCCTTGATATTTAGTCGTTTTCAGACAATATTTTGGATTTTTGAAAATTTCACTTTTTTGTGAAAATATCCACTAAATGAGGGAATAATATGTGTGAGGGTACCCCAGGAGAGTTCCAAATGTGTGTGGGTAGAATATACATCCCACGGGGGTAAAATTGAAAAAAGTTGAAAAAATTTTTTTTTGGACTTAGTCATTTTTCCGGCGTTTATCATACTTTCAGATAGGTCAAATGACAGTGAGCGTTCTGATTTCAGTACCAGAGCGATTCGCCCAATGAGTCCTTGATATTTAGTCGTTTTCAGCCAATATTTTGGATTTTTGAAAATTTCACTTTTTTGTGAAAATATCCACTAAATGAGGGAATAATATGTGTGAGGGTACCGTAGGAGAGATACAAATGTGTGTGGGTAGAATATACATCCCACGGGGGTAAAATTGAAAAAAGTTGAAAACATATTTTTTTGGACTTAGTCGTTTTTCCGGCGTTTATCAGACTTTCAGATAAGGGAAATGTAAGTGAGCGTTCCGATTTCAGTTCCAGAGCGATTCTCCCAATGAGTCCTTGATATTTAGTTGTTTTCAGCCAATATTTTGGATTTTTGAAAATTTCACTTTTTTGTGAAAATATCCACTAAATGAGGGAATAATATGTGTGAGGGTACCCCAGGAGAGTTCCAAATGTGTGTGGGTAGAATATACATCCCATGGGGGTAAAATTGAAAAAAGTTGAAAAAATTTTTTTGGGATTGTCATTTTTCCATCATTTATCATACTTTCAGATAGGGCAAATGACAGTGAGCGTTCCGCTTTCAGTACCAGAGCGATTCGCCCAATGAGTCCTTGATATTTAGGCGTTTTCAGCCAATATTTTGGATTTTTGAAAATGTCACTTTTTTGTGAAAATATCCACTAAATGAGGGAATAATATGTGTGAGGGTACCCCAGGAGATTTCCAAATGTGTGTGGGTAGAATATACATCCCACGGGGGTAAAATTGAAAAAAGTTGAAAACATTTTTTTTTGTACTTAGTTGTTTTTCCGGCGTTTATCAGACTTTCAGATAGGGGAAATGTCAGTGAGCATTCCGATTTCAGTTCCAGAGCGATTCGCCCAATGAGTCCTTGATATTTAGTCGTTTTCAGCCAATATTTTGGATTTTTGAAAATTTCACTTTTTTGTGAAAATATCCACTAAATGAGGGAATAATATGTGTGAGAGTACCCCAGGAGAGTTCCAAATGTGTGTGGGTAGAATATACATCCCACGGGGGTAAAATTGAAAAAAGTTGAAAAAATTTTTTTTTGGATTTAGTCATTTTTCCGGCGTTTATCATACTTTCAGATAGGGCAAATGACAGTGAGCGTTCCGCTTTCAGTACCAGAGCGATTCGCCCAATGAGTCCTTGATATTTAGTCGTTTTCAGCCAATATTTTGGATTTTTGAAAATTTCACTTTTTTTGTGAAAATATCCACTAAATTAGGGAATAATATGTGTGAGGGTACCCCAGGAGAGTTCCAAATGTGTGTGGGTAGAAAATATATCCCACGTGGGTAAAATTGAAAAAAGTTGAAAAATTTTTTTTTTGGACTTAGTCATTTTTCCGGCGTTTATCAGACTTTCAGATAAGGGAAATGTCAGTGAGCGTTCCGATTTCAGTTCCAGAGCGATTCGCCCAATGAGTCCTTGATATTTGCTCATTTTCAGCCAAATTTCTGGATTTTTGAAAATGGCACTTTTTTGTGAAAATATCCACTAAATGAGGGAATAATATGTGTGAGGGTACCCCAGGAGAGTTCCAAATGTGTGTGGGTAGAATATACATCCCACGGGGGTAAAATTGAAAAAAGTTGAAAAAATTTTTTTGGGATTTAGTCATTTTTCCGGCATTTATCATACTTTCAGATAGGGCAAATGACAGTGAGCGTTCCGCTTTCAGTACCAGAGCGATTCGCCCAATGAGTCCTTGATATTTAGGCGTTTTCAGCCAATATTTTGGATTTTTGAAAATGTCACTTTTTTGTGAAAATATCCACTAAATGAGGGAATAATATGTGTGAGGGTACCCCAGGAGATTTCCAAATGTGTGTGGGTAGAATATACATCCCACGGGGGTAAAATTGAAAAAAGTTGAAAACATTTTTTTTTGTACTTAGTTGTTTTTCCGGCGTTTATCAGACTTTCAGATAGGGGAAATGTCAGTGAGCATTCCGATTTCAGTTCCAGAGCGATTCGCCCAATGAGTCCTTGATATTTAGTCGTTTTCAGCCAATATTTTGGATTTTTGAAAATTTCACTTTTTTGTGAAAATATCCACTAAATGAGGGAATAATATGTGTGAGAGTACCCCAGGAGAGTTCCAAATGTGTGTGGGTAGAATATACATCCCACGGGGGTAAAATTGAAAAAAGTTGAAAAAATTTTTTTTTGGATTTAGTCATTTTTCCGGCGTTTATCATACTTTCAGATAGGGCAAATGACAGTGAGCGTTCCGCTTTCAGTACCAGAGCGATTCGCCCAATGAGTCCTTGATATTTAGTCGTTTTCAGCCAATATTTTGGATTTTTGAAAATTTCACTTTTTTTGTGAAAATATCCACTAAATTAGGGAATAATATGTGTGAGGGTACCCCAGGAGAGTTCCAAATGTGTGTGGGTAGAAAATATATCCCACGTGGGTAAAATTGAAAAAAGTTGAAAAATTTTTTTTTTGGACTTAGTCATTTTTCCGGCGTTTATCAGACTTTCAGATAAGGGAAATGTCAGTGAGCGTTCCGATTTCAGTTCCAGAGCGATTCGCCCAATGAGTCCTTGATATTTGCTCATTTTCAGCCAAATTTCTGGATTTTTGAAAATGGCACTTTTTTGTGAAAATATCCACTAAATGAGGGAATAATATGTGTGAGGGTACCCCAGGAGAGTTCCAAATGTGTGTGGGTAGAATATACATCCCACGGGGGTAAAATTGAAAAAAGTTGAAAAAATTTTTTTGGGATTTAGTCATTTTTCCGGCATTTATCATACTTTCAGATAGGGCAAATGACAGTGAGCGTTCCGCTTTCAGTACCAGAGCGATTCGCCCAATGAGTCCTTGATATTTAGGCGTTTTCAGCCAATATTTTGGATTTTTGAAAATGTCACTTTTTTGTGAAAATATCCACTAAATGAGGGAATAATATGTGTGAGGGTACCCCAGGAGATTTCCAAATGTGTGTGGGTAGAATATACATCCCACGGGGGTAAAATTGAAAAAAGTTGAAAACATTTTTTTTTGGACTTAGTTGTTTTTCCGGCGTTTATCAGACTTTCAGATAGGGGAAATGTCAGTGAGCATTCCGATTTCAGTTCCAGAGCGATTCGCCCAATGAGTCCTTGATATTTAGTCGTTTTCAGCCAATATTTTGGATTTTTGAAAATTTCACTTTTTTGTGAAAATATCCACTAAATGAGGGAATAATATGTGTGAGAGTACCCCAGGAGAGTTCCAAATGTGTGTGGGTAGAATATACATCCCACGGGGGTAAAATTGAAAAAAGTTGAAAAAATTTTTTTTGGACTTAGTCATTTTTCCGGCGTTTATCATACTTTCAGATAGGGCAAATGACAGTGAGCGTTCCGATATCAGTACCAGAGCGATTCACCCAATGAGTCCTTGATATTTAGTCGTTTTCAGACAATATTTTGGATTTTTGAAAATTTCACTTTTTTGTGAAAATATCCACTAAATGAGGGAATAATATGTGTGAGGGTACCCCAGGAGAGTTCCAAATGTGTGTGGGTAGAATATACATCCCACGGGGGTAAAATTGAAAAAAGTTGAAAAATTTTTTTTGGGATTTAGTCATTTTTCCGGCGTTTATCATACTTTCAGATAGGGCAAATGACAGTGAGCGTTCCGATTTCAGTACCAGAGCGATTCGCCCAATGAGTCCTTGATATTTAGGCGTTTTCAGCCAATATTTTGGATTTTTGAAAATGTCACTTTTTTGTGAAAATATCCACTAAATGAGGGAATAATATGTGTGAGGGTACCCCAGGAGATTTCCAAATGTGTGTGGGTAGAATATACATCCCACGGGGGTAAAATTGAAAAAAGTTGAAAACATTTTTTTTTGGACTTAGTTGTTTTTCCGGCGTTTATCAGACTTTCAGATAGGGGAAATGTCAGTGAGCATTCCGATTTCAGTTCCAGAGCGATTCGCCCAATGAGTCCTTGATATTTAGTCGTTTTCAGCCAATATTTTGGATTTTTGAAAATTTCACTTTTTTGTGAAAATATCCACTAAATGAGGGAATAATATGTGTGAGAGTACCCCAGGAGAGTTCCAAATGTGTGTGGGTAGAATATACATCCCACGGGGGTAAAATTGAAAAAAGTTGAAAAATTTTTTTTTGGATTTAGTCATTTTTCCGGCGTTTATCATACTTTCAGATAGGGCAAATGACAGTGAGCGTTCCGCTTTCAGTACCAGAGCGATTCGCCCAATGAGTCCTTGATATTTAGTCGTTTTCAGACAATATTTTGGATTTTTGAAAATTTCACTTTTTTGTGAAAATATCCACTAAATGAGGGAATAATATGTGTGAGGGTACCCCAGGAGAGTTCCAAATGTGTGTGGGTAGAATATACATCCCACGGGGGTAAAATTGAAAAAAGTTGAAAAAATTTTTTTTTGGACTTAGTCATTTTTCCGGCGTTTATCATACTTTCAGATAGGTCAAATGACAGTGAGCGTTCTGATTTCAGTACCAGAGCGATTCGCCCAATGAGTCCTTGATATTTAGTCGTTTTCAGCCAATATTTTGGATTTTTGAAAATTTCACTTTTTTGTGAAAATATCCACTAAATGAGGGAATAATATGTGTGAGGGTACCGTAGGAGAGATACAAATGTGTGTGGGTAGAATATACATCCCACGGGGGTAAAATTGAAAAAAGTTGAAAACATATTTTTTTGGACTTAGTCGTTTTTCCGGCGTTTATCAGACTTTCAGATAAGGGAAATGTAAGTGAGCGTTCCGATTTCAGTTCCAGAGCGATTCTCCCAATGAGTCCTTGATATTTAGTTGTTTTCAGCCAATATTTTGGATTTTTGAAAATTTCACTTTTTTGTGAAAATATCCACTAAATGAGGGAATAATATGTGTGAGGGTACCCCAGGAGAGTTCCAAATGTGTGTGGGTAGAATATACATCCCATGGGGGTAAAATTGAAAAAAGTTGAAAAAATTTTTTTGGGATTGTCATTTTTCCATCATTTATCATACTTTCAGATAGGGCAAATGACAGTGAGCGTTCCGCTTTCAGTACCAGAGCGATTCGCCCAATGAGTCCTTGATATTTAGGCGTTTTCAGCCAATATTTTGGATTTTTGAAAATGTCACTTTTTTGTGAAAATATCCACTAAATGAGGGAATAATATGTGTGAGGGTACCCCAGGAGATTTCCAAATGTGTGTGGGTAGAATATACATCCCACGGGGGTAAAATTGAAAAAAGTTGAAAACATTTTTTTTTGTACTTAGTTGTTTTTCCGGCGTTTATCAGACTTTCAGATAGGGGAAATGTCAGTGAGCATTCCGATTTCAGTTCCAGAGCGATTCGCCCAATGAGTCCTTGATATTTAGTCGTTTTCAGCCAATATTTTGGATTTTTGAAAATTTCACTTTTTTGTGAAAATATCCACTAAATGAGGGAATAATATGTGTGAGAGTACCCCAGGAGAGTTCCAAATGTGTGTGGGTAGAATATACATCCCACGGGGGTAAAATTGAAAAAAGTTGAAAAAATTTTTTTTTGGATTTAGTCATTTTTCCGGCGTTTATCATACTTTCAGATAGGGCAAATGACAGTGAGCGTTCCGCTTTCAGTACCAGAGCGATTCGCCCAATGAGTCCTTGATATTTAGTCGTTTTCAGCCAATATTTTGGATTTTTGAAAATTTCACTTTTTTTGTGAAAATATCCACTAAATTAGGGAATAATATGTGTGAGGGTACCCCAGGAGAGTTCCAAATGTGTGTGGGTAGAAAATATATCCCACGTGGGTAAAATTGAAAAAAGTTGAAAAATTTTTTTTTTGGACTTAGTCATTTTTCCGGCGTTTATCAGACTTTCAGATAAGGGAAATGTCAGTGAGCGTTCCGATTTCAGTTCCAGAGCGATTCGCCCAATGAGTCCTTGATATTTGCTCATTTTCAGCCAAATTTCTGGATTTTTGAAAATGGCACTTTTTTGTGAAAATATCCACTACATGAGGGAATAATATGTGTGAGGGTACCCCAGGAGATTTCCAAATGTGTGTGGGTAGAATATACATCCCACGGGGGTAAAATTGAAAAAAGGTGAAAAATTTTTTTTGGGGACTTAGTCATTTTTCCGGCGTTTATCATACTTTCAGATAGGGCAAATGACAGTGAGCATTCCGATTTCAGTTCCAGAGCGATTCGCCCAATGAGTCCTTGATATTTAGTCGTTTTCAGCCAATATTTTGGATTTTTGAAAATTTCACTTTTTTGTGAAAATATCCACTAAATGAGGGAATAATATGTGTGAGGGTACCCCAGGAGAGTTCCAAATGTGTGTGGGTAGAATATACATCCCACGGGGGTAAAATTGAAAAAAGTTGAAAAAATTTTTTTGGGATTTAGTCATTTTTCCGGCATTTATCATACTTTCAGATAGGGCAAATGACAGTGAGCGTTCCGCTTTCAGTACCAGAGCGATTCGCCCAATGAGTCCTTGATATTTAGGCGTTTTCAGCCAATATTTTGGATTTTTGAAAATGTCACTTTTTTGTGAAAATATCCACTAAATGAGGGAATAATATGTGTGAGGGTACCCCAGGAGATTTCCAAATGTGTGTGGGTAGAATATACATCCCACGGGGGTAAAATTGAAAAAAGTTGAAAACATTTTTTTTTGGACTTAGTTGTTTTTCCGGCGTTTATCAGACTTTCAGATAGGGGAAATGTCAGTGAGCATTCCGATTTCAGTTCCAGAGCGATTCGCCCAATGAGTCCTTGATATTTAGTCGTTTTCAGCCAATATTTTGGATTTTTGAAAATTTCACTTTTTTGTGAAAATATCCACTAAATGAGGGAATAATATGTGTGAGAGTACCCCAGGAGAGTTCCAAATGTGTGTGGGTAGAATATACATCCCACGGGGGTAAAATTGAAAAAAGTTGAAAAAATTTTTTTTGGACTTAGTCATTTTTCCGGCGTTTATCATACTTTCAGATAGGGCAAATGACAGTGAGCGTTCCGATATCAGTACCAGAGCGATTCACCCAATGAGTCCTTGATATTTAGTCGTTTTCAGACAATATTTTGGATTTTTGAAAATTTCACTTTTTTGTGAAAATATCCACTAAATGAGGGAATAATATGTGTGAGGGTACCCCAGGAGAGTTCCAAATGTGTGTGGGTAGAATATACATCCCACGGGGGTAAAATTGAAAAAAGTTGAAAAATTTTTTTTGGGATTTAGTCATTTTTCCGGCGTTTATCATACTTTCAGATAGGGCAAATGACAGTGAGCGTTCCGATTTCAGTACCAGAGCGATTCGCCCAATGAGTCCTTGATATTTAGTCGTTTTCAGCCAATATTTTGAATTTTTGAAAATTTCAATTTTTGTGAAAATATCCACTAAATGAGGGAATAATATGTGTGAGGGTACCCCAGGAGACTTCAAAATATGTGTGGGTAGAATATACATCCCACGGGGGTAAAATTGAAAAAAGTTGAAAAATTTTTTTTTTGTACTTAGTCGTTTTTCCGGCGTTTATCAGACTTTCAGATAGGGGAAATGTCAGTGAGCATTCCGATTTCAGTTCCAGAGCGATTCGCCCAATGAGTCCTTGATATTTAGTCGTTTTCAGCCAATATTTTGGATTTTTGAAAATTTCACTTTTTTGTGAAAATATCCACTAAATGAGGGAATAATATGTGTGAGTGTACCCCAGGAGAGTTCCAAATGTGTGTGGGTAGAATATACATCCCACGGGGGTAAAATTGAAAAAAGTTGAAAACATTTTTTTTTGGACTTAGTCATTTTTCCGGCGTTTATCAGACTTTCAGATAGTGGAAATGTCAGTGAGTGTTCCGATTTCACTTCCAGAGCGATTCGCCCAATGAGTCCTTGATATTTAGTCGTTTTCAGCCAATATTTTGAATTTTTGAAAATTTCAATTTTTGTGAAAATATCCACTAAATGAGGGAATAATATGTGTGAGGGTACCCCAGGAGACTTCCAAATATGTGTGGGTAGAATATACATCCCACGGGGGTAAAATTGAAAAAAGTTGAAAAATTTTTTTTTTGTACTTAGTCGTTTTTCCGGCGTTTATCAGACTTTCAGATAGGGGAAATGTCAGTGAGCATTCCGATTTCAGTTCCAGAGCGATTCGCCCAATGAGTCCTTGATATTTAGTAGTTTTCAGCCAATATTTTGGATTTTTGAAAATTTCACTTTTTTGTGAAAATATCCACTAAATGAGGGAATAATATGTGTGAGGGTACCCCAGGAGAGTTCCAAATGTGTGTGGGTAGAATATACATCCCACGGGGTAAAATTGAAAAAAGTTGAAAAATTTTTTTTGGGATTTAGTCATTTTTCCGGCGTTTATCATACTTTCAGATAGGGCAAATGACAGTGAGCGTTCCGATTTCAGTACCAGAGCGATTCGCCCAATGAGTCCTTGATATTTAGTCGTTTTCAGCCAATATTTTGGGTTTTTGAAAATTTCACTTTTTTGTGAAAATATCCACTAAATGAGGGAATAATATGTGTGAGGGTACCCCAGGAGACTTCCAAATGTGTGTGGGTAGAATATACATCCCACGGGGGTAAAATTGAAAAAAGGTGAAAAAATTTTTTTGGGGACTTAGTCATTTTTCCGGCGTTTATCATACTTTCAGATAGGGCAAATGACAGTGAGCGTTCCGATTTCAGTACCAGAGCGATTCGCCCAATGAGTCCTTGATATTTAGTCGTTTTCAGCCAATATTTTGGGTTTTTGAAAATTTCACTTTTTTGTGAAAATATCCACTAAATGAGGGAATAATATGTGTGAGGGTACCCCAGGAGACTTCCAAATGTGTGTGGGTAGAATATACATCCCACGGGGGTAAAATTGAAAAAAGGTGAAAAAATTTTTTTGGGGACTTAGTCATTTTTCCGGCGTTTATCATACTTTCAGATTGGTCAAATGACAGTGAGCGTTCCGATTTCAGTACCAGAGCGATTCGCCCAATGAGTCCTTGACATTTAGTCGTTTTCAGCCAATATTTTGGATTTTTGAAAATTTCACTTTTTTGTGAAAATATCCACTAAATGAGGGAATAATATGTGTGAGGGTACCCCAGGAGAGTTCCAAATGTGTGTGGGTAGAATGTACATCCCACGGGGGTAAAATTGAAAAAAGTTGAAAACATTTTTTTTTGGACTTAGTCATTTTTCCGGCATTTATCATACTTTCAGATAGGGCAAATGACAGTGAGTGATCCGATTTCAGTACCAGAGCAATTCGCCCAATGAGTCCTTGATATTTAGTCGTTTTCAGCCAATATTTTGGATTTTTGAAAATTTCACTTTTTTGTGAAAATATCCACTAAATGAGGGAATAATATGTGTGAGGGTACCCCAGGAGAGTTCCAAATGTGTGTGGGTAGAATATACATCCCACGGGGGTAAAATTGAAAAAAGTTGAAAACATTTTTTTTTTAGACTTATTCATTTTTCCGGCGTTTATCAGACTTTCAGATAAGGGAAATGTCAGTGAGCGTTCCGATTTCAGTTCCAGAGCGATTCGCCCAATGAGTCCTTGATATTTAGTCGTTTTCAGCCAAATTTCTGGATTTTTGAAAAAGGCACTTTTTTGTGAAAATATCCACTAAATGAGGGAATAATATGTGTGAGGGTACCCCAGGAGATTTACAAATGTGTGTGGGTAGAATATACATCCCACGGGGGTAAAATTGAAAAAAGTTGAAAACATTTTTTTTTGGACTTAGTCATTTTTCCGGCGTTTATCATACTTTCAGATAGGGCAAATGACAGTGAGCGTTCCGATTTCAGTACCAGAGCGATTCGCCCAATGAGTCCTTGATATATAGACGTTTTCAGCCAATATTTTGGATTTTTGAAAATTTCACTTTTTTGTGAAAATATCCACTAAATGAGGGAATAATATGTGTGAGGGTACCCCAGGAGAGTTCCAAATGTGTGTGGGTAGAATATACATCCCACGGGGGTAAAACTGAAAAAAGGTGAAAAATTTTTTTTGGTACTTAGTCATTTTTCCGGCGTTTATCATACTTTCAGATAGGGCAAATGACAGTGAGCGTTCCGATTTCAGTACCAGAGCGTTTCGCCCAATGAGTCCTTGATATTTAGTCGTTTTCAGCCAATATTTTGGATTTTTGAAAATTTCACTTTTTTGTGAAAATATCCACTAAATGAGGGAATGATATGTGTGAGGGTACCCCAGGAGAGTTCCAAATGTGTGTGGGCAGAATATACATCCCACGGGGGTAAAATTGAAAAAAGTTGAAAACATTTTTTTTTTGGACTTAGTCATTTTTCCGGCGTTTATCAGACTTTCAGATAAGGGAAATGTCAGTGAGGGTTCCGATTTCAGTTCCAGAGCGATTCGCCCAATGAGTCCTTGATATTTAGTCGTTTTCAGCCAAATTTCTGGATTTTTGAAAATGTCACTTTTTTGTGAAAATATCCACTAAATGAGGGAATAATATGTGTGAGGGTACCCCAGGAGATTTACAAATGTGTGTGGGTAGAATATACATCCCACGGGGGTAAAATTGAAAAAAGTTGAAAACATTTTTTTTGGACTTAGTCATTTTTCCGGCGTTTATCATACTTTCAGATAGGGCAAATGACAGTGAGCGTTCCGATTTCAGTACCAGAGCGATTCGCCCAATGAGTCCTTGATATATAGTCGTTTTCAGCCAATATTTTGGATTTTTGAAAATTTCACTTTTTTGTGAAAATATCCACTAAATGAGGGAATAATATGTGTGAGGATACCCCAGGAGAGTTCCAAATGTGTGTGGGTAGAATATACATTCCACGGCGGTAAAATTGAAAAAAGTTGAAAAAATTTTTTTTTGGACTTAGTCATTTTTCCGGCGTTTATCAGACTTTCAGATAAGGGAAATGTCAGTGAGCGTTCCGATTTCAGTTCCAGAGCGATTCGCCCAATGAGTCCTTGATATTTAGTCGTTTTCAGCCAAATTTCTGGATTTTTGAAAAAGGCACTTTTTTGTGAAAATATCCACTAAATGAGGGAATAATATGTGTGAGGGTACCCCAGGAGATTTACAAATGTGTGTGGGTAGAATATACATCCCACGGGGGTAAAATTGAAAAAAGTTGAAAACATTTTTTTTTGGACTTAGTCATTTTTCCGGCGTTTATCATACTTTCAGATAGGGCAAATGAAAGTGAGCGTTCCGATTTCAGTACCAGAGCGATTCGCCCAATGAGTCCTTGATATATAGACGTTTTCAGCCAATATTTTGGATTTTTGAAAATTTCACTTTTTTCTGAAAATATCCACTAAATGAGGGAATAATATGTGTGAGGGTACCCCAGGAGAGTTCCAAATGTGTGTGGGTAGAATATACATCCCACGGGGGTAAAACTGAAAAAAGGTGAAAAAATTTTTTTGGTACTTAGTCATTTTTCCGGCGTTTATCATACTTTCAGATAGGGCAAATGACAGTGAGCGTTCCGATTTCAGTACCAGAGCGTTTCGCCCAATGAGTCCTTGATATTTAGTCGTTTTCAGCCAATATTTTGGATTTTTGAAAATTTCACTTTTTTGTGAAAATATCCACTAAATGAGGGAATGATATGTGTGAGGGTACCCCAGGAGAGTTCCAAATGTGTGTGGGTAGAATATACATCCCACGGTGGTAAAATTGAAAAAAGTTGAAAACATTTTTTTTTGGACTTAGTCATTTTTCCGGCGTTTATCAGACTTTCAGATAAGGGAAATGTCAGTGAGGGTTCCGATTTCAGTTCCAGAGCGATTCGCCCAATGAGTCCTTGATATTTAGTCGTTTTCAGCCAAATTTCTGGATTTTTGAAACTGTCACTTTTTTGTGAAAATATCCACTAAATGAGGGAATGATATGTGTGAGGGTACCCCAGGAGAGTTCCAAATGTGTGTGGGTAGAATATACATCCCACGGGGGTAAAATTGAAAAAAGTTGAAAACATTTTTTTTTGGACTTAGTCATTTTTCCGGCGTTTATCATACTTTCAGATAGGGCAAATGTCAGTGAGCGTTCCGATTTCAGTACCAGAGCGATTCGCCCAATGAGTCCTTGATATATAGTCGTTTTCAGCCAATATTTTGGATTTTTGAAAATTTCACTTTTTTGTGAAAATATCCACTAAATGAGGGAATAATATGTGTGAGGATACCCCAGGAGAGTTCCAAATGTGTGTGGGTAGAATATACATTCCACGGGGGTAAAATTGAAAAAAGTTGAAAAAAATTTTTTTTTGGACTTAGTCATTTTTCCGGCGTTTATCAGACTTTCAGATAGGGGAAATGTTAGTGAGCGTTCCGATTTCAGTACCAGAGCGATTTGCCCAATGAGTCCTTGATATTTAGTCGTTTTCAGCCAATATTTTGGATTTTTGAAAATTTCACTTTTTTGTGAAAATATCCACTAAATGAGGGAATAATATGTGTGAGGGTACCCCAGGAAATTTCCAAATGTGTGTGGGTAGGATATACATCCCACGGGGGTAAAATTGAAAAAAGTTGAAAACATTTTTTTTGGGACTTAGTCGTTTTTCCGGCGTTTATCAGACTTTCAGATAGGGGAAATGTCAGTGAGCTTTCCGATTTCAGTTCCAGAGCGATTCGCCCAATGAGTCCTTGATATTTAGTCGTTTTCAGCCAATATTTAGGATTTTTGAAAATTTCACTTTTTTGTGAAAATATCCACTAAATGAGGGAATAATAATATGTGTGAGGGTACCCCAGGAGAGTTCCAAATGTGTGTGGGTAGAATATACATCCCACGGGGGTAAAACTGAAAAAAGGTGAAAAAATTTTTTTGGTACTTAGTCATTTTTCCGGCGTTTATCATATTTTCAGATAGGGCAAATGACAGTGAGTGATCCGATTTCAGTACCAGAGCAATTCGCCCAATGAGTCCTTGATATTTAGTCGTTTTCAGCCAATATTTTGGATTTTTGAAAATTTCACTTTTTTGTGAAAATATCCACTAAATGAGGGAATAATATGTGTGAGGGTACCCCAGGAGAGTTCCAAATGTGTGTGGGTAGAATATACATCCCACGGGGGTAAAATTGAAAAAAGTTGAAAACATTTTTTTTTAGACTTATTCATTTTTCCGGCGTTTATCAGACTTTCAGATAAGGGAAATGTCAGTGAGCGTTCCGATTTCAGTTCCAGAGCGATTCGCCCAATGAGTCCTTGATATTTAGTCGTTTTCAGCCAAATTTCTGGATTTTTGAAAAAGGCACTTTTTTGTGAAAATATCCACTAAATGAGGGAATAATATGTGTGAGGGTACCCCAGGAGATTTACAAATGTGTGTGGGTAGAATATACATCCCACGGGGGTAAAATTGAAAAAAGGTGAAAAATTTTTTTTGGTACTTAGTCATTTTTCCGGCGTTTATCATACTTTCAGATAGGGCAAATGACAGTGAGCGTTCCGATTTCAGTACCAGAGCGTTTCGCCCAATGAGTCCTTGATATTTAGTCGTTTTCAGCCAATATTTTGGATTTTTGAAAATTTCACTTTTTTGTGAAAATATCCACTAAATGAGGGAGTAATATGTGTGAGGGTACCCCAGGAGAGTTCCAAATGTGTGTGGGTAGAATATACATCCCACGGTGGTAAAATTGAAAAAAGTTGAAAACATTTTTTTTTGGACTTAGTCATTTTTCCGGCGTTTATCATACTTTCAGATAGGGCAAATGACAGTGAGCGTTCCGATTTCAGTACCAGAGCGATTCGCCCAATGAGTCCTTGATATATAGTCGTTTTCAGCCAATATTTTGGATTTTTGAAAATTTCACTTTTTTGTGAAAATATCCACTAAATGAGGGAATAATATGTGTGAGGATACCCCAGGAGAGTTCCAAATGTGTGTGGGTAGAATATACATTCCACGGGGGTAAAATTGAAAAAAGTTGAAAAAACTTTTTTTTTGGACTTAGTCATTTTTCCGGCGTCTATCAGACTTTCAGATAAGGGAAATGTCAGTGAGCGTTCCGATTTCAGTTCCAGAGCGATTCTCCCAATGAGTCCTTGATATTTAGTCGTTTTCAGCCAATTTATTGGATTTTTGAAAATTTCACTTTTTTTGTGAAAATATCCACTAAATTAGGGAATAATATGTGTGAGGGTACCCCAGGAGAGTTCCAAATGTGTGTGGGTAGAATATACATCCCACGTGGGTAAAATTGAAAAAAGTTGAAAAAATTTTTTTTTGGACTTAGTCATTTTTCCGGCGTTTATCAGACTTTAAGATAAGGGAAATGTCAGTGAGCGTTCCGATTTCAGTTCCAGAGCGATTCGCCCAATGAGTCCTTGATATTTAGTCGTTTTCAGCCAATATTTAGGATTTTTGAAAATTTCACTTTTTTGTGAAAATATCCACTAAATGAGGGAATAATATGTGTGAGGGTACCCCAGGAGAGTTCCAAATGTGTGTGGGTAGAATATACATCCCACGGGGGTAAAACTGAAAAAAGGTGAAAAAATTTTTTTGGTACTTAGTCATTTTTCCGGCGTTTATCATACTTTCAGATAGGGCAAATGACAGTGAGTGATCCGATTTCAGTACCAGAGCAATTTGCCCAATGAGTCCTTGATATTTAGTCGTTTTCAGCCAATATTTTGGATTTTTGAAAATTTCACTTTTTTGTGAAAATATCCACTAAATGAGGGAATAATATGTGTGAGGGTACCCCAGGAGAGTTCCAAATGTGTGTGGGTAGAATATACATCCCACGGGGGTAAAATTGAAAAAAGTTGAAAACATTTTTTTTTAGACTTATTCATTTTTCCGGCGTTTATCAGACTTTCAGATAAGGGAAATGTCAGTGAGCGTTCCGATTTCAGTTCCAGAGCGATTCGCCCAATGAGTCCTTGATATTTAGTCGTTTTCAGCCAAATTTCTGGATTTTTGAAAAAGGCACTTTTTTGTGAAAATATCCACTAAATGAGGGAATAATATGTGTGAGGGTACCCCAGGAGATTTACAAATGTGTGTGGGTAGAATATACATCCCACGGGGGTAAAATTGAAAAAAGTTGAAAACATTTTTTTTTGGACTTAGTCATTTTTCCGGCGTTTATCATACTTTCAGATAGGGCAAATGACAGTGAGCGTTCCGATTTCAGTACCAGAGCGATTCGCCCAATGAGTCCTTGATATATAGACGTTTTCAGCCAATATTTTGGATTTTTGAATATTTCACTTTTTTGTGAAAATATCCACTAAATGAGGGAATAATATGTGTGAGGGTACCCCAGGAGAGTTCCAAATGTGTGTGGGTAGAATATACATCCCACGGGGGTAAAACTGAAAAAAGGTGAAAAATTTTTTTTGGTACTTAGTCATTTTTCCGGCGTTTATCATACTTTCAGATAGGGCAAATGACAGTGAGCGTTCCGATTTCAGTACCAGAGCGTTTCGCCCAATGAGTCCTTGATATTTAGTCGTTTTCAGCCAATATTTTGGATTTTTGAAAATTTCACTTTTTTGTGAAAATATCCACTAAATGAGGGAATGATATGTGTGAGGGTACCCCAGGAGAGTTCCAAATGTGTGTGGGTAGAATATACATCCCACGGTCGTAAAATTGAAAAAAGTTGAAAACATTTTTTTTTGGACTTAGTCATTTTTCCGGCGTTTATCAGACTTTCAGATAAGGGAAATGTCAGTGAGGGTTCCGATTTCAGTTTCAGAGCGATTCGCCCAATGAGTCCTTGATATTTAGTCGTTTTCAGCCAAATTTCTGGATTTTTGAAAATGTCACTTTTTTGTGAAAATATCCACTAAATGAGGGAATAATATGTGTGAGGGTACCCCAGGAGATTTACAAATGTGTGTGGGTAGAATATACATCCCACGGGGGTAAAATTGAAAAAAGGTGAAAAATTTTTTTTTGGATTTAGTCATTTTTCCGGCGTTTATCATACTTTCAGATAGGGCAAATGACAGTGAGCGTTCCGATTTCAGTTACAGAGCGATTCGCCCAATGAGTCCTTGATATTTAGTCATTTTCAGCCAATTTTCTGGATTTTTGAAAATTTCACTTTTTTTGTGAAAATATCCACTAAATTAGGGAATAATATGTGTGAGGGTACCCCAGGAAAGTTCCAAATGTGTGTGGGTAGAATATGTATCCCAAGTGGGTAAAATTGAAAAAAGTTGAAAACATTTTTTTTTGGACTTAGTCATTTTTCCGGCGTTTATCATACTTTCAGATAGGGCAAATGTCAGTGAGCGTTCCGATTTCAGTACCAGAGCGATTCGCCCAATGAGTCCTTGATATATAGTCGTTTTCAGCCAATATTTTGGATTTTTGAAAATTTCACTTTTTTGTGAAAATATCCACTAAATGAGGGAATAATATGTGTGAGGATACCCCAGGAGAGTTCCAAATGTGTGTGGGTAGAATACACAATCCACGGGGGTAAAATTGAAAAAAGTTGAAAAAAATTTTTTTTTGGACTTAGTCATTTTTCCGGCGTTTATCAGACTTTCAGATAGGGGAAATGTTAGTGAGCGTTCCGATTTCAGTACCAGAGCGATTTGCCCAATGAGTCCTTGATATTTAGTCGTTTTCAGCCAATATTTTGGATTTTTGAAAATTTCACTTTTTTGTGAAAATATCCACTAAATGAGGGAATAATATGTGTGAGGGTACCCCAGGAAATTTCCAAATGTGTGTGGGTAGGATATACATCCCACGGGGGTAAAATTGAAAAAAGTTGAAAACATTTTTTTTGGGACTTAGTCGTTTTTCCGGCGTTTATCAGACTTTCAGATAGGGGAAATGTCAGTGAGCTTTCCGATTTCAGTTCCAGAGCGATTCGCCCAATGAGTCCTTGATATTTAGTCGTTTTCAGACAAATTTCTGGATTTTTGAAAATGTCACTTTTTTGTGAAAATATCCACTAAATGAGGGAATAATATGTGTGAGGGTACCCCAGGAGATTTACAAATGTGTGTGGGTAGAATATACATCCCACGGGGGTAAAATTGAAAAAAGTTGAAAACATTTTTTTTTGGACTTAGTCATTTTTCCGGCGTTTATCATACTTTCAGATAGGGCAAATGACAGTGAGCGTTCCGATTTCAGTACCAGAGCGATTCGCCCAATGAGTCCTTGATATATAGTCGTTTTCAGCCAATATTTTGGATTTTTGAAAATTTCACTTTTTTGTGAAAATATCCACTAAATGAGGGAATAATATGTGTGAGGATACCCCAGGAGAGTTCCAAATGTGTGTGGGTAGAATATACATTCCACGGGGGTAAAATTGAAAAAAGTTGAAAAAACTTTTTTTTTGGACTTAGTCATTTTTCCGGCGTCTATCAGACTTTCAGATAAGGGAAATGTCAGTGAGCGTTCCGATTTCAGTTCCAGAGCGATTCTCCCAATGAGTCCTTGATATTTAGTCGTTTTCAGCCAATTTATTGGATTTTTGAAAATTTCACTTTTTTTGTGAAAATATCCACTAAATTAGGGAATAATATGTGTGAGGGTACCCCAGGAGAGTTCCAAATGTGTGTGGGTAGAATATACATCCCACGTGGGTAAAATTGAAAAAAGTTGAAAAAATTTTTTTTTGGACTTAGTCATTTTTCCGGCGTTTATCAGACTTTAAGATAAGGGAAATGTCAGTGAGCGTTCCGATTTCAGTTCCAGAGCGATTCGCCCAATGAGTCCTTGATATTTAGTCGTTTTCAGCCAATATTTAGGATTTTTGAAAATTTCACTTTTTTGTGAAAATATCCACTAAATGAGGGAATAATATGTGTGAGGGTACCCCAGGAGAGTTCCAAATGTGTGTGGGTAGAATATACATCCCACGGGGGTAAAACTGAAAAAAGGTGAAAAAATTTTTTTGGTACTTAGTCATTTTTCCGGCGTTTATCATACTTTCAGATAGGGCAAATGACAGTGAGTGATCCGATTTCAGTACCAGAGCAATTTGCCCAATGAGTCCTTGATATTTAGTCGTTTTCAGCCAATATTTTGGATTTTTGAAAATTTCACTTTTTTGTGAAAATATCCACTAAATGAGGGAATAATATGTGTGAGGGTACCCCAGGAGAGTTCCAAATGTGTGTGGGTAGAATATACATCCCACGGGGGTAAAATTGAAAAAAGTTGAAAACATTTTTTTTTAGACTTATTCATTTTTCCGGCGTTTATCAGACTTTCAGATAGGGCAAATGACAGTGAGCGTTCCGATTTCAGTACCAGAGCGTTTCGCCCAATGAGTCCTTGATATTTAGTCGTTTTCAGCCAATATTTTGGATTTTTGAAAATTTCACTTTTTTGTGAAAATATCCACTAAATGAGGGAATGATATGTGTGAGGGTACCCCAGGAGAGTTCCAAATGTGTGTGGGTAGAATATACATCCCACGGTCGTAAAATTGAAAAAAGTTGAAAACATTTTTTTTTGGACTTAGTCATTTTTCCGGCGTTTATCAGACTTTCAGATAAGGGAAATGTCAGTGAGGGTTCCGATTTCAGTTTCAGAGCGATTCGCCCAATGAGTCCTTGATATTTAGTCGTTTTCAGCCAAATTTCTGGATTTTTGAAAATGTCACTTTTTTGTGAAAATATCCACTAAATGAGGGAATAATATGTGTGAGGGTACCCCAGGAGATTTACAAATGTGTGTGGGTAGAATATACATCCCACGGGGGTAAAATTGAAAAAAGGTGAAAAATTTTTTTTTGGATTTAGTCATTTTTCCGGCGTTTATCATACTTTCAGATAGGGCAAATGACAGTGAGCGTTCCGATTTCAGTTACAGAGCGATTCGCCCAATGAGTCCTTGATATTTAGTCATTTTCAGCCAATTTTCTGGATTTTTGAAAATTTCACTTTTTTTGTGAAAATATCCACTAAATTAGGGAATAATATGTGTGAGGGTACCCCAGGAAAGTTCCAAATGTGTGTGGGTAGAATATGTATCCCAAGTGGGTAAAATTGAAAAAAGTTGAAAAAATTTTTTTTTGGACTTAGTCATTTTTCCGCCATTTATCAGACTTTCAGATAGGGGAAATGTCAGTGAGCATTCCGATTTCAGTTCCAGAGCGATTTGCCCAATGAGTCCTTGATATTTAGTCATTTTCAGCCAATATTTTGGATTTTTGAAAATTTCACTTTTTTGTGAAAATATCCACTAAATGAGGGATTAATATGTGTGAGGGTACCCCAGGAGAGTTCCAAATGTGTGTGGGTAGACTATACATCCCACGGGGGTAAAATTGAAAAAAGTTTAAAAAATTTTTTTTGGGACTTAGTCGTTTTTCCGGCGTTTATCAGACTTTCAGATAGGGGAAATGTCAGTGAGCATTCCGATTTCAGTTCCAGAGCGATTCGCCCAATGAGTCCTTGATATTTAGTCGTTTTCAGCCAATATTTTGGATTTTTGAAAATTTCACTTTTTTGTGAAAATATCCACTAAATGAGGGAATAATATGTGTGAGGGTACCCCAGGAGAGTTCCAAATGTGTGTGGGTAGAATATACATCCCACGGGGGTAAAATTGAAAAAAGTTGAAAAAATTTTTTTTGGATTTAGTCATTTTTCCGGCGTTTATCATACTTTCAGATAGGGCAAATGACAGTGAGCGTTCCGCTTTCAGTACCAGAGCGATTTGCCCAATGAGTCCTTCATATTTAGTCGTTTTCAGCCAACATTTTGGATTTTTGAAAATTTCACTTTTTTGTGAAAATATCCACTAAATGAGGGAATAATATGTGTGAGGGTACCCCAGGAGAGTTCCAAATGTGTGTGGGTAGAATATACATCCCACGGGGATAAAATTGAAAAAAGGTGAAAATTTTTTTTTGGGATTTAGTCATTTTTCCGGCGTTTATCATACTTTCAGATAGGGCAAATGACAGTGAGCGTTCCGATTTCAGTACCAGAGCGATTCGCCCAATGAGTCCTTGATATTTAGTTGTTTTCAGCCAATATTTTGGATTTTTGAAAATTTCACTTTTTTGTGAAAATATCCACCAAATGAGGGAATAATATGTGTGAGGGTACCCCAGGAGAGTTCCAAATGTGTGTGGGTAGAATATACATCCCACGGGGGTAAAATTGAAAAAAGTTGAAAACATTTTTTTTTGGACTTAGTTGTTTTTCCGGCGTTTATCAGACTTTCAGATAGGGGAAATGTCAGTGAGCATTCCGATTTCAGTTCCAGAGCGATTCGCCCAATGAGTCCTTGATATTTAGTCGTTTTCAGCCAATTTTCTGGATTTTTGAAAATTGCACTTTTTTTGTGAAAATATCCACTAAATGAGGGAATAATATGTGTGAGGGTACCCCAGGAGAGTTCCAAATGTGTGTGGGTAGAATATACATCCCACGGGGGTAAAATTGAAAAAAGGTGAAAAATTTTTTTGGGGATTTAGTCATTTTTCCGGCGTTTATCATACTTTCAGATAGGGCAAATGACAGTGAGCGTTCCGATTTCAGTACCAGAGCAATTCGCCCAATGAGTCCTTGATATTTAGTCGTTTTCAGCCAATATTTTGGATTTTTGAAAATTTCACTTGTTTGTGAAAATATCCACCAAATGACGGAATAATATGTGTGAGGGTACCCCAGGAGAGTTCCAAATGTGTGTGTGTAGAATATACATCCCACGGGGGTAAAATTGAAAAAAGTTGAAAACATTTTTTTTTGGACTTAGTCATTTTTCCGGCGTTTATCAGACTTTCAGATAAGGGAAATGTCAGTGAGCGTTCCGATTTCAGTTCCAGAGCGATTCTCCCAATGAGTCCTTGATATTTAGTCATTTTCAGCCAATTTTCTGGATTTTTGAAAATTTCACTTTTTTTTGAAAATATCCACTAAATTAGGGAATAATATGTGTGAGGGTACCCCAGGAAAGTTCCAAATGTGTGTGGGTAGAATATGTATCCCAAGTGGGTAAAATTGAAAAAAGTTGAAAAAATTTTTTTTTGGACTTAGTCATTTTTCCGCCATTTATCAGACTTTCAGATAGGGGAAATGTCAGTGAGCATTCCGATTTCAGTTCCAGAGCGATTTGCCCAATGAGTCCTTGATATTTAGTCATTTTCAGCCAATATTTTGGATTTTTGAAAATTTCACTTTTTTGTGAAAATATCCACTAAATGAGGGATTAATATGTGTGAGGGTACCCCAGGAGAGTTCCAAATGTGTGTGGGTAGACTATACATCCCACGGGGGTAAAATTGAAAAAAGTTTAAAAAATTTTTTTGGGGACTTAGTCGTTTTTCCGGCGTTTATCAGACTTTCAGATAGGGGAAATGTCACTGAGCATTCCGATTTCATTTCCAGAGCGATTCGCCCAATGAGTCCTTGATATTTAGTCGTTTTCAGCCAATATTTTGGATTTTTGAAAATTTCACTTTTTTGTGAAAATATCCACTAAATGAGGGAATAATATGTGTGAGGGTACCCCAGGAGAGTTCCAAATGTGTGTGGGTAGAATATACATCCCACGGGGGTAAAATTGAAAAAAGTTGAAAAAATTTTTTTTGGATTTAGTCATTTTTCCGGCGTTTATCATACTTTCAGATAGGGCAAATGACAGTGAGCGTTCCGCTTTCAGTACCAGAGCGATTCGCCCAATGAGTCCTTCATATTTAGTCGTTTTCAGCCAATATTTTGGATTTTTGAAAATTTCACTTTTTTGTGAAAATATCCACTAAATGAGGGAATAATATGTGTGAGGGTACCCCAGGAGAGTTCCAATTGTGTGTGGGTAGAATATACATCCCACGGGGATAAAATTGAAAAAAGGTGAAAAATTTTTGGGGATTTAGTCATTTTTCCGGCGTTTATCATACTTTCAGATAGGGCAAATGACAGTGAGCGTTCCGATTTCAGTACCAGAGCGATTCGCCCAATGAGACCTTGATATTTAGTCGTTTTCAGCCAATATTTTGGATTTTTGAAAATTTCACTTTTTTGTGAAAATATCCACCAAATGAGGGAATAATATGTGTGAGGGTACCCCAGGAGAGTTCCAAATGTGTGTGGGTAGAATATACATCCCACGGGGGTAAAATTGAAAAAAGTTGAAAACATTTTTTTTTGGACTTAGTCATTTTTCCGGCGTTTATCAGACTTTCAGATAATGGAAATGTCAGTGAGCGTTCCGATTTCAGTTCCAGAGCGATTCTCCCAATGAGTCCTTGATATTTAGTCGTTTTCAGCCAATTTTCTGGATTTTTGAAAATTGCACTTTTTTTGTGAAAATATCCACTAAATGAGGGAATAATATGTGTGAGGGTACCCCAGGAGAGTTCCAAATGTGTGTGGGTAGAATATACATCCCACGGGGGTAAAATTGAAAAAAGGTGAAAAATTTTTTTGGGGATTTAGTCATTTTTCCGGCGTTTATCATACTTTCAGATAGGGCAAATGACAGTGAGCGTTCCGATTTCAGTACCAGAGCGATTCGCCCAATGAGTCCTTGATATTTAGTCGTTTTCAGCCAATATTTTGGATTTTTGAAAATTTCACTTGTTTGTGAAAATATCCACCAAATGACGGAATAATATGTGTGAGGGTACCCCAGGAGAGTTCCAAATGTGTGTGTGTAGAATATACATCCCACGGGGGTAAAATTGAAAAAAGTTGAAAACATTTTTTTTTGGACTTAGTCATTTTTCCGGCGTTTATCAGACTTTCAGATAAGGGAAATGTCAGTGAGCGTTCCGATTTCAGTTCCAGAGCGATTCTCCCAATGAGTCCTTGATATTTAGTCGTTTTCAGCCAATATTTTGGATTTTTGAAAATTTCACTTTTTTGTGAAAATATCCACTAAATGAGGGAATAATATGTGTGAGGGTACCCCAGGAGAGTTCCAAATGTGTGTGGGTAGAATGTACATCCCACGGGGGTAAAATTGGAAAAAGTTGAAAAAATTTTTTTTGGATTTAGTCATTTTTCCGGCGTTTATCAGACTTTCAGATAGGGCAAATGACAGTGAGCGTTCCGCTTTCAGTACCAGAGCGATTCGCCCAATGAGTCCTTCATATTTAGTCGTTTTCAGCCAATATTTTGGATTTTTGAAAATTTCACTTTTTTGTGAAAATATCCACTAAATGAGGGAATAATATGTGTGAGGGTACCCCAGGAGAGTTCCAAATGTGTGTGGGTAGAATATACATCCCACGGGGGTAAAACTGAAAAAAGGTGAAAAAATTTTTTTGGTACTTAGTCATTTTTCCGGCATTTATCATACTTTCAGATAGGGCAAATGACAGTGAGCGTTCCGATTTCAGTACCAGAGCGATTCGCCCAATGAGTCCTTGATATTTAGTCGTTTTCAGCCAATATTTTGGATTTTTGAAAATTTCACTTTTTTGTGAAAATATCCACTAAATGAGGGAATAATATGTGTGAGGGTACCCCAGGAGAGTTCCAAATGTGTGTGGGTAGAATATACATCCCACGGTGGTAAAATTGAAAAAAGTTGAAAACATTTTTTTTTGGACATAGTCATTTTTCCGGCGTTTATCAGACTTTCAGATAAGGGAAATGTCAGTGAGCGTTCCGATTTCAGTTGCAGAGCGATTCTCCCAATGAGTCCTTGATATTTAGTCGTTTTCAGCCAATTTTCTGGATTTTTGAAAATTTCACTTTTTTTGTGAAAATATCCACTAAATTAGGGAATAATATGTGTGAGGGTACCCCAGGAGAGTTCCAAATGTGTGTGGGTAGAATATATATCCCACGTGGGTAAAATTGAAAAAAGTTGAAAAAATTTTTTTTTGGACTTAGTCATTTTTCCGGCGTTTATGAGACTTTCAGATAAGGGAAATGTCAGTGAGCGTTCCGATTTCAGTTCCAGAGCGATTCGCCCAATGAGTCCTTGATATTTAGTCGTTTTCAGCCAAATTTCTGGATTTTTGAAAATGTGACTTTTTTGTGAAAATATCCACTAAATGAGGGAATAATATGTGTGAGGGTATCCCAGGAGATTTACAAATGTGTGTGGGTAGAATATACATCCCACGGGGGTAAAATTGAAAAAAGTTGAAAACATTTTTTTTTGGACTTAGTCATTTTTCCGGCGTTTATCATACTTTCAGATAGGGCAAATGACAGTGAGCGTTCCGATTTCAGTACCAGAGCGATTCGCCCAATGAGTCCTTGATATATAGTCGTTTTCAGCCAATATTTTGGATTTTTGAAAATTTCACTTTTTTGTGAAAATATCCACTAAATGAGGGAATAATATGTGTGAGGGTACCGTAGGAGAGTTACAAATGTGTGTGGGTAGAATATACATCCCACGGGGGTAAAATTGAAAAAAGTTGAAAACATTTTTTTTTGGACTTAGTCATTTTTCCGGCGTTTATCAGACTTTCAGATAAGGGAAATGTCAGTGAGCGTTCCGATTTCAGTTCCAGAGCGAAACTCCCAATGAGCCCTTGATATTTAGTCATTTTCAGCCAATTTTCTGGATTTTTGAAAATTTCACTTTTTTTGTGAAAATATCCACTAAATTAGGGAATAATATGTGTGAGGGTACCCCAGGAAAGTTCCAAATGTGTGTGGGTAGAATATATATCCCAAGTGGGTAAAATTGAAAAAAGTTGAAAAAATTTTTTTTTGGACTTAGTCATTTTTCCACCGTTTATCAGACTTTCAGATAGGGGAAATGTCAGTGAGCGTTCCGATTTCAGTTCCAGAGCGATTCGCCCAATGAGTAGTGTTGAGCATTCTGATACTGTAATATCGGGTATCGGCCGATATTCGCGGTATCGGAATTCCGATACTTAATTCCGATACTTTTACAATATCGGATACCAGAATCGGAAGTTCCCATAATGCCTGCGCTCTGCAGTGTCTGTGAAGGATGACAAGTTGGATGGCAGCGCGATCCAGCCTGTCATCAGAATGCCATCCCAGCGGGGGAGAATTCTCCTGATTGTTTAAAAGCCGGCGGGCGGTATAAAGCCGCCGGCTTTTAAACAATCACACAGCCCCATACTGCTTCCCCGCAGCCTCCCACCCCGATCCTCCGCTCCCCTCGCCACCTCCCATCCCGATCGTAAGTTAGCACCGGGCGGGGAGCGCAGCTCCAAGGAGCGGGGAGTGAAGGACCCGGGCGGGGAAGCCGGCAGTGAAAAGACTTCACCGCCGGCTTTCCCGTTCTGTGCTGCGCTTTCCCGCCGGTTATTTCAAATGAACAGCTGAGGTATCAGGTGATGCCGATCAGCTGTTCATTTGAAGTCGCCGCGTTGCCCTCAGAGGGTTCATGTGAGTTCATGCTTGACTGCATGAACTCACATGAACTTTCCCACGGTCGCACAGGTCAGCCTCACCTCCCAGACCCGTCATGATTAGTGTGTGTGCGGGGTGTCTGTGTGCGGGGTGTGTGCGCGATGTTTGTGCGGGTGTGCGCGGTGTCTGTGCGATGTGTGCGGGTGTGTGCGGTGTCTGTGCGATGTGTGCGGGTGTGCGCGGTGTCTGCGCGATGTCTGCGGGTGTGTGCGGTGTGTGTGCGTGCAGGCAGACATAGGCCGATGTGACACTACTACTCCCATCGGCCTATGTCTGTCCCCCGTCCACTCCTGCCAGCAGGATCAGCTCGATGGGAGCAGTAGTTCCCATCAGCCTGATCCTGCTATTTAAATTGCCCTACTGTGTCCCCAATAAATGTTAAATACATGTCATTGGTGGCCAGTGGTTACCTAAAAGAAATTAGTTCATACATTACCTGTCCCCGCCGATCGCCACCTAAAATAAAGTAAAAAATAAAAAACTACACCTATACTCACCAAGACACCTAATTCCCCGAAGCCATCGATCTCCTGTAATAAAATATAAAATAATAAACCACAACCTTATCCTTACCCCTCCGTAGCAGTCCACGAGTGTCCCACGAAGATCTCCAGTTCAGAGCAGCCACATAGAATGTGACCGCTCTGAACCGCTGCCGGCGCTGAAGCGCTGAGTGCAGGAGAATTTTCCCACGCTGTCAGTGATGTGCATGAGGTGAGCTGAGTTCATTGGACATGACCTCCGCTCATCTGGATGCCGTCACAGCCAGACACTGAGGAGTGGAAGTATGCCTGCGCTTCTCAGTGTATGCGGGATGACAGGCTGGATGGCAGCGTTCTGCTGCGGTCCAGCCTGTCATCTCGATGTAGCAGAGCTGGAGCCGTCGTGGGAGCCATGGAAAGGTAAGGATGAGGTTGCTTTATTATTTTTCTTTTATTGCAGGAGATCGTTGGCTTCAGCTGGAATGGGCGTGATGGTAAGTATGGTTTAATTTAGAACAATAAAGAATTGTGTGTTTATTTCAATTAAAGGACTTTTTTCTGGGTGTTTGTGTTTTTTTTAAATACTTTACTAGAAATTCATGGTGGTCATGTCTAATATTGGCGTGACCCCATGAATTTCGGGCTTAGGGCCAGCTGATAATGCCAAGCTGGCCTTAACCCCTTTATTACCCAGTAAGCCACCGCACCAGGGCCCTGGATGAGTTGGGTACAGCGCCAGAAGATGGCGCTTCTATGAACGCGCCATTTTCCGGGGCGGCTGCGGACTGCAATTTGCAGCGGGTGGGGCCCAGAAAGCTTGGGCCTCCCTGCGCTGCAGATTCCAGCCCCCAGCTGCCTAGTTGTACCTGGCTGGACACAAAAATAGGGCGAAGCTCCACGTTTTTTTTTTTAAATTCATGAAATTCATGGAATAATTAAGAAAAAAAGGGCTTCCCTATATTGTTGTGTCCGGATAGGTACAAATAGGCAGCTGGTGGTTGGGGGCAGCCCGTTCCTGCCTGCTGTACCTGACTGGACACAAATATAGGGCGAAGCCCCACATCAATTTTTTTTAATTATTTCATGAATTTCCTGAAATGATTTAAAAAAAATTGACGTGGGGCTTCGCACTATATTTGTGTCCAGCCAGGTACAGCAGGCAGGAACGGGCTGCCCCCAACCACCAGCTGCCTATTTGTACCTGGTTGGACACAACAATATAGGGAAGCCCTTTTTTTCTTAATTATTTCATGAATTTCATGAAATAATTAAAAAAAAAAAATACGTGAAGCTTCTCCCTATTTTTGTGTCCAGCCAGGTACAACTAGGCAGCTGGGGGATGGAATCTGCAGCGCAGGGAGGCCCAAGCTTTCTGCCCCCCCCCCCCGCTGAAAATTGCAGTCCGCAGCCACCCCGGAAAATGGCGCGTTCATAGAAGCTGGATGCTGTATCTGGCTGGCATACAAAAATATGGCGAAGCCCACGTCAAAAGTTTTGGGAAAAATTAATTAAAAAATAAATAATAATTTAGGGACTGCATGTTTATTAACTCCTCAAATGTCATTTAGTGTTAAAATAAAGGATTTATTTAAAAAAAAATTGACGTGGGGCTTCGCCCTATATTTGTGTCCAGCCAGGTACAGCAGGCAGGAACAGGCTGCCCCCAACCACCAGCTGCCTATTTGTACCTGGCCGGACACAACAATATAGGGAAGCCCTTTTTTAAAAAAATAATTTTATGAAATAATTTAAAAAAAATTGACGTGGGGCTTCGCACTATATTTGTGTCCAGCCAGGTACAGCAGGCAGGAATGGGCTGCCCCCAACCACCAGCTGCCTATTTGTACCTGGTTGGACACAACAATATAGGGAAGCCCTTTTTTTCTTAATTATTCCATGAATTTCATGAAATAATTTAAAAAAAAAATGCGTGGGGCTTCGCCCTATTTTTGTGCCCAGCCAGATACAACTAGGCAGCTGGAGGCTGGAATCCGCAGCGCAGGGAGACCCAAGCTTTCTGGGCCACCCCCGCTGCAAATTGCAGTCCGCAGCCGCCCCAGAAAATGGCGCGTTCATAGAAGCGCCATCTTCTGGCGCTGTACCCAACTCATCCAGGGCCCTGGTGCGGTGGCTCACTGGGTAATAAAGGGGTTAAGGCCAGCTTGGCATTATCAGCTGGCCCTAAGCCCGAAATTCATGGGGTCACGCCAATATTAGACATGACCACCATGAATTTCTAGTAAAGTATTTAAAAAAACACAACACCCAGAAAAAAGTCCTTTAATTGAAATAAACACACAATTCTTTATTGTTCTAAATTAAACCATACTTACCATCACGCCCATTCCAGCTGAAGCCAACGATCTCCTGCAATAAAAGTAAAATAATAAAGCAACATCATCCTTACCTTTCCATGGCTCCCACGACAGCTTCAGCTCTGCTACATCGAGATGACAGGCTGGACCGCAGCAGAACGCTGCCATCCATCCTGTCATCCCGCAGACACTGAGAAGCGCAGGCATACTTCCACTCCTCAGTGTCTGGCTGTGACGGCATCCAGATGAGCCGAGGTCATGTCCAATGAACTCAGCTCACCTCATGTACGTCACTGACAGCGTGGGAAAATTCTCCTGAACTCAGCACTTCAGCGTGAGAATTTTCCCACGCTGTCAGTGACGTGCATGAGGTGAGCTGAGTTCATTGGACATGACCTCACCTCATGTATGTCACTGACAGCGTGGGAGAATTCTCACGCTGAAGCGCTGAGTGCAGGAGAATTTTCCCACGCTGTCAGTGACGTGCATGAGGTGAGCTGAGTTCATTGGACATGAACTCGGCTCATCTGGTTGACGTCACAGAGAGACGCTGATGAATTGCCGGCGTTTCATGTCATTCTACATTATTCTTAGTTGTTTTACTTCATGTAGAATTAACCTACAAGGAAAGAAATGGTTTATTTTCATTCCGATATTTGTGTCCCATTGACTTGCATTGGTTTCCGGTATCGGAATCGGCGATATCCGATACTTTTTGGGTATCGGCCCGATCCAATCCGATACGATATTTCCTGATATCGGAAGGTATCGCTCAACACTACCAATGAGTCCTTGATATTTAGTCGTTTTCAGCCAATATTTTGGATTTTTGAAAATTTCACTTTTTTGTGAAAATATCCACTAAATGAGGGAATAATATGTGTGAGGGTACCCCAGGAGAGTTCCAAATGTGTGTGGGTAGAATATACATCCCACGGGGGTAAAATTGAAAAAAGTTGAAAACATTTTTTTTTGGACTTAGTCATTTTTCCGGCGTTTATCATACTTTCAGATAGGGCAAATGACAGTGAGCGTTCCACTTTCAGTACCAGAGCGATTCGCCCAATGAGTCCTTGATATTTAGTCATTTTCAGCCAATATTTTGGATTTTTGAAAATTTCACTTTTTTGTGAAAATATCCACTAAATGAGGGAATAATGTGCGTGAGAGTACCCCAGGAGAGTTCCAAATGTGTGTGGGTAGAATATACATCCCACGGGGGTAAAATTGAAAAAAGTTTAAAAAAATTTTTTTTTGGACTTAGTCATTTTTCCGCCGTTTATCAGACTTTCAGATAGAGGAAATGTCAGTGAGCGTTCCGATTTCAGTTCCAGAGCGATTCGCCCAATGAGTCCTTGATATTTAGTCGTTTTCAGCCAATATTTTGGGTTTTTGAAAATTTCACTTTTTTGTGAAAATATCCACTAAATGAGGGAATAATATGTGTGAGGGTACCCCAGGAGAGTTCCAAATGTGTGTGGGTAGAATATACATCCCACGGGGGTAAAATTGAAAAAAGTTGAAAACATTTTTTTTTGGACTTAGTCATTTTTCCGGCGTTTATCAGTCCTTTCAGATAGTGGAAATGTCAGTGAGCATTCCGATTTCAGTTCCAGAGCGATTCGCCCAATGAGTCCTTGATATTTAGTCGTTTCAGCCAATATTTTGGATTTTTGAAAATTTCACTTTTTTGTGAAAATATCCACTAAATGAGGGAATAATATGTGTGAGGGTACCCCAGGAGAGTTTCAAATGTGTGTGGGTAGAATATACATCCCACGGGGGTAAAATTGAAAAAAGTTGAAAAATTTTTTTTGGGATTTAGTCATTTTTCCGGCGTTTATCATACTTTCAGATAGGGCAAATGACAGTGAGCGTTCTGCTTTCAGTACCAGAGCGATTCGCCCAATGAGTCCTTGATATTTAGTCGTTTTCAGCCAATATTTTGGATTTTTGAAAATTTCACTTTTTTGTGAAAATGTCCACTAAATGAGGGAATAATATGTGTGAGGGTACCCCAGGAGAGTTCCAAATGTGTGTGGGTAGAATATACATCCCACGGGGGTAAAATTGAAAAAAAGGTGAAAAATTTTTTTTTGGATTTAGTCATTTTTCTGGCGTTTATCATACTTTCAGATAGGGCAAATGTCAGTGAGCGTTCCGATTTCAGTTCCAGAGCGATTCGCCCAATGAGTCCTTGATATTTAGTCGTTTTCAGCCAATATTTTCGGTTTTTGAAAATTTCACTTTTTTGTGAAAATATCCACTAAATGAGGGAATAATATGTGTGAGGGCACCCCAGGAGAGTTCCAAATGTGTGTGGGTAGAATATACATCCCACGGGGGTAAAATTGAAAAAAGTTGAAAACATTTTTTTTTGGACTTAGTCATTTTTCCGGCGTTTATCAGACTTTCAGATAGGGGAAATGTCAGTGAGCATTCCGATTTCAGTTCCAGAGCGATTCGCCCAATGAGTCCTTGATATTTAGTCGTTTTCAGCCAATATTTTGGATTTTTGAAAATTTCACTTTTTTGTGAAAATATCCACTAAATGAGGGAATAATATGTGTGAGAGTATCCCAGGAGAGTTCCAAATGTGTGTGGGTAGAATATACATCCCATGGGGGTAAAATTGAAAAAAGTTGAAAAATTTTTTTTGGGATTTAGTCATTTTTCCGGCGTTTATCATACTTTCAGATAGGGCAAATGATAGTTAGCGTTCCGCTTTCAGTACCAGAGCGATTCGCCCAATGAGTCTTTGATATTTAGTCGTTTTCAGCCAATATTTTGGATTTTTGAAAATTTCACTTTTTTGTGAAAATATCCACTAAATGAGGGAATAATATGTGTGAGGGTACCCCAGGACAGTTCCAAATGTGTGTGAGTAGAATATACATCCCACGGGGGTAAAATTGAAAAAAGTTGAAAAAAATTTTTTTTTGGACTTAGTCATTTTTCTGCCGTTTATCAGACTTTCAGATAGGGGAAATGTCAGTGAGCGTTCCGATTTCAGTTCCAGAGCGATTCGCCCAATGAGTCCTTGATATTTAGTCGTTTTCAGCCAATATTTTGGGTTTTTGAAAATTTCACTTTTTTGTGAAAATATCCACTAAATGAGGGAATAATATGTGTGAGGGTACCCCAGGAGAGTTCCAAATGTGTGTGGGTAGAATATACATCCCACGGGGGTAAAATTGAAAAAAGTTTAAAACATTTTTTTTTGGACTTAGTCATTTTTACGGCGTTTATCAGACTTTCAGATAGTGGAAATGTCAGTGAGTGTTCCGATTTCACTTCCAGAGCGATTCGCCAATGAGTCCTTGATATTTAGTCGTTTTCAGCCAATATTTTGAATTTTTGAAAATTTCACTTTTTTGTGAAAATATCCACTAAATGAGGGAATAATATGTGTGAGGGTACCCCAGGAGACTTCCAAATGTGTGTGGGTAGAATATACATCCCACGGGGGTAAAATTGAAAAAAGTTGAAAAAATTTTTTTTTGGACTTAGTCGTTTTTCCGGCGTTTATCAGACTTTCAGATAGGGGAAATGTCAGTGAGCATTCCGATTTCAGTTCCAGAGCGATTCGCCCAATGAGTCCTTGATATTTAGTCGTTTTCAGCCAATATTTTGGATTTTTGAAAATTTCACTTTTTTGTGAAAATATCCACTACATGAGGGAATAATATGTGTGAGGGTATCCCAGGAGAGTTCCAAATGTGTGTGGGTGGAATATACATCCCATGGGGGTAAAATTGAAAAAAGTTGAAAAAATTTTTTTGGGATTTAGTCATTTTTCCGGCGTTTGTCATACTTTCAGATAGGGCAAATGATAGTTAGCGTTCCGCTTTCAGTACCAGAACGATTCGCCCAATGAGTCTTTGATATTTAGTCGTTTTCAGCCAATATTTTGGATTTTAGAAAATTTCACTTTTTTGTGAAAATATCCACTAAATGAGGGAATAATATGTGTGAGGGTACCCCAGGAGAGTTCCAAATGTGTGTGGGTAGAATATATATCCCACGTGGGTAAAATTGAAAAAAGGTGAAAAATTTTTTTTTAGATTTAGTCATTTTTCCTGCGTTTATCATACTTTCAGATAGGGCAAATGACATTGAGCGTTCCGATTTCAGTACCAGAGCGATTCGCCCAATGAGTCCTTGATATTTAGTCGTTTTCAGCCAATATTTTGGGTTTTTGAAAATTTCACTTTTTTGTGAAAATATCCACTAAATGAGGGAATAATATGTGTGAGGGTACCACAGGAGAGTTCCAAATGTGAGTGGGTAGAATATACATCCCACGGGGGTAAAATTGAAAAAAGTTGAAAACATTTTTTTTTGGACTTAGTCATTTTTCCGGCGTTTATCAGACTTTCAGATATTGGAAATGTCAGTGAGTGTTCTGATTTCACTTCCAGAGCGATTCGCCAATGAGTCCTTGATATTTAGTTGTTTTCAGCCAATATTTTGAATTTTTGAAAATTTCACTTTTTTGTGAAAATATCCACTAAATGAGGGAATAATATGTGTGAGGGTACCCCAGGAGACTTCCAAATGTGTGTGGGTAGAATATACATCCCACGGGGGTAAAATTGAAAAAAGTTGAAAAAATTTTTTTTTGGACTTAGTCGTTTTTCCGGCGTTTATCAGACTTTCAGATATTGGAAATGTCAGTGAGTGTTCCGATTTCACTTCCAGAACGATTCGCCAATGAGTCCTTGATATTTAGTCGTTTTCAGCCAATATTTTGAATTTTTGAAAATTTCACTTTTTTGTGAAAATATCCACTAAATTAGGGAATAATATGTGTGAGGGTACCCCAGGAGTTTTCCAAATGTGTGTGGGTAGACTATACATCCCACGTGGGTAAAATTGAAAAAAGTTGAAAACATTTTTTTTGGGACTTAGTCGTTTTTCCGGCGTTTATCAGACTTTCAGATAGGGGAAATGTCAGTGAGCATTCCGATTTCAGTTCCAGAGCGATTCGCCCAATGAGTCCTTGATATTTAGTCGTTTTCAGCCAATATTTTGGATTTTTGAAAATTTCACTTTTTTGTGAAAATATCCACTAAATGAGGGAATAATATGTGTGAGAGTATCCCAGGAGAGTTCCAAATGTGTGTGGGTAGAATATACATCCCATGGGGGTAAAATTGAAAAAAGTTGAAAAATTTTTTTTGGGATTTAGTCATTTTTCCGGCGTTTATCATACTTTCAGATAGGGCAAATGATAGTTAGCGTTCCGCTTTCAGTACCAGAGCGATTCGCCCAATGAGTCTTTGATATTTAGTCGTTTTCAGCCAATATTTTGGATTTTTGAAAATTTCACTTTTTTGTGAAAATATCCACTAAATGAGGGAATAATATGTGTGAGGGTACCCCAGGAGAGTTCCAAATGTGTGTGGGTAGAATATACATCCCACGGGGGTAAAATTGAAAAAAGTTTAAAACATTTTTTTTTGGACTTAGTCATTTTTACGGCGTTTATCAGACTTTCAGATAGTGGAAATGTCAGTGAGTGTTCCGATTTCACTTCCAGAGCGATTCGCCAATGAGTCCTTGATATTTAGTCGTTTTCAGCCAATATTTTGAATTTTTGAAAATTTCACTTTTTTGTGAAAATATCCACTAAATGAGGGAATAATATGTGTGAGGGTACCCCAGGAGACTTCCAAATGTGTGTGGGTAGAATATACATCCCACGGGGGTAAAATTGAAAAAAGTTGAAAAAATTTTTTTTTGGACTTAGTCGTTTTTCCGGCGTTTATCAGACTTTCAGATAGGGGAAATGTCAGTGAGCATTCCGATTTCAGTTCCAGAGCGATTCGCCCAATGAGTCCTTGATATTTAGTCGTTTTCAGCCAATATTTTGGATTTTTGAAAATTTCACTTTTTTGTGAAAATATCCACTACATGAGGGAATAATATGTGTGAGGGTATCCCAGGAGAGTTCCAAATGTGTGTGGGTGGAATATACATCCCATGGGGGTAAAATTGAAAAAAGTTGAAAAAATTTTTTTGGGATTTAGTCATTTTTCCGGCGTTTGTCATACTTTCAGATAGGGCAAATGATAGTTAGCGTTCCGCTTTCAGTACCAGAGCGATTCGCCCAATGAGTCTTTGATATTTAGTCGTTTTCAGCCAATATTTTGGATTTTAGAAAATTTCACTTTTTTGTGAAAATATCCACTAAATGAGGGAATAATATGTGTGAGGGTACCCCAGGAGAGTTCCAAATGTGTGTGGGTAGAATATATATCCCACGTGGGTAAAATTGAAAAAAGGTGAAAAATTTTTTTTTAGATTTAGTCATTTTTCCTGCGTTTATCATACTTTCAGATAGGGCAAATGACATTGAGCGTTCCGATTTCAGTACCAGAGCGATTCGCCCAATGAGTCCTTGATATTTAGTCGTTTTCAGCCAATATTTTGGGTTTTTGAAAATTTCACTTTTTTGTGAAAATATCCACTAAATGAGGGAATAATATGTGTGAGGGTACCACAGGAGAGTTCCAAATGTGTGTGGGTAGAATATACATCCCACGGGGGTAAAATTGAAAAAAGTTGAAAACATTTTTTTTTGGACTTAGTCATTTTTCCGGCGTTTATCAGACTTTCAGATATTGGAAATGTCAGTGAGTGTTCTGATTTCACTTCCAGAGCGATTCGCCAATGAGTCCTTGATATTTAGTTGTTTTCAGCCAATATTTTGAATTTTTGAAAATTTCACTTTTTTGTGAAAATATCCACTAAATGAGGGAATAATATGTGTGAGGGTACCCCAGGAGACTTCCAAATGTGTGTGGGTAGAATATACATCCCACGGGGGTAAAATTGAAAAAAGTTGAAAAAATTTTTTTTTGGACTTAGTCGTTTTTCCGGCGTTTATCAGACTTTCAGATATTGGAAATGTCAGTGAGTGTTCCGATTTCACTTCCAGAACGATTCGCCAATGAGTCCTTGATATTTAGTCGTTTTCAGCCAATATTTTGAATTTTTGAAAATTTCACTTTTTTGTGAAAATATCCACTAAATGAGGGAATAATATGTGTGAGGGTACCCCAGGAGAGTTCCAAATGTGTGTGGGTAGAATATACATCCCACGGGGGTAAAATTGAAAAAAGTTGAAAACATTTTTTTTTGGACTTAGTCATTTTTCCGGCGTTTATCAGTCCTTTCAGATAGAGGAAATGTCAGTGAGCATTCCGATTTCAGTTCCAGAGCGATTCGCCCAATGAGTCCTTGATATTTAGTCGTTTTCAGCCAATATTTTGGATTTTTGAAAATGTCACTTTTTTGTGAAAATATCCACTAAATGAGGGAATAATATGTGTCAGGGTACCCCAGGAGAGTTCCAAATGTGTGTGGGTAGAATATACATCCCACGGGGGTAAAATTGAAAAAAGTTTAAAAAATTTTTTTTGGGGCTTAGTCGTTTTTCCGGCGTTTATCAGACTTTCAGATAGGGGAAATATCAGTGAGCATTCCGATTTCAGTTCCAGAGCGATTCCCCGAATGAGTCCTTGATATTTAGTCGTTTCAGCCAATATTTTGGATTTTTGAAAATTTCACTTTTTTGTGAAAATATCCACTAAATGAGGGAATAATATGTGTGAGGGTACCCCAGGAGAGTTTCAAATGTGTTTGGGTAGAATATACATCCCACGGGGGTAAAATTGAAAAAAGTTGAAAAATTTTTTTTGGGATTTAGTCATTTTTTCGGCGTTTATCATACTTTCAGATAGGGCAAATGACAGTGAGCGTTCCGCTTTCAGTACCAGAGCGATTCGCCCAATGAGTCCTTGATATTTAGTCGTTTTCAGCCAATATTTTGGATTTTTGAAAATTTCACTTTTTTGTGAAAATATCCACTAAATGAGGGAATAATATGTGTGAGAGTATCCCAGGAGAGTTCCAAATGTGTGTGGGTAGAATATACATCCCATGGGGGTAAAATTGAAAAAAGTTGAAAAAATTTTTTTGGGATTTAGTCATTTTTCCGGCGTTTATCATACTTTCAGATAGGGCAAATGATAGTTAGCGTTCCGCTTTCAGTACCAGAGCGATTCGCCCAATGAGTCTTTGATATTTAGTCGTTTTCAGCCAATATTTTGGATTTTTGAAAATTTCACTTTTTTGTGAAAATATCCACTAAATGAGGGAATAATATGTGTGAGGGTACCCCAGGACAGTTCCAAATGTGTGTGAGTAGAATATACATCCCACGGGGGTAAAATTGAAAAAAGTTGAAAAAAATTTTTTTTGGGACTTAGTCATTTTTCCGCCGTTTATCAGACTTTCAGATAGGGGAAATGTCAGTGAGCGTTCCGATTTCAGTTCCAGAGCGATTCGCCCAATGAGTCCTTGATATTTAGTCGTTTTCAGCCAATATTTTGGGTTTTTGAAAATTTCACTTTTTTGTGAAAATATCCACTAAATGAGGGAATAATATGTGTGAGGGTACCCCAGGAGAGTTCCAAATGTGTGTGGGTAGAATATACATCCCACGGGGGTAAAATTGAAAAAAGTTTAAAACATTTTTTTTTGGACTTAGTCATTTTTACGGCGTTTATCAGACTTTCAGATAGTGGAAATGTCAGTGAGTGTTCCGATTTCACTTCCAGAGCGATTCGCCAATGAGTCCTTGATATTTAGTCGTTTTCAGCCAATATTTTGAATTTTTGAAAATTTCACTTTTTTGTGAAAATATCCACTAAATGAGGGAATAATATGTGTGAGGGTACCCCAGGAGACTTCCAAATGTGTGTGGGTAGAATATACATCCCACGGGGGTAAAATTGAAAAAAGTTGAAAAAATTTTTTTTTGGACTTAGTCGTTTTTCCGGCGTTTATCAGACTTTCAGATAGGGGAAATGTCAGTGAGCATTCCGATTTCAGTTCCAGAGCGATTCGCCCAATGAGTCCAAGATATTTAGTCATTTTCAGCCAATTTTCTGGATTTTTGAAAATTTTACTTTTTTTGTGAAAATATCCACTAAATTAGGGAATAATATGTGTGAGGGTACCCCAGCAGAGTTCCAAATGTGTGTGGGTAGAATATACATCCCATGGGGGTAAAATTGAAAAAAGTTGAAAATTTTTTTTGGGGATTTAGTCATTTTTCCGGCGTTTATCATACTTTCAGATAGGGCAAATTATAGTGAGCATTCCGCTTTCAGTACCAGAGCGAATCGCCCAATGAGTCCTTGATATTTAGTCGTTTTCAGCCAATATTTTGAATTTTTGAAAATTTCACTTTTTTGTGAAAATATCCACTAAATGAGGGAATAATATGTGTGAGGGTATCCCAGGAGAGTACCAAATGTGTGTGGGTAGAATATACATCCCATGGGGGTAAAATTGAAAAAAGTTGAAATTTTTTTTTGGGGATTTAGTCATTTTTCCGGCGTTTATCATACTTTCAGATAGGGCAAATTATAGTGAGCATTCCGCTTTCAGTACCAGAGCGATTCGCCCAATGAGTCCTTGATATTTAGTCGTTTTCAGCCAATATTTTGGATTTTTGAAAATTTCACTTTTTTGTGAAAATATCCACTAAATGAGGGAATAATATGTGTGACGGTACCCCAGGAGAGTTCCAAATGTGTGTGGGTAGAATATACATCCCACGGGGGTAAAATTGAAAAAAGTTGAAAACATTTTTTTTTGGACTTAGTCATTTTTCCGGCGTTTATCAGACTTTCAGATAGTGGAAATGTCAGTGAGTGTTCCGATTTCACTTCCAGAGCGATTCGCCCAATGAGTCTTTGATATTTAGTCGTTTTCAGCCAATATTTTGAATTTTTGAAAATTTCACATTTTTGTGAAAATATCCACTAAATGAGGGTATAATATGTGTGAGGGTACCCCAGGAGACTTCCAAATGTGTGTGGGTAGAATATACATCCCACGGGGGTAAAATTGAAAAAAGTTGAAAACATTTTTTTTTGGACTTAGTCATTTTTCCGGCGTTTATCAGACTTTCAGATAAGGGAAATGTCAGTGAGCGTTCCGATTTCAGTTCCAGAGCGATTCTCCCAATGAGTCCTTGATATTTAGTCATTTTCAGCCAATTTTCTGGATTTTTGAAAATTTCACTTTTTTTGTGAAAATATCCACTAAATTAGGGAATAATATGTGTCAGGGTACCCCAGGAGAGTTCCAAATGTGTGTGGGTAGAATATATATCCCACGTGGGTAAAATTGAAAAAAGGTGAAAAAATTTTTTTTGGGACTTAGTCATTTTTCCGGCGTTTATCATACTTTCAGATAGGGCAAATGACATTGAGCATTCCGATTTCAGTACCAGAGCGATTCGCCCAATGAGTCCTTGATATTTAGTCGTTTTCAGCCAATATTTTTTATCTTTGAAAATTTCACTTTTTTGTGAAAATATCCACTAAATGAGGGAATAATATGTGTGAGGGTACCCCAGGAGAGTTCCAAATGTGTGTGGGTAGAATATACATCCCACGGGGGTAAAATTGAAAAAAGTTGAAAACATTTTTTTTGGATTTAGTCATTTTTCCGGCGTTTATCACACTTTCAGATAGGGGAAATGTCAGTGAGTGTTCCGATTTCAGTTCCAGAGCGATTCGCCCAATGAGTCCTTGATATTTAGTCGTTTTCAGCCAATATTTTGAATTTTTGAAAATTCCACTTTTTTGTGAAAATATCCACTAAATGAGGGAATAATATGTGTGAGGGTACCCCAGGAGACTTCCAAATGTGTGTTGGTAGAATATACATCCCACGGTGGTAAAATTGAAAAAAGTTGAAACATTTTTTTTTGGACTTAGTCATTTTTCCGGCGTTTATCAGACTTTCAGATAAGGGAAATGTCAGTGAGCGTTCCGATTTCAGTTCCAGAGCGATTCTCCCAATGAGTCCAAGATATTTAGTCATTTTCAGCCAATTTTCTGGATTTTTGAAAATTTTACTTTTTTTGTGAAAATATCCACTAAATTAGGGAATAATATGTGTGAGGGTACCCCAGGAGAGTTCCAAATGTGTGTGGGTAGAATATATATCACACGTGGGTAAAATTGAAAAAAGGTGAAAAAATTTTTTTTGGGACTTAGTCATTTTTCCGGCGTTTATAATACTTTCAGATAGGGCAAATGACAGTGAGCGTTCCGATTTCAGTACCAGAGCGATTTGCGCAATGAGTCCTTGATATTTAGTCGTTTTCAGCCAATATTTTGGATTTTTGAAAATTTCACTTTTTTGTGAAAATATCCACTAAATGAGGGAATAATATGTGTGAGGGTACCCCAGGAGAGTTCCAAATGTGTGTGGGTAGAATATACATCCCACGGGGGTAAAATTGAAAAAAGTTGAAAACATTTTTTTTTGGACTTAGTCATTTTTCCAGCGTTTATCAGACTTTCAGATAAGGGAAATGTCAGTGAGCGTTCCGATTTCAGTTCCAGAGCGATTCGCCCAATGAGTCCTTGATATTTAGTCGTTTTCAGTCAATTTTCTAGATTTTTGAAAATGTCACTTTTTTTGTGAAAATATCCACTAAATTAGGGAATAATATGTGTGAGGGTACCCCAGGAGAGTTCCAAATGTGTGTTGGTAGAATATACATCCCACGGGGGTAAAATTGAAAAAAGTTGAAAACATTTTTTTTTGGACTTAGTCATTTTTCCGGCGTTTATCATACTTTCAGATAGGTCAAATGACAGTGAGCGTTCCGATTTCAGTACCAGAACGATTCGCCCAATGAGTCCTTGATATTTAGTCGTTTTCAGCCAATATTTTGGATTTTTGAAAATTTCACTTTTTTGTGAAAATATCCACTAAATGAGGGAATAATATGTGTGAGGGTACCCCAGGAGAGTTCCAAATGTGTGTGGGTAGAATATGCATCCCACAGGGGTAAAATTGAAAAAAGTTGAAAACATTTTTTTTTGGACTTAGTCATTTTTCCGGCGTTTATCAGACTTTCAGATGAGGGAAATGTCAGTGAGCGTTCCAATTTCAGTTCCAGAGCGATTCTCCCAATGAGTCCTAGATATTTAGTCATTTTCAGCCAATTTTCTGGATTTTTGAAAATTTCACTTTTTTTGTGAAAATATCCACTAAATTAGGGAATAATATGTGTGAGGGTACCCCAGGAGAGTTCCAAATGTGTGTGGGTAGAATATATATCCCACGTGGGTAAAATTGAAAAAAGGTGAAAAAATTTTTTTTGGGACTTAGTCATTTTTCCGGCGTTTATCAGACTTTCAGATAGGGGAAATGTCAGTGAGCATTCCGATTTCAGTTCCAGAGCGATTCGCCCTTGATATTTAGTCCTTGATATTTAGTCGTTTTCAGCCAATATTTTGGATTTTTGAAAATTTCACTTTTTTGTGAAAATATCCACTAAATGAGGGAATAATATGTGTGAGGGTACCCCAGGAGAGTTCCAAATGTGTGTGGGTAGAATATACATCCCACAGGGGTAAAATTGAAAAAAGTTGAAAACATTTTTTTTTGGACTTAGTCATTTTTCCGGCGTTTATCAGACTTTCAGATGAGGGAAATGTCAGTGAGCGTTCCAATTTCAGTTCCAGAGCGATTCTCCCAATGAGTCCTAGATATTTAGTCATTTTCAGCCAATTTTCTGGATTTTTGAAAATTTCACTTTTTTTGTGAAAATATCCACTAAATTAGGGAATAATATGTGTGAGGGTACCCCAGGAGAGTTCCAAATGTGTGTGGGTAGAATATATATCCCACGTGGGTAAAATTGAAAAAAGGTGAAAAAATTTTTTTTGGGACTTAGTCATTTTTCCGGCGTTTATCAGACTTTCAGATAGGGGAAATGTCAGTGAGCGTTCCGATTTCAGTTCCAGAGCGATTCTCCCAATGAGTCCTTGATATTTAGTCGTTTTAAGCCAATTTTCTGGATTTTTGAAAATTTCACTTTTTTTGTGAAAATATCCACTAAATGAGGGAATAATATGTGTGAGTGTACCCCAGGAGAGTTCCAAAGTGTGTGGGTAGAATATATATCCCACGTGGGTAAAATTGAAAAAAGTTGAAAAAATTTTCTTTTGGACTTAGTCATTTTTCCGCCGTTTATCAGACTTTCAGATAGGGGAAATGTCAGTGAGCGTTTCGATTTCAGTTCCAGAGCGATTCACCCTTGATATTTAGTCCTTGATATTTAGTCGTTTTCAGCCAATATTTTGGATTTTTGAAAATTTCACTTTTTTGTGAAAATATCCACTAAATGAGGGAATAATATGTGTGAGGGTACCCCAGGAGAGTTCCAAATGTGTGTGGGTAGAATATACATCCCACGGGGGTAAAACTGAAAAAAGGTGAAAAATTTTTTTTTGGTACTTAGTCATTTTTCTGGCGTTTATCATACTTTCAATTAGGGCAAATGACAGTGAGCGTTCCGATTTCAGTACCAGAGCCATTCGCCCAATGAGTCCTTGATATTTAGTCGTTTTCAGCCAATATTTTGGATTTTTGAAAATTTCACTTTTTTGTGAAAATATCCACTAAATGAGGGAATAATATGTGTGAGGGTACCCCAGGAGAGTTCCAAATGTGTGTGGGTAGAATATACATCCCACGGGGGTAAAATTGAAAAAAGTTGAAAACATTTTTTTTTGGACTTAGTCATTTTTCCGGCGTTTATCAGACTTTCAGATAAGGGAAATATCAGTGAGCGTTCCGATTTCAGTTCCAGAGCGATTCTCCCAATGAGTCCTTGACATTTAGTCGTTTTCAGCCAATTTTCTGGATTTTTGAAAATTTCACTTTTTTTGTGAAAATATCCACTAAATTAGGGAATAATATGTGTGAGGGTACCCCAGGAGAGTTCCAAATGTGTGTGGGTAGAATATACATCCCACGGGGGTAAAATTGAAAAAAGTTGAAAACATTTTTTTTTGGACTTAGTCATTTTTCCACCGTTTATCAGACTTTCAGATAGGGGAAATGTCAGTGAGCGTTCCGATTTCAGTTCCAGAGAGATTCGCCCAATGAGTCCTTGATATTTAGTCGTTTTCAGCCAATATTTTGGATTTTTGAAAATTTCACTTTTTTGTGAAAATATCCACTAAATGAGGGAATAATATGTGTGAGGGTACCCCAGGAGAGTTCCAAATGTGTTTGGGTAGAATATACATCCCACAGGGGTAAAATTGAAAAAAGTTGAAAACATTTTTTTTTGGACTTAGTCATTTTTCCGGCGTTTATCAGACTTTCAGATGAGGGAAATGTCAGTGAGCGTTCCAATTTCAGTTCCAGAGCGATTCTACCAATGAGTCCTAGATATTTAGTCATTTTCAGCCAATTTTCTGGATTTTTGAAAATTTCACTTTTTTTGTGAAAATATCCACTAAATGAGGGAATAATATGTGTGAGGGTACCCCAGGAGAGTTCCAAAGTGTGTGGGTAGAATATATATCCCACGTGGGTAAAATTGAAAAAAGTTGAAAAATTTTTTTTTTGGACTTAGTCATTTTTCCGCCGTTTATCAGACTTTCAGATAGGGGAAATGTCAGTGAGCGTTCCGATTTCAGTTCCAGAACGATTCACCCTTGATATTTAGTCCTTGATATTTAGTCGTTTTCAGCCAATATTTTGGATTTTTGAAAATTTCACTTTTTTGTGAAAATATCCACTAAATGAGGGAATAATATGTGTGAGGGTACCCCAGGAGAGTTCCAAATGTGTGTGGGTAGAATATACATCCCACGGGGGTAAAATTGAAAAAAGTTGAAAACATTTTTTTTTGGACTTAGTCATTTTTCCGGCGTTTATCAGACTTTCAGATAGGGGAAATGTCAGTGAGCGTTCCGATTTCAGTTCCAGAGCGATTCGCCCAATGAGTCCTTGATATTTAGTCGTTTTCAGCCAATATTTTGGATTTTTGAAAATTTCACTTTTTTGTGAAAATATCCACTAAATGAGGGAATAATATGTGTGAGGGTACCCCAGGAGAGTTTCAAATGTGTGTGGGTAGAATATACATCCCACGGGGGTAAAATTGAAAAAAGTTGAAAACATTTTTTTTTGGACTTAGTCATTTTTCCGGCGTTTATCAGACTTTCAGATAAGGGAAATGTCAGTGAGTGTTCCGATTTCAGTTCCAGAGCGATTCTCCCAAAGAGTCCTTGATATTTAGTCATTTTCAGCCAATTTTCTGGATTTTTGAAAATTTCACTTTTTTTGTGAAAATATCCACTAAATGAGGGAATAATATGTGTGAGGGTACCCCAGGAGAGTTCCAAAGTGTGTGGGTAGAATATATATCCCACGTGGGTAAAATTGAAAAAAGTTGAAAAAATTTTTTTTTGGACTTAGTCATTTTTCCGGCGTTTATCAGACTTTCAGATAAGGGAAATGTCAGTGAGCGTTCCGATTTCAGTACCAGAGCGATTCACCCTTGATATTTAGTCCTTGATATTTAGTCGTTTTCAGCCAATATTTTGGATTTTTGAAAATTTCACTTTTTTGTGAAAATATCCACTAAATGAGGGAATAATATGTGTGAGGGTACCCCAGGAGAGTTCCAAATGTGTGTGGGTAGAATATACATCCCACGGGGGTAAAATTGAAAAAAGTTGAAAACATTTTTTTTTGGACTTAGTCATTTTTCCGGCGTTTAGCAGACTTTCAGATAGGGGAAATGTCAGTGAGCATTCCGATTTCAGTTCCAGAGCGATTCGCCCAATGAGTCCTTGATATTTAGTCACTTTCAGCCAATTTTCTGGATTTTTGAAAATTTCACTTTTTTGTGAAAATATCCACTAAATGAGGGAATAATATGTGTGAGGGTACCCCAGGAGAGTTCCAAATGTGTGTGGGTAGAATATATATCCCACGGGGGTAAAATTGAAAAAAGTTGAAAAATAATTTTTTTGGACTTGGTCATTTTTCCGGCGTTTATCAGACTTTCAGTTAGGGGAAATGTCAGTGAGCGTTCCGATATCAGTTCCAGAGCGATTCTCCCAATGAGTCCTTGATATTTTGTCGTTTTCAGACAATTTTCTGGATTTTTGAAAATTTCACTTTTTTTGTGAAAATATAATCTAAATTAGGGAATAATATGTGTGACGGTATTCCAGGAGAGTTCCAAATGTGTGTGGGTAGAATATATATCCCACGGGGGTAAAATTGAAAAAAGTTGAAAAAATTTTTTTTTTGCACTTAGTCATTTTTCCGGCATTTATCAGACTTTCAGATAGGGGAAATGTCAGTGAGCGTTCCGATTTCAGTTCCAGAGCGATTCTCCCAATGAGTCCTTGATATTTAGTCGTTTTCAGCTAATTTTCTGGAGTTTTGAAAATTTCACTTTTTTGTGAAAATATTCACTAAATGAGGGAATAATATGTGTGAGGGCACCCCAGGAGAGTTCCAGATGTGTGTGGGTAGAATATATATCCCACGGGGTAAAATTGAAAAAAGTTTAAAAAAAATTTTTTTTGGACTTAGTCATTTTTACGGCGTTTATCAGACTTTCAGATAGGGGAAATGTCAGTGAGCGTTCCGATTTCAGTACCAGAGCCATTCGCCCAATGAGTCCTTGATATTTAGTCATTTTCAGCCAATTTTCTGGATTTTTGAATATTTCACTTTTTTGTGAAAATATCCACTAAATGAGGGAATAATATGTGTGAGGGTACCCCAGGAGAGTTCCAAATGTGTCTGGGTAGAATATACATCCCACGGGGGTAAAATTGAAAAAAGTTTAAAAAAATTTTTTTTTGGACTTAGTCATTTTTCCGCCGTTTATCAGACTTTCAGATAGGGGAAATGTCAGTGAGCGTTCCGATTTCAGTTCCAGAGCGGTACGCCCAATGAGTCCTTGATAATTAGTCGTTTTCAGCCAATATTTTGGATTTTTGAAAATTTCACTTTTTTGTGAAAATATCCACTAAATGAGGGAATAATATGTGTGAGGGTACCCCAGAAGAGTTCCAAATGTGTGTGGGTAGAATATATATCCCACGGGGGTAAAATTGAAAAAAGTTTAAAAAAAATTTTTTTGGGACTTGGTCATTTTTCCGGCGTTTATCAGACTTTCAGATAGGGGAAATGTCAGTGAGCATTCCGATATCAGTTCCAGAGCGATTCTCCCAATGAGTCCTTGATATTTAGTCGTTTTCAGACAATTTTCTGGATTTTTGAAAATTTCACTTTTTTTGTGAAAATATAATCTAAATGAGGGAATAATATGTGTGAGGGTATTCCAGGAGAGTTCCAAATGTGTGTGGGTAGAATATATATCCCACGGGGGTAAAATTGAAAAAAGTTGAAAAAATTTTTTTTTTGGACTTGGTCATTTTTCCGGCGTTTATCAGACTTTCAGATAGGGGAAATGTCAGTGAGCGTTCCGATATCAGTTCCACAGCGATTTGCCCAATGAGTCCTTGATATTTAGTCATTTTCAGCCAGTTTTCTGGATTTTTGAAAATTTCACTTTTTTGTGAAAATATCCACTTAATGAGGGAATAATATGTGTGAGGGTACCCCAGGAGAGTTCCAAATGTGTGTGGGTAGAATATATATCCCACGGGGGTAAAATTGAAAAAAGTTGTTAAAATTTTTTTTTTTGACTTAGTCATTTTTCCGCCGTTTATCAGACTTTCAGATAGGGGAAATGTCAGTGAGCGTTCCGATTTCAGTTCCAGAGCGGTTCGCCCAATGAGTCCTTGATATTTAGTCGTTTTCAGCCAATATTTTGGATTTTTGAAAATTTCACTTTTTTGTGAAAATATCCACTAAATGAGGGAATAATATGTGTGAGGGTACCCCAGGAGAGTTCCAAATGTGTGTGGGTAAAATATATATCCCACGGGGGTAAAATTGAAAAAAGTTTAAAAAAAATTTTTTTTGGACTTAGTCATTTTTCCGCTGTTTATCAGACTTTCAGTTAAGGGAAATGTCAGTGAGCATTCCGATTTCAGTTCCAGAGCGGTTCGCCCAATGAGTCCTTGATATTTAGTCGTTTTCAGCCAATTTTCTGGATTTTTGAAAATTTCACTTTTTTGTGAAAATAGCCACTAAATGAGGGAATAATATGTGTGAGGGTACAGCAGAAGAGTTCCAAATGTGTGTGGGTAGAATATATATCCCACGGGGGTAAAATTGAAAAAAGTAAAAAAAAATTTTTTTTGGACTTGGTCATTTTTCCGGCGTTTATCAGACTTTCAGATAGGGGAAATGTCAGTGAGCGTTCCGATATCAGTTCCAGAGCGATTCTCCCAATGAGTCCTTGATATTTAGTCGTTTTCAGACAATTTTCTGGATTTTTGAAAATTTCACTTTTTTTGTGAAAATATAATCTAAATGAGGGAATAATATGTGTGATGGTATTCCAGGAGAGTTCCAAATGTGTGTGGGTAGAATATATATCCCACGGGGGTAAAATTGAAAAAAGTTGAAAAAATTTTTTTTTTGGACTTAGTCATTTTTCCGGCGTTTATCAGACTTTCAGATAAGGGAACTGTCAGTGAGCACTCCGATTTCAGTTCCAGAGCGATTCACCCAATGAGTCCTTGATATTTAGTCGTTTTCAGCCAATATTTTGGATTTTTGAAAATTTCACTTTTTTGTGAAAATATCCACTAACTGAGGGAATAATATGTGTGAGGGTACCCCAGGAGAGTTCCAAATGTGTGTGGGTAGAATATATATCCCACGGGGGTAAAATTGAAAAAAGTTGAAAAATTTTTCTTTTGGACTTGGTCATTTTTCCGGCGTTTATCAAACTTTCAGATAGGGGAAATGTCAGTGAGCGTTCCGATATCAGTTCCAGAGCGATTCTCCCAATGAGTCCTTGATATTTAGTCGTTTTCAGACAATTTTCTGGATTTTTGAAAATTTCACTTTTTTTGTGAAAATATCCACTAAATTAGGGAATAATATGTGTGAGGGTATTCCAAGAGAGTTCCAAATGTGTGTGGGTAGAATATATATCCCACGGGGGTAAAATTGAAAAAAGTTGAAAAAATTTTTTTTTTGGACTTAGTCATTTTTCCAGCATTTATCAGACTTTCAGATAAGGGAAATGTCAGTGAGCGTTCCGATTTCAGTTCCAGAGCGATTCGCCCAATGAGTCCTTGATATTTAGTCGTTTTCAGCCAATTTTCTGGATTTTTGAAAATTTCACTTCTTTGTGAAAATATCCACTAAATGAGGGAATAATATATGTGAGGGTACCCCAGGAGAGTTCCAAATGTGTGTGGGTAGAATATATATCCCACGGGGGCAAAATTGAAAAAAGTTGAAAAAAAATTTTTTTTGGACTTAGTCATTTTTCCAGCATTTATCAGACTTTCAGATAAGGGAAATGTCAGTGAGCGTTCCGATTTCAGTTCCAGAGCGATTCGCCCAATGAGTCCTTGATATTTAGTCGTTTTCAGCCAATATTTTGGATTTTTGAAAATTTCACTTTTTTGTGAAATTATCCACTAAATGAGGGAATAATATGTGTGAGGGTACCCCAGGAGAGTTCCAAATGTGTGTGGGTAGAATATATATCCCACGGGGGTAAAATTGAAAAAAGTTGAAAACATTTTTTTTTTGGACTTAGTCATTTTTCCGGTGTTTATCAGACTTTCAGATAGGGGAAATGTCAGTGAGCATTCCGATTTCAGTTCCAGAGCGATTCGCCCAATGAGTCCTTGATATTTAGTAGTTTTCATCCAATATTCTAGATTTTTGAAAATTTCACTTTTTTGTGAAAATATCCACTAATATAGGGAATAATATGTGTGAGGGTACCCCAGGAGAGTTACAAATGTGTGTGGGTAGAATATATATCCCACGGGGGTAAAATTGAAAAAAGTTGATAAAATTTTTTTTTAGACTTGGTCATTTTTCCGGCGTTTATCAGACTTTCAGACAGGGGACATGTCAGTGAGCGTTCCGATATCAGTTCCAGAGCGATTCTCCCAATGAATCCTTGATATTTAGTCGTTTTCAGCCAATTTTCTGGATTTTTGAAAATTTCACTTTTTTGTGAAAATATCCACTAAATTAGGGAATAATATGTGTGAGGGTACCCCAGGAGAGTTCCAAATGTGTGTGGGTAGAATATATATCCCACGGGGGTAAAATTGAAAAAAGTTTAAAAAAATTTTTTTTTGGACTTAGTCATTTTTCCGTCGTTCATCAGACTTTCAGATAGGGGAAATGTCAGTGAGCATTCCGATCTCAGTTCCAGAGCGATTAGACCAATGAGTCCTTGATAATTAGTCGTTTTCAGCCAATTTTCTGGATTTTAGAAAATTTCACTTTTTTGTGAAAATATCCACTAAATGAGGGAATAATATGTGTGAGGGTACCCCAGGAGAGTTTCAAATGTGTGTGGGTAGAATATATATCCCACGGGGGTAAAATTGAAAAAAGTTGAAAAATTTTTTTTTTGGACTTAGTCATTTTTCCGGCGTTTATCAGACTTTCAGATAAGGGAAATGTCAGTGAGCATTCTGATTGCAGTTCCAGAGTGATTCGCCCAATGAGTCCTTGATATTTAGTCGTTTTCAGCCAATTTTCTGGATTTTTGAAAATTTCACTTTTTTGTGAAAATATCCACTAAATGAGGGAATAATATGTGTGAGGGTACCCCAGGAGAGTTCAAAATGTGTTGGTAGAATATATATCCCACGGGGCTAAATTTGAAAAAAGGTGAAAAAATTTTTTTTTGGGAGTTAGTCATTTTTCCGGCGTTTATCAGACTTTCAGATAGGGCAAATGTCAGTGAGCATTCCGATTTCAGTTCCAGAGCGATTCGCCCAATGTGTCCTTGATATTTAGTCGTTTTCAGCCAATATTTTGGATTTTTGAAAATTTCACTTTTTTGTGAAAATATCCACTAAATGAGGGAATAATATGTGTGAGGGTACCCCAGGAGAGTTCCAAATGTGTGTGGGTAGAATATATATCCCACGGGGGTAAAATTGAAAAAAGTTGAAAAAATTTTTTTTTTGGACTTAGTCATTTTTCTGGCGTTTATCAGACTTTCAGATAGGGGAAATGTCAGTGAGGGTTCTGATTTCAGTTCCAGAGCGATTAGCCCAATTAGTCCTTGATATTGAGTCGTTTTCAGCCAATTTTCTGGATTTTTGAAAATTTCACTTTTTTGTGAAAATATCCACTAAATGAGGGAATAATATGTGTGAGGGTACCCCAGGAGAGTTCCAAATGTGTGTGGGTAGAATATATATCCCACGGGGGTAAAATTGAAAAAAGTTGAAAAATTTTTTTTTTGGACTTAGTCATTTTTCTGGCGTTTATCGGACTTTCAGATAAGGGAAATGTCAGTGAACGTTCCCATTTCAGTTCCAGAGCAATTCGCCCAATGAGTCCTTGATATATAGTCGTTTTCAGCCAATTTTCTGGATTTTTGAAAATTTCACTTTTTTGTGAAAATATCCACTAAATGAGGGAATAATATGTGTGAGATTACCCCAGGAGAGTTCCGAATGTGTGTGGGTAAAATCTATATCCCACGGGGGTAAAATTGAAAAAAGTTGAAAAAAATTTTTTTTGGGAGTTAGTCATTTTTCCGGCGTTTATCAGACTTTCAGATAGGGCAAATGTCAGTGAGCATTCCGATTTCAGTTCCAGAGCGATTCGCCCAATGAGTCATTGATATTTAGTCGTTTTCAGCCAATATTTTGGATTTTTGAAAATTTCACTTTTTTGTGAAAATATCCACTGAATGAGGGAATAATATGTGTGAGGGTACCCCAGGAGAGTTCCGAATGTGTGTGGGTAGAATATATATCCCACGGGGGTAAAATTGAAAAAAGTTGAAAAAATTTTTTTTTTGGACTAAGTCATTTTTCCGGCGTTTATCAGACTTTCAGATAGGGGAAATGTCAGTGAGCGTTCCGATTTCAGTTCCAGAGCGATTCGCCCAATTAGTCCTTGATATTTAGTCGTTTTCAGCCAATTTTCTGGATTTTTGAAAATTTCACTTTTTTGTGAAAATATCCACTAAATGAGGGAATAATATGTGTGAGGGTAGCCCAGGAGAGTTCAACATGTGTGTGGGTAGAATATATATCCCACGGGGGTAAAATTGAAAAAAGGTGAAAACATTTTTTTTTGGGAGTTAGTCATTTTTCCGGCGTTTATCAGACTTTCAGATAGGGCAAATGTCAGTGAGCGTTCCGATTTCAGTTCCAGAGCGATTCGCCCAATGAGTCCTTGATATTTAGGCGTTTTCAGCCAATTTTCTGGATTTTTGAAAATTTGTCTTTTTTTGTGAAAATATCCACTAAATGAGGGAATAATATGTGTGAGGGTACCCCAGGAGAGTGCCAAATGTGTGTGGGTAGAATATATATCCCACTGGGGTAAAATTGAAAAAAGTTTAAAAAAAATTTTTTTTGGACTTAGTCATTTTTCCGGCATTTATCAGACTTTCAGATAGGGGAAATGTCAGTGAGCGTTCCGATTGCAGTTCCAGAGCGATTCTCCCAATGAGTCCTTGATATTTAGTCGTTTTCAGCCAATTTTCTGGATTTTTGAAAATTTCACTTTTTTGTGAAAATATCCACTAAGTGAGGGAATAATATGTGTGAGGGTACCCCAGGAGAGTTCCAAATGTGTGTGGGTAGGATATATATCCCACAGGGGTAAAATTGAAAAAAGTTGAATACAATTTTTTTTTGGACTTAGTCATTTTTCCGGCATTTATCAGACTTTCAGATAGGCAAAATGTCAGTGAGCGTTCCGATTTCAGTTCCAGAGCGATTCACCCAATGAGTCCTTGATATTTAGTCGTTTTCAGCCAATATTTGAGATTTTTGAAAATTTCACTATTTTGTGAAAATATCCACTAAATGAGGGAATAATATGTGTGAGGGTACCCCAGGAGAGTTCCAAATGTGTGTGGGTAGAATATATATCCCACGGGGGTTAAATTGAAAAAGGTTTAAAAAAATTTTTTTTTGGACTTAGTCATTTTTCCGGCGTTAATCAGACTTTCAGATAGGGCAAATGTCAGTGAGCGTTCCGATTTCAGATCCAGAGCGATTCGCCCAATGAGTCCTTGATATTTAGTCGTTTTCAGCCAATATTTTGGATTTTTGAAAATTTTACTTTTTTGTGAAAATATCCATTAAATGAGGGAATAATATGTGTGAGGGTACCCCAGGAGAGTTCCAAATGTGTGTGGGTAGGTTATATATCCCACAGGGGTAAAATTGAAAAAAGTTGAATAACATTTTTTTTTGGACTTAGTCATTTTTCCGGCATTTATCAGACTTTCAGATAGGCGAAATGTCAGTGAGCGTTCCGATTGCAGTTCCAGAGCGATTCTCCCAATGAGTCCTTGATATTTAGTCGTTTTCAGCCAATTTTCTGGATTTTTGAAAATTTCACTTTTTTGTGAAAATATTCACTAAATGAGGGAATAATATGTGTGAGGGTACCCCAGGAGAGTTCCAAATGTGTGTGGGTAGAATATATATCCCACGGGGGTAAAATTGAAAAAAGTTTAAAAAATTTTTTTTTTGGACTAAGTCATTTTTCCAGCGTTTATCAGACTTTCAGATAGGGGAAATGTCAGTGAGCGTTCCGATTTCAGTTCCAAAGCAATTCTCCCAATGAGTCCTTGATATTTAGTGGTTTTCAGCCAATTTTCTGGATTTTTGAAAATGTAACTTTTTTGTGAAAATATCCACTAAATGAGGGAATAATATGTGTGAGGGTACCCCAGGAGAGTTCAAAATGTGTGTGGGTAGAATATATATCCCACGGGGGTAAAATTGAAAAAAGGTGAAAACATTTTTTTTTGGGAGTTAGTCATTTTTCCGGCGTTTATCAGACTTTCAGATAGGGCAAATGTCAGTGAGCGTTCCGATTTCAGTTCCAGAGCAATTCGCCCAATGAGTCCTTGATATTTAGTCATTTTCAGCCAATTTTCTGGATTTTTGAAAATTTCACTTTTTTGTGAAAATATCCACTAAGTGAGGGAATAATATGTGTGAGGGTACCCCAGGAGAGTTCCAAATGTGTGTGGGTAGGATATATATCCCACAGGGGTAAAATTGAAAAAAGTTGAATACAATTTTTTTTTGGACTTAGTCATTTTTCCGGCATTTATCAGACTTTCAGATAGGCGAAATGTCAGTGAGCGTTCCGATTTCAGTTCCAGAGCGATTCACCCAATGAGTCCTTGATATTTAGTCGTTTTCAGCCAATATTTGGGATTTTTGAAAATTTCACTATTTTGTGAAAATATCCACTAAATGAGGGAATAATATGTGTGAGGGTACCCCAGGAGAGTTCCAAATGTGTGTGGGTAGAATATATATCCCACGGGGGTTAAATTGAAAAAAGTTTAAAAAAATTTTTTTTTGGACTTAGTCATTTTTCCGGCGTTAATCAGACTTTCAGATAGGGCAAATGTCAGTGAGCGTTCCGATTTCAGATCCAGAGCGATTCGCCCAATGAGTCCTTGATATTTAGTCGTTTTCAGCCAATATTTTGGATTTTTGAAAATTTTACTTTTTTGTGAAAATATCCATTAAATGAGGGAATAATATGTGTGAGGGTACCCCAGGAGAGTTCCAAATGTGTGTGGGTAGGATATATATCCCACAGGGGTAAAATTGAAAAAAGTTGAATAACATTTTTTTTTGGACTTAGTCATTTTTCCGGCATTTATCAGACTTTCAGATAGGCGAAATGTCAGTGAGCGTTCCGATTTCAGTTCCAGAGCGATTCACCCAATGAGTCCTTGATATTTAGTCGTTTTCAGCCAATATTTTGGATTTTTGAAAATTTCACTATTTTGTGAAAATATCCACTAAATGAGGGAATAATATGTGTGAGGGTACCCCAGGAGAGTTCCAAATGTGTGTGGGTAGAATATATATCCCACGGGGGTTAAATTGAAAAAAGTTTAAAAAAATTTTTTTTTGGACTTAGTCATTTTTCCGGCGTTAATCAGACTTTCAGATAGGGCAAATGTCAGTGAGCGTTCCGATTTCAGATCCAGAGCGATTCGCCCAATGAGTCCTTGATATTTAGTCGTTTTCAGCCAATATTTTGGATTTTTGAAAATGTTACTTTTTTGTGAAAATATCCATTAAATGAGGGAATAATATGTGTGAGGGTACCTCAGGAGAGTTCCAAATGTGTGTGAGTAGAATATATATCCCACGGGGGTAAAATAAAAAAAAAATTTTTTTGGACTTAGTCATTTTTCCGGCGTTTATAAGACTTTCAGATAGGAGAAAAGTCAGTGAGTATTTCGATTTCAGTTCCAGAGCGATTCGCCCATTGAGTGAGTCCTTGATATTTAGTAGTTTTCCGCCAATTTTCTGGATTTTTGAAAATTTCACTTTTTTGTGAAAACATCCACTAAATGAGGGAATAATATGTGTGAGGGTACCCCAGGAGAGTTCCAAATGTGTGTGGGTATATTCCACGGGGGTAAAATTGAAAAGAGTTGAAAAAAAATTTTTTTTGGACTTAGTCATTTTTCCGGCGTTTATCAGACTTTCAGATTGGGGAAATGTCAGTGAGTGTTCCGATTTCAGTTCCAGAGCGATTCGCCCAATGAGTCCTTGATATTTAGTCATTTTTAGACAATTTTCTGAATTTTTGAAAATTTCACTTTTTTTGTGAAAATATCCACTAAATGAGGGAATAATGTGTGAGGGTACCCCAGGAGAGTTCCAAATGTGTGTGGGTAGAATATATATCCCACGGGGGTAAAATTGAAAAAAATATAAAAAAAATTTTTTTGGACTTAGTCATTTTTCCGGCGTTTATCAGACTTTCAGATAGGGGAAATATCAGTGAGCGTGCAGATTTCAGTTCCAGAGCGATTCGCCCAATGAGTCTTTGATATTTAGTAGTTTTCAGCCAATTTTCTGGATTTTTGAAAATTTCACTTTTTTGTGAAAGTATCCACTAAATGAGGGAATAATATGTGTGAGGGTAACCCAGGAGAGTTCCAAATGTGTGTGGGTAGAATACATATCCCACGGGGGAAAAATTGAAAAAAGTTGAAAAAAAATTTTTTTTGGATTTAGTCATTTTTCCGAAGTTTATCTGACTTTCAGATAAGGGAAAATGTCAGTGAGCATTTTGATTTCAGTTCCAGAGTGATTCGCCCAATGAGTCCTTGATATTTAGTCGTTTTCAGCCAATTTTCTGGATTTTTGAAAATTTCACTTTTTTGTGAAAATATCCACTAAGTGAGGGAATAATATGTGTGAGGGTACCCCAGGAGAGTTCCAAATGTGCGTGGGTAGAATATATATCCCACGGGGGTAAAATTAAAAAAAATATTTTTTTGGACTTAGTCATTTTTCCGGCATTTATCAGACTTTCAGATAGGCGAAATGTCAGTGAGCGTTCTGATTTCAGTTCCAGAGCGATTCACCCAATGAGTCCTTGATATTTAGTCATTTTCAGACAATTTTCTGGATTTTTGAAAATTTCACTTTTTTGTGAAAATATCCACTATAAGTGAGGGAATAATATGTGTGAGGGTACCCCAGGAGAGTTCCAAATGTGTGTGGGTAGAATATATATCCCACGGGGGTTAAATTGAAAAAAGTTTAAACAAATTTTTTTTTGGACTTAGTCATTTTTCCGGCGTTTATCTGACTTTCAGATAGGGCAAATGGGAGTAAGCTTTCCGATTTCAGTTCCAGAGCGATTCGCCCAATGAGTCCTTGATATTTAGTCATTTTCAGCCAATTTTCTGGATTTTTGAAAATTTCACTTTTTTGTGAAAATATCCACTAAGTGAGGGAATAATATGTGTGAGGGTACCCCAGGAGAGTTCCAAATGTGTGTGGGTAGGATATATATCCCACGGGGGTAAAATTGAAAAAAGTTGAATACAATTTTTTTTTGGACTTAGTCATTTTTCCGGCATTTATCAGACTTTCAGATAGGCGAAATGTCAGTGAGCGTTCCGATTTCAGTTCCAGAGCGATTCACCCAATGAGTCCTTGATATTTAGTCGTTTTCAGCCAATATTTTGGATTTTTGAAAATTTCACTATTTTGTGAAAATATCCACTAAATGAGGGAATAATATGTGTGAGGGTAAACCAGGAGAGTTCCAAATGTGTGTGGGTAGAATATATATCCCACGGGGGTTAAATTGAAAAAAGTTTAAAAAAATTTTTTTTTGGACTTAGTCATTTTTCCGGCGTTAATCAGACTTTCAGATAGGGCAAATGTCAGTGAGCGTTCCGATTTCAGATCCAGAGCGATTCGCCCAATGAGTCCTTGATATTTAGTCGTTTTCAGCCAATATTTTGGATTTTTGAAAATTTTACTTTTTTTGTGAAAATATCCATTAAATTAGGGAATAATATGTGTGAGGGTACCCCAGGAGAGTTCCAAATGTGTGTGGGTAGAATATATCTCCCTCGGGGCTAAAATTGAAAAAGTTGCAAAAAATTTTTTTTTGGACTTAGTCATTTTTCCTGCTCTGATCACACTTTCAGATAGGGGAAATGTCAGTGAGCATTCCGATTTCAGTTCCAGAGCGATTCGCCCAATCATTCCTTGATATTTAGTCGTTTTCAGCCAATTTTCTGGATTTTTGAAAATTTCACTTTTTTGTGAAAATATCCACTAAATGAGGGATAATATGTGTGAGGGTACCCCAGGAGAGTTCCAAATGTGTGTAGGTAGAATATATATCCCACGGGTTAAAATTTAAAAAAAAAAATTTTTCGACTTAGTCATTTTTCCAGCGTTTATAAGACTTTCAGATAGGAGAAATGTCAGTGAATGTTCCGATTTCAGTTCCAGAGCGATTCGCTCAATGAGTCCTTGATATTTAGTCGTTTTCAGCCAATTTTCTGGATTTTTGAAAATTTCACTTTTTTGTGAAAATATCCACTAAATGAGGGAATAATATGTGTGAGGGTACCACAGCAGAGTTCCAAATGTGTGTGGGTAGAATATATATCCCACGGGGGTAAAATTTAAAAAAAATTTTTTTTGGACTTAGTCATTTTTCCGCCGTTTATAAGTCTTTCAGATAGGAGAAATGTCAGTGAACGTTTCGATTTCATTTCCAGAGCGATTCGCCCAATGAGTCCTTGATATTTAGTCGTTTTCAGCCAATTTTCTGCATTTTTGAAAATTTCACTTTTTTGTGAAAATATCCACTAAATGAGGGAATAATATGTGTGAGGGTAAACCAGGAGAGTTCCAAATGTGTGTGGGTAGAATATATATCCCACGAGGGTTAAATTGAAAAAAGTTTAAAAAAATTTTTTTTTGGACTTAGTCATTTTTCCGGCGTTAATCAGACTTTCAGATAGGGGAAATGTCAGTGAGCATTCCGATTTCAGTTCCAGAGCGATTCGCCCAATGATTCCTTGATATTTAGTCGTTTTCAGCCAATTTTCTGGATTTTTGAAAATTTCACTTTTTTGTGAAAATATCCACTAAATGAGGGAATAATATGTGTGAGGGTACCCCAGGAGAGTTCCAAATGTGTGTGGGTAGAATATATATCCCACGGGGGTAAAATTAAAAAAATTTTTTTTTTGGATTTAGTCATTTTTCCGGCGTTTATCTGACTTTCAGATAGGGCAAATGGGAGTGAGCTTTCCGATTTCAGTTCCAGAGCGATTCGCCCAATGAGTCCTTGATATTTAGTCATTTTCAGCCAATTTTCTGGATTTTTGAAAATTTCACTTTTTTGTGAAAATATCCACTAAGTGAGGGAATAATATGTGTGAGGGTACCCCAGGAGAGTTCCAAATGTTTGTGGGTAGGATATATATCCCACAGGGGTAAAATTGAAAAAAGTTGAATACAATTTTTTTTTGGACTTAGTCATTCATTCCGATTTCAGATCCAGAGCGATTCGCCCAATGAGTACTTGATATTTAGTCGTTTTCAGCCAATATTTTGGATTTTTGAAAATTTTACTTTTTTGTGAAAATATCCACTAAATGAGGGAATAATATGTGTGAGGGTACCCCAGGAGAGTTCCAAATGTGTGTGGGTAGAATATATATCCCACGGGGGTAAAATTAAAAAAAATTTTTTTTGGACTTAGTCATTTTTCCGGCGTTTATAAGACTTTCAGATAGGAGAAATGTCAGTGAATGTTCCGATTTCAGTTCCAGAGCCATTCGCCCAATGAGTCCTTGATATTTAGTCGTTTTCAGCCAATTTTCTGGATTTTTTAAAATTTCACTTTTTTGTGAAAATATCCACTAAGTGAGGGAATAATATGTGTGAGGGTAACCCAGGAGAGTTCCAAATGTGTGTGGGTAGAATATATCTCCCACGGGGCTAAAATTGAAAAAGTTGCAAAAAATTTTTTTTTGGACTTAGTCATTTTTCCTGCTCTGATCAGACTTTCAGATAGGGGAAATGTCAGTGAGCATTCCGATTTCAGTTCCAGAGCGATTCGCCCAATGATTCCTTGATATTTAGTCGTTTTCAGCCAATTTTCTGGATTTTTGAAAATTTCACTTTTTTGTGAAAATATCCACTAAATGAGGGAATAATATGTGTGAGGGTACCCCAGGAGAGTTCCAAATGTGTGTAGGTAGAATATATATCCCACAGGGTAAAATTTAAAAAAAAAAATTTTTCGACTTAGTCATTTTTCCAGCGTTTATAAGACTTTCAGATAGGAGAAATGTCAGTGAATGTTCCGATTTCAGTTCCAGAGCGATTCGCTCAATGAGTACTTGATATTTAGTCGTTTTCAGCCAATTTTCTGGATTTTTGAAAATTTCACTTTTTTGTGAAAATATCCACTAAATGAGGGAAAAATATGTGTGAGGGTACCACAGGAGAGTTCCAAATGTGTGTGGGTAGAATATATATCCCACGGGGGTAAAATTAAAAAAAAATTTTTTTTGGACTTAGTCATTTTTCCGCCGTTTATAAGTCTTTCAGATAGGAGAAATGTCAGTGAACGTTTCGATTTCATTTCCAGAGCGATTCGCCCAATGAGTCCTTGATATTTAGTCGTTTTCAGCCAATTTTCTGGATTTTTGAAAATTTCACTTTTTTGTGAAAATATCCACTAAGTGAGGGAATAATATGTGTGAGGGTACCCCAGGAGAGTTCCAAATGTGTGTGAGTAGAATATATATCCCACGGGGTTTAAATTGAAAAAAGTTGAAAAAATTTTTTTTTGGACTTAGTCATTTTTCCGGCGTTAATCAGACTTTCAGATAGGGCAAATGTCAGTGAGCGTTCCGATTTCAGTTCCAGAGCGATTCGCCCAATGAGTCCTTGATATTTAGTCGTTTTCAGCCAATTTTCTGTATTTTTGAAAATTTCACTTTTTTGTGAAAATATCCACTAAATGAGGGAATAATATGTGTGAGGGTACCCCAGGAGAGTTCCAAATGTGTGTGGGTAGAATATATATCCCACGGGGGTAAAATTAAAAAAAAATTTTTTTTTGGACTTAGTCATTTTTCCGGCGTTTAGAAGACTTTCAGATAGGAGAAATGTCAGTGAATGTTCCGATTTCAGTTCCAGAGCGATTCGCCCAATGAGTCCTTGATATTTAGTCGTTTTCAGCCAATTTTCTGGATTTTTGAAAATTTCACTTTTTTGTGAAAATATCCACTAAATGAGGGAATAATATTTGTGAGGGTACCCCAGGACAGTTCCAAATGTGTGTGGGTAGACTATATATCCCATGGGGGTAAAATAGAAAAAAGTTGAAAATTTTTTTTTTTGGACTTAGTCATTTTTCCTGCGTTTATCAGACTTTGAAATAGGGGAAATGTCAGTGAGCGTTCCGATTTCAGTTCCAGAGCGATTCGCCCAATGAGTCCTTGATATTTAGTCGTTTTCAGTCAATTTTCTGGATTTTTGAAAATTTCACTTTTTTTGTGAAAATATCCACTAAATGAGGGAATAATATCTGTGAGGGTACACCAGGAGAGTTCAAAATGTGTGTGGGTAGAATATATATCCCACGGGTGTAAAATTTTAAAAAAAGTTTTTTTGGACTTAGTCATTTTTCCAGCGTTTATAAGACTTTCAGATAGGAGAAATGTCAGTGAATGTTCCGATTTCAGTTCCAGAGCGATTCACCCAATGAGTCCATGATATTTAGTCGTTTTCAGCCAATTTCCTGGATTTTTGAAAATTTCACTTTTTTGTGAAAATATCCACTAAGTGAGGGAATAATATGTGTGAGGGTACCCCAGGAGAGTTCCAAATGTGTGTGGGTAGAATATATATCCCACGGGGGTAAAATTGAAAAAAGTTGAAAAAAATTTTTTTTTGGACTTAGTCATTTTTCCGACGTTTATCAAACTTTCAGATAGGGGAAATGTCAGTGAGCGTTCCGATTTCAGTTTCAGAGCGATTCGCCCAATGAGTCCTTGATATTTAGTCGTTTTCTGCCAATTTTCTCGATTTCTGAAAATTTCATTTTTTTGTGAAAATATCCACTAAATGAGGGAATAATATGTGTGAGGGTACCCCAGGACAGTTCCAAATGTGTGTGGGTAGACTATATATCCCATGGGGGTAAAATAGAAAAAAGTTGAAAAATTTTTTTTTTTGGACTTAGTCATTTTTCCTGCGTTTATCAGACTTTGAAATAGGGGAAATGTCAGTGAGCGTTCCGATTTCAGTTCCAGAGCGATTCGCCCAATGAGTCCTTGATATTTAGTCGTTTTCAGCCAATTTTCTGGATTTTTGAAAATTTCACTTTTTTGTGAAAATATCCACTAAATGAGGGAATAATATGTGTGAGGGTACCCTAGGAGAGTTCCAAATGTGTGTGGGCAGAATATATATCCCACGGGGGTAAAATTTCAAAAAAAATTTTTTTGGACTTAGTCATTTTTCCGGCGTTTATCAGACTTTCAGATAGGGGAAATGTCAGTGAGCGTTCCGATCTCAGTTCCAGAGCGTTTCGCCCAATGAGTCCTTGATATTTAGTCGTTTTCAGCCAATTTTCTGGATTTTTGAAAATTTCACTTTTTTTGTGAAAATATCCACTAAATGAGGGAATAATATCTGTGAGGGTACCCCAGGAGAGTTCAAAATGTGTGTGGGTAGAATATATATGCCACGGGGGTAAAATTTTAAAAAAATAAAAAATTTTTTTTTGGGTACTTAGTCATTTTTCCGACGTTTATCAAACTTTCAGATAGGGGAAATGTCAGTGAGCGTTCCAATTTCAGTTCCAGAGCGATTCGCGCAATGAGTCCTTGATATTTAGTCGTTTTCGGCCAATTTTCTGGATTTTTGAAAATTTCACTTTTTTGTGAAAATATCCACTAAATGAGGGAATAATATGTTGGAGGGTACCCCAGGAGAGTTCCAAATGTGTGTGGGTAGAATATATATCCCACTTGGGTAAAATTGAAAGAAGTTGAAAAAATTTTTTTTTTTTAACTTAGTAATTTTTCCGGCGTTTATCAGACTTTCAGATAGGGGAAATGTCAGTGAGCGTTCCGATTTCAGTTCTAGAGCGATTCTCCCAATGAATCCTTGATATTTAGTCGTTTTCAGCCAATTTCCTGGATTTTTGAAAATTTCACTTTTTTGTGAAAATATCCACTAAATGAGGGAATAATATGTGTGAGGGTACCCCAGGAGAGTTCCAAATGTGTGTGGGTAGAATATCTATCCCACGGGGGTAAAATTTAAAAAAAAATTTTTTTGGACTTAGTCATTTTTCCAGCGTTTATAAGACTTTCAGATAGGAGAAATGTCAGTGAACGTTCCGATTTCAGTTCCAGAGCGATTCGCCCAATGAGTCCTTGATATTTAGTCGTTTTCAGCCAATTTCCTGGATTTTTGAAAATTTCACTTTTTTGTGAAAATATCCACTAAATGAGGGAATAATATGTGTGAGTGTACCCCAGGAGAGTTCCAAATGTGTGTGGGTAGAATATATATCCCACGGGGGTAAAATTTAAAAAAAAATTTTTTGGACTTAGTCATTTTTCCGGCGTTTATAAGACTTTCAGATAGGAGAAATGTCAGTGAATGTTCCAATTTCAGTTCCAGAGCGATTCACCCTATGAGTCCATGATATTTAGTCGTTTTCAGCCAATTTACTGGATTTTTGAAAATTTCACTTTTTTGTGAAAATATCCACTAAATGAGGAAATAATATGTGTGAGGGTACCCCAGGAGAGTTCCAAATGTGTGTGGGTAGAATATATATGTTCCACGGGGGTTAAATTGAAAAAAGTTGAAAAAAATTTTTTTTTGGACTTAGTCATTTTTCCGGCGTTAATCAGACTTTCAGATAGGGCAAATGTCAGTGAGCGTTCCAATTTGAGTTCCAGAGCGATTCGCCCAATGAGTCCTTGATAATTAGTCGTTTTCAGCCAATTTTCTGGATTTTTGAAAATTTCACTTTTTTGTGAAAATATTCACTAAATGAGGGGAGGAGTCCTGAGGAGATAATTTGAATATTCCCACTGCATTTTGGCGTAAGTGAAGAGTCTCCGCGAGCTCAAAGAACACTGGATTTTGGCTGTTGGAGCTGAAAAGAGGACATCGGTAAACCGCGCGCCTGCAGGCGCGTGCATTTTGAAGCTTTTTTTTTAAGCTTTTTTCACTGTTTTCAGAACATTAACAGTAAGAACATGGAAGAGTCCAGGAGCCATTTGGTGAGCTGCATATCCTGCTACATGTTCACAGACTTGCCAGTGGAAAAGCCAAACTTCACATGCCAGAAATGCAAGCTTGTGTCCCTGTTGGAGGAAAAGTTGCGAAATCTAGAAGAGAAGTTAACTACCTTGAAAATCATTAAGGAAGGTGAAGAGTTCTTAGACAGAGCAGAATTATCTCTTCATGATTCAGAAAGAGAAGAAATTCGAACTGCACCTGACGAAACAGAGGAATGGAAACATGTGACCCACAGAAGCAGGAGGATCGAGAGGCAGTCAGCACCCATACTGCTCAGGAACCAGTACCAGGCTCTCACGCAGGAGAACCATGAAGAAATACAGCAAAATAAGACTTTGCCAGCAATGAATAACCTTGTAAGCCCTCAGAATCCTCCTGGATGGAGAAAGAAGAATGTTGTGAAGAAAAAACGGAGAGTGGTGGTCATGGGGGATTCCCTGTTAAGAGGAACAGAGGCCGCTATCTGCAGACCAGACATAACCTCAAGAGATATGTGCTGTCTTCCAGGAGCAAAAATTAAAGATGTGTCTGACAGGATATCAAGACTCTTCAGACCTACAGATCACTACCCATTCCTGCTAATACATGTGGGGACAAATGACACCGCAAGAAAGGACCTGGTAACCATCTGCAGTGACTTTGAAGACTTAGGCAAGAAAGTGAAAGAATTGGGAGCGCAGGTGGTCTTCTCATCCATCCTCCCAGTGGATGGCCATGGAACAATGAGGTGGAATAAGATTCTACAGGTGAACAACTGGCTATGTCGATGGTGCTGTCAACAAGGATTTGGATTTCTGGATCACGGAATGAATTACCTATACGATGGACTACTTGCTAGAGATGGGGTGCACCTTACGAAGACTGGAAAACATGTATTTGGAAGTCGCCTTGCTACACTCATCAGGAGAGCTTTAAACTAGAACAATGTGGGAAGGGAAGCAAAAGGCCAGAAAAAGCCATACAACTGACAAATACTATTGAGATCTCTGCTACTGGAAGTGGAAAGGAAGAACAAAAACAAAACAATTTAAATAATAAAAATATGGGAGGAAGAGAAACCAATCACAAACTACAATGTTTTTATACAAATGCACAAAGCATGGGCAACAAACAAGGAGAATTGGAACTACTAATGCAGGAAAAGAAATATGATGTCATTGGAATCACTGAAACTTGGTGGGACGATACACATGATTGGAATAAAAGGCTAAAAGGATACAACTTATTTGCAAGAAACAGACTTGATAAACGAGGAGGAGGTGTCGCATTGTATGTTAGAAAAGCGTATATCTGCACAGAGATTGAAGCTTCAGAGACTGGGAGTTCTGTGGAAACTGTTTGGGTAAGAATACAAGGAGAGAACAACGGAAAGGACACCATTGTAGGCATTTACTACAGGCCACCTGGGCAAGCTGAAGATTTGGATGAACTCTTTATGTATCAAATGACCAAGTTCTCCAAAAAATATGACATAGTGGTCATGGGAGATTTCAACTATCCAGACATTTGTTGGGAATCTCTCTCAAGTAAAACTAACAGGTCAAGCAAATTCTTATCCTCTCTTGCTGACAACTTTATCTTCCAAAAGGTAGGGGAGAAAACAAGGGGATCTGCTACTTTGGATCTAATCCTTATAAACAGGGAGGAAATGGTTGAGGAGGTAAAGGTGGCTGGGACCCTAGGAGGCAGCGATCATGCTATTATAGAATTTTGGATAACTAGAGGAGGAAGACATGTGAAGACTCAAACTTCAAGGTTAGATTTTAGAAAGGCAGATTTTAAGAGACTCAGAAAGAGAATAGGAGGGATCCAATGGCTGGATGTCCTTAAGGACAAAAATGTCCAGGAAGGATGGGAAATTTTTAAAAATGAGATTCTCAAAGCACAATCGTTAACAATCCTGAAAAGTAGGAAGAATGGGAAGCATTTAAGGAAACCAGGATGGATGAACACAGAACTTAAACACATGCTAAAAAGAAAGAAAGAAATGTTTATTAAATGGAAAGAGGGAGGCATATCTAAAGAAGATTATAATGCAGTCTGCAGAACCTGTAGGGCACGTATCAGGATAGATAAAGCTGACAATGAATTAAGGCTTGCAAGAGATGTCAAAAGCAATAAAAAAGGATTTGGGGGTATGTCAAAAGTGAAAGAAAAGTCAAAGATGCTATAGGATTTTTACAGGATGAAAATGGAGAAATGGTAAGAGAGGATGTTGAGAAGGCCGAACTTTTTAATTCCTATTTTGCATCTGTTTTCTCTCAGAAAGAAAATGTAACATCAACTGATCTTCACTGTCCTTTTAAAGGAATAGAGGAATCCAAGTTATATGTAAACAAAAAGATTGTGAGGGAATATTTAGCTAACATAAATGAGTTCAAGTCTCCAGGTCCAGATGAATTACACCCCAGAGTACTGAAGGAGATCGTAGAAGAAATTTTAGAACCACTCTCCATAATCTTTGAAAATTCTTGGAGAACAGGAGAAGTCCCAGAAGACTGGAGAAGAGCAAATGTTGTTCCTATCTTCAAAAAGGGGAAGAAGGTGGACCCAAGGAACTATAGGCCGGTGAGTCTGACTTCTATACCAGGAAAGATCTTTGAACAAATTATTAAACAACATGTATGTAAGTACATGGATAAGAATGAAGTGATTAACCAGAGTCAGCATGGGTTTGTAACTAACAAGTCATGTCAGACTAACTTAATTTCCTTCTATGACAGAATCACTGACTGGGTGGATCAGGGAAATGCTGTAGATATAGTATATCTTGACTTCAGCAAAGCATTTGACAAAGTATCTCACACCATCCTTATTGAAAAAATGACCAAGTATGCAATGGACCAGGCAACTGTTAGGTGGATTCATAACTGGCTTAGTGATCGGACTCAAAGGGTGGTTGTAAATGGCTTCACATCCAGCTGGATGAATGTCTCAAGTGGGGTACCACAGGGCTCCGTCCTGGGACCTGTATTGTTCAACATCTTTATCAATGATTTAGATGAAGGAATTGAGGGTAAACTGATTAAATTTGCTGATGACACAAAACTAGGAGAGATAGCTAATACTAGAGAAGAGAGAGAGAGGATTCAAAAAGACCTAAATAAACTGGAGCAGTGGGCAGCAACCAACAGAATGGTTTTTAACAGGGAAAAATGCAAAGTACTACATCTGGGCAATAAAAATGAAAAAAGCATATACAGAATGGGAGAAATAGAGCTAAGCAACAGTACATGTGAAAAAGACTTAGGTATACTAATAGATCATAGACTGAACATGAGTCAACAGTGTGATGCAGCAGCAAAAAAGGCAAATACAATTCTGGGATGTATTAACAGAAGCATACAGTCTAGATCACGTGAAGTCATTATCGGTCTTTACTCCTCTTTGGTCAGACCTCATCTGGAATACTGTGTACAGTTTTGGGCACCACATTTTAAAAAAGACATAGACAAACTGGAGCAAGTTCAGAGAAGAGCGACCAGAATGGTGACTGGTCTGCAAACCATGTCCTATGAGGAACGGTTGCAGGATTTGGGAATGTTTAGCTTGCAAAAAAGAAGACTGAGAGGAGACTTAATAGCTGTCTACAAATATGTCAAGGGCTGTCACATCGTAGAAGGATCATCTTTATTCTCCTTTGCACAAGGAAAGACTAGAAGCAATGGGATGAAACTAAATGGGAGGAGACACAGATTAGATATTAGAAAAAACTTTTTGACAGTTAGGGTGATTAATGAGTGGAACAGGCTGCCACGAGAGGTGGTGAGTTCCCCTTCAATGGACGTCTTCAAACAGAGGCTGGACAGACATCTGTCTGAGATGGTTTAGTGAATCCTGCTTTGAGCAGGGGGTTGGACCAGATGACCCAGGAGGTCCCATCCAACTCTACCATTCTATGATTCTATGATTCTATGTGTGAGGGTACCCCAGGAGAGTTCCAAATGTGTGTGGGTAGACTATATATCCCACGGGGGTAAAATCGAAAAAAGTTGAAAAATTTTTTTTTTTGGACTTAGTCATTTTTCCGCCGTTTATCAAACTTTCAGATAGGGGAAATGTCAGTGAGCATTCCGATTTCAGTTCCAGAGCGATTCGCCCAATGAGTCCTTGATATTTAGTCGTTTTCAGCCAACTTTCTGGATTTTTGAAAATTTCACTTTTTTGTGAAAATATTCACTAAATGAGGGAATAATATGTGTGAGGGTACCCCAGGAGAGTTCAAAATGTGTGTGGGTAGAATGTATATCCCACGGGGGTAAAATTTAAAAAAAAATGTTTTTGGACTTAGTCATTTTTCCATCGTTTATAAGACTTTCAGATAGGAGAAATGTCAGTGAACGTTCCGATTTCAGTTCCAGAGCGATTCGACCAATGAGTCCTTGATATCTAGTCGTTTTCAGCCAATTTTCTGTGTTTTTGAAAATGTCACTTTTTTGTGAAAATATCCACTAAATGAGGGAATAATATGTGTGAGGGTACCCCAGGAGAGTTCCAAATGTGTGTGGGTAGAATATATATCCCACAGGGATAAAATTTAAAAAAAAAAATTTTTTGACTTAGTCATTTTTCCAGCGTTTATAAGACTTTCAGATACAAGAAATGTCAGTGAACGTTCCGATTTCAGTTCCAGAGCGATTCGCCCAATGAGTCCATGATATTTAGTCTTTTTCAGCCAATTTACTGGATTTTTGAAAATTTCACTTTTTTGTGAAAATATTCACTAAATGAGGGAATAATATGTGTGAGGTTACCCCAGGAGAGTTCCAAATGTGTGTGGGTAGAATATATATCCCACGGGGGTAAAATTGAAAAAAAAATTTTTTTTTGGACTTAGTCATTTTTCCAGCGTTTATAAGACTTTCAGATAGGAGAAATATCAGTGAACGTTCCGATTTCAGTTCCAGAGCGATTCGCCCAATGAGTCCTTGATATTTAGTCGTTTTCAGCCAATTTCCTGGATTTTTGAAAATTTCACTTTTTTGTGAAAATATCCACTAAATGAGGGAATAATATTTGTGAGGGTACCCCAGGAGAGTTCCAAATGTGTGTGGGTAGAATATATATCCCACGGGGGTAAAATTAAAAAAAAAAAATTTCTGGACTTAGTCATTTTTCCGGCTTTTATAAGACTTTCAGATAGGAGAAATGTCAGTGAATGTTCCGATTTCAGTTCCAGAGCGATTCACCCAATGAGTCCATATTTATTCATTTTCAGCCAATTTCCTGGATTTTTGAAAATTTCACTTTTTTGTGAAAATATCCACTAAATGAGGGAATAATATGTGTGAGGGTACCCCAGGAGAGTTCCAAATGTGTGAGGGTAGAATATATATCCCACGGGGGTAAAATTGAATAAAGTTGAAAAAAAATTTTTTTGGGACTTAGTCATTTTTCCTGCGTTTATCAGACTTTGAAATAGGGGAAATGTCAGTGAGCGTTTCAATTTCAGTTCCAGAGCGATTCGCCCATTGAGTCCTTGATATTTAGTCGTTTTCAGCCAATTTTCTGGATTTTTGAAAATTTCACTTTTTTGTGAAAATATCCACTAAATGAGGGAATAATATGTGTGAGGGTACCCCAGGAGAGTTCCAAATGTGTGTGGGTAGAATATATATCCCACGGGGGTAAAATTAAAAAAAAATTTTTTTTGGACTTAGTCATTTTTCCTGCGTTTATCAGACTTTGAAATAGGGGAAATGTCAGTGAGCGTTCCAATTTCAGTTCCAGAGCGATTCGCCCAATGAGTCCTTGATATTTAGTCATTTTCAGCCAATTTTCTGGATTTTTGAAAATTTCACTTTTTTGTGAAAATATCCACTAAGTGAGGGAATAATATGTGTGAGGGTACCCCAGGAGAGTTCCAAATGTGTGTGGGTAGAATATATATCCCACGGAGGTAAAATTGAATAAAGTTGAAAAAAATTTTTTTTTGGACTTTGTCATTTTTCCTGCGTTTATCAGACTTTGAAATAGGGGAAATGTCAATGAGCGTTCCGATTTCAGTTCCAGAGCGATTCGCCCAATGAGTCCTTGATATTTAGTCGTTTTCAGCCAATTTTCTGGATTTTTGAAAATTTCACTTTTTTGTGAAAATATCCACTAAGTGAGGTACTAATATTTGTGAGGGTACCCCAGGAGAGTTCCAAATGTGTGTGGGTAGACTATATATCCCATGGGGGTAAAATAGAAAAAAGTTGAAAAAATTTTTTTTTTGGACTTAGTCATTTTTCCGGCGTTTATCAGACTTTCAGATAGGGGAAATGTCAGTGAGAGTTCCGATTTCAGTTCCAGAGCGATTCGCCCAATGAATCCTTGATATTTAGTCGTTTTCAGCCAATTTCCTGGATTTTTGAAAATTTCACTTTTTTGTGAAAATATCCACTAAATGAGGGAATAATATGTGTGAGGGTACCCCAGGAGAGTTCCAAATGTGTGTGGGTAGAATATATATCCCACGGTGGTAAAATTTTTTACATTTTTTTTTTGGACTTCGTCATTTTTCCTGCGTTTATCAGACTTTGAAATAGGGGAAATGTCAGTGAGCGTTCCAATTTCAGTTCCAGAGCGATTCGCCCAATGAGTCCTTGATATTTAGTCGTTTTCAGCCAATTTTCTGGATTTTTGAAAATTTCACGTTTTTGTGAAAATATCCACTAAGTGAGGGAATAATATGTGTGAGGATATCCCAGGAGAGTTCCAAATGTGTGTGGTAGAATATATATCCCACGGGGGTAAAATTGAAAAAAGTTGAAAAAAAATTTATTTTGGACTTAGTCATTTTTCCGACGTTTATCAAACTTTCAGATAGTGGAAATGTCAGTGAGCGTTCCGATTTCAGTTCCAGAGCGATTCGCCCAATGAGTCCTTGATATTTAGTCGTTTTCTGCCAATTTTCTGGATTTCTGAAAATTTCATTTTTTTGTGAAAATATCCACTAAATGAGGGAATAATATTTGTGAGGGTACCCCAGGACAGTTCCAAATGTGTGTGGGTAGACTATATATCCCATGGGGGTAAAATAGAAAAAAGTTGAAAATTTTTTTTTTTGGACTTAGTCATTTTTCCTGCGTTTATCAGACTTTGAAATAGGGGAAATGTCAGTGAGCGTTCCGATTTCAGTTCCAGAGCGATTCGCCCAATGAGTCCTTGATATTTAGTCGTTTTCAGTCAATTTTCTGGATTTTTGAAAATTTCACTTTTTTTGTGAAAATATCCACTAAATGAGGGAATAATATCTGTGAGGGTACACCAGGAGAGTTCAAAATGTGTGTGGGTAGAATATATATCCCACGGGTGTAAAATTTTAAAAAAAGTTTTTTTGGACTTAGTCATTTTTCCAGCGTTTATAAGACTTTCAGATAGGAGAAATGTCAGTGAATGTTCCGATTTCAGTTCCAGAGCGATTCACCCAATGAGTCCATGATATTTAGTCGTTTTCAGCCAATTTCCTGGATTTTTGAAAATTTCACTTTTTTGTGAAAATATCCACTAAGTGAGGGAATAATATGTGTGAGGGTACCCCAGGAGAGTTCCAAATGTGTGTGGGTAGAATATATATCCCACGGGGGTAAAATTGAAAAAAGTTGAAAAAAATTTTTTTTTGGACTTAGTCATTTTTCCGACGTTTATCAAACTTTCAGATAGGGGAAATGTCAGTGAGCGTTCCGATTTCAGTTTCAGAGCGATTCGCCCAATGAGTCCTTGATATTTAGTCGTTTTCTGCCAATTTTCTCGATTTCTGAAAATTTCATTTTTTTGTGAAAATATCCACTAAATGAGGGAATAATATGTGTGAGGGTACCCCAGGACAGTTCCAAATGTGTGTGGGTAGACTATATATCCCATGGGGGTAAAATAGAAAAAAGTTGAAAAATTTTTTTTTTTGGACTTAGTCATTTTTCCTGCGTTTATCAGACTTTGAAATAGGGGAAATGTCAGTGAGCGTTCCGATTTCAGTTCCAGAGCGATTCGCCCAATGAGTCCTTGATATTTAGTCGTTTTCAGCCAATTTTCTGGATTTTTGAAAATTTCACTTTTTTGTGAAAATATCCACTAAATGAGGGAATAATATGTGTGAGGGTACCCTAGGAGAGTTCCAAATGTGTGTGGGCAGAATATATATCCCACGGGGGTAAAATTTCAAAAAAAATTTTTTTGGACTTAGTCATTTTTCCGGCGTTTATCAGACTTTCAGATAGGGGAAATGTCAGTGAGCGTTCCGATCTCAGTTCCAGAGCGTTTCGCCCAATGAGTCCTTGATATTTAGTCGTTTTCAGCCAATTTTCTGGATTTTTGAAAATTTCACTTTTTTTGTGAAAATATCCACTAAATGAGGGAATAATATCTGTGAGGGTACCCCAGGAGAGTTCAAAATGTGTGTGGGTAGAATATATATGCCACGGGGGTAAAATTTTAAAAAAATAAAAAATTTTTTTTTGGGTACTTAGTCATTTTTCCGACGTTTATCAAACTTTCAGATAGGGGAAATGTCAGTGAGCGTTCCAATTTCAGTTCCAGAGCGATTCGCGCAATGAGTCCTTGATATTTAGTCGTTTTCGGCCAATTTTCTGGATTTTTGAAAATTTCACTTTTTTGTGAAAATATCCACTAAATGAGGGAATAATATGTTGGAGGGTACCCCAGGAGAGTTCCAAATGTGTGTGGGTAGAATATATATCCCACTTGGGTAAAATTGAAAGAAGTTGAAAAAATTTTTTTTTTTTAACTTAGTAATTTTTCCGGCGTTTATCAGACTTTCAGATAGGGGAAATGTCAGTGAGCGTTCCGATTTCAGTTCTAGAGCGATTCTCCCAATGAATCCTTGATATTTAGTCGTTTTCAGCCAATTTCCTGGATTTTTGAAAATTTCACTTTTTTGTGAAAATATCCACTAAATGAGGGAATAATATGTGTGAGGGTACCCCAGGAGAGTTCCAAATGTGTGTGGGTAGAATATCTATCCCACGGGGGTAAAATTTAAAAAAAAATTTTTTTGGACTTAGTCATTTTTCCAGCGTTTATAAGACTTTCAGATAGGAGAAATGTCAGTGAACGTTCCGATTTCAGTTCCAGAGCGATTCGCCCAATGAGTCCTTGATATTTAGTCGTTTTCAGCCAATTTCCTGGATTTTTGAAAATTTCACTTTTTTGTGAAAATATCCACTAAATGAGGGAATAATATGTGTGAGTGTACCCCAGGAGAGTTCCAAATGTGTGTGGGTAGAATATATATCCCACGGGGGTAAAATTTAAAAAAAAAATTTTTTGGACTTAGTCATTTTTCCGGCGTTTATAAGACTTTCAGATAGGAGAAATGTCAGTGAATGTTCCAATTTCAGTTCCAGAGCGATTCACCCTATGAGTCCATGATATTTAGTCGTTTTCAGCCAATTTACTGGATTTTTGAAAATTTCACTTTTTTGTGAAAATATCCACTAAATGAGGAAATAATATGTGTGAGGGTACCCCAGGAGAGTTCCAAATGTGTGTGGGTAGAATATATATGTTCCACGGGGGTTAAATTGAAAAAAGTTGAAAAAAATTTTTTTTTGGACTTAGTCATTTTTCCGGCGTTAATCAGACTTTCAGATAGGGCAAATGTCAGTGAGCGTTCCAATTTGAGTTCCAGAGCGATTCGCCCAATGAGTCCTTGATAATTAGTCGTTTTCAGCCAATTTTCTGGATTTTTGAAAATTTCACTTTTTTGTGAAAATATTCACTAAATGAGGGGAGGAGTCCTGAGGAGATAATTTGCATATTCCCACTGCATTTTGGCGTAAGTGAAGAGTCTCCGCGAGCTCAAAGAACACTGGATTTTGGCTGTTGGAGCTGAAAAGAGGACATCGGTAAACCGCGCGCCTGCAGGCGCGTGCATTTTGAAGCTTTTTTTTTAAGCTTTTTTCACTGTTTTCAGAACATTAACAGTAAGAACATGGAAGAGTCCAGGAGCCATTTGGTGAGCTGCATATCCTGCTACATGTTCACAGACTTGCCAGTGGAAAAGCCAAACTTCACATGCCAGAAATGCAAGCTTGTGTCCCTGTTGGAGGAAAAGTTGCGAAATCTAGAAGAGAAGTTAACTACCTTGAAAATCATTAAGGAAGGTGAAGAGTTCTTAGACAGAGCAGAATTATCTCTTCATGATTCAGAAAGAGAAGAAATTCGAACTGCACCTGACGAAACAGAGGAATGGAAACATGTGACCCACAGAAGCAGGAGGATCGAGAGGCAGTCAGCACCCATACTGCTCAGGAACCAGTACCAGGCTCTCACGCAGGAGAACCATGAAGAAATACAGCAAAATAAGACTTTGCCAGCAATGAATAACCTTGTAAGCCCTCAGAATCCTCCTGGATGGAGAAAGAAGAATGTTGTGAAGAAAAAACGGAGAGTGGTGGTCATGGGGGATTCCCTGTTAAGAGGAACAGAGGCCGCTATCTGCAGACCAGACATAACCTCAAGAGATATGTGCTGTCTTCCAGGAGCAAAAATTAAAGATGTGTCTGACAGGATATCAAGACTCTTCAGACCTACAGATCACTACCCATTCCTGCTAATACATGTGGGGACAAATGACACCGCAAGAAAGGACCTGGTAACCATCTGCAGTGACTTTGAAGACTTAGGCAAGAAAGTGAAAGAATTGGGAGCGCAGGTGGTCTTCTCATCCATCCTCCCAGTGGATGGCCATGGAACAATGAGGTGGAATAAGATTCTACAGGTGAACAACTGGCTATGTCGATGGTGCTGTCAACAAGGATTTGGATTTCTGGATCACGGAATGAATTACCTATACGATGGACTACTTGCTAGAGATGGGGTGCACCTTACGAAGACTGGAAAACATGTATTTGGAAGTCGCCTTGCTACACTCATCAGGAGAGCTTTAAACTAGAACAATGTGGGAAGGGAAGCAAAAGGCCAGAAAAAGCCATACAACTGACAAATACTATTGAGATCTCTGCTACTGGAAGTGGAAAGGAAGAACAAAAACAAAACAATTTAAATAATAAAAATATGGGAGGAAGAGAAACCAATCACAAACTACAATGTTTTTATACAAATGCACAAAGCATGGGCAACAAACAAGGAGAATTGGAACTACTAATGCAGGAAAAGAAATATGATGTCATTGGAATCACTGAAACTTGGTGGGACGATACACATGATTGGAATAAAAGGCTAAAAGGATACAACTTATTTGCAAGAAACAGACTTGATAAACGAGGAGGAGGTGTCGCATTGTATGTTAGAAAAGCGTATATCTGCACAGAGATTGAAGCTTCAGAGACTGGGAGTTCTGTGGAAACTGTTTGGGTAAGAATACAAGGAGAGAACAACGGAAAGGACACCATTGTAGGCATTTACTACAGGCCACCTGGGCAAGCTGAAGATTTGGATGAACTCTTTATGTATCAAATGACCAAGTTCTCCAAAAAATATGACATAGTGGTCATGGGAGATTTCAACTATCCAGACATTTGTTGGGAATCTCTCTCAAGTAAAACTAACAGGTCAAGCAAATTCTTATCCTCTCTTGCTGACAACTTTATCTTCCAAAAGGTAGGGGAGAAAACAAGGGGATCTGCTACTTTGGATCTAATCCTTATAAACAGGGAGGAAATGGTTGAGGAGGTAAAGGTGGCTGGGACCCTAGGAGGCAGCGATCATGCTATTATAGAATTTTGGATAACTAGAGGAGGAAGACATGTGAAGACTCAAACTTCAAGGTTAGATTTTAGAAAGGCAGATTTTAAGAGACTCAGAAAGAGAATAGGAGGGATCCAATGGCTGGATGTCCTTAAGGACAAAAATGTCCAGGAAGGATGGGAAATTTTTAAAAATGAGATTCTCAAAGCACAATCGTTAACAATCCTGAAAAGTAGGAAGAATGGGAAGCATTTAAGGAAACCAGGATGGATGAACACAGAACTTAAACACATGCTAAAAAGAAAGAAAGAAATGTTTATTAAATGGAAAGAGGGAGGCATATCTAAAGAAGATTATAATGCAGTCTGCAGAACCTGTAGGGCACGTATCAGGATAGATAAAGCTGACAATGAATTAAGGCTTGCAAGAGATGTCAAAAGCAATAAAAAAGGATTTGGGGGTATGTCAAAAGTGAAAGAAAAGTCAAAGATGCTATAGGATTTTTACAGGATGAAAATGGAGAAATGGTAAGAGAGGATGTTGAGAAGGCCGAACTTTTTAATTCCTATTTTGCATCTGTTTTCTCTCAGAAAGAAAATGTAACATCAACTGATCTTCACTGTCCTTTTAAAGGAATAGAGGAATCCAAGTTATATGTAAACAAAAAGATTGTGAGGGAATATTTAGCTAACATAAATGAGTTCAAGTCTCCAGGTCCAGATGAATTACACCCCAGAGTACTGAAGGAGATCGTAGAAGAAATTTTAGAACCACTCTCCATAATCTTTGAAAATTCTTGGAGAACAGGAGAAGTCCCAGAAGACTGGAGAAGAGCAAATGTTGTTCCTATCTTCAAAAAGGGGAAGAAGGTGGACCCAAGGAACTATAGGCCGGTGAGTCTGACTTCTATACCAGGAAAGATCTTTGAACAAATTATTAAACAACATGTATGTAAGTACATGGATAAGAATGAAGTGATTAACCAGAGTCAGCATGGGTTTGTAACTAACAAGTCATGTCAGACTAACTTAATTTCCTTCTATGACAGAATCACTGACTGGGTGGATCAGGGAAATGCTGTAGATATAGTATATCTTGACTTCAGCAAAGCATTTGACAAAGTATCTCACACCATCCTTATTGAAAAAATGACCAAGTATGCAATGGACCAGGCAACTGTTAGGTGGATTCATAACTGGCTTAGTGATCGGACTCAAAGGGTGGTTGTAAATGGCTTCACATCCAGCTGGATGAATGTCTCAAGTGGGGTACCACAGGGCTCCGTCCTGGGACCTGTATTGTTCAACATCTTTATCAATGATTTAGATGAAGGAATTGAGGGTAAACTGATTAAATTTGCTGATGACACAAAACTAGGAGAGATAGCTAATACTAGAGAAGAGAGAGAGAGGATTCAAAAAGACCTAAATAAACTGGAGCAGTGGGCAGCAACCAACAGAATGGTTTTTAACAGGGAAAAATGCAAAGTACTACATCTGGGCAATAAAAATGAAAAAAGCATATACAGAATGGGAGAAATAGAGCTAAGCAACAGTACATGTGAAAAAGACTTAGGTATACTAATAGATCATAGACTGAACATGAGTCAACAGTGTGATGCAGCAGCAAAAAAGGCAAATACAATTCTGGGATGTATTAACAGAAGCATACAGTCTAGATCACGTGAAGTCATTATCGGTCTTTACTCCTCTTTGGTCAGACCTCATCTGGAATACTGTGTACAGTTTTGGGCACCACATTTTAAAAAAGACATAGACAAACTGGAGCAAGTTCAGAGAAGAGCGACCAGAATGGTGACTGGTCTGCAAACCATGTCCTATGAGGAACGGTTGCAGGATTTGGGAATGTTTAGCTTGCAAAAAAGAAGACTGAGAGGAGACTTAATAGCTGTCTACAAATATGTCAAGGGCTGTCACATCGTAGAAGGATCATCTTTATTCTCCTTTGCACAAGGAAAGACTAGAAGCAATGGGATGAAACTAAATGGGAGGAGACACAGATTAGATATTAGAAAAAACTTTTTGACAGTTAGGGTGATTAATGAGTGGAACAGGCTGCCACGAGAGGTGGTGAGTTCCCCTTCAATGGACGTCTTCAAACAGAGGCTGGACAGACATCTGTCTGAGATGGTTTAGTGAATCCTGCTTTGAGCAGGGGGTTGGACCAGATGACCCAGGAGGTCCCATCCAACTCTACCATTCTATGATTCTATGATTCTATGTGTGAGGGTACCCCAGGAGAGTTCCAAATGTGTGTGGGTAGACTATATATCCCACGGGGGTAAAATCGAAAAAAGTTGAAAAATTTTTTTTTTTGGACTTAGTCATTTTTCCGCCGTTTATCAAACTTTCAGATAGGGGAAATGTCAGTGAGCATTCCGATTTCAGTTCCAGAGCGATTCGCCCAATGAGTCCTTGATATTTAGTCGTTTTCAGCCAACTTTCTGGATTTTTGAAAATTTCACTTTTTTGTGAAAATATTCACTAAATGAGGGAATAATATGTGTGAGGGTACCCCAGGAGAGTTCAAAATGTGTGTGGGTAGAATGTATATCCCACGGGGGTAAAATTTAAAAAAAAATGTTTTTGGACTTAGTCATTTTTCCATCGTTTATAAGACTTTCAGATAGGAGAAATGTCAGTGAACGTTCCGATTTCAGTTCCAGAGCGATTCGACCAATGAGTCCTTGATATCTAGTCGTTTTCAGCCAATTTTCTGTGTTTTTGAAAATGTCACTTTTTTGTGAAAATATCCACTAAATGAGGGAATAATATGTGTGAGGGTACCCCAGGAGAGTTCCAAATGTGTGTGGGTAGAATATATATCCCACAGGGATAAAATTTAAAAAAAAAAATTTTTGGACTTAGTCATTTTTCCAGCGTTTATAAGACTTTCAGATACAAGAAATGTCAGTGAACGTTCCGATTTCAGTTCCAGAGCGATTCGCCCAATGAGTCCATGATATTTAGTCTTTTTCAGCCAATTTACTGGATTTTTGAAAATTTCACTTTTTTGTGAAAATATTCACTAAATGAGGGAATAATATGTGTGAGGTTACCCCAGGAGAGTTCCAAATGTGTGTGGGTAGAATATATATCCCACGGGGGTAAAATTGAAAAAAAAATTTTTTTTTGGACTTAGTCATTTTTCCAGCATTTATAAGACTTTCAGATAGGAGAAATATCAGTGAACGTTCCGATTTCAGTTCCAGAGCGATTCGCCCAATGAGTCCTTGATATTTAGTCGTTTTCAGCCAATTTCCTGGATTTTTGAAAATTTCACTTTTTTGTGAAAATATCCACTAAATGAGGGAATAATATTTGTGAGGGTACCCCAGGAGAGTTCCAAATGTGTGTGGGTAGAATATATATCCCACGGGGGTAAAATTAAAAAAAAAAATTTTCTGGACTTAGTCATTTTTCCGGCTTTTATAAGACTTTCAGATAGGAGAAATGTCAGTGAATGTTCCGATTTCAGTTCCAGAGCGATTCACCCAATGAGTCCATGATATTTATTCATTTTCAGCCAATTTCCTGGATTTTTGAAAATTTCACTTTTTTGTGAAAATATCCACTAAATGAGGGAATAATATGTGTGAGGGTACCCCAGGAGAGTTCCAAATGTGTGAGGGTAGAATATATATCCCACGGGGGTAAAATTGAATAAAGTTGAAAAAAAATTTTTTTGGAACTTAGTCATTTTTCCTGCGTTTATCAGACTTTGAAATAGGGGAAATGTCAGTGAGCGTTTCAATTTCAGTTCCAGAGCGATTCGCCCATTGAGTCCTTGATATTTAGTCGTTTTCAGCCAATTTTCTGGATTTTTGAAAATTTCACTTTTTTGTGAAAATATCCACTAAATGAGGGAATAATATGTGTGAGGGTACCCCAGAAGAGTTCCAAATGTGTGTGGGTAGAATATATATCCCACGGGGGTAAAATTAAAAAAAAATTTTTTTTGGACTTAGTCATTTTTCCTGCGTTTATCAGACTTTGAAATAGGGGAAATGTCAGTGAGCGTTCCAATTTCAGTTCCAGAGCGATTCGCCCAATGAGTCCTTGATATTTAGTCATTTTCAGCCAATTTTCTGGATTTTTGAAAATTTCACTTTTTTGTGAAAATATCCACTAAGTGAGGGAATAATATGTGTGAGGGTACCCCAGGAGAGTTCCAAATGTGTGTGGGTAGAATATATATCCCACGGAGGTAAAATTGAATAAAGTTGAAAAAAATTTTTTTTTGGACTTTGTCATTTTTCCTGCGTTTATCAGACTTTGAAATAGGGGAAATGTCAGTGAGCGTTCCGATTTCAGTTCCAGAGCGATTCGCCCAATGAGTCCTTGATATTTAGTCGTTTTCAGCCAATTTTCTGGATTTTTGAAAATTTCACTTTTTTGTGAAAATATCCACTAAGTGAGGTACTAATATTTGTGAGGGTACCCCAGGAGAGTTCCAAATGTGTGTGGGTAGACTATATATCCCATGGGGGTAAAATAGAAAAAAGTTGAAAAAATTTTTTTTTTGGACTTAGTCATTTTTCCGGCGTTTATCAGACTTTCAGATAGGGGAAATGTCAGTGAGAGTTCCGATTTCAGTTCCAGAGCGATTCGCCCAATGAATCCTTGATATTTAGTCGTTTTCAGCCAATTTCCTGGATTTTTGAAAATTTCACTTTTTTGTGAAAATATCCACTAAATGAGGGAATAATATGTGTGAGGGTACCCCAGGAGAGTTCCAAATGTGTGTGGGTAGAATATATATCCCACGGTGGTAAAATTTTTTACATTTTTTTTTTGGACTTCGTCATTTTTCCTGCGTTTATCAGACTTTGAAATAGGGGAAATGTCAGTGAGCGTTCCAATTTCAGTTCCAGAGCGATTCGCCCAATGAGTCCTTGATATTTAGTCGTTTTCAGCCAATTTTCTGGATTTTTGAAAATTTCACGTTTTTGTGAAAATATCCACTAAGTGAGGGAATAATATGTGTGAGGATATCCCAGGAGAGTTCCAAATGTGTGTGGTAGAATATATATCCCACGGGGGTAAAATTGAAAAAAGTTGAAAAAAAATTTATTTTGGACTTAGTCATTTTTCCGACGTTTATCAAACTTTCAGATAGTGGAAATGTCAGTGAGCGTTCCGATTTCAGTTCCAGAGCGATTCGCCCAATGAGTCCTTGATATTTAGTCGTTTTCTGCCAATTTTCTGGATTTCTGAAAATTTCATTTTTTTGTGAAAATATCCACTAAATGAGGGAATAATATTTGTGAGGGTACCCCAGGACAGTTCCAAATGTGTGTGGGTAGACTATATATCCCATGGGGGTAAAATAGAAAAAAGTTGAAAATTTTTTTTTTTGGACTTAGTCATTTTTCCTGCGTTTATCAGACTTTGAAATAGGGGAAATGTCAGTGAGCGTTCCGATTTCAGTTCCAGAGCGATTCGCCCAATGAGTCCTTGATATTTAGTCGTTTTCAGTCAATTTTCTGGATTTTTGAAAATTTCACTTTTTTTGTGAAAATATCCACTAAATGAGGGAATAATATCTGTGAGGGTACACCAGGAGAGTTCAAAATGTGTGTGGGTAGAATATATATCCCACGGGTGTAAAATTTTAAAAAAAGTTTTTTTGGACTTAGTCATTTTTCCAGCGTTTATAAGACTTTCAGATAGGAGAAATGTCAGTGAATGTTCCGATTTCAGTTCCAGAGCGATTCACCCAATGAGTCCATGATATTTAGTCGTTTTCAGCCAATTTCCTGGATTTTTGAAAATTTCACTTTTTTGTGAAAATATCCACTAAGTGAGGGAATAATATGTGTGAGGGTACCCCAGGAGAGTTCCAAATGTGTGTGGGTAGAATATATATCCCACGGGGGTAAAATTGAAAAAAGTTGAAAAAAATTTTTTTTTGGACTTAGTCATTTTTCCGACGTTTATCAAACTTTCAGATAGGGGAAATGTCAGTGAGCGTTCCGATTTCAGTTTCAGAGCGATTCGCCCAATGAGTCCTTGATATTTAGTCGTTTTCTGCCAATTTTCTCGATTTCTGAAAATTTCATTTTTTTGTGAAAATATCCACTAAATGAGGGAATAATATGTGTGAGGGTACCCCAGGACAGTTCCAAATATGTGTGGGTAGACTATATATCCCATGGGGGTAAAATAGAAAAAAGTTGAAAAATTTTTTTTTTTGGACTTAGTCATTTTTCCTGCGTTTATCAGACTTTGAAATAGGGGAAATGTCAGTGAGCGTTCCGATTTCAGTTCCAGAGCGATTCGCCCAATGAGTCCTTGATATTTAGTCGTTTTCAGCCAATTTTCTGGATTTTTGAAAATTTCACTTTTTTGTGAAAATATCCACTAAATGAGGGAATAATATGTGTGAGGGTACCCTAGGAGAGTTCCAAATGTGTGTGGGCAGAATATATATCCCACGGGGGTAAAATTTCAAAAAAAATTTTTTTGGACTTAGTCATTTTTCCGGCGTTTATCAGACTTTCAGATAGGGGAAATGTCAGTGAGCGTTCCGATCTCAGTTCCAGAGCGTTTCGCCCAATGAGTCCTTGATATTTAGTCGTTTTCAGCCAATTTTCTGGATTTTTGAAAATTTCACTTTTTTTGTGAAAATATCCACTAAATGAGGGAATAATATCTGTGAGGGTACCCCAGGAGAGTTCAAAATGTGTGTGGGTAGAATATATATGCCACGGGGGTAAAATTTTAAAAAAATAAAAAATTTTTTTTTGGGTACTTAGTCATTTTTCCGACGTTTATCAAACTTTCAGATAGGGGAAATGTCAGTGAGCGTTCCAATTTCAGTTCCAGAGCGATTCGCGCAATGAGTCCTTGATATTTAGTCGTTTTCAGCCAATTTTCTGGATTTTTGAAAATTTCACTTTTTTGTGAAAATATCCACTAAATGAGGGAATAATATGTGGGAGGGTACCCCAGGAGAGTTCCAAATGTGTGTGGGTAGAATATATATCCCACTTGGGTAAAATTGAAAAAAGTTGAAAAAATTTTTTTTTTTTAACTTAGTAATTTTTCCGGCGTTTATCAGACTTTCAGATAGGGGAAATGTCAGTGAGCGTTCCGATTTCAGTTCTAGAGCGATTCTCCCAATGAATCCTTGATATTTAGTCGTTTTCAGCCAATTTCCTGGATTTTTGAAAATTTCACTTTTTTGTGAAAATATCCACTAAATGAGGGAATAATATGTGTGAGGGTACCCCAGGAGAGTTCCAAATGTGTGTGGGTAGAATATCTATCCCACGGGGGTAAAATTTAAAAAAAAAATTTTTTGGACTTAGTCATTTTTCCAGCGTTTATAAGACTTTCAGATAGGAGAAATGTCAGTGAACGTTCCGATTTCAGTTCCAGAGCGATTCGCCCAATGAGTCCTTGATATTTAGTCGTTTTCAGCCAATTTCCTGGATTTTTGAAAATTTCACTTTTTTGTGAAAATATCCACTAAATGAGGGAATAATATGTGTGAGTGTACCCCAGGAGAGTTCCAAATGTGTGTGGGTAGAATATATATCCCACGGGGGTAAAATTTAAAAAAAAAATTTTTTGGACTTAGTCATTTTTCCGGCGTTTATAAGACTTTCAGATAGGAGAAATGTCAGTGAATGTTCCAATTTCAGTTCCAGAGCGATTCACCCTATGAGTCCATGATATTTAGTCGTTTTCAGCCAATTTACTGGATTTTTGAAAATTTCACTTTTTTGTGAAAATATCCACTAAATGAGGAAATAATATGTGTGAGGGTACCCCAGGAGAGTTCCAAATGTGTGTGGGTAGAATATATATCCCACGGGGGTAAAATTGAATAAAGTTGAAAAAAATTTTTTTTTGGACTTAGTCATTTTTCCTGCGTTTATCAGACTTTGAAATAGGGGAAATGTCAGTGAGCGTTCCGATTTCAGTTCTAGAGCGATTCGCCCATTGAGTCCTTGATATTTAGTCGTTTTCTGCCAATTTTCTGGATTTTTGAAAATTTCATTTTTTGTGAAAATATCCACTAAATGAGGGAATAATATGTGTGAGGGAACCCCAGGAGAGTTCCAAATGTGTGTGGGTAGACTATATATCCCATGGGGGTAAAATAGAAAAAAGTTGAAAAATTTTTTTTTTTGGACTTAAGTTGTTTTTCCGGCGTTTATCAGACTTTCAGATAGGGGAAATGTCAGTGAGAGTTCCGATTTCAGTTCCAGAGCGATTCGCCCAATGAATCCTTGATATTTAGTCGTTTTCAGCCAATTTTCTGGATTTTTGAAAATTTCACTTTTTTGTGAAAATATCCACTAAATGAGGGAATAATATGTGTGAGGGTACTCCAGGAGAGTTCCAAATGTGTGTGGGTAGAATATATATCCCACGGGGGTGAAATTGAATAACGTTGAAAAAAAATTTTTTTTGGACTTAGTCATTTTTCCTGCGTTTATCAGACTTTGAAATAGGGGAAATGTCAGTGAGCGTTCCGATTTCAGTTCCAGAGCGATTCGCCCATTGAGTCCTTGATATTTAGTCGTTTTCTGCCAATTTTCTGGATTTTTGAAAATTTCATTTTTTTGTGAAAATTTCCACTAAATGAGGGAATAATATGTGTGAGGGTACCCCAGGAGAGTTCCAAATGTGTGTGGGTAGAATATATATCCCACGGGGGTAAAATTTAAAAAAAAATTTTTTTGGACTTAGTCATTTTTCCTGCGTTTATCAGACTTTGAAATAGGGGAAATATCAGTGACCGTTCTGATTTCAGTTCCAGAGCGATTCGCCCAATGAGTCCTTGATATTTAATCGTTTTCAGCCAATTTTCTGGATTTTTGAAAATTTCACTTTTTTGTGAAAATATCCACTAAGTGAGGGAAAAATATGTGTGAGGGTACCCCAGGAGAGTTCCAAATGTGTGTGGGTAGAATATATATCCCACGGGGGTAAAATTGAAAAAAGTTGAAAAAAATTTTTTTTTGGACTTAGTCATTTTTCCGACATTTATCAAACTTTCAGATAGGGGAAATGTCAGTGAGCGTTCCGATTTCAGTTCCAGAGCGATTCGCCCATTGAGTCCTTGATATTTAGTCATTTTCTGCCAATTTTCTGGATTTTTGAAAATTTCATTTTTTGTGAAAATATCCACTAAATGAGGGAATAATATGTGTGAGGGTACCCCAGGAGATTTCCAAATGTGTGTGGGTAGAATATATTTCCCACGGGGGTAAAATTTAAAAAAAATAAAAAAAATTTTTTTGGGGACTTAGTCATTTTTCCGACGTTTATCAAACTTTCAGATAGGGGAAATGTCAGTGAGCGTTCCGATTTCAGTTCCAGAGCGATTTGCGCAATGAGTCCTTGATGTTTGGTCGTTTTCGGCCAATTTTCTGGATTTTTGAAAATTTCACTTTTTTGTGAAAATATCCACTAAATGAGGGAATAATATGTGTGAGGGTACCCCAGGAGATTTCCAAATGTGTGTGGGTAGAATATATATCCAACGGGGGTAAAATTTAAAAAAAAATTTTTTTGGACTTAGTCATTTTTCCAGTGTTTATAAGACTTTCAGATAGGAGAAATGTCAGTGAATGTTCCAATTTCAGTTCCAGAGCGATTCACCCAATGAGTCCATGATATTTAGTCGTTTTCAGCCAATTTACTGGATTTTTGAAAATTTCACTTTTTTGTGAAAATATCCACTAAATGAGGAAATAATGTGTGTGAGGGTACCCCAGGAGAGTTCCAAATGTGTGTGGGTAGAATATATATCCCACGGGGGTAAAATTGAATAAAGTTGAAAAAAATTTTTTTTTGGACTTAGTCATTTTTCCTGCGTTTATCAGACTTTGAAATAGGGGAAATGTCAGTGAGCGTTCCGATTTCAGTTCCAGAGCGATTCGCCCAATGAATCCTTGATATTTAGTCGTTTTCAGCCAATTTCCTGGATTTTTGAAAATTTCACTTTTTTGTGAAAATATCCACTAAATGAGGGAATAATATGTGTGAGGGTACCCCAGGAGAGTTCCAAATGTGTGTGGGTAGAATATATATCCCACGGGGGTAAAATTTAAAAAAAAATTTTTTTGGACTTAGTCATTTTTCCAGCGTTTATAAGAATTTCAGATAGGAGAAATGTCAGTGAACGTTCCGATTTCAGTTACAGAGCGATTCGCCCAATGAGTCCTTGATCTTTAGTCGTTTTCAGCCAATTTCCAGGATTTTTGAAAATTTCAATTTTTTATGAAAATATCCACTAAATGAGGGAATAATATGTGTTAGGGTACCCCAGGAGAGTTCCAAATGTGTGTGGGTAGAATATATATCCCACGGGGGTAAAATTGAAAAAAGTTGAAAAAATTTTTTTTTTTGAACTTAGTAATTTTTCCGGCGTTTATCAGACTTTCAGATAGGGGAAATGTCAGGGAACGTTCCGATCTCAGTTCCAGAGCGTTTCGCCCAATGAGGCCTTGATATTTAGTCGTTTTCAGCCAATTTTCAGAATTTTTGAAAATTTCACTTTTTTGTGAAAATATCCACTAAATGAGGGAATAATATGTGTGAGGGTACCCCAGGAGAGTTCCAAATGTGTGTGGGTAGAATATATATCCCACGGGGGTAAAATTAAAAAAAAATTTTTTTTAGACTTAGTCATTTTTCCAGCGTTTATAAGACTTTCAGATAGGAGAAATGACAGTGAACGTTCCGATTTCAGTTCCAGAGCGATTCGCCCAATGAGTCCTTGATATTTAGTCGTTTTCGGCCAATTTCCTGGATTTTTGAAAATTTCACTTTTTTGTGAAAATATCCACTAAATGAGGGAATAATATGTGTGAGGGTTCCCCAGGAGAGTTCCAAATGTGTGTGGGTAGAATATATATCCCACGGGGGTAAAATTGAAAAAAGTTGAAGAAAATTTTTTTTTGGACTTAGTCATTTTTACGGCGTTTATCAGACTTTCAGATAGGCGAAATGTCAGTGAGCGTTCCGATTTCAGTTCCAGAGCGATTCAACCAATGAGTCCTTGATATTTAGTCGTTTTCAGCCAATTTTCTGGATTTTTAAAAATTTCACTTTTTTGTGAAAATATCCACTAAATGAGGGAATAATATGTGTGAGGGTACCCCAGGAGAGTTCCAAATGTGTGTGGGTAGAGTATATATCCCACGGGGGTAAAATTGAAAAAAGTTGAAAATTTTTTTTATTTTTAACTTAGTCATTTTTCCGGCATTTATCAGACTTTCAGATAGGGGAAATGTCAGTGAGCGTTCCGATCTCAGTTCCAGAGCAATTCGCCCAATGAGTCCTTGATATTTAGTCGTTTTCAGCCAATTTTCTGGATTTTTGAAAATTTCACTTTTTTGTGAAAATATCCACTAAATGAGGGAATAATATGTGTGAGGGTACCCCAGGAGAGTTCCAAATGTGTGTGGGTAGAATATATATCCCAAGGGGGTAAAATTGAAAAAAGTTTAAAAAATTTTTTTTTGGACTTAGTCATTTTTCCTGCATTTATCAGACTTTCAGATACGGGAAATGTCAGTGAGCATTCCAATTTCAGTTCCAGAGCGATTCGACCAATGAGTCCTTGATATTTAGTCATTTTCAGCCAATTTTCTGGATTTTTGAAAATTTCATTTTTGGTAAAATATCCACTAAATGAGGGAATAATAAGTGTGTGGGTACCCCAGGAGAGTTCCAAATGTGTGTGGGTAGAATATATATCCCACAGGGGTAAAATTGAAAAAAGCTTAAAAATTTTTTTTTTTTGAACTTAGTCATTTTTCCGGTGTTTATCAGACTTTCAGATAGGGGAAATGTCAGTGAGCGTTCCGATCTCAGTTCCCGAGCGATTCGCCCAATAAGTCCTTGATATTTAGTCATTTTCAGCCAATTTTCTGGATTTTTGAAAATTTCATTTTTGGGAAAATATCCACTAAATGAGGGAATAATAAGTGTGAGGGTACCCCAGGAGAGTTCCAAATGTGTGTGAGTAGAATATATATCCCACGGGGGTTAAATTGAAAAGAGTTGAAAAAATTTTTTTTTTGGACTTAGTCATTTTTCTGACATTTATCAGACTTTCAGATAGGGAAATGTCAGTGAGCATTCCAATTTCAGTTCCAGAGCGATTCGACCAATGAGTCCTTGATATTTTGTGATTTTCAGCCAATTTTCTGGATTTTTGAAAATTTCATTTTTGTGAAAATATCCACTAAATGAGGGAATAATAAGTGTGAGGGTACCCCAGGAAAGTTCCAAATGTGTGTGGGTAGAATATATATCCCACGGGGGTAAAATTGAAAAAAGTTGAAAAAAAATTTTTTTTTGAACTTAGTCATTTTTCCGGCGTTTATCAGACTTTCAGATAGGGGAAATGTCAGTGAGCGTTGCTATCTCAGTTCCCGAGCGATTCGCACAATAAGTCCTTGATATTTAGTCGTTTTCAGCCAATTTTCTGGATTTTTGAAAATTTCACTTTTTTGTGAAAATATCCACTAAATGAGGGAATAATATGTGTGAGGGTACCCCAGGAGTGTTCCAAATGTGTGTGGGTAGAATATATATCCCAAGGGGGTAAAATTGAAAAATGTTGAAAAACATTTTTTTTTGGACTTAGTCATTTTTCCTGCGTTTATCAGACTTTCAGATAGGGGAAATGTCAGTGAGAATTCCAATTTCAGTTCCAGAGCGATTCGACCAATGAGTCCTTGATATTTAGTCATTTTCAGCCAATTTTCTGGATTTTTGAAAATTTCATTTTTGGGAAAATATCCACTAAATGAGGGAATAATAAGTGTGATGGTACCCCAGGAGAGTACCAAATGTGTGTGGGTAGAATATATATCCCACGGGGGTAAAATTTAAAAAAAATTTTTTTTGGACTTAGTCATTTTTCCGGCGTTTATCAGACTTTCAGATAGGGGAAATGTCAGTGAGCGTTCCGATCTCAGTTCCCGAGCGATTCGCCCAATAAATCCTTGATATTTAGTCGTTTTCAGCCAATTTTCTGGATTTTTGAAAATTTCACTTTTTTGTGAAAATATCCACTAAATGAGGGAATAATAAGTGTGAGGGTAACCCAGGAGAGTTCCAAATGTGTGTGGGTAGAATATATATCCCACAGGGGTAAAATTGAAAAAAGTTTAAAAAAATTTTTTTTTTGAACTTAGTAATTTTTCCGCCGTTTATCAGACTTTCAGATAGGGGAAATGTCAGTGAGCGTTCCGATCTCAGTTCCCTAGATATTCGCCCAATAAGTCCTTGATATTTAGTCATTTTCAGCCAATTTTCTGGATTTTTGAAAATTTCATTTTTGGGAAAATATCCACTAAATGAGGGAATAATAAGTGTGAGGGTACCCCAGGAGAGTTCCAAATGTGTGTGGGTAGAATATATATCCCACGGGGGTAAAATTGCAAAAAGTTGAAAAAAATTTTTTTTTTGAACTTAGTCATTTTTCCGGCGTTTATCAGACTTTCAGATAGGGGAAATGTCAGTGAGCGTTCCGATCTCAGTTCCCGAGCGATTCGCACAATAAGTCCTTGATATTTAGTCGTTTTCAGCCAATTTTCTGCATTTTTGAAAATTTCACTTTTTTGTGAAAATATCCACTAAATGAGGGAATAATATGTGTGAGGGTACCCCAGGAGAGTTCCAAATGTGTGTGGGTAGAGTATATATCCCACGGGGGTAAAATCGAAAAAAGTTGAAAAATTTTTTTTTGTTAACTTAGTCATTTTTCCAGCGTTTGTCAGACTTTCAGAGAGGAGAAATGTCAGTGAGCGTTCCGATCTCAGTTCCAGAGCGATTCGACCAATGAGTCCTTGATATTTAGTCATTTTCAGCCAATTTTCTGGATTTTTGAAAATTTCATTTTTGGGAAAATATCCACTAAATGAGGGAATAATAAGTGTGAGGGTACCCCAGGAGAGTACCAAATGTGTGTGGGTAGAATATATATCCCACGGGGGTAAAATTTAAAAAAAATTTTTTTTGGACTTAGTCATTTTTCCGGCGTTTATCAGACTTTCAGATAGGGGAAATGTCAGTGAGCGTTCCGATCTCAGTTCCCGAGCGATTCGCCCAATAAATCCTTGATATTTAGTCGTTTTCAGCCAATTTTCTGGATTTTTGAAAATTTCACTTTTTTGTGAAAATATCCACTAAATGAGGGAATAATAAGTGTGAGGATAACCCAGGAGAGTTCCAAATGTGTGTGGGTAGAATATATATCCCACAGGGGTAAAATCGAAAAAAGTTTAAAAAAATTTTTTTTTTGAACTTAGTAATTTTTCCGCCGTTTATCAGACTTTCAGATAGGGGAAATGTCAGTGAGCGTTCCGATCTCAGTTCCCGAGATATTCGCCCAATAAGTCCTTGATATTTAGTCATTTTCAGCCAATTTTCTGGATTTTTGAAAATTTCATTTTTGGGAAAATATCCACTAAATGAGGGAATAATAAGTGTGAGGGTACCCCAGGAGAGTTCCAAATGTGTGTGGGTAGAATATATATCCCACGGGGGTAAAATTGCAAAAAGTTGAAAAAAAATTTTTTTTTGAACTTAGTCATTTTTCCGGCGTTTATCAGACTTTCAGATAGGGGAAATGTCAGTGAGCGTTCCGATCTCAGTTCCCGAGCGATTCGCACAATAAGTCCTTGATATTTAGTCGTTTTCAGCCAATTTTCTGCATTTTTGAAAATTTCACTTTTTTGTGAAAATATCCACTAAATGAGGGAATAATATGTGTGAGGGTACCCCAGGAGAGTTCCAAATGTGTGTGGGTAGAGTATATATCCCACGGGGGTAAAATCGAAAAAAGTTGAAAAATTTTTTTTTGTTAACTTAGTCATTTTTCCAGCGTTTGTCAGACTTTCAGAGAGGAGAAATGTCAGTGAGCGTTCCGATCTCAGTTCCAGAGCGATTCGACCAATGAGTCCTTGATATTTAGTCATTTTCAGCCAATTTTCTGGATTTTTGAAAATTTCATTTTTGGGAAAATATCCACTAAATGAGGGAATAATAAGTGTGAGCGTACCCCAGGAGAGTACCAAATGTGTGTGGGTAGAATATATATCCCACGGGGGTAAAATTGAAAAAAGTTAAAAAAAATTTTTTTTTTGAACTTAGTCATTTTTCCGGCGTTTATCAGACTTTCAGATAGGGGAAATGTCAGTGAGCGTTCCGATCTCAGTTCCAGAGCGATTCGCCCAATGAGTCCTTGATATTTAGTCATTTTCAGCCAATTTTCTGGATTTTTGAAAATTTCACTTTTTTGTGAAAATATCCACTAAATCAGAGGTCCCCAACCTTTTTTGCACCAGGGACCGGCTTTAAGCAAGACCAGTTTTCCATGGTCCGGTGGGGGTGGGGGCGAGGCTTTGGTCATATGGGGGTAGGGTTATGGAGGGGTGGAGCTGTATGGGGAGGATGCTGGCGGGACCTCGGTGTACAGCGCTGCTAAGTAGCAGCATTGTACATTGAGCGTCAGTGTATACAGCGCTGCTGCTTAGCAGCGCTACACACTGAACACCGGTACCAGGAGCCGCGTCACTGAAGCCAGTCTGCTGCCCCAGCACGCCCCACATAACATGTTCTGCCGGGGGCGTGTCAGTGAGGAGAGCCTGCCGCCCCACCCCGTCAGGAACACACCATGCTGTGCAGGAGGGCCGCGTCACTAAGACCCGCCCCGTGACGTACAACATTTACCATGCTGTGCTGTGGAGGGCTGCGTCACTAAGACCCGCCCGACGCCCCACCCCGTCCTGCATAATGTTTTCTGCCGGGAGCTGCGAGCTGTCACGGCTATGGCAGAAAACATTATAAATCCACACAGAGCGAGTTCTGACCAGGCGCAGGGCCGTGGAGCTAGCTGTCAGCGGCAGGGCCGGCTCCAGGTTTTTCTGGGCCCCGGGCGAAAGAGTCTCAGTGGACCCCTTTAACACATACCACAATTCATGATGCAGAGATACGGCGGAGAAATATATATATATAGTACAATGCAAAGATTTCACTTCATGAGTGATATCTATTGTAAATTCTACAATAGCTCAGAAACCGGTGAATCGCTCCACACAGAATAGTGGCCCCCATATAAGGCTCCATACGGAATACTGGTCCCCATATAACGCCCATACGGAATACTGGCCCCCATATAACGCTTCATACGGAATACTGGCCCCCATATAACGCTTCATACGGAATACTGGCCCCCATATAAGGCCCCATACGGAATACTTGCCCCCATATAAGGCCCCATACGGAATACTTGCCCCCATATAAGGCCCCATACGGAATACTTGCCCCCATATAAGGCCCAATACGGAATACTGGCCCCCATATAAGGCCCCATACGGAATACTGGCCCCCATATAAGACCCCATACGGAATACTGGCCCCCATATAAGGCTCCATACAGAATACTGGCCCCCATATAACGTTCCATACAGGATACCGGTCCCCATATAATGCTGCATGCAGGCTGTTACCCCCCACATAATGCCCAATACAGGCTGTCCCCCCCCTTATAATGCCCCATGCAGGCTGTCACCCCTCCTCATTATAATGCCCCAAGCAGGAATCCCCCCCTCTTTATAATGCCCCATGCAGGCTGGTTCCCACCTTATAATGCCCCATGCAGGCTGTCACCCCTCCTCATTATAATGCCCCAAGCAGGATGCCCCCCCCTCCCCTCTTTATAATGCCCCATGCCTCCATACATTAAAAAAAAAAAAAAATCAAATAATCACCTCCCTTCTCCTCACCTGCTACCTGCTGCCCGCTGCCTGCTGCCCGCCGCTCGCTGCTCGGCTCCGAACTCCAGCGTTGTCGTTTCTTCCCGCTCAGCGCTCCCTGTGACGGCTCAGGGGAGGGCGCGGTGTAAAGACGTCACCGCGCCCTCTGACCTGAGACGTCACAGGGAGCGCAGAGCAGGAAGACAGCTGATCTGCGGAGGCACGGGGAGAGGTAAGTATCGGGTTGCCGGGGTCCTGAGCAAGCGGCGGAGAAGGGCGGGCGCTGACACCGCTCTCCTCCGCCCATAGCCCAGCGGGGTGCGCGACCGCCAGTGGGCCCCTCTGCCTGCTCAGAGCCCCGGCATTTGCCCGGGTGCTGACGCCGGCCCTGGTCAGTGGCGCCGCGGACCGGCTGAAAAACCCCAACGGCCCGGTCCTGGTCCGCGGACCGGCGGTTGGGGACCTCTGCACTAAATGAGGGAATAATATGTGTGAGGGTACCCCAGGAGAGTTCCAAATGTGTGTGGGTAGAATATATATCCCAAGGGGGTAAAATTGAAAAAAGTTGAAAAACATTTTTTTTTGGACTTAATCATTTTTCCTGCGTTTATCAGACTTTCAGATAGGGGAAATGTCAGTGAGCATTCCAATTTCAGTTCCAGAGCGATTCGACCAATGAGTCCTTGATATTTAGTCATTTTCAGCCAATTTTCTGGATTTTTGAAAATTTCATTTTTGGTAAAATATCCACTAAATGAGGGAATAATAAGTGTGAGGGTACCCCAGGAGAGTTCCAAATGTGTGTGGGTAGAATATATATCCCACAGGGGTAAAATCGAAAAAAGTTAAAAAAATTTTTTTTTTTGAACTTAGTAATTTTTCCGGCGTTTATCAGACTTTCAGATAGGGGAAATGTCAGTGAGCGTTCCGATCTCAGTTCCCGAGCGATTCGCCCAATAAGTCCTTGATATTTAGTCATTTTCAGCCAATTTTCTGGATTTTTGAAAATTTCATTTTTGGGAAAATATCCACTAAATGAGGGAATAATATATGTGAGGGTACCCCAGGAGAGTTCCAAATGTGTGTGGGTGGAATATATATCCCACGTGGGTAAAATTAAAAAAAATTTTTTTTTGGACTTAGTCATTTTTCCTCCGTTTATCAGACTTTCAGATAGGGGAAATGTCAGTGAGCATTCCAATTTCAGTTCCAGAGCGATTCGACCAATGAGTCCTTGATATTTAGTCATTTTCAGACAATTTTCTGGATTTTTGAAAATTTAATTTTTGGGAAAATATCCACTAAATGAGGGAATAATAAGTGTGAGGGTACCCCAGGAGAGTTCCAAATGTGTGTGGGTAGAATATATATCCCACGGGGGTAAAATTGAAAAAAGTTAAAAAAAATTTTTTTTTTGAACTTAGTCATTTTTCTGGCGTTTATCAGACTTTCAGATAGGGGAAATGTCAGTGAGCGTTCCGATCTCAGTTCCCGAGCGATTCGCCCAATGAGTCCTTGATGTTTAGTCGTTTTCAGCCAATTTTCTGGATTTTTGAAAATTTCACTTTTTTGTGAAAATATCCACTAAATGAGGGAATAATATGTGTGAGGGTACCCCAGGAGTGTTCCAAATGTGTGTGGGTAGAATATATATCCCAAGGGGGTAAAATTTAAAAAAGTTGAAAAACATTTTTTTTTGGACTTAGTAATTTTTCCTGCGTTTATCAGACTTTCAGATAGGGGAAATGTCAGTGAGCATTCCAATTTCAGTTCCAGAGCGATTCGACCAATGAGTCCTTGATATTTAGTCATTTTCAGCCAATTTTCTGGATTTTTGAAAATTTCATTTTTGTGAAAATATCCACTAAATGAGGGAATAATAAGTGTGAGGGTAACCCAGGAGAGTTCCAAATGTGTGTGGGTATAATATATATCCCACGGGGGTAAAATTGAGAAAAGTTATTTTTTGGACTTAGTCATTTTTCCGGCGTTTATCAGACTTTCAGATAGGAGAAATGTCAGTGAACGTTCCGATTTCAGTTCCAGAGCGATTCGCCCAATGAGTCCTTGATATTTAGCCATTTTCAGCCAATTTCCTGGATTTTTGAAAATTTCACTTTTTTGTGAAAATATCCACTAAATGAGGGAATAATATTTGTGAGGGTACCCCAGGAGAGATCCAAATGTGTGTGGGTAGAGTATATATCCCACGGGGGTAAAATTGAAAAAAGTTGAAAATTTTTTTTTTTTTTAGCTTAGTCATTTTTCCGGCGTTTTTCAGACTTTCAGATAGGGGAAATGTCAGTGAGCGTTCCGATCTCAGTTCCAGAGCGATTCGCCCAATGACTACTTCATATTTAGTCATTTTCAGCCAATTTCCTGGATTTTTGAAAATTTCACTTTTTTGTGAAAATATCCACTAAATGAGGGAATAATATGTGTGAGGGTACCCCAGGAGAGTTCCAAATGTGTGTGGGTAGTATATATATCCCACGGGGGTAAAATTTAAAAAAATTTTTTTTTGGACTTGGTCATTTTTCCGGCGTTTATCAGACTTTCAGATAGGGGAAATGTCAGTGAGCGTTCCAATCTCAGTTCCTGAGCGATTCGCCCAATAAGTCCTTGATATTTAGTCGTTTTCAGCCAATTTTCTGGATTTTTGAAAATTTCACTTTTTTTTGAAAATATCCACTAAATGAGGGAATAATAAGTGTGAAGGGTACTCCAGGAGAGTTCCAAATGTGTGTGGGTATAATATATATCCCACGGGGGTAAAATTGAAAAAAGTTGAAAAAATTTTTTTTTTTAAACTTAGTCATTTTTCCGGCGTTTATTAGACTTTCAGATAGGGGAAATGTCAGTGAGCGTTCCGATCTCAGTTCCCGAGCGATTCGCCCAATAAGTCCTTGATATTTAGTCGTTTTCAGCCAATTTTCTGGATTTTTGAAAATTTCACTTTTTTGTGAAAATATCCACTAAATGAGGGAATAATATGTGTGAGGGTACCCCAGGAGAGTTCCAAATGTGTGTGGGTAGAATATATATCCCAAGGGGGTAAAATTGAAAAAAGTTGAAAAAAATTTTTTTTTTGAACTTAGTCATTTTTCCGGCGTTTATCAGACTTTCAGATAGGGGAAATGTCAGTGAGCGTTCCGATCTCAGTTCCCGAGGGATTCGCCCAATGAGTCCTTGATATTTAGCCATTTTCAGCCAATTTCCTGGATTTTTGAAAATTTCACTTTTTTGTGAAAATATCCACTAAATGAGGGAATAATATGTGTGAGGGTACCCCAGGAGAGTTCCAAATGTGTGTGGGTAGAGTATATATCCCACGGGGGTAAAATTGAAAAAAGTTGAAAAATTTTTTTTTTTTTAACTTAGTCATTTTTCCGGCGTTTATCAGACTTTCAGATAGGGGAAATGTCAGTGAGCATTTCGATCTCAGTTCCAGAGCGATTCGCCCAATGACTACTTCATATTTAGTCATTTTCAGCCAATTTCCTGGATTTTTGAAAATTTCACTTTTTTGTGAAAATATCCACTAAATGAGGGAATAATATGTGTGAGGGTACCCCAGGAGAGTTCCAAATGTGTGTGGGTAGAATATATATCCCACGGGGGTTAAATTGAAAAAAGTTGAAAAAAATTTTTTTTTGAACTTAGTCATTTTTCCGGCGTTTATCAGACTTTCAGATAGGGGAAATGTCAGTGAGCATTCCGATCTCAGTTCCAGAGCGATTCGCCCAATGACTACTTCATATTTAGTCATTTTCAGCCAATTTCCTGGATTTTTGAAAATTTCACTTTTTTGTGAAAATATCCACTAAATGAGGGAATAATATGTGTGAGGGTACCCCAGGAGAGTTCCAAATGTGTGTGGGTAGAATATATATCCCACGGGGGTTAAATTGAAAAAAGTTGAAAAAATTTTTTTTTTTAACTTAGTCATTTTTCCGGCGTTTATCAGACTTTCAGATAGGGGAAATGTCAGTGAGCGTTCCGATCTCAGTTCCAGAGCGATTCGCCCAATGACTACTTCATATTTAGTCATTTTCAGCCAATTTCCTGGATTTTTGAAAATTTCACTTTTTTGTGAAAATATCCACTAAATGAGGGAATAATATGTGTGAGGGTACCCCAGGAGAGTTCCAAATGTGTGTGGGTAGTATATATATCCCACGGGGGTAAAATTTAAAAAAATTTTTTTTTGGACTTGGTCATTTTTCCGGCGTTTATCAGACTTTCAGATAGGGGAAATGTCAGTGAGCGTTCCGATCTCAGTTCCTGAGCGATTCGCCCAATAAGTCCTTGATATTTAGTCGTTTTCAGCCAATTTTCTGGATTTTTGAAAATTTCACTTTTTTTTGAAAATATCCACTAAATGAGGGAATAATAAGTGTGAAGGGTACTCCAGGAGAGTTCCAAATGTGTGTGGGTATAATATATATCCCACGGGGGTAAAATTGAAAAAAGTTGAAAAAATTTTTTTTTTTAAACTTAGTCATTTTTCCGGCGTTTATCAGACTTTCAGATAGGGGAAATGTCAGTGAGCGTTCCGATCTCAGTTCCCGAGCGATTCGCCCAATAAGTCCTTGATATTTAGTCGTTTTCAGCCAATTTTCTGGATTTTTGAAAATTTCACTTTTTTGTGAAAATATCCACTAAATGAGGGAATAATATGTGTGAGGGTACCCCAGGAGAGTTCCAAATGTGTGTGGGTAGAATATATATCCCAAGGGGGTAAAATTGAAAAAAGTTGAAAAAAAATTTTTTTTTGAACTTAGTCATTTTTCCGGCGTTTATCAGACTTTCAGATAGGGGAAATGTCAGTGAGCGTTCCGATCTCAGTTCCCGAGCGATTCGCCCAATAAGTCCTTGATATTTAGTCGTTTTCAGCCAATTTTCTGGATTTTTGAAAATTTCACTTTTTTGTGAAAATATCCACTAAATGAGGGAATAATATGTGTGAGGGTACCCCAGGAGAGTTCCAAATGTGTGTGGGTAGAATATATATCCCATGTGGGTAAAATTTAAAAAAAATTTTTTTTGGACTTAGTCATTTTTCCGGCGTTTATCAGACATTCAGATAGGAGAAATGTCAGTGAACGTTCCGATTTCAGTTCCAGAGGGATTCGCCCAATGAGTCCTTGATATTTAGCCATTTTCAGCCAATTTCCTGGATTTTTGAAAATTTCACTTTTTTGTGAAAATATCCACTAAATGAGGGAATAATATGTGTGAGGGTACCCCAGGAGAGTTCCAAATGTGTGTGGGTAGAGTATATATCCCACGGGGGTAAAATTGAAAAAAGTTGAAAAATTTTTTTTTTTTGAACTTAGTCATTTTTCCGGCGTTTATCAGACTTTCAGATAGGGGAAATGTCAGTGAGCATTCCGATCTCAGTTCCAGAGCGATTCGCCCAATGACTACTTCATATTTAGTCATTTTCAGCCAATTTCCTGGATTTTTGAAAATTTCACTTTTTTGTGAAAATATCCACTAAATGAGGGAATAATATGTGTGAGGGTACCCCAGGAGAGTTCCAAATGTGTGTGGGTAGAATATATATCCCACGGGGGTTAAATTGAAAAAAGTTGAAAAAATTTTTTTTTTGAACTTAGTCATTTTTCCGGCGTTTATCAGACTTTCAGATAGGGGAAATGTCAGTGAGCGTTCCGATCTCAGTTCCAGAGCGATTCGCCCAATGACTACTTCATATTTAGTCATTTTCAGCCAATTTCCTGGATTTTTGAAAATTTCACTTTTTTGTGAAAATATCCACTAAATGAGGGAATAATATGTGTGAGGGTACCCCAGGAGAGTTCCAAATGTGTGTGGGTAGTATATATATCCCACGGGGGTAAAATTTAAAAAAATTTTTTTTTGGACTTGGTCATTTTTCCGGCGTTTATCAGACTTTCAGATAGGGGAAATGTCAGTGAGCGTTCCGATCTCAGTTCCTGAGCGATTCGCCCAATAAGTCCTTGATATTTAGTCGTTTTCAGCCAATTTTCTGGATTTTTGAAAATTTCACTTTTTTTTGAAAATATCCACTAAATGAGGGAATAATAAGTGTGAAGGGTACTCCAGGAGAGTTCCAAATGTGTGTGGGTATAATATATATCCCACGGGGGTAAAATTGAAAAAAGTTGAAAAAATTTTTTTTTTTAAACTTAGTCATTTTTCCGGCGTTTATCAGACTTTCAGATAGGGGAAATGTCAGTGAGCGTTCCGATCTCAGTTCCCGAGCGACTCGCCCAATAAGTCCTTGATATTTAGTCGTTTTCAGCCAATTTTCTGGATTTTTGAAAATTTCACTTTTTTGTGAAAATATCCACTAAATGAGGGAATAATATGTGTGAGGGTACCCCAGGAGAGTTCCAAATGTGTGTGGGTAGAATATATATCCCAAGGGGGTAAAATTGAAAAAAGTTGAAAAAAAATTTTTTTTTGAACTTAGTCATTTTTCCGGCGTTTATCAGACTTTCAGATAGGGGAAATGTCAGTGAGCATTACGATCTCAGTTCCCGAGCGATTCGCCCAATAAGTCCTTGATATTTAGTCGTTTTCAGCCAATTTTCTGGATTTTTGAAAATTTCACTTTTTTGTGAAAATATCCACTAAATGAGGGAATAATATGTGTGAGGGTACCCCAGGAGAGTTCCAAATGTGTGTGGGTAGAATATATATCCCATGTGGGTAAAATTTAAAAAAAATTTTTTTTGGACTTAGTCATTTTTCCGGCGTTTATCAGACATTCAGATAGGAGAAATGTCAGTGAACGTTCCGATTTCAGTTCCAGAGGGATTCGCCCAATGAGTCCTTGATATTTAGCCATTTTCAGCCAATTTCCTGGATTTTTGAAAATTTCACTTTTTTGTGAAAATATCCACTAAATGAGGGAATAATATGTGTGAGGGTACCCCAGGAGAGTTCCAAATGTGTGTGGGTAGAGTATATATCCCACGGGGGTAAAATTGAAAAAAGTTGAAAAATTTTTTTTTTTTTAACTTAGTCATTTTTCCGGCGTTTATCAGACTTTCAGATAGGGGAAATGTCAGTGAGCATTCCGATCTCAGTTCCAGAGCGATTCGCCCAATGACTACTTCATATTTAGTCATTTTCAGCCAATTTCCTGGATTTTTGAAAATTTCACTTTTTTGTGAAAATATCCACTAAATGAGGGAATAATATGTGTGAGGGTACCCCAGGAGAGTTCCAAATGTGTGTGGGTAGAATATATATCCCACGGGGGTTAAATTGAAAAAAGTTGAAAAAATTTTTTTTTTGAACTTAGTCATTTTTCCGGCGTTTATCAGACTTTCAGATAGGGGAAATGTCAGTGAGCGTTCCGATCTCAGTTCCCGAGCGATTCGCCCAATAAGTCCTTGATATTTAGTCGTTTTCAGCCAATTTTCTGGATTTTTGAAAATTTCACTTTTTTGTGAAAATATCCACTAAATGAGGGAATAATATGTGTGAGGGTACCCCAGGAGAGTTCCAAATGTGTGTGGGTATAATATATATCCCACGTGGGTAAAATTAAAAAAAATTTTTTTTTGGACTTAGTCATTTTTCCGGCGTTTATCAGACTTTCAGATAGGAGAAATGTCAGTGAGCATTCCGATCTCAGTTCCAGAGCGATTTGCCCAATGAGTCCTTGATATTTAGTCGTTTTCAGCCAATTTTCTGGATTTTTGAAAATTTCACTTTTTTGTGAAAATATCCACTAAATGATGAAATAATATGTGTGAGGGTACCCCAGGAGAGTTCCAAATGTGTGTGGGTAGAGTATATATCCCACGGGGGTAAAATCGAAAAAAGTTTAAAAAAATTTTTTTTTTGAACTTAGTCATTTTTCTGGCGTTTATCAGACTTTCAGATAGGGGAAATGTCAGTGAGCATTCCGATCTCAGTTCCCGAGCGATTTGCCCAATAAGTCCTTTATATTTAGTCGTTTTCAGCCAATTTTCTGGATTTTTGAAAATTTCACTTTTTTGTGAAAATATCAAGTAAATGAGGGAATAATATGTGTGAGGGTACCCCAGGAGAGTTCCAAATGTGTGTGGGTAGAATATATATCCCACGTGGGTAAAATTAAAAAAAATTTTTTTTTGGACTTAGTCATTTTTCCGGCGTTTATCAGACTTTCAGATAGGAGAAATGTCAGTGAGCGTTCCGATCTCAGTTCCAGAGCGATTCGCCCAATGAGTCCTTGATATTTAGTCGTTTTCAGCCAATTTTCTGGATTTTTGAAAATTTCACTTTTTTGTGAAAATATCCACTAAATGAGGGAATAATATGTGAGAGGGTTCCCCAGGAGAGTTCCAAATGTGTGTGGGTAGAGTATATATCCCACGGGGGTAAAATCGAAAAAAGTTGAAAATTTTTTTTTTTTTTAATATAGTCATTTTTCCGGCGTTTATCAGACTTTCAGATAGGAGAAATGTCAGTGAGCATTCCGATCTCAGTTCCAGAGCGATTCGGCCAATAAGTCCTTGATATTTAGTCATTTTCAGCCAATTTTCTGGATTTTTGAAAATTTCACTTTTTTGTGAAAATATCCACTAAATGAGGGAATAATATGTGTGAGGGTACCCCAGGAGAGTTCCATATGTGTGTGGGTAGAATATATATCCCAACGGGGGTGAAATTGAAAAAAGTTGAAAAAAAATTTTTTTTGGACTTAGTAATTTTTCCTGCGTTTATCAGACTTTCAGATAGGGGAAATGTCAGTGAGCATTCCAATTTCAGTTCCAGAGCGATTCGACCAACGAGTCCTTGATATTTAGTTGTTTTCAGCCAATTTTCTGGATTTTTGAAAATTTCACTTTTTTGTGAAAATATCCACTAAATGAGGGAATAATATGTGTGAGGGTACCCCAGGAGAGTTCCAGGGGAGGAGTCCTGAGGAGATCATTTGCATATTCCCACTGCATTTTTGGGTAAGTGAAGAGTCTCCGCGAGCTCAAAGAACACTGGAGTTTGGCTGTTGGAGCTGAAAAGAGGACATCGGTAAACCGCGCGCCTGCAGGCGCGCGCATTTTGAAGCTTTTTTCACTGTTTTCAGAACATTAACAGTAAGAACATGGAAGAGTCCAGGAGCCATTTGTTGAGCTGCATATCCTGCTACATGTTCACAGACTTGCCAGTGGAAAAGCCAAACTTCACATGCAAGAAATGCAAGCTTGTGTCCCTGTTGGAGGAAAAGTTGCGAAATCTAGAAGAGAGGTTAACTACCTTGAAAAACATTAAGGAAGGTGAAGAGTTCTTAGACAGAGCAGAATTATCTCTTCATGATTCAGAAAGAGAAGAAATTCGAACTGCACCTGATGAAACAGAGGAATGGAAGCATGTGACCCACAGAAGCAGGAGGATCGAGAGGCAGTCAGCACCCATACTGCTCAGGAACCAGTACCAGGCTCTCACGCAGGAGAACCATGAAGAAATACAGCAAAATAAGACTTTGCCAGCAATGAATAACCTTGTAAGCCCTCAGAATCCTCCTGGATGGAGAAAGAAGATTGTTGTGAAGAAAAAACGGAGAGTGGTGGTCATGGGGGATTCCCTGTTAAGAGGAACAGAGGCCGCTATCTGCAGACCAGACATAACCTCAAGAGAAATGTGCTGTCTTCCAGGAGCAAAACTTAAAGATGTGTCTGACAGGATATCAAGACTCTTCAGACCTACAGATCACTACCCATTCCTGCTAATACATGTGGGGACAAATGACACCGCAAGAAAGGACCTGGAAACCATCTGCAGTGACTTTGAAGACTTAGGCAAGAAAGTGAAAGAATTGGGAGCGCAGGTGGTCTTCTCATCCATCCTCCCAGTGGATGGCCATGGAACAATGAGGTGGAATAAGATTCTACAGGTGAACAACTGGCTACGTCGATGGTGCCGTCAACAAGGATTTGGATTTCTGGATCACGAAATGAATTACCTATATGATGGACTACTTGCTAGAGATGGGGTGCACCTTACGAAGACTGGAAAACATGTATTTGGAAGTCGCCTTGCTACACTCATCATGAGAGCTTTAAACTAGAACAATGTGGGAAGGGAAGCAAAAGGCCAGAAAAAGCCATACAGCTGACAAATACTATTGAGATCTCTGCTACTGGAAGTGGAAAGGAAGAACAAAGACAAAACAATTTAAATAATAAAAATATGGGAGGAAGAGAAACCAATCACAAACTACAATGTTTTTATACAAATGCACAAAGCATGGGGAACAAACAAGGAGAATTGGGAATACTAACGCAGGAAAAGGAATATGATGTCTTTGGAATCACTGAAACTTGGTGGGACGATACACATGATTGGAATAAAAGGCTAGAAGGATACAACTTATTTGCAAGAAACAGACTTGATAAACGAGGAGGAGGTGTCGCATTGTATGTTAGAAAAGCGTATATCTGCACAGAGATTGAAGCTTCAGAGACTGGGAGTTCTGTGGAAACTGTTTGGGTAAGAATACAAGGAGAGAACAACGGAAAGGACACCATTGTAGGCATTTACTACAGGCCACCTGGGCAAGCTGAAGATATGGATGAACTCTTTATGTATCAAATGACCAAGTTCTCCAAAAAATATGACGTAGTGGTCATGGGAGATTTCAACTATCCAGACATTTGTTGGGAATCTCTCTCAAGTAAAACTAACAGGTCAAGCAAATTCTTATCCTCTCTTGCTGACAACTTTATCTTCCAAAAGGTAGGGGAGAAAACAAGGTGATCTGCTACTTTGGATCTAATCCTTATAAACAGGGAGGAAATGGTTGAGGAGGTAAAGGTGGCTGGGACCCTAGGAGGCAGCGATCATGCTATTATAGAATTTTGGATAACTAGAGGAGGAAGACATGTGAAGACTCAAACTTCAAGGTTAGATTTTTGAAAGGCAGATTTTAAGAGACTCAGAAAGAGAATAGGAGGGATCCAATGGCTGGATGTCCTTAAGGACAAAAATGTACAGGAAGGATGGGAAATTTTTAAAAATGAGATTCTCAAAGCACAATCGTTAACAATCCCGAAAAGTAGGAAGAATGGGAAGCATTTAAGGAAACCAGGATGGATGAACACAGAACTTAAACACATGCTAAAAAGAAAGAAAGAAATGTTTATTAAATGGAAAGAGGCAGGCATATCTAAAGAAGATTATAATGCAGTCTGCAGATCCTGCAGGGCACGTATCAGGTTAGCTAAAGCTGACAATGAATTAAGGCTTGCAAGAGATGTCAAAAGCAATAAAAAAGGATTTTGGGGGCATGTCAAAAGTAAAAGAAAAGTCAAAGATGCTATAGGATTTTTACAGGATGAAAATGGAGAAATGGTAAGAGAGGATGTTGAGAAGGCCGAACTTTTTAACTCCTATTTTGCATCTGTTTTCTCTCAGAAAGAAAATGTAACATCAACTGATCTTCACTGTCCTTTTAAAGGAATAGAGGAATCCAAGTTATCTGTAAACAGAAAGATTGTGAGGGAATATTTAGCTAGCATAAATGAGTTCAAGTCTCCAGGTCCAGATGAATTACACCCCAGAGTACTGAAGGAGATCGTAGAAGAAATTTTAGAACCACTCTCCATAATCTTTGAAAATTCTTGGAGAACAGGAGAAGTCCCAGAAGACTGGAGAAGAGCAAATGTTGTTCCTATCTTCAAAAAGGGGAAGAAGGTGGACCCAAGGAACTATAGGCCGGTGAGTCTGACTTCTATACCAGGAAAGATCTTTGAACAAATTATTAAACAACATGTATGTAAGTACATGGATAAGAATGAAGTGATTAACCAGAGTCAGCATGGGTTTGTAACTAACAAGTCATGTCAGACTAACTTAATTTCCTTCTATGACAGAATCACTGACTGGGTGGATCAGGGAAATGCTGTAGATATAGTATATCTTGACTTCAGCAAAGCATTTGACAAAGTATCTCACACCATCCTTATTGAAAAAATGACCAAGTATGCAATGGACCAGGCAACTGTTAGGTGGATTCATAACTGGCTTAGTGATCGGACTCAAAGGGTGGTTGTAAATGGCTTCACATCCAGCTGGATGAATGTCTCAAGTGGGGTACCACAGGGCTCCGTCCTGGGACCTGTATTGTTCAACATCTTTATCAATGATTTAGATGAAGGAATTGAGGGTAAACTGATTAAATTTGCTGATGACACAAAGCTAGGAGGGATAGCTAATACTAGAGAAGAGAGAGAGAGGATTCAAAAAGACCTAAATAAACTGGAGCAGTGGGCAGCAACCAACAGAATGGTTTTTAACAGGGAAAAATGCAAAGTACTACATCTGGGCAATAAAAATGAAAAAAGCATATACAGAATGGGAGGAATAGAGCTAAGCAACAGTACATGTGAAAAAGACTTAGGTATACTAATAGATCATAGACTGAACATGAGTCAACAGTGTGATGCAGCAGCAAAAAAGGCAAATACAATTCTGGGATGTATTAACAGAAGCATACAGTCTAGATCACGTGAAGTCATTATCGGTCTTTACTCCTCTTTGGTCAGACCTCATCTGGAATATTGTGTACAGTTTTGGGCACCACATTTTAAAAAAGACATAGACAAACTGGAGCAAGTTCAGAGAAGAGCGACCAGAATGGTGACTGGTCTGCAAACCATGTCCTATGAGGAACGGTTACAGGATTTGGGAATGTTTAGCTTGCAAAAAAAAAGACTGAGAGGAAACTTAATAGCTGTCTACAAATATGTCAAGGGCTGTCACATTGTAGAAGGATCATCTTTATTCTCATTTGCACAAGGAAAGACTAGAAGCAATGGGATGAAACTAAATGGGAGGAGACACAGATTAGATATTAGAAAAAACTTTTTGACAGTTAGGGTGATTAATGAGTGGAACAGGCTGCCACGAGAGGTGGTGAGTTCCCCTTCAATGGACGTCTTCAAACAGAGGCTGGACAGACATCTGTCTGAGATGATTTAGTGAATCCTGCTTAGAGCAGGGGGTTGGACCAGATGACCCAGGAGGTCCCTTTCAACTCTACCATTCTATGATTCTATGTGTGTGGGTAGAATATATATCCCACGGGGGTAAAATTGAAAAAAGTTGAAAAAAATTTTTTTTTGGACTTAGTCATTTTTCCGGCGTTAATCAGACTTTCAGATAGGGCAAATGTCAGTGAGCATTCCAATTTCAGTTCCAGAGCGATTCGACCAATGAGTCCTTGATATTTAGTCATTTTCAGCCAATTTTCTGGATTTTTGAAAATTTCATTTTTGGGAAAATATCCACTAAATGAGGGAATAATAAGTGTGAGGGTACCCCAGGAGAGTTCCAAATGTGTGTGGGTAGAATATATATCTCACGGGGGTAAAATTTAAAAAAAAATTTTTTTGGCCTTAGTCATTTTTCCGGCGTTTATCAGACTTTCAGATAGGAGAAATGTCAGTGAACGTTCCGATTTCAGTTCCAGAGCGATTCGCCCAATGAGTACTTGATATTTAGTCGTTTTCAGCCAATTTTCTGGATTTTTGAAAATTTCACTTTTTTGTGAAAATATCCACTAAATGAGGGAATAATATGTGTGAGGGTACCCCAGGAGAGTTCCAAATGTGTGTGGGTAGAATATATATCCCACGGGGGTAAAATTGAAAAAAGTTGAAAAAAATTTTTTTTTGGACTGTCATTTTTCCGTCGTTAATCAGACTTTCAGATAGGGCAAATGTCAGTGAGCATTCCGATTTCAGTTCTAGAGCGATTTGCCCAATGCATCCTTGATATTTAGTCGTTTTCAGCCAATATTTTGGATTTTTGAAAATTTCACTTTTTTGTGAAAATATCCACTAAATCAGGGAATAATATGAGTGAGGGTACCCCAGGAGTGTTCCAAATGTGCGTGGGTAGAATATATATCCCACGGGGGTAAAATTGAAAAAAGTTGAAAAATTTTTTTTTTTGGACTTAGTCATCTTTCCGGCATTTATCAGACTTTCAGATAGGGCAAATGTCAGTGAGCATTCCGATTTCAGTTCCAGAGCGATTCGCTCAATGAGTACTTGATATTTAGTCGTTTTCAGCCAATTTTCTGGATTTTTGAAAATTTCACTTTTTTTTGAAAATATCCACTAAATGAGGGAATAATATGTGTGAGGGTACCCCAGGAGAGTTCCAAATGTGTGTGGGTAGAATATATAGTCCACGGGGGTAAAATTGAAAAAAGTTGAAAAAAATTTTTTTTTGGACTTAGTCATTTTTCCGGCGTTAATCAGACTTTCAGATAGGGCAAATGTCAGTGAGCATTCCAATATCAGTTCCAGAGCGATTCGACCAATGAGTCCTTGATATTTAGTCATTTTCAGCCAATTTTCTGGATTTTCGAAAATTTCACTTTTTTGTGAAAATATCCACTAAATGAGGGAATAATATGTGTGAGGGTACCCCAGGAGAGTTCCAAATGTGTGTGGAAAGAATATATAGTCCACGGGGGTAAAATTGAAAAAAGTTGAAACATTTTTTTTTTTGGACTTAGCCATTTTTCCGGTGTTTATCAGACTTTCAGATAGGGCAAATGTCAGTGAGCGTTCCGATTTCAGTTCCAGAGCGATTCGCCCAATGAGTACTTGATATTTATTCGTTTTCAGCCAATTTTCTGGATTTTTGAAAATTTCACTTTTTTGTGAAAATATCCACTAAATGAGGGAATAATATGTGTGAGGGTACCCCAGGAGAGTTCCAAATGTGTGTGGGTAGAATATATATCCCACGGGGGTAAAATTGAAAAAAGTTGAAACATTTTTTTTTTTGGACTTAGCCATTTTTCCGCCGTTTATCAGACTTTCAGATAGGGCAAATGTCAGTGAGCATTTCGATTTCAGTTCCAGAGCGATTCGCCCAATGAGTCCTTAATATGTAGTCGTTTTCAGCCAATATATTGGATTTTTGAAAAATTCACTTTTTTGTGAAAATATCCACTAAATGAGGGAACAATATGTGTGAGGGTACCCCAGGAGAGTTCCAAATGTGTGTGGGTAGAATATATATCCCACGGGGGTAAAATTGAAAAAATGTGAAAAAAATTTTTTTTTGGACTTAGCCATTTTTCCGGCGTTTATCAGACTTTCAGATAGGGCAAATGTCAATGAGCGTTCCGATTTCAGTTCCAGAGTGATTCGAACAATGAGTCCTTGATATGTAGTCGTTTTCAGCCAATATATTGGATTTTTGAAAATTTCACTTTTTTGTGAAAATATCCACTAAATGAGGGAATAATATGTGTGAGGGTACCCAAGGAGTGTTCCAAATGTGCGTGGGTAGAATATATATCCCACGGGGGTAAAATTGAAAAAAGTTGAAAAATTTTTTTTTTTGGACTTAGTCATCTTTCCGGCGTTTATCAGACTTTCAGATAGGGCAAATGTCAGTGAGCGTTCCGATTTCAGTTCCAGAGCGATTCGCCCAATGAGTCCTTGATATTTATTCGTTTTCAGCCAATTTTCTGGATTTTTGAAAATTTCACTTTTTTGTGAAAATATCCACTAAATGAGGGAATAATATGTGTGAGAGTACCCCAGGAGAGTTCCAAATGTGTGTGGGTAGAATATATAGTCCACGGGGGTAAAATTGAAAAAAGTTGAAACATTTTTTTTTTTGGACTTAGCCATTTTTCCGGTGTTTATCAGACTTTCAGATAGGGCAAATGTCAGTGAGCGTTCCGATTTCAGTTCCAGAGCGATTCGCCCAATGAGTACTTGATATTTATTCGTTTTCAGCCAATTTTCTGGATTTTTGAAAATTTCACTTTTTTGTGAAAATATCCACTAAATGAGGGAATAATATGTGTGAGGGTACCCCAGGAGAGTTCCAAATGTGTGTGGGTAGAATATATATCCCACGGGGGTAAAATTGAAAAAAGTTGAAACTTTTTTTTTTTTGGACTTAGCCATTTTTCCGCCGTTTATCAGACTTTCAGATAGGGCAAATGTCAGTGAGCGTTCCGATTTCAGTTCCAGAGTGATTCGCCCAATGAGTCCTTGATATGTAGTCGTTTTCAGCCAACATTTTGGATTTTTGAAAATTTCACTTTTTTGTGAAAATATCCACTAAATGAGGGAATAATATGTGTGAGGGTACCCAAGGAGTGTTCCAAATGTGCGTGGGTAGAATATATATCCCACGGGGGTAAAATTGAAAAAAGTTGAAAAATTTTTTTTTTTGGACTTAGTCATCTTTCCGGCGTTAATCAGACTTTCAGATAGGGCAAATGTCAGTGAGCATTCCAATATCAGTTCCAGAGCGATTCGACCAATGAGTCCTTGATATTTAGTCATTTTCAGCCAATATTTTGGATTTTTGAAAATTTCACTTTTTTGTGAAAATATCCACTAAATGAGGGAATAATATGTGTGAGGGTACCCCAGGAGAGTTTCAAATGTGTGTGGGTAGAATATATAGTCCACGGGGGTAAAATTGAAAAAAGTTGAAACATTTTTTTTTTTGGACTTAGCCATTTTTCCGGTGTTTATCAGACTTTCAGATAGGGAAATGTCAGTGAGCGTTCCGATTTCAGTTCCAGAGCGATTCGCCCAATGAGTCCTTGATATTTATTCGTGTTCAGCCAATTTTCTGGATTTTTGAAAATTTCACTTTTTTGTGAAAATATCCACTAAATGAGGGAATAATATGTGTGACAGTACCCCAGGAGAGTTCCAAATGTGTGTGGGTAGAATATATAGTCCACGGGGGTAAAATTGAAAAAACTTGAAACATTTTTTTTTTTGGACTTAGCCATTTTTCCGGTGTTTATCAGACTTTCAGATAGGGCAAATGTCAGTGAGCGTTCCGATTTCAGTTCCAGAGCGATTCGCCCAATGAGTACTTGATATTTATTCGTTTTCAGCCAATTTTCTGGATTTTTGAAAATTTCACTTTTTTGTGAAAATATCCACTAAATGAGGGAATAATATGTGTGAGGGTACCCCAGGAGAGTTACAAATGTGTGTGGGTAGAATATATATCCCACGGGGGTAAAATTGAAAAAAGTTGAAACATTTTTTTTTTTGGACTGTCATTTTTCCGTCGTTAATCAGACTTTCAGATAGGGCAAATGTCAGTGAGCATTCCGATTTCAGTTCTAGAGCGATTTGCCCAATGCATCCTTGATATTTAGTCGTTTTCAGCCAATATTTTGGATTTTTGAAAATTTCACTTTTTTGTGAAAATATCCACTAAATCAGGGAATAATATGAGTGAGGGTACCCCAGGAGTGTTCCAAATGTGCGTGGGTAGAATATATATCCCACGGGGGTAAAATTGAAAAAAGTTGAAAAATTTTTTTTTTTGGACTTAGTCATCTTTCCGGCATTTATCAGACTTTCAGATAGGGCAAATGTCAGTGAGCATTCCGATTTCAGTTCCAGAGCGATTCGCTCAATGAGTACTTGATATTTAGTCGTTTTCAGCCAATTTTCTGGATTTTTGAAAATTTCACTTTTTTTTGAAAATATCCACTAAATGAGGGAATAATATGTGTGAGGGTACCCCAGGAGAGTTTCAAATGTGTGTGGGTAGAATATATAGTCCACGGGGGTAAAATTGAAAAAAGTTGAAACATTTTTTTTTTTGGACTTAGCCATTTTTCCGGTGTTTATCAGACTTTCAGATAGGGCAAATGTCAGTGAGCGTTCCGATTTCAGTTCCAGAGCGATTCGCCCAATGAGTCCTTGATATTTATTCGTTTTCAGCCAATTTTCTGGATTTTTGAAAATTTCACTTTTTTGTGAAAATATCCACTAAATGAGGGAATAATATGTGTGAGAGTACCCCAGGAGAGTTCCAAATGTGTGTGGGTAGAATATATAGTCCACGGGGGTAAAATTGAAAAAAGTTGAAACATTTTTTTTTTTGGACTTAGCCATTTTTCCGGTGTTTATCAGACTTTCAGATAGGGCAAATGTCAGTGAGCGTTCCGATTTCAGTTCCAGAGCGATTCGCCCAATGAGTACTTGATATTTATTCGTTTTCAGCCAATTTTCTGGATTTTTGAAAATTTCACTTTTTTATGAAAATATCCACTAAATGAGGGAATAATATGTGTGAGGGTACCCCAGGAGAGTTCCAAATGTGTGTGGGTAGAATATATATCCCACGGGGGTAAAATTGAAAAAAGTTGAAACTTTTTTTTTTTTGGACTGTCATTTTTCCGTCGTTAATCAGACTTTCAGATAGGGCAAATGTCAGTGAGCATTCCGATTTCAGTTCTAGAGCGATTTGCCCAATGCGTCCTTGATATTTAGTCGTTTTCAGCCAATATTTTGGATTTTTGAAAATTTCACTTTTTTGTGAAAATATCCACTAAATCAGGGAATAATATGAGTGAGGGTACCCCAGGAGTGTTCCAAATGTGCGTGGGTAGAATATATATCCCACGGGGGTAAAATTGAAAAAAGTTGAAAAATTTTTTTTTTTGGACTTAGTCATCTTTCCGGCATTTATCAGACTTTCAGATAGGGCAAATGTCAGTGAGCATTCCGATTTCAGTTCCAGAGCGATTCGCTCAATGAGTACTTGATATTTAGTCGTTTTCAGCCAATTTTCTGGATTTTTGAAAATTTCACTTTTTTTTGAAAATATCCACTAAATGAGGGAATAATATGTGTGAGGGTACCCCAGGAGAGTACCAAATGTGTGTGGGTAGAATATATAGTCCACGGGGGTAAAATTGAAAAAAGTTTAAAAAAATTTTTTTTTGGACTTAGTCATTTTTCCGGCGTTAATCAGACTTTCAGATAGGGCAAATGTCAGTGAGCATTCCAATATCAGTTCCAGAGCGATTCGACCAATGAGTCCTTGATATTTAGTCATTTTCAGCCAATATTTTGGATTTTTGAAAATTTCACTTTTTTGTGAAAATATCCACTAAATGAGGGAATAATATGTGTGAGGGTACCCCAGGAGAGTTTCAAATGTGTGTGGGTAGAATATATAGTCCACGGGGGTAAAATTGAAAAAAGTTGAAACATTTTTTTTTTTGGACTTAGCCATTTTTCCGGTGTTTATCAGACTTTCAGATAGGGCAAATGTCAGTGAGCGTTCCGATTTCAGTTCCAGAGCGATTCGCCCAATGAGTCCTTGATATTTATTCGTTTTCAGCCAATTTTCTGGATTTTTGAAAATTTCACTTTTTTGTGAAAATATCCACTAAATGAGGGAATAATATGTGTGAGAGTACCCCAGGAGAGTTCCAAATGTGTGTGGGTAGAATATATAGTCCACGGGGGTAAAATTGAAAAAACTTGAAACATTTTTTTTTTTGGACTTAGCCATTTTTCCGGTGTTTATCAGACTTTCAGATAGGGCAAATGTCAGTGAGCGTTCCGATTTCAGTTCCAGAGCGATTCGCCCAATGAGTACTTGATATTTATTCGTTTTCAGCCAATTTTCTGGATTTTTGAAAATTTCACTTTTTTGTGAAAATATCCACTAAATGAGGGAATAATATGTGTGAGGGTACCCCAGGAGAGTTCCAAATGTGTGTGGGTAGAATATATATCCCACGGGGGTAAAATTGAAAAAAGTTGAAACTTTTTTTTTTTTGGACTGTCATTTTTCCGTCGTTAATCAGACTTTCAGATAGGGCAAATGTCAGTGAGCATTCCGATTTCAGTTCTAGAGCGATTTGCCCAATGCATCCTTGATATTTAGTCGTTTTCAGCCAATATTTTGGATTTTTGAAAATTTCACTTTTTTGTGAAAATATCCACTAAATCAGGGAATAATATGAGTGAGGGTACCCCAGGAGTGTTCCAAATGTGCGTGGGTAGAATATATATCCCACGGGGGTAAAATTGAAAAAAGTTGAAAAATTTTTTTTTTTGGACTTAGTCATCTTTCCGGCATTTATCAGACTTTCAGATAGGGCAAATGTCAGTGAGCATTCCGATTTCAGTTCCAGAGCGATTCGCTCAATGAGTACTTGATATTTAGTCGTTTTCAGCCAATTTTCTGGATTTTTGAAAATTTCACTTTTTTTTGAAAATATCCACTAAATGAGGGAATAATATGTGTGAGGGTACCCCAGGAGAGTTTCAAATGTGTGTGGGTAGAATATATAGTCCACGGGGGTAAAATTGAAAAAAGTTGAAACATTTTTTTTTTTGGACTTAGCCATTTTTCCGGTGTTTATCAGACTTTCAGATAGGGCAAATGTCAGTGAGCGTTCCGATTTCAGTTCCAGAGCGATTCGCCCAATGAGTCCTTGATATTTATTCGTTTTCAGCCAATTTTCTGGATTTTTGAAAATTTCACTTTTTTGTGAAAATATCCACTAAATGAGGGAATAATATGTGTGAGAGTACCCCAGGAGAGTTCCAAATGTGTGTGGGTAGAATATATAGTCCACGGGGGTAAAATTGAAAAAAGTTGAAACATTTTTTTTTTTGGACTTAGCCATTTTTCCGGTGTTTATCAGACTTTCAGATAGGGCAAATGTCAGTGAGCGTTCCGATTTCAGTTCCAGAGCGATTCGCCCAATGAGTACTTGATATTTATTCGTTTTCAGCCAATTTTCTGGATTTTTGAAAATTTCACTTTTTTGTGAAAATATCCACTAAATGAGGGAATAATATGTGTGAGGGTACCCCAGGAGAGTTCCAAATGTGTGTGGGTAGAATATATATCCCACGGGGGTAAAATTGAAAAAAGTTGAAACTTTTTTTTTTTTGGACTGTCATTTTTCCGTCGTTAATCAGACTTTCAGATAGGGCAAATGTCAGTGAGCATTCCGATTTCAGTTCTAGAGCGATTTGCCCAATGCGTCCTTGATATTTAGTCGTTTTCAGCCAATATTTTGGATTTTTGAAAATTTCACTTTTTTGTGAAAATATCCACTAAATCAGGGAATAATATGAGTGAGGGTACCCCAGGAGTGTTCCAAATGTGCGTGGGTAGAATATATATCCCACGGGGGTAAAATTGAAAAAAGTTGAAAAATTTTTTTTTTTGGACTTAGTCATCTTTCCGGCATTTATCAGACTTTCAGATAGGGCAAATGTCAGTGAGCATTCCGATTTCAGTTCCAGAGCGATTCGCTCAATGAGTACTTGATATTTAGTCGTTTTCAGCCAATTTTCTGGATTTTTGAAAATTTCACTTTTTTTTGAAAATATCCACTAAATGAGGGAATAATATGTGTGAGGGTACCCCAGGAGAGTACCAAATGTGTGTGGGTAGAATATATAGTCCACGGGGGTAAAATTGAAAAAAGTTGAAAAAAATTTTTTTTTGGACTTAGTCATTTTTCCGGCGTTAATCAGACTTTCAGATAGGGCAAATGTCAGTGAGCATTCCAATATCAGTTCCAGAGCGATTCGACCAATGAGTCCTTGATATTTAGTCATTTTCAGCCAATATTTTGGATTTTTGAAAATTTCACTTTTTTGTGAAAATATCCACTAAATGAGGGAATAATATGTGTGAGGGTACCCCAGGAGAGTTTCAAATGTGTGTGGGTAGAATATATAGTCCACGGGGGTAAAATTGAAAAAAGTTGAAACATTTTTTTTTTTGGACTTAGCCATTTTTCCGGTGTTTATCAGACTTTCAGATAGGGCAAATGTCAGTGAGCGTTACGATTTCAGTTCCAGAGCGATTCGCCCAATGAGTCCTTGATATTTATTCGTTTTCAGCCAATTTTCTGGATTTTTGAAAATTTCACTTTTTTGTGAAAATATCCACTAAATGAGGGAATAATATGTGTGAGAGTACCCCAGGAGAGTTCCAAATGTGTGTGGGTAGAATATATAGTCCACGGGGGTAAAATTGAAAAAACTTGAAACATTTTTTTTTTTGGACTTAGCCATTTTTCCGGTGTTTATCAGACTTTCAGATAGGGCAAATGTCAGTGAGCGTTCCGATTTCAGTTCCAGAGCGATTCGCCCAATGAGTACTTGATATTTATTCGTTTTCAGCCAATTTTCTGGATTTTTGAAAATTTCACTTTTTTGTGAAAATATCCACTAAATGAGGGAATAATATGTGTGAGGGTACCCCAGGAGAGTTCCAAATGTGTGTGGGTAGAATATATATCCCACGGGGGTAAAATTGAAAAAAGTTGAAACTTTTTTTTTTTTGGACTGTCATTTTTCCGTCGTTAATCAGACTTTCAGATAGGGCAAATGTCAGTGAGCATTCCGATTTCAGTTCTAGAGCGATTTGCCCAATGCATCCTTGATATTTAGTCGTTTTCAGCCAATATTTTGGATTTTTGAAAATTTCACTTTTTTGTGAAAATATCCACTAAATCAGGGAATAATATGAGTGAGGGTACCCCAGGAGTGTTCCAAATGTGCGTGGGTAGAATATATATCCCACGGGGGTAAAATTGAAAAAAGTTGAAAAATTTTTTTTTTTGGACTTAGTCATCTTTCCGGCATTTATCAGACTTTCAGATAGGGCCAATGTCAGTGAGCATTCCGATTTCAGTTCCAGAGCGATTCGCTCAATGAGTACTTGATATTTAGTCGTTTTCAGCCAATTTTCTGGATTTTTGAAAATTTCACTTTTTTTTGAAAATATCCACTAAATGAGGGAATAATATGTGTGAGGGTACCCCAGGAGAGTTTCAAATGTGTGTGGGTAGAATATATAGTCCACGGGGGTAAAATTGAAAAAAGTTGAAACATTTTTTTTTTTGGACTTAGCCATTTTTCCGGTGTTTATCAGACTTTCAGATAGGGCAAATGTCAGTGAGCGTTCCGATTTCAGTTCCAGAGCGATTCGCCCAATGAGTCCTTGATATTTATTCGTTTTCAGCCAATTTTCTGGATTTTTGAAAATTTCACTTTTTTGTGAAAATATCCACTAAATGAGGGAATAATATGTGTGAGAGTACCCCAGGAGAGTTCCAAATGTGTGTGGGTAGAATATATAGTCCACGGGGGTAAAATTGAAAAAAGTTGAAACATTTTTTTTTTTGGACTTAGCCATTTTTCCGGTGTTTATCAGACTTTCAGATAGGGCAAATGTCAGTGAGCGTTCCGATTTCAGTTCCAGAGCGATTCGCCCAATGAGTACTTGATATTTATTCGTTTTCAGCCAATTTTCTGGATTTTTGAAAATTTCACTTTTTTTTGAAAATATCCACTAAATGAGGGAATAATATGTGTGAGGGTACCCCAGGAGAGTTCCAAATGTGTGTGGGTAGAATATATAGTCCACGGGGGTAAAATTGAAAAAAGTTTAAAAAAATTTTTTTTTGGACTTAGTCATTTTTCCGGCGTTAATCAGACTTTCAGATAGGGCAAATGTCAGTGAGCATTCCAATATCAGTTCCAGAGCGATTCGACCAATGAGTCCTTGATATTTAGTCATTTTCAGCCAATATTTTGGATTTTTGAAAATTTCACTTTTTTGTGAAAATATCCACTAAATGAGGGAATAATATGTGTGAGGGTACCCCAGGAGAGTTTCAAATGTGTGTGGGTAGAATATATAGTCCACGGGGGTAAAATTGAAAAAAGTTGAAACATTTTTTTTTTTGGACTTAGCCATTTTTCCGGTGTTTATCAGACTTTCAGATAGGGCAAATGTCAGTGAGCGTTCCGATTTCAGTTCCAGAGCGATTCGCCCAATGAGTCCTTGATATTTATTCGTTTTCAGCCAATTTTCTGGATTTTTGAAAATTTCACTTTTTTGTGAAAATATCCACTAAATGAGGGAATAATATGTGTGAGAGTACCCCAGGAGAGTTCCAAATGTGTGTGGGTAGAATATATAGTCCACGGGGGTAAAATTGAAAAAAGTTGAAACATTTTTTTTTTTGGACTTAGCCATTTTTCCGGTGTTTATCAGACTTTCAGATAGGGCAAATGTCAGTGAGCGTTCCGATTTCAGTTCCAGAGCGATTCGCCCAATGAGTACTTGATATTTATTCGTTTTCAGCCAATTTTCTGGATTTTTGAAAATTTCACTTTTTTGTGAAAATATCCACTAAATGAGGGAATAATATGTGTGAGGGTACCCCAGGAGAGTTCCAAATGTGTGTGGGTAGAATATATATCCCACGGGGGTAAAATTGAAAAAAGTTGAAACTTTTTTTTTTTTGGACTGTCATTTTTCCGTCGTTAATCAGACTTTCAGATAGGGCAAATGTCAGTGAGCATTCCGATTTCAGTTCTAGAGCGATTTGCCCAATGCATCCTTGATATTTAGTCGTTTTCAGCCAATATTTTGGATTTTTGAAAATTTCACTTTTTTGTGAAAATATCCACTAAATCAGGGAATAATATGAGTGAGGGTACCCCAGGAGTGTTCCAAATGTGCGTGGGTAGAATATATATCCCACGGGGGTAAAATTGAAAAACGTTGAAAAATTTTTTTTTTTGGACTTAGTCATCTTTCCGGCATTTATCAGACTTTCAGATAGGGCAAATGTCAGTGAGCATTCCGATTTCAGTTCCAGAGCGATTCGCTCAATGAGTACTTGATATTTAGTCGTTTTCAGCCAATTTTCTGGATTTTTGAAAATTTCACTTTTTTTTGAAAATATCCACTAAATGAGGGAATAATATGTGTGAGGGTACCCCAGGAGAGTTCCAAATGTGTGTGGGTAGAATATATAGTCCACGGGGGTAAAATTGAAAAAAGTTGAAAAAAATTTTTTTTTGGACTTAGTCATTTTTCCGGCGTTAATCAGACTTTCAGATAGGGCAAATGTCAGTGAGCATTCCAATATCAGTTCCAGAGCGATTCGACCAATGAGTCCTTGATATTTAGTCATTTTCAGCCAATTTTCTGGATTTTTGAAAATTTCACTTTTTTGTGAAAATATCCACTAAATGAGGGAATAATATGTGTGAGGGTACCCCAGGAGAGTTCCAAATGTGTGTGGGTAGAATATATATCCCACGGGGGTAAAATTGAAAAAAGTTGAAACTTTTTTTTTTTTGGACTGTCATTTTTCCGTCGTTAATCAGACTTTCAGATAGGGCAAATGTCAGTGAGCATTCCGATTTCAGTTCTAGAGCGATTTGCCCAATGCATCCTTGATATTTAGTCGTTTTCAGCCAATATTTTGGATTTTTGAAAATTTCACTTTTTTGTGAAAATATCCACTAAATCAGGGAATAATATGAGTGAGGGTACCCCAGGAGTGTTCCAAATGTGCGTGGGTAGAATATATATCCCACGGGGGTAAAATTGAAAAACGTTGAAAAATTTTTTTTTTTGGACTTAGTCATCTTTCCGGCATTTATCAGACTTTCAGATAGGGCAAATGTCAGTGAGCATTCCGATTTCAGTTCCAGAGCGATTCGCTCAATGAGTACTTGATATTTAGTCGTTTTCAGCCAATTTTCTGGATTTTTGAAAATTTCACTTTTTTTTGAAAATATCCACTAAATGAGGGAATAATATGTGTGAGGGTACCCCAGGAGAGTTCCAAATGTGTGTGGGTAGAATATATAGTCCACGGGGGTAAAATTGAAAAAAGTTGAAAAAAATTTTTTTTTGGACTTAGTCATTTTTCCGGCGTTAATCAGACTTTCAGATAGGGCAAATGTCAGTGAGCATTCCAATATCAGTTCCAGAGCGATTCGACCAATGAGTCCTTGATATTTAGTCATTTTCAGCCAATTTTCTGGATTTTTGAAAATTTCACTTTTTTGTGAAAATATCCACTAAATGAGGGAATAATATGTGTGAGGGTACCCCAGGAGAGTTCCAAATGTGTGTGGGTAGAATATATATCCCACGGGGGTAAAATTGAAAAAAGTTGAAACATTTTTTTTTTTGAACTGTCATTTTTCCGTCGTTAATCAGACTTTCAGATAGGGCAAATGTCAGTGAGCATTCCGATTTCAGTTCTAGAGCGATTTGCCCAATGCATCCTTGATATTTAGTCGTTTTCAGCCAATATTTTGGATTTTTGAAAATTTCACTTTTTTGTGAAAATATCCACTAAATCAGGGAATAATATGAGTGAGGGTACCCCAGGAGTGTTCCAAATGTGCGTGGGTAGAATATATATCCCACGGGGGTAAAATTGAAAAAAGTTGAAAAATTTTTTTTTTTGGACTTAGCCATTTTTCCGGTGTTTATCAGACTTTCAGATAGGGCAAATGTCAGTGAGCGTTCCGATTTCAGTTCCAGAGCGATTCGCCCAATGAGTCCTTGATATTTATTCGTTTTCAGCCAATTTTCTGGATTTTTGAAAATTTCACTTTTTTGTGAAAATATCCACTAAATGAGGGAATAATATGTGTGAGGGTACCCCAGGAGAGTTCCAATTGTGTGTGGGTAGAATATATAGTCCACGGGGGTAAAATTGAAAAAAGTTGAAACATTTTTTTTTTTTGGACTTAGCCATTTTTCCGGTGTTTATCAGACTTTCAGATAGGGCAAATGTCAGTGAGCGTTCCGATTTCAGTTCCAGAGCGATTCGCCCAATGAGTACTTGATATTTATTCGTTTTCAGCCAATTTTCTGGATTTTTGAAAATTTCACTTTTTTGTGAAAATATCCACTAAATGAGGGAATAATATGTGTGAGGGTACCCCAGGAGAGTTCCAAATGTGTGTGGGTAGAATATATATCCCACGGGGGTAAAATTGAAAAAAGTTGAAACATTTTTTTTTTTGGACTTAGCCATTTTTCCGCCGTTTATCAGACTTTCAGATAGGGCAAATGTCAGTGAGCATTTCGATTTCAGTTCCAGAGCGATTCGCCCAATGAGTCCTTAATATGTAGTCGTTTTCAGCCAATATATTGGATTTTTGAAAAATTCACTTTTTTGTGAAAATATCCACTAAATGAGGGAACAATATGTGTGAGGGTACCCCAGGAGAGTTCCAAATGTGTGTGGGTAGAATATATATCCCACGGGGGTAAAATTGAAAAAATGTGAAAAAAAATTTTTTTTGGACTTAGCCATTTTTCCGGTGTTTATCAGACTTTCAGATAGGGCAATTGTCAGTGAGCGTTCCGATTTCAGTTCCAGAGCGATTCGCCCAATGAGTCCTTGATATTTAGTCGTTTTCAGCCAATATTTTGGATTTTTGAAAATTTCACTTTTTTGTGAAAATATCCACTAAATGAGGGAATAATATGTGTGAGGGTACCCAAGGAGTGTTCCAAATGTGCGTGGGTAGAATATATATCCCACGGGGGTAAAATTGAAAAAAGTTGAAAAATTTTTTTTTTTGGACTTAGTCATCTTTCCGGCGTTTATCAGACTTTCAGATAGGGCAAATGTCAGTGAGCGTTCCGATTTCAGTTCCAGAGCGATTCGCCCAATGAGTCTTTGATATTTAGTCATTTTCAGCCAATATTTTGGATTTTTGAAAATTTCACTTTTTTGTGAAAATATCCACTAAATGAGGGAATAATATGTGTGAGGGTACCCCAGGAGAGTTTCAAATGTGTGTGGGTAGAATATATAGTCCACGGGGGTAAAATTGAAAAAAGTTGAAACATTTTTTTTTTTGGACTTAGCCATTTTTCCGGTGTTTATCAGACTTTCAGATAGGGCAAATGTCAGTGAGCGTTCCGATTTCAGTTCCAGAGCGATTCGCCCAATGAGTCCTTGATATTTATTCGTTTTCAGCCAATTTTCTGGATTTTTGAAAATTTCACTTTTTTGTGAAAATATCCACTAAATGAGGGAATAATATGTGTGAGAGTACCCCAGGAGAGTTCCAAATGTGTGTGGGTAGAATATATAGTCCACGGGGGTAAAATTGAAAAAAGTTGAAACATTTTTTTTTTTGGACTTAGCCATTTTTCCGGTGTTTATCAGACTTTCAGATAGGGCAAATGTCAGTGAGCGTTCCGATTTCAGTTCCAGAGTGATTCGCCCAATGAGTTCTTGATATGTAGTCGTTTTCAGCCAATATATTGGATTTTTGAAAATTTCACTTTTTTGTGAAAATATCCACTAAATGAGGGAATAATATGTGTGAGGGTACCCCAGGAGAGTTCCAAATGTGTGTGGGTAGAATATATATCCCACGGGGGTAAAATTGAAAAAATGTGAAAAAAAATTTTTTTTGGACTTAGCCATTTTTCCGGCGTTAATCAGACTTTCAGATAGGGCAATTGTCAGTGAGCGTTCCGATTTCAGTTCCAGAGCGATTCGCCCAATGAGTCCTTGATATTTAGTCGTTTTCAGCCAATATTTTGGATTTTTGAAAATTTCACTTTTTTGTGAAAATATCCACTAAATGAGGGAATAATATGTGTGAGGGTACCCAAGGAGTGTTCCAAATGTGCGTGGGTAGAATATATATCCCACGGGGGTAAAATTGAAAAAAGTTGAAAAATTTTTTTTTTTGGACTTAGTCATCTTTCCGGCGTTTATCAGACTTTCAGATAGGGCAAATGTCAGTGAGCGTTCCGATTTCAGTTCCAGAGCGATTCGCCCAATGAGTCTTTGATATTTAGTCATTTTCAGCCAATATTTTGGATTTTTGAAAATTTCACTTTTTTGTGAAAATATCCACTAAATGAGGGAATAATATGTGTGAGGGTACCCCAGGAGAGTTTCAAATGTGTGTGGGTAGAATATATAGTCCACGGGGGTAAAATTGAAAAAAGTTGAAACATTTTTTTTTTTGGACTTAGCCATTTTTCCGGTGTTTATCAGACTTTCAGATAGGGCAAATGTCAGTGAGCGTTCCGATTTCAGTTCCAGAGCGATTCGCCCAATGAGTCCTTGATATTTATTCGTTTTCAGCCAATTTTCTGGATTTTTGAAAATTTCACTTTTTTGTGAAAATATCCACTAAATGAGGGAATAATATGTGTGAGAGTACCCCAGGAGAGTTCCAAATGTGTGTGGGTAGAATATATAGTCCACGGGGGTAAAATTGAAAAAAGTTGAAACATTTTTTTTTTGGACTTAGCCATTTTTCCGGTGTTTATCAGACTTTCAGATAGGGCAAATGTCAGTGAGCGTTCCGATTTCAGTTCCAGAGCGATTCGCCCAATGAGTACTTGATATTTATTCGTTTTCAGCCAATTTTCTGGATTTTTGAAAATTTCACTTTTTTGTGAAAATATCCACTAAATGAGGGAATAATATGTGTGAGGGTACCCCAGGAGAGTTCCAAATGTGTGTGGGTAGAATATATATCCCACGGGGGTAAAATTGAAAAAAGTTGAAACTTTTTTTTTTTTGGACTTAGCCATTTTTCCGCCGTTTATCAGACTTTCAGATAGGGCAAATGTCAGTGAGCGTTCCGATTTCAGTTCCAAAGTGATTCGCCCAATGAGTCCTTGATATGTAGTCGTTTTCAGCCAATATATTGGATTTTTGAAAATTTCACTTTTTTGTGAAAATATCCACTAAATGAGGGAATAATATGTGTGAGGGTACCCCAGGAGAGTTCCAAATGTGTGTGGGTAGAATATATATGCCACGGGGGTAAAATTGAAAAAATGTGAAAAAAAATTTTTTTTGGACTTAGCCATTTTTCCGGCGTTTATCAGACTTTCAGATAGGGCAAATGTCAGTGAGCGTTCCGATTTCAGTTCCAGAGCGATTCGCCCAATGAGTCCTTGATATTTAGTCGTTTTCAGCTAATATTTTGGATTTTTGAAAATTTCACTTTTTTGTGAAAATATCCACTAAATGAGGGAATAATATGTGTGAGGGTACCCCAGGAGAGTTCCAAATGTGTGTGGGTAGAATATATAGTCCACGGAGGTAAAATTGAAAAAAGTTGAAACATTTTTTTTTTTGGACTTAGCCATTTTTCCGCCGTTTATCAGACTTTCAGATAGGGCAAATGTCAGTGAGCGTTCCGATTTCAGTTCCAAAGTGATTCGCCCAATGAGTCCTTGATATGTAGTCGTTTTCAGCCAATATATTGGATTTTTGAAAATTTCACTTTTTTGTGAAAATATCCACTAAATGAGGGAATAATATGTGTGAGGGTACCCCAGGAGAGTTCCAAATGTGTGTGGGTAGAATATATATGCCACGGGGGTAAAATTGAAAAAATGTGAAACATTTTTTTTTTTGGACTTAGCCATTTTTCCGGTGTTTATCAGACTTTCAGATAGGGCAAATGTCACTGAGCGTTCCGATTTCAGTTCCAGAGCGATTCGCCCAATGAGTCCTTGATATGTAATCGTTTTCAGCCAATATATTGGATTTTTGAAAATTTCACTTTTTTGTAAAAAAATCCACTAAATGAGGGAATAATATGTGTGAGGGTACCCCAGGAGAGTTCCAAATGTGTTTGGGTAGAATATATATCCCACGGGGGTAAAATTGAAAAAAGTTGAAACATTTTTTTTTTTGGACTTAGCCATTTTTCCGCCGTTTATCAGACTTTCAGATAGGGCCAATGTCAGTGAGCGTTCCGATTTCAGTTCCAGAGCGATTCGCCCAATGAGTCCTTGATATGTAGTCATTTTCAGCCAATATATTGGATTTTTGAAAATTTCACTTTTTTGTGAAAATATCCACTAAATGAGGGAATAATATGTGTGAGGGTACCCCAGGAGAGTTCCAAATGTGTGTGGGTAGAATATATATCCCACGGGGGTAAAATTGAAAAAAGTTGAAAAATTTTTTTTTTTGGACTTAGTCATCTTTCCGGCGTTTATCAGACTTTCAGATAGGGCAAATGTCAGTGAGCATTCCGATTTCAGTTCCAGAGTGATTCGCCCAATGAGCCCTTGATATTTATTCGTTTTCAGCCAATTTTCTGCATTTTTGAAAAATTCACTTTTTTTGTGAAAATATCCAGTAAATTAGGGAATAATATGTGTGAGGGTACCCCAGTAGAGTTCCAAATGTGTGTGGGTAGAATATATATCCCACGGGGTAAAATTGAAAAAAGTTGAAACATTTTTTCTTTTGGACTTAGCCATTTTTCCGCCGTTTATCAGACTTTCAGATAGGGCAAATGTCAGTGAGCGTTCCGATTTCAGTTCCAGAGCGATTCGCCCAATGAGTCCTTGATATGTAGTCGTTTTCAGCCAATATATTGGATTTTTGAAAATTTCACTTTTTTGTGAAAATATCCACTAAATGAGGGAATAAAATGTGTGAGGGTACCCCAGGAGAGTTCCAAATGTGTGTGGGTAGAATATATATCCCACGGGGGTAAAATTGAAAAAAGTTGAAACATTTTTTTTTTTGGACTTAGCCATTTTTCCGCCGTTTATCAGACTTTCAGATAGGGCCAATGTCAGTGAGCGTTCCGATTTCAGTTCCAGAGCGATTCGCCCAATGAGTCCTTGATATGTAGTCGTTTTCAGCCAATATATTGGATTTTTGAAAATTTCACTTTTTTGTGAAAATATCCACTAAATGAGGGAATAATATGTGTGAGGGTACCCCAGGAGAGTTCCAAATGTGTGTGGGTAGAATATATAGTCCACGGAGGTAAAATTGAAAAAAGTTGAAACATTTTTTTTTTTGGACTTAGCCATTTTTCCGGTGTTTATCAGACTTTCAGATAGGGCAAATGTCAGTGAGCGTTCCGATTTCAGTTCCAGAGCGATTCGCCCAATGAGTCCTTGATATTTAGTCGTTTTCAGCCAATATTTTGGATTTTTGAAAATTTCACTTTTTTGTGAAAATATCCACTAAATGAGGGAATAATATGTGTGAGGGTACCCCAGGAGAGTTCCAAATGTGTGTGGGTAGATTATATAGTCCACGGAGGTAAAATTGAAAAAAGTTGAAACATTTTTTTTTTTGGACTTAGCCATTTTTCCGGTGTTTATCAGACTTTCAGATAGGGCAAATGTCATTGAGCGTTCCGATTTCAGTTCCAGAGCGATTCGCCCAATGAGTCCTTGATATTTATTCGTTTTCAGCCAATTTTCTGGATTTTTGAAAATTTCACTTTTTTGTGAAAATATCCACTAAATGAGGGAATAATATGTGTGAGGGTACCCCAGGAGAGTTCCAAATGTGTGTGGGTAGAATATATAGTCCACGGGGGTAAAATTGAAAAAAGTTGAAACATTTTTTTTTTTGGACTTAGCCATTTTTCCGGTGTTTATCAGACTTTCAGATAGGGCAAATGTCATTGAGCGTTCCGATTTCAGTTCCAGAGCGATTCGCCCAATGAGTCCTTGATATTTATTCGTTTTCAGCCAATTTTCTGGATTTTTGAAAATTTCACTTTTTTGTGAAAATATCCACTAAATGAGGGAATAATATGTGTGAGGGTACCCCAGGAGAGTTCCAAATGTGTGTGGGTAGAATATATAGTCCACGGGGGTAAAATTGAAAAAAGTTGAAACATTTTTTTTTTTGGACTTAGCCATTTTTCCGGTGTTTATCAGACTTTCAGATAGGGCAAATGTCACTGAGCGTTCCGATTTCAGTTCCAGAGCGATTCGCCCAATGAGTCCTTGATATGTAATCGTTTTCAGCCAATATATTGGATTTTTGAAAATTTCACTTTTTTGTAAAAAAATCCACTAAATGAGGGAATAATATGTGTGAGGGTACCCCAGGAGTGTTCCAAATGTGTTTGGGTAGAATATATATCCCACGGGGGTAAAATTGAAAAAAGTTGAAACATTTTTTTTTTTGGACTTAGCCATTTTTCCGCCGTTTATCAGACTTTCAGATAGGGCCAATGTCAGTGAGCGTTCCGATTTCAGTTCCAGAGCGATTCGCCCAATGAGTCCTTGATATGTAGTCATTTTCAGCCAATATATTGGATTTTTGAAAATTTCACTTTTTTGTGAAAATATCCACTAAATGAGGGAATAATATGTGTGAGGGTACCCCAGGAGAGTTCCAAATGTGTGTGGGTAGAATATATATCCCACGGGGGTAAAATTGAAAAAAGTTGAAAAATTTTTTTTTTTGGACTTAGTCATCTTTCCGGCGTTTATCAGACTTTCAGATAGGGCAAATGTCAGTGAGCGTTCCGATTTCAGTTCCAGAGTGATTCGCCCAATGAGCCCTTGATATTTATTCGTTTTCAGCCAATTTTCTGGATTTTTGAAAAATTCACTTTTTTTGTGAAAATATCCAGTAAATTAGGGAATAATATGTGTGAGGGTACCCCAGTAGAGTTCCAAATGTGTGTGGGTAGAATATATATCCCACGGGGTAAAATTGAAAAAAGTTGAAACATTTTTTCTTTTGGACTTAGCCATTTTTCCGCCGTTTATCAGACTTTCAGATAGGGCAAATGTCAGTGAGCGTTCCGATTTCAGTTCCAGAGCGATTCGCCCAATGAGTCCTTGATATGTAGTCGTTTTCAGCCAATATATTGGATTTTTGAAAATTTCACTTTTTTGTGAAAATATCCACTAAATGAGGGAATAAAATGTGTGAGGGTACCCCAGGAGAGTTCCAAATGTGTGTGGGTAGAATATATATCCCACGGGGGTAAAATTGAAAAAAGTTGAAACATTTTTTTTTTTGGACTTAGCCATTTTTCCGCCGTTTATCAGACTTTCAGATAGGGCCAATGTCAGTGAGCGTTCCGATTTCAGTTCCAGAGCGATTCGCCCAATGAGTCCTTGATATGTAGTCGTTTTCAGCCAATATATTGGATTTTTGAAAATTTCACTTTTTTGTGAAAATATCCACTAAATGAGGGAATAATATGTGTGAGGGTACCCCAGGAGAGTTCCAAATGTGTGTGGGTAGAATATATAGTCCACGGAGGTAAAATTGAAAAAAGTTGAAACATTTTTTTTTTTGGACTTAGCCATTTTTCCGGTGTTTATCAGACTTTCAGATAGGGCAAATGTCAGTGAGCGTTCCGATTTCAGTTCCAGAGCGATTCGCCCAATGAGTCCTTGATATTTAGTCGTTTTCAGCCAATATTTTGGATTTTTGAAAATTTCACTTTTTTGTGAAAATATCCACTAAATGAGGGAATAATATGTGTGAGGGTACCCCAGGAGAGTTCCAAATGTGTGTGGGTAGATTATATAGTCCACGGAGGTAAAATTGAAAAAAGTTGAAACATTTTTTTTTTTGGACTTAGCCATTTTTCCGGTGTTTATCAGACTTTCAGATAGGGCAAATGTCATTGAGCGTTCCGATTTCAGTTCCAGAGCGATTCGCCCAATGAGTCCTTGATATTTATTCGTTTTCAGCCAATTTTCTGGATTTTTGAAAATTTCACTTTTTTGTGAAAATATCCACTAAATGAGGGAATAATATGTGTGAGGGTACCCCAGGAGAGTTCCAAATGTGTGTGGGTAGAATATATAGTCCACGGGGGTAAAATTGAAAAAAGTTGAAACATTTTTTTTTTTGGACTTAGCCATTTTTCCGGTGTTTATCAGACTTTCAGATAGGGCAAATGTCATTGAGCGTTCCGATTTCAGTTCCAGAGCGATTCGCCCAATGAGTCCTTGATATTTATTCGTTTTCAGCCAATTTTCTGGATTTTTGAAAATTTCACTTTTTTGTGAAAATATCCACTAAATGAGGGAATAATATGTGTGAGGGTACCCCAGGAGAGTTCCAAATGTGTGTGGGTAGAATATATAGTCCACGGGGGTAAAATTGAAAAAAGTTGAAACATTTTTTTTTTTGGACTTAGCCATTTTTCCGGTGTTTATCAGACTTTCAGATAGGGCAAATGTCACTGAGCGTTCCGATTTCAGTTCCAGAGCGATTCGCCCAATGAGTCCTTGATATGTAATCGTTTTCAGCCAATATATTGGATTTTTGAAAATTTCACTTTTTTGTAAAAAAATCCACTAAATGAGGGAATAATATGTGTGAGGGTACCCCAGGAGAGTTCCAAATGTGTTTGGGTAGAATATATATCCCACAGGGGTAAAATTGAAAAAAGTTGAAACATTTTTTTTTTTGGACTTAGCCATTTTTCCGCCGTTTATCAGACTTTCAGATAGGGCCAATGTCAGTGAGCGTTCCGATTTCAGTTCCAGAGCGATTCGCCCAATGAGTCCTTGATATGTAGTCATTTTCAGCCAATATATTGGATTTTTGAAAATTTCACTTTTTTGTGAAAATATCCACTAAATGAGGGAATAATATGTGTGAGGGTACCCCAGGAGAGTTCCAAATGTGTGTGGGTAGAATATATATCCCACGGGGGTAAAATTGAAAAAAGTTGAAAAATTTTTTTTTTTGGACTTAGTCATCTTTCCGGCGTTTATCAGACTTTCAGATAGGGCAAATGTCAGTGAGCGTTCAGATTTCAGTTCCAGAGTGATTCGCCCAATGAGCCCTTGATATTTATTCGTTTTCAGCCAATTTTCTGGATTTTTGAAAAATTCACTTTTTTTGTGAAAATATCCAGTAAATTAGGGAATAATATGTGTGAGGGTACCCCAGTAGAGTTCCAAATGTGTGTGGGTAGAATATATATCCCACGGGGTAAATTTGAAAAAAGTTGAAACATTTTTTCTTTTGGACTTAGCCATTTTTCCGCCGTTTATCAGACTTTCAGATAGGGCAAATGTCAGTGAGCGCTCCGATTTCAGTTCCAGAGCGATTTGCCCAATGAGTCCTTGATATGTAGTCGTTTTCAGCCAATATATTGGATTTTTGAAAATTTCACTTTTTTGTGAAAATATCCACTAAATGAGGGAATAAAATGTGTGAGGGTACCCCAGGAGAGTTCCAAATGTGTGTGGGTAGAATATATATCCCACGGGGGTAAAATTGAAAAAAGTTGAAACATTTTTTTTTTTGGACTTAGCCATTTTTCCGCCGTTTATCAGACTTTCAGATAGGGCCAATGTCAGTGAGCGTTCCGATTTCAGTTCCAGAGCGATTCGCCCAATGAGTCCTTGATATGTAGTCGTTTTCAGCCAATATATTGGATTTTTGAAAATTTCACTTTTTTGTGAAAATATCCACTAAATGAGGGAATAATATGTGTGAGGGTACCCCAGGAGAGTTCCAAATGTGTGTGGGTAGAATATATATCCCACGGGGGTAAAATTGAAAAAAGTTGAAAAATTTTTTTTTTTTGGACTTAGTCATCTTTCCGGCGTTTATCAGACTTTCAGATAGGGCAAATGTCAGTGAGCGTTCCGATTTCAGTTCCAGAGTGATTCGCCCAATGAGCCCTTGATATTTATTCGTTTTCAGCCAATTTTCTGGATTTTTGAAAAATTCACTTTTTTTGTGAAAATATCCAGTAAATTAGGGAATAATATGTGTGAGGGTACCCCAGTAGAGTTCCAAATGTGTGTGGGTAGAATATATATCCCACGGGGTAAAATTGAAAAAAGTTGAAACATTTTTTCTTTTGGACTTAGCCATTTTTCCGCCCTTTATCAGACTTTCAGATAGGGCAAATGTCAGTGAGCGTTCCGATTTCAGTTCCAGAGCGATTCGCCCAATGAGTCCTTGATATGTAGTCGTTTTCAGCCAATATATTGGATTTTTGAAAATTTCACTTTTTTGTGAAAATATCCACTAAATGAGGGAATAAAATGTGTGAGGGTACCCCAGGAGAGTTCCAAATGTGTGTGGGTAGAATATATATCCCACGGGGGTAAAATTGAAAAAAGTTGAAACATTTTTTTTTTTGGACTTAGCCATTTTTCCGCCGTTTATCAGACTTTCAGATAGGGCCAATGTCAGTGAGCGTTCCGATTTCAGTTCCAGAGCGATTCGCCCAATGAGTCCTTGATATGTAGTCGTTTTCAGCCAATATATTGGATTTTTGAAAATTTTACTTTTTTGTGAAAATATCCACTAAATGAGGGAATAATATGTGTGAGGGTACCCCAGGAGAGTTCCAAATGTGTGTGGGTAGAATATATATCCCACGGGGGTAAAATTGAAAAAAGTTGAAAAATTTTTTTTTTTTGGACTTAGTCATCTTTCCGGCGTTTATCAGACTTTCAGATAGGGCAAATGTCAGTGAGCGTTCCGATTTCAGTTCCAGAGTGATTCGCCCAATGAGCCCTTGATATTTATTCGTTTTCAGCCAATTTTCTGGATTTTTGAAAAATTCACTTTTTTTGTGAAAATATCCAGTAAATTAGGGAATAATATGTGTGAGGGTACCCCAGTAGAGTTCCAAATGTGTGTGGGTAGAATATATATCCCACGGGGTAAAATTGAAAAAAGTTGAAACATTTTTTCTTTTGGACTTAGACATTTTTCCGCCCTTTATCAGACTTTCAGATAGGGCAAATGTCAGTGAGCGTTCCGATTTCAGTTCCAGAGCGATTCGCCCAATGAGTCCTTGATATGTAGTCGTTTTCAGCCAATATATTGGATTTTTGAAAATTTCACTTTTTTGTGAAAATATCCACTAAATGAGGGAATAAAATGTGTGAGGGTACCCCAGGAGAGTTCCAAATGTGTGTGGGTAGAATATATATCCCACGGGGGTAAAATTGAAAAAAGTTGAAACATTTTTTTTTTTGGACTTAGCCATTTTTCCGCCGTTTATCAGACTTTCAGATAGGGCCAATGTCAGTGAGCGTTCCGATTTCAGTTCCAGAGCGATTCGCCCAATGAGTCCTTGATATGTAGTCGTTTTCAGCCAATATATTGGATTTTTGAAAATTTCACTTTTTTGTGAAAATATCCACTAAATGAGGGAATAATATGTGTGAGGGTACCCCAGGAGAGTTCCAAATGTGTGTGGGTAGAATATATATCCCACGGGGGTAAAATTGAAAAAAGTTGAAAAATTTTTTTTTTTTGGACTTAGTCATCTTTCCGGCGTTTATCAGACTTTCAGATAGGGCAAATGTCAGTGAGCGTTCCGATTTCAGTTCCAGAGTGATTCGCCCAATGAGCCCTTGATATTTATTCGTTTTCAGCCAATTTTCTGGATTTTTGAAAAATTCACTTTTTTTGTGAAAATATCCAGTAAATTAGGGAATAATATGTGTGAGGGTACCCCAGTAGAGTTCCAAATGTGTGTGGGTAGAATATATATCCCACGGGGTAAAATTGAAAAAAGTTGAAACATTTTTTCTTTTGGACTTAGACATTTTTCCGCCCTTTATCAGACTTTCAGATAGGGCAAATGTCAGTGAGCGTTCCGATTTCAGTTCCAGAGCGATTCGCCCAATGAGTCCTTGATATGTAGTCGTTTTCAGCCAATATATTGGATTTTTGAAAATTTCACTTTTTTGTGAAAATATCCACTAAATGAGGGAATAATATGTGTGAGGGTACCCCAGGAGAGTTCCAAATGTGTGTGGGTAGAATATATATCCCACGGGGGTAAAATTGAAAAAAGTTGAAACATTTTTTTTTTTGGACTTAGCCATTTTTCCGCCGTTTATCAGACTTTCAGATAGGGCCAATGTCAGTGAGCGTTCCGATTTCAGTTCCAGAGCGATTCGCCCAATGAGTCCTTGATATGTAGTCGTTTTCAGCCAATATATTGGATTTTTGAAAATTTCACTTTTTTGTGAAAATATCCACTAAATGAGGGAATAATATGTGTGAGGGTACCCCAGGAGAGTTCCAAATGTGTGTGGGTAGAATATATATCCCACGGGGGTAAAATTGAAAAAAGTTGAAACATTTTTTTTTTTGGACTTAGTCATCTTTCCGGCGTTTATCAGACTATCAGATAGGGCAAATGTCAGTGAGCGTTCCGATTTCAGTTCCAGAGTGATTCGCCCAATGAGCCCTTGATATTTATTCGTTTTCAGCCAATTTTCTGGATTTTTGAAAAATTCACTTTTTTTGTGAAAATATCCAGTAAATTAGGGAATAATATGTGTGAGGGTACCCCAGGAGAGTTCCAAATGTGTGTGGGTAGAATATATATCCCACGGGGGTAAAATTGAAAAAAGTTGAAAATTATTTTTTTTTGGACTTAGTCATTTTTTCGGCGTTTATCAGACTTTCAGATAGGGCAAATGTCAGTGAGCATTCCGATTTCAGTTCCAGAGCGATTCGCCCAATGAGTCCTTGATATTTATTCGTTTTCAGCCAATTTTCTGGATTTTTGAAAATTTCACTTTTTTGTGAAAATATCCACTAAATGAGGGAATAATATGTGTGAGGGTACCCCAGGAGAGTTCGAAATGTGTGTGGGTAGAATATATATCCCACGGGGTAAAATTGAAAAAAGTTGAAACATTTTTTTTTTTGGACTTAGCCATTTTTCCGCCGTTTATCAGACTTTCAGATAGGGCAAATGTCAGTGAGCGTTCCGATTTCAGTTCCAGAGTGATTCGCCCAATGAGTCCTTGATATGTAGTCGTTTTCAGCCAATATATTGGATTTTTGAAAATTTCACTTTTTTGTGAAAATATCCACTAAATGAGGGAATAATATGTGTGAGGGTACCCCAGGAGAGTTCCAAATGTGTGTGGGTAGAATATATATCCCACGGGGGTAAAATTGAAAAAATGTGAAAAAAAATTTTTTTTGGACTTAGCCATTTTTCCGGCGTTTATCAGACTTTCAGATAGGGCAAATGTCAGTGAGCGTTCCGATTTCAGTTCCAGAGCGATTCGCCCAATGAGTCCTTGATATTTAGTCGTTTTCAGCCAATATGTTGGATTTTTGAAAATTTCACTTTTTTGTGAAAATATCCACTAAATGAGGGAATAATATGTGTGAGGGTACCCCAGGAGAGTTCCAAATGTGTGTGGGTAGAATATATAGTCCACGGGGGTAAAATTGAAAAAAGTTGAAATTTTTTTTTTTTGGACTTAGCCATTTTTCCGGTGTTTATCAGTCTTTCAGATATGGCAAATGTCATTGAGCGTTCCGATTTCAGTTCCAGAGCGATTCGCCCAATGAGTCCTTGATATTTATTCGTTTTCAGCCAATTTTCTGGATTTTTGAAAAATTCACTTTTTTTGTGAAAATATCCAGTAAATTAGGGAATAATATGTGTGAGGGTACCCCAGTAGAGTTCCAAATGTGTGTGGGTAGAATATATATCCCACGGGGTAAAATTGAAAAAAGTTGAAACATTTTTTCTTTTGGACTTAGCCATTTTTCCGCCGTTTATCAGACTTTCAGATAGGGCAAATGTCAGTGAGCGTTCCGATTTCAGTTCCAGAGCGATTCGCCCAATGAGTCCTTGATATGTAGTCATTTTCAGCCAATATATTGGATTTTTGAAAATTTCACTTTTTTGTGAAAATATCCACTAAATGAGGGAATAAAATGTGTGAGGGTACCCCAGGAGAGTTCCAAATGTGTGTGGGTAGAATATATATCCCACGGGGGTAAAATTGAAAAAAGTTGAAACATTTTTTTTTTTGGACTTAGCCATTTTTCCGCCGTTTATCAGACTTTCAGATAGGGCCAATGTCAGTGAGCGTTCCGATTTCAGTTCCAGAGCGATTCGCCCAATGAGTCCTTGATATGTAGTCGTTTTCAGCCAATATATTGGATTTTTGAAAATTTCACTTTTTTGTGAAAATATCCACTAAATGAGGGAATAATATGTGTGAGGGTACCCCAGGAGAGTTCCAAATGTGTGTGGGTAGAATATATATCCCACGGGGGTAAAATTGAAAAAAGTTGAAAAATTTTTTTTTTTTAGACTTAGTCATCTTTCCGGCGTTTATCAGACTTTCAGATAGGGCAAATGTCAGTGAGCGTTCCGATTTCAGTTCCAGAGTGATTCGCCCAATGAGCCCTTGATATTTATTAGTTTTCAGCCAATTTTCTGAATTTTTGAAAAATTCACTTTTTTTGTGAAAATATCCAGTAAATTAGGGAATAATATGTGTGAGGGTACCCCAGTAGAGTTCCAAATGTGTGTGGGTAGAATATATATCCCACGGGGTAAAATTGAAAAAAGTTGAAACATTTTTTCTTTTGGACTTAGCCATTTTTCCGCCCTTTATCAGACTTTCAGATAGGGCAAATGTCAGTGAGCGTTCCGATTTCAGTTCCAGAGCGATTCGCCCAATGAGTCCTTGATATGTAGTCGTTTTCAGCCAATATATTGGATTTTTGAAAATTTCACTTTTTTGTGAAAATATCCACTAAATGAGGGAATAATATGTGTGAGGGTACCCCAGGAGAGTTCCAAATGTGTGTGGGTAGAATATATATCCCACGGGGGTAAAATTGAAAAAAGTTGAAACATTTTTTTTTTTGGACTTAGCCATTTTTCCGCCGTTTATCAGACTTTCAGATAGGGCCAATGTCAGTGAGCGTTCCGATTTCAGTTCCAGAGCGATTCGCCCAATGAGTCCTTGATATTTATTCGGTTTCAGCCAATTTTCGAAAATTTCACTTTTTTGTGAAAATATCCACTAAATGAGGGAATAATATGTGTGAGGGTACCCCAGGAGAGTTCCAAATGTGTGTGGGTAAAATATATATCCCACGGGGGTAAAATTGAAAAAATGTGAAAAAAAATTTTTTTTGGACTTAGCCATTTTTCCGGCGTTTATCACTTTCAGATAGGGCAAATGTCAGTGAGCGTTCCGATTTCAGTTCCAGAGCGATTCGCCCAAAGAGTCCTTGATATTTAGTAGTTTTCAGCCAATATTTTGGATTTTTGAAAATTTCACTTTTTTGTGAAAATATCCACTAAATGAGGGAATAATATGTGTGAGGGTACCCCAGGAGTGTTCCAAATGTGCGTGGGTAGAATATATATCCCACAGGGGTAAAATTGAAAAAAGTTGGAAAATTTTTTTTTTTGGACTTAGTCATCTTTCCGGTGTTTATCAGACTTTCAGATAGGGCAAATGTCAGTGAGCGTTTCGATTTCAGTTCCAGAGTGATTCGCCCAATGAGCCCTTGATATTTACTCGTTTTCAGCCAATTTTCTGGATTTTTGAAAATTTCACTTTTTTGTGAAAATATCCACTAAATGAGGGAATAATATGTGTGAGGGTACCCCAGGAGAGTTCCAAATGTGTGTGGGTAGAATATATATCCCACGGGGGTAAAATTGAAAAAAGTTGAAACATTTTCTTTTTTGGACTTAGCCATTTTTCCGCCGTTTATCAGACTTTCAGATAGGGCAAATGTCAGTGAGCGTTCCGATTTCAGTTCCAGAGCGATTCGCCCAATGAGTCCTTGATATGTAGTCGTTTTCAGCCAATATATTGGATTTTTGAAAATTTCACTTTTTTGTGAAAATATCCACTAAATGAGGGAATAAAATGTGTGAGGGTACCCCAGGAGAGTTCCAAATGTGTGTGGGTAGAATATATATCCCACGGGGGTAAAATTGAAAAAAGTTGAAACATTTTTTTTTTTGGACTTAGCCATTTTTCCGCCGTTTATCAGACTTTCAGATAGGGCCAATGTCAGTGAGCGTTCCGATTTCAGTTCCAGAGCGATTCGCCCAATGAGTCCTTGATATGTAGTCGTTTTCAGCCAATATATTGGATTTTTGAAAATTTCACTTTTTTGTGAAAATATCCACTAAATGAGGGAATAATATGTGTGAGGGTACCCCAGGAGAGTTCCAAATGTGTGTGGGTAGAATATATAGTCCACGGAGGTAAAATTGAAAAAAGTTGAAACATTTTTTTTTTTGGACTTAGCCATTTTTCCGGTGTTTATCAGACTTTCAGATAGGGCAAATGTCAGTGAGCGTTCCGATTTCAGTTCCAGAGCGATTCACCCAATGAGTCCTTGATATTTAGTCGTTTTCAGCCAATATTTTGGATTTTTGAAAATTTCACTTTTTTGTGAAAATATCCACTAAATGAGGGAATAATATGTGTGAGGGTACCCCAGGAGAGTTCCAAATGTGTGTGGGTAGATTATATAGTCCACGGAGGTAAAATTGAAAAAAGTTGAAACATTTTTTTTTTTGGACTTAGCCATTTTTCCGGTGTTTATCAGACTTTCAGATAGGGCAAATGTCATTGAGCGTTCCGATTTCAGTTCCAGAGCGATTCGCCCAATGAGTCCTTGATATTTATTCGTTTTCAGCCAATTTTCTGGATTTTTGAAAATTTCACTTTTTTGTGAAAATATCCACTAAATGAGGGAATAATATGTGTGAGGGTACCCCAGGAGAGTTCCAAATGTGTGTGGGTAGAATATATAGTCCACGGGGGTAAAATTGAAAAAAGTTGAAACATTTTTTTTTTTGGACTTAGCCATTTTTCCGGTGTTTATCAGACTTTCAGATAGGGCAAATGTCATTGAGCGTTCCGATTTCAGTTCCAGAGCGATTCGCCCAATGAGTCCTTGATATTTATTCGTTTTCAGCCAATTTTCTGGATTTTTGAAAATTTCACTTTTTTGTGAAAATATCCACTAAATGAGGGAATAATATGTGTGAGGGTACCCCAGGAGAGTTCCAAATGTGTGTGGGTAGAATATATAGTCCACGGGGGTAAAATTGAAAAAAGTTGAAACATTTTTTTTTTTGGACTTAGCCATTTTTCCGGTGTTTATCAGACTTTCAGATAGGGCAAATGTCACTGAGCGTTCCGATTTCAGTTCCAGAGCGATTCGCCCAATGAGTCCTTGATATGTAATCGTTTTCAGCCAATATATTGGATTTTTGAAAATTTCACTTTTTTGTAAAAAAATCCACTAAATGAGGGAATAATATGTGTGAGGGTACCCCAGGAGAGTTCCAAATGTGTTTGGGTAGAATATATATCCCACAGGGGTAAAATTGAAAAAAGTTGAAACATTTTTTTTTTTGGACTTAGCCATTTTTCCGCCGTTTATCAGACTTTCAGATAGGGCCAATGTCAGTGAGCGTTCCGATTTCAGTTCCAGAGCGATTCGCCCAATGAGTCCTTGATATGTAGTCATTTTCAGCCAATATATTGGATTTTTGAAAATTTCACTTTTTTGTGAAAATATCCACTAAATGAGGGAATAATATGTGTGAGGGTACCCCAGGAGAGTTCCAAATGTGTGTGGGTAGAATATATATCCCACGGGGGTAAAATTGAAAAAAGTTGAAAAATTTTTTTTTTTGGACTTAGTCATCTTTCCGGCGTTTATCAGACTTTCAGATAGGGCAAATGTCAGTGAGCGTTCAGATTTCAGTTCCAGAGTGATTCGCCCAATGAGCCCTTGATATTTATTCGTTTTCAGCCAATTTTCTGGATTTTTGAAAAATTCACTTTTTTTGTGAAAATATCCAGTAAATTAGGGAATAATATGTGTGAGGGTACCCCAGTAGAGTTCCAAATGTGTGTGGGTAGAATATATATCCCACGGGGTAAATTTGAAAAAAGTTGAAACATTTTTTCTTTTGGACTTAGCCATTTTTCCGCCGTTTATCAGACTTTCAGATAGGGCAAATGTCAGTGAGCGCTCCGATTTCAGTTCCAGAGCGATTTGCCCAATGAGTCCTTGATATGTAGTCGTTTTCAGCCAATATATTGGATTTTTGAAAATTTCACTTTTTTGTGAAAATATCCACTAAATGAGGGAATAAAATGTGTGAGGGTACCCCAGGAGAGTTCCAAATGTGTGTGGGTAGAATATATATCCCACGGGGGTAAAATTGAAAAAAGTTGAAACATTTTTTTTTTTGGACTTAGCCATTTTTCCGCCGTTTATCAGACTTTCAGATAGGGCCAATGTCAGTGAGCGTTCCGATTTCAGTTCCAGAGCGATTCGCCCAATGAGTCCTTGATATGTAGTCGTTTTCAGCCAATATATTGGATTTTTGAAAATTTCACTTTTTTGTGAAAATATCCACTAAATGAGGGAATAATATGTGTGAGGGTACCCCAGGAGAGTTCCAAATGTGTGTGGGTAGAATATATATCCCACGGGGGTAAAATTGAAAAAAGTTGAAAAATTTTTTTTTTTTGGACTTAGTCATCTTTCCGGCGTTTATCAGACTTTCAGATAGGGCAAATGTCAGTGAGCGTTCCGATTTCAGTTCCAGAGTGATTCGCCCAATGAGCCCTTGATATTTATTCGTTTTCAGCCAATTTTCTGGATTTTTGAAAAATTCACTTTTTTTGTGAAAATATCCAGTAAATTAGGGAATAATATGTGTGAGGGTACCCCAGTAGAGTTCCAAATGTGTGTGGGTAGAATATATATCCCACGGGGTAAAATTGAAAAAAGTTGAAACATTTTTTCTTTTGGACTTAGCCATTTTTCCGCCCTTTATCAGACTTTCAGATAGGGCAAATGTCAGTGAGCGTTCCGATTTCAGTTCCAGAGCGATTCGCCCAATGAGTCCTTGATATGTAGTCGTTTTCAGCCAATATATTGGATTTTTGAAAATTTCACTTTTTTGTGAAAATATCCACTAAATGAGGGAATAAAATGTGTGAGGGTACCCCAGGAGAGTTCCAAATGTGTGTGGGTAGAATATATATCCCACGGGGGTAAAATTGAAAAAAGTTGAAACATTTTTTTTTTTGGACTTAGCCATTTTTCCGCCGTTTATCAGACTTTCAGATAGGGCCAATGTCAGTGAGCGTTCCGATTTCAGTTCCAGAGCGATTCGCCCAATGAGTCCTTGATATGTAGTCGTTTTCAGCCAATATATTGGATTTTTGAAAATTTTACTTTTTTGTGAAAATATCCACTAAATGAGGGAATAATATGTGTGAGGGTACCCCAGGAGAGTTCCAAATGTGTGTGGGTAGAATATATATCCCACGGGGGTAAAATTGAAAAAAGTTGAAAAATTTTTTTTTTTTGGACTTAGTCATCTTTCCGGCGTTTATCAGACTTTCAGATAGGGCAAATGTCAGTGAGCGTTCCGATTTCAGTTCCAGAGTGATTCGCCCAATGAGCCCTTGATATTTATTCGTTTTCAGCCAATTTTCTGGATTTTTGAAAAATTCACTTTTTTTGTGAAAATATCCAGTAAATTAGGGAATAATATGTGTGAGGGTACCCCAGTAGAGTTCCAAATGTGTGTGGGTAGAATATATATCCCACGGGGTAAAATTGAAAAAAGTTGAAACATTTTTTCTTTTGGACTTAGACATTTTTCCGCCCTTTATCAGACTTTCAGATAGGGCAAATGTCAGTGAGCGTTCCGATTTCAGTTCCAGAGCGATTCGCCCAATGAGTCCTTGATATGTAGTCGTTTTCAGCCAATATATTGGATTTTTGAAAATTTCACTTTTTTGTGAAAATATCCACTAAATGAGGGAATAATATGTGTGAGGGTACCCCAGGAGAGTTCCAAATGTGTGTGGGTAGAATATATATCCCACGGGGGTAAAATTGAAAAAAGTTGAAACATTTTTTTTTTTGGACTTAGCCATTTTTCCGCCGTTTATCAGACTTTCAGATAGGGCCAATGTCAGTGAGCGTTCCGATTTCAGTTCCAGAGCGATTCGCCCAATGAGTCCTTGATATGTAGTCGTTTTCAGCCAATATATTGGATTTTTGAAAATTTCACTTTTTTGTGAAAATATCCACTAAATGAGGGAATAATATGTGTGAGGGTACCCCAGGAGAGTTCCAAATGTGTGTGGGTAGAATATATATCCCACGGGGGTAAAATTGAAAAAAGTTGAAACATTTTTTTTTTTGGACTTAGTCATCTTTCCGGCGTTTATCAGACTATCAGATAGGGCAAATGTCAGTGAGCGTTCCGATTTCAGTTCCAGAGTGATTCGCCCAATGAGCCCTTGATATTTATTCGTTTTCAGACAATTTTCTGGATTTTTGAAAAATTCACTTTTTTTGTGAAAATATCCAGTAAATTAGGGAATAATATGTGTGAGGGTACCCCAGGAGAGTTCCAAATGTGTGTGGGTAGAATATATATCCCACGGGGGTAAAATTGAAAAAAGTTGAAAATTATTTTTTTTTGGACTTAGTCATTTTTTCGGCGTTTATCAGACTTTCAGATAGGGCAAATGTCAGTGAGCATTCCGATTTCAGTTCCAGAGCGATTCGCCCAATGAGTCCTTGATATTTATTCGTTTTCAGCCAATTTTCTGGATTTTTGAAAATTTCACTTTTTTGTGAAAATATCCACTAAATGAGGGAATAATATGTGTGAGGGTACCCCAGGAGAGTTCGAAATGTGTGTGGGTAGAATATATATCCCACGGGGTAAAATTGAAAAAAGTTGAAACATTTTTTTTTTTGGACTTAGCCATTTTTCCGCCGTTTATCAGACTTTCAGATAGGGCAAATGTCAGTGAGCGTTCCGATTTCAGTTCCAGAGTGATTCGCCCAATGAGTCCTTGATATGTAGTCGTTTTCAGCCAATATATTGGATTTTTGAAAATTTCACTTTTTTGTGAAAATATCCACTAAATGAGGGAATAATATGTGTGAGGGTACCCCAGGAGAGTTCCAAATGTGTGTGGGTAGAATATATATCCCACGGGGGTAAAATTGAAAAAATGTGAAAAAAAATTTTTTTTGGACTTAGCCATTTTTCCGGCGTTTATCAGACTTTCAGATAGGGCAAATGTCAGTGAGCGTTCCGATTTCAGTTCCAGAGCGATTCGCCCAATGAGTCCTTGATATTTAGTCGTTTTCAGCCAATATGTTGGATTTTTGAAAATTTCACTTTTTTGTGAAAATATCCACTAAATGAGGGAATAATATGTGTGAGGGTACCCCAGGAGAGTTCCAAATGTGTGTGGGTAGAATATATAGTCCACGGGGGTAAAATTGAAAAAAGTTGAAATTTTTTTTTTTTGGACTTAGCCATTTTTCCGGTGTTTATCAGTCTTTCAGATATGGCAAATGTCATTGAGCGTTCCGATTTCAGTTCCAGAGCGATTCGCCCAATGAGTCCTTGATATTTATTCGTTTTCAGCCAATTTTCTGGATTTTTGAAAAATTCACTTTTTTTGTGAAAATATCCAGTAAATTAGGGAATAATATGTGTGAGGGTACCCCAGTAGAGTTCCAAATGTGTGTGGGTAGAATATATATCCCACGGGGTAAAATTGAAAAAAGTTGAAACATTTTTTCTTTTGGACTTAGCCATTTTTCCGCCGTTTATCAGACTTTCAGATAGGGCAAATGTCAGTGAGCGTTCCGATTTCAGTTCCAGAGCGATTCGCCCAATGAGTCCTTGATATGTAGTCATTTTCAGCCAATATATTGGATTTTTGAAAATTTCACTTTTTTGTGAAAATATCCACTAAATGAGGGAATAAAATGTGTGAGGGTACCCCAGGAGAGTTCCAAATGTGTGTGGGTAGAATATATATCCCACGGGGGTAAAATTGAAAAAAGTTGAAACATTTTTTTTTTTGGACTTAGCCATTTTTCCGCCGTTTATCAGACTTTCAGATAGGGCCAATGTCAGTGAGCGTTCCGATTTCAGTTCCAGAGCGATTCGCCCAATGAGTCCTTGATATGTAGTCGTTTTCAGCCAATATATTGGATTTTTGAAAATTTCACTTTTTTGTGAAAATATCCACTAAATGAGGGAATAATATGTGTGAGGGTACCCCAGGAGAGTTCCAAATGTGTGTGGGTAGAATATATATCCCACGGGGGTAAAATTGAAAAAAGTTGAAAAATTTTTTTTTTTTTAGACTTAGTCATCTTTCCGGCGTTTATCAGACTTTCAGATAGGGCAAATGTCAGTGAGCGTTCCGATTTCAGTTCCAGAGTGATTCGCCCAATGAGCCCTTGATATTTATTAGTTTTCAGCCAATTTTCTGAATTTTTGAAAAATTCACTTTTTTTGTGAAAATATCCAGTAAATTAGGGAATAATATGTGTGAGGGTACCCCAGTAGAGTTCCAAATGTGTGTGGGTAGAATATATATCCCACGGGGTAAAATTGAAAAAAGTTGAAACATTTTTTCTTTTGGACTTAGCCATTTTTCCGCCCTTTATCAGACTTTCAGATAGGGCAAATGTCAGTGAGCGTTCCGATTTCAGTTCCAGAGCGATTCGCCCAATGAGTCCTTGATATGTAGTCGTTTTCAGCCAATATATTGGATTTTTGAAAATTTCACTTTTTTGTGAAAATATCCACTAAATGAGGGAATAATATGTGTGAGGGTACCCCAGGAGAGTTCCAAATGTGTGTGGGTAGAATATATATCCCACGGGGGTAAAATTGAAAAAAGTTGAAACATTTTTTTTTTTGGACTTAGCCATTTTTCCGCCGTTTATCAGACTTTCAGATAGGGCCAATGTCAGTGAGCGTTCCGATTTCAGTTCCAGAGCGATTCGCCCAATGAGTCCTTGATATTTATTCGGTTTCAGCCAATTTTCGAAAATTTCACTTTTTTGTGAAAATATCCACTAAATGAGGGAATAATATGTGTGAGGGTACCCCAGGAGAGTTCCAAATGTGTGTGGGTAAAATATATATCCCACGGGGGTAAAATTGAAAAAATGTGAAAAAAAATTTTTTTTGGACTTAGCCATTTTTCCGGCGTTTATCACTTTCAGATAGGGCAAATGTCAGTGAGCGTTCCGATTTCAGTTCCAGAGCGATTCGCCCAAAGAGTCCTTGATATTTAGTAGTTTTCAGCCAATATTTTGGATTTTTGAAAATTTCACTTTTTTGTGAAAATATCCACTAAATGAGGGAATAATATGTGTGAGGGTACCCCAGGAGTGTTCCAAATGTGCGTGGGTAGAATATATATCCCACAGGGGTAAAATTGAAAAAAGTTGGAAAATTTTTTTTTTTGGACTTAGTCATCTTTCCGGTGTTTATCAGACTTTCAGATAGGGCAAATGTCAGTGAGCGTTTCGATTTCAGTTCCAGAGTGATTCGCCCAATGAGCCCTTGATATTTACTCGTTTTCAGCCAATTTTCTGGATTTTTGAAAATTTCACTTTTTTGTGAAAATATCCACTAAATGAGGGAATAATATGTGTGAGGGTACCCCAGGAGAGTTCCAAATGTGTGTGGGTAGAATATATATCCCACGGGGGTAAAATTGAAAAAAGTTGAAACATTTTCTTTTTTGGACTTAGCCATTTTTCCGCCGTTTATCAGACTTTCAGATAGGGCAAATGTCAGTGAGCGTTCCGATTTCAGTTCCAGAGCGATTCGCCCAATGAGTCCTTGATATTTATTCGTTTTCAGCCAATTTTCTGGATTTTTGAAAATTTCACTTTTTTGTGAAAATATCCACTAAATGAGGGAATAATATCTGTGAGGGTACCCCAGGAGAGTTCCAAATGTGTGTGGGTAGAATATATATCCCACGGGGGTAAAATTGAAAAAATGTGAAAAAAAATTTTTTTTGGACTTAGCCATCTTTCCGGCGTTTATCAGACTTTCAGATAGGGCAAATGTCAGTGAGCGTTCCGATTTCAGTTCCAGAGTGATTCGCCCAATGAGCCCTTGATATTTATTCGTTTTCAGCCAATTTTCTGGATTTTTGAAAATTTCACTTTTTTGTGAAAATATCCACTAAATGAGGGAACAATATGTGTGAGGGTACCCCAGGAGAATTCCAAATGTGTCTGGGTAGAATATATATCCCACGGGGGTAAAATTGAAAAAAGTTTAAAAACATTTTTTTTTTGGGCTTAGTCATTTTTCCAGCGTTTATCAGACTTTCAGATAGGGCAAATGTCAGTGAGCGTTCCGATTTCAGTTCCAGAGCGATTCGCCCAATGAGTCCTTGATATTTAGTCGTTTTCAGCCAATTTTCTGGATTTTTGAAAATTTCACTTTTTTGTGAAAATATCCACTAAATGAGGGAATAATATCTGTGAGGGTACCCCAGGAGAGTTCCAAATGTGTGTGGGTAGAATATATATCCCACGGGGGTAAAATTGAAAAAAGTTGAAACATTTTTTTTTTTGGACTTAGCCATTTTTCCACCGTTTATCAGACTTTCAGATAGGGCAAATGTCAGTGAGCGTTCCGATTTCAGTTCCAGAGCGATTCGCCCAATGAGTCCTTGATATGTAGTCGTTTTCAGCCAATATATTGGATTTTTGAAAATTTTACTTTTTTGTGTAAATATCCACTAAATGAGGGAATAATATGTGTGAGGGTACCCCAGGAGAGATCCAAATGTCTGTGGGTAGAATATATATCCCACGGGGGTAAAATTGAAAAAATGTGAAAAAAAATTTTTTTTGGACTTAGCCATTTTTCCGACGTTTATCAGACTTTCAGATAGGGCAAATGTCAGTGAGCGTTCCGATTTCAGTTTCAGAGCGATTCGCCCAATGAGTCCTTGATATTTATTCGTTTTCAGCCAATTTTCGAAAATTTTACTTTTTTGTGAAAATATCCACTAAATGAGGGAATAATATGTGTGAGGGTACCCCAGGAGAGTTCCAAATGTGTGTGGGTAGAATATATATCCTACGGGGGTAAAATTGAAAAAAGTTGAAAAATTTTTTTTTTGGACTTGGTCATTTTTCCGGCGTTTATCAGACTTTCAGATAGGGCAAATGTCAGTGAGCGTTCCGATTTCAGTTCCAGAGCGATTCACCTAATGAGTACTTGATATGTAGTCGTTTTCGGGAATAATATGTGTGATGGTACCCCAGGAGAGTTCCAAATGTGTGTGGGTAGAATATATATCCCACGGGGGTAAAATTGAAAAAAGTTTAAAAAAATTTTTTTTTTGGACTTAGTCATTTTTGCAGCGTTTATCAGACTTTCAGATAGGGCAAATGTCAGTGAGCGTTTCGATTTCAGTTCCAGAGCGATTCGCCCAATGAGTCCTTGATATTTATTCGTTTTCAGCCAATTTTCGAAAATTTCACTTTTTTGTGAAAATATCCACTAAATGAGGGAATAATATGTGTGAGGGTACCCCAGGAGAGTTCCAAATGTGTGTGGGTAGAATATATATCCCACGGGGGTAAAATTGAAAAAAGTTTAAAACATTTTTTTTTTCGACTTAGACATTTTTCCGGCGTTCATCAGACTTTCAGATAGGGCAAATGTCAGTGAGCGTTCCGATTTCAGTTCCAGAGCGATTCGCCCAATGAGTCCTTGATATTTAGTCATTTTCAGCCAGTTTTCTGGATTTTTGAAAAATTCACTTTTTTTGTGAAAATATCCACTAAATGAGGGAATAATTAGTGTGAGGGTACCGCAGGAATGTTCCAAATGTGCGTGGGTAGAATATATATCCCACGGGGGTAAAATTGAAAAAAGGTGAAAATTATTTTTTTTTTGACTTAGTAATCTTTCCGGCGTTTATCAGACTTTCAGATAGGGCAAATGTCAGTGAGCGCTCCGATTTCAGTTCGAGAGCAATTCGCCCAATGGGTCCTTGATATTTATTCGTTTTCAGCCAATTTTCGAAAATTTCACTTTTTTGTGAAAATATCCACTAAATGAGGGAATAATTTGTGTGAGGGTACCGCAGGAATGTTCGAAATGTGTGTGGGTAGAATATATATCCTACGGGGGTAAAATTGAAAAAAGTTGAAAAAATTTTTTTTTTGGACTTAGTCATTTTTCCAGCGTTTATCAGACTTTCAGATAGGGCAAATGTCAGTGAGCGTTCCGATTTCAGTTCCAGACCGATTCGCACAATGAGTCCTTGATATGTAGTCGTTTTCAGCCAATATTTTGGATTTTTGAAAATTTCACTTTTTTGTGAAAATATCCACTAAATGAGGGAATAATATGTGTGAGGGTACCCCAGGAGAGTTCCAAATGTGTGTGGGTAAAATATATATCCCACGGGGGTAAAATTGAAAAAAGTTGAAAAAAATTTTTTTGGGGACTTAGCCATTTTTCCGGCGTTTATCAGACTTTCAGATAGGGCAAATGTCAGTGAGCGTTCTGACTTCAGTTCCAGAGCGATTCGCCCAATGAGTCCTTGATATTTAGTCGTTTTCAGCCAATATTTTGCATTTTTGAAAATTTCACTTTTTTGTGAAAATATCCACTAAATGAGGGAATAATATGTGTGAGGGTACCCCAGGAGAGTTCCAAATGTGTGTGGGTAGAATATATGTCCCACGGGGGTAAAATTGAAAAAAGTTGAAACATTTTCTTTTTTGGACTTAGTCATTTTTCCGCCGTTTATCAGACTTTCAAATAGGGCAAATGTCAGTGAGCGTTCCGATTTCAGTTCCAGAGCGATTCGCCCAATGAGTCCTTGATATTTATTCGTTTTCAGCCAATTTTCTGGATTTTTGAAAATTTCACTTTTTTGTGAAAATATCCACTAAATGAGGGAATAATATGTGTGAGGGTACCCCAGGAGAGTTCCAAATGTGTGTGGGTAGAATATATATCCCACGGGGGTAAAATTGAAAAAATGTGAAAAAAAATTTTTTTTGGACTTAGCCATCTTTCCGGCGTTTATCAGACTTTCAGATAGGGCAAATGTCAGTGAGCGTTCCGATTTCAGTTCCAGAGTGATTCGCCCAATGAGCCCTTGATATTTATTCGTTTTCAGCCAATTTTCTGTATTTTTGAAAATTTCACTTTTTTGTGAAAATATCCACTAAATGAGGGAACAATATGTGTGAGGGTACCCCAGGAGAATTCCAAATGTGTCTGGGTAGAATATATATCCCACGGGGGTAAAATTGAAAAAAGTTTAAAAACATTTTTTTTTTGGGCTTAGTCATTTTTCCAGCGTTTATCAGACTTTCAGATAGGGCAAATGTCAGTGAGCGTTCCGATTTCAGTTCCAGAGCGATTCGCCCAATGAGTCCTTGATATTTAGTCGTTTTCAGCCAATTTTCTGGATTTTTGAAAATTTCACTTTTTTGTGAAAATATCCACTAAATGAGGGAATAATATCTGTGAGGGTACCCCAGGAGAGTTCCAAATGTGTGTGGGTAGAATATATATCCCACGGGGGTAAAATTGAAAAAAGTTGAAAGATTTTTTTTTTTGGACTTAGCCATTTTTCCACCGTTTATCAGACATTCAGATAGGGCAAATGTCAGTGAGCGTTCCGATTTCAGTTCCAGAGCGATTCGCCCAATGAGTCCTTGATATGTAGTCGTTTTCAGCCAATATATTGGATTTTTGAAAATTTTACTTTTTTGTGTAAATATCCACTAAATGAGGGAATAATATGTGTGAGGGTACCCCAGGAGAGATCCAAATGTCTGTGGGTAGAATATATATCCCACGGGGGTAAAATTGAAAAAATGTGAAAAAAAATTTTTTTTGGACTTAGCCATTTTTCCGACGTTTATCAGACTTTCAGATAGGGCAAATGTCAGTGAGCGTTCCGATTTCAGTTTCAGAGCGATTCGCCCAATGAGTCCTTGATATTTATTCGTTTTCAGCCAATTTTCGAAAATTTTACTTTTTTGTGAAAATATCCACTAAATGAGGGAATAATATGTGTGAGGGTACCCCAGGAGAGTTCCAAATGTGTGTGGGTAAAATATATATCCCACGGGGGTAAAATTGAAAAAAGTTGAAAAAAATTTTTTTGGGGATTTAGCCATTTTTCCGGCGTTTATCAGACTTTCAGATAGGGCAAATGTCAGTGAGCGTTCTGACTTCAGTTCCAGAGCGATTCGCCCAATGAGTCCTTGATATTTAGTCGTTTTCAGCCAATATTTTGGATTTTTGAAAATTTCACTTTTTTGTGAAAATATCCACTAAATGAGGGAATAATATGTGTGAGGGTACCCCAGGAGAGTTCCAAATGTGTGTGGGTAGAATATATATCCTACGGGGGTAAAATTGAAAAAAGTTGAAAAATTTTTTTTTTGGACTTGGTTATTTTTCCGGCGTTTATCAGACTTTCAGATAGGGCAAATGTCAGTGAGCGTTCCGATTTCAGTTCCAGAGTGATTCACCCAATGAGTCCTTGATATGTAGTCGTTTTCAGCCAATATATTGGATTTTTGAAAATTTCACTTTTTTGTGAAAATATCCACTAAATGAGGGAATAATATGTGTGAGGGTACCCCAGGAGAGTTCCAAATGTGTGTGGGTAGAATATATATCCCACGGGGGTAAAATTTAAAAAAGTTTAAAAAAATTTTTTTTTTGGACTTAGTCATTTTTGCAGCGTTTATCAGACTTTCAGATAGGGCAAATGTCAGTGAGCGTTTCGATTTCAGTTCCAGAGCGATTCGCCCAATGAGTCCTTGATATTTATTCGTTTTCAGCCAATTTTCGAAAATTTCACTTTTTTGTGAAAATATCCACTAAATGAGGGAATAATATGTGTGAGGGTACCCCAGGAGAGTTCCAAATGTGTGTGGGTAGAATATATATCCCACGGGGGTAAAATTGAAAAAAGTTTAAAACATTTTTTTTTTCGACTTAGACATTTTTCCGGCGTTCATCAGACTTTCAGATAGGGCAAATGTCAGTGAGCGTTCCGATTTCAGTTCCAGAGCGATTCGCCCAATGAGTCCTTGATATTTAGTCATTTTCAGCCAGTTTTCTGGATTTTTGAAAAATTCACTTTTTTTGTGAAAATATCCACTAAATGAGGGAATAATTAGTGTGAGGGTACCGCAGGAATGTTCCAAATGTGCGTGGGTAGAATATATATCCCACGGGGGTAAAATTGAAAAAAGGTGAAAATTATTTTTTTTTTGACTTAGTAATCTTTCCGGCGTTTATCAGACTTTCAGATAGGGCAAATGTCAGTGAGCGCTCCGATTTCAGTTCGAGAGCAATTCGCCCAATGGGTCCTTGATATTTATTCGTTTTCAGCCAATTTTCGAAAATTTCACTTTTTTGTGAAAATATCCACTAAATGAGGGAATAATTTGTGTGAGGGTACCGCAGGAATGTTCGAAATGTGTGTGGGTAGAATATATATCCTACGGGGGTAAAATTGAAAAAAGTTGAAAAAATTTTTTTTTTGGACTTAGTCATTTTTCCAGCGTTTATCAGACTTTCAGATAGGGCAAATGTCAGTGAGCGTTCCGATTTCAGTTCCAGACCGATTCGCACAATGAGTCCTTGATATGTAGTCGTTTTCAGCCAATATTTTGGATTTTTGAAAATTTCACTTTTTTGTGAAAATATCCACTAAATGAGGGAATAATATGTGTGAGGGTACCCCAGGAGAGTTCCAAATGTGTGTGGGTAAAATATATATCCCACGGGGGTAAAATTGAAAAAAGTTGAAAAAAATTTTTTTGGGGACTTAGCCATTTTTCCGGCGTTTATCAGACTTTCAGATAGGGCAAATGTCAGTGAGCGTTCTGACTTCAGTTCCAGAGCGATTCGCCCAATGAGTCCTTGATATTTAGTCGTTTTCAGCCAATATTTTGCATTTTTGAAAATTTCACTTTTTTGTGAAAATATCCACTAAATGAGGGAATAATATGTGTGAGGGTACCCCAGGAGAGTTCCAAATGTGTGTGGGTAGAATATATGTCCCACGGGGGTAAAATTGAAAAAAGTTGAAACATTTTCTTTTTTGGACTTAGTCATTTTTCCGCCGTTTATCAGACTTTCAAATAGGGCAAATGTCAGTGAGCGTTCCGATTTCAGTTCCAGAGCGATTCGCCCAATGAGTCCTTGATATTTATTCGTTTTCAGCCAATTTTCTGGATTTTTGAAAATTTCACTTTTTTGTGAAAATATCCACTAAATGAGGGAATAATATGTGTGAGGGTACCCCAGGAGAGTTCCAAATGTGTGTGGGTAGAATATATATCCCACGGGGGTAAAATTGAAAAAATGTGAAAAAAAATTTTTTTTGGACTTAGCCATCTTTCCGGCGTTTATCAGACTTTCAGATAGGGCAAATGTCAGTGAGCGTTCCGATTTCAGTTCCAGAGTGATTCGCCCAATGAGCCCTTGATATTTATTCGTTTTCAGCCAATTTTCTGTATTTTTGAAAATTTCACTTTTTTGTGAAAATATCCACTAAATGAGGGAACAATATGTGTGAGGGTACCCCAGGAGAATTCCAAATGTGTCTGGGTAGAATATATATCCCACGGGGGTAAAATTGAAAAAAGTTTAAAAACATTTTTTTTTTGGGCTTAGTCATTTTTCCAGCGTTTATCAGACTTTCAGATAGGGCAAATGTCAGTGAGCGTTCCGATTTCAGTTCCAGAGCGATTCGCCCAATGAGTCCTTGATATTTAGTCGTTTTCAGCCAATTTTCTGGATTTTTGAAAATTTCACTTTTTTGTGAAAATATCCACTAAATGAGGGAATAATATCTGTGAGGGTACCCCAGGAGAGTTCCAAATGTGTGTGGGTAGAATATATATCCCACGGGGGTAAAATTGAAAAAAGTTGAAAGATTTTTTTTTTTGGACTTAGCCATTTTTCCACCGTTTATCAGACATTCAGATAGGGCAAATGTCAGTGAGCGTTCCGATTTCAGTTCCAGAGCGATTCGCCCAATGAGTCCTTGATATGTAGTCGTTTTCAGCCAATATATTGGATTTTTGAAAATTTTACTTTTTTGTGTAAATATCCACTAAATGAGGGAATAATATGTGTGAGGGTACCCCAGGAGAGATCCAAATGTCTGTGGGTAGAATATATATCCCACGGGGGTAAAATTGAAAAAATGTGAAAAAAAATTTTTTTTGGACTTAGCCATTTTTCCGACGTTTATCAGACTTTCAGATAGGGCAAATGTCAGTGAGCGTTCCGATTTCAGTTTCAGAGCGATTCGCCCAATGAGTCCTTGATATTTATTCGTTTTCAGCCAATTTTCGAAAATTTTACTTTTTTGTGAAAATATCCACTAAATGAGGGAATAATATGTGTGAGGGTACCCCAGGAGAGTTCCAAATGTGTGTGGGTAAAATATATATCCCACGGGGGTAAAATTGAAAAAAGTTGAAAAAAATTTTTTTGGGGATTTAGCCATTTTTCCGGCGTTTATCAGACTTTCAGATAGGGCAAATGTCAGTGAGCGTTCTGACTTCAGTTCCAGAGCGATTCGCCCAATGAGTCCTTGATATTTAGTCGTTTTCAGCCAATATTTTGGATTTTTGAAAATTTCACTTTTTTGTGAAAATATCCACTAAATGAGGGAATAATATGTGTGAGGGTACCCCAGGAGAGTTCCAAATGTGTGTGGGTAGAATATATATCCTACGGGGGTAAAATTGAAAAAAGTTGAAAAATTTTTTTTTTGGACTTGGTTATTTTTCCGGCGTTTATCAGACTTTCAGATAGGGCAAATGTCAGTGAGCGTTCCGATTTCAGTTCCAGAGTGATTCACCCAATGAGTCCTTGATATGTAGTCGTTTTCAGCCAATATATTGGATTTTTGAAAATTTCACTTTTTTGTGAAAATATCCACTAAATGAGGGAATAATATGTGTGAGGGTACCCCAGGAGAGTTCCAAATGTGTGTGGGTAGAATATATATCCCACGGGGGTAAAATTTAAAAAAGTTGAAAATTTTTTTTTTTTTTGACTTAGTCATTTTTTCGGCGTTTATCAGACTTTCAGATAGGGCAAATGTCAGTGAGCGTTCCGATTTCAGTTCCAGAGTGATTCGCCCAATGAGTCCTTGATATTTATTCGTTTTCAGCCAATTTTCTGGATTTTTGAAAATTTCACTTCTTTGTGAAAATATCCACTAAATGATGGAATAATATGTGTGAGGGTACCCCAGGAGAGTTCCAAATGTGTGTGGGTAGAATATATATCCCACGGGGGTAAAATTGAAAAAATGTGAAAAAAATTTTTTTTGGACTTAGCCATCTTTCCGGCGTTTATCAGACTTTCAGATAGGGCAAATGTCAGTGAGCGTTCCGATTTCAGTTCCAGAGTGATTCGCCCAATGAGCCCTTGATATTTATTCATTTTCAGCCAATTTTCTGGATTTTTGAAAATTTCACTTTTTTGTGAAAATATCCACTAAATGAGGGAATAATATGTGTGAGGGTACCCCAGGAGAGTTCCAAATGTGTGTGGGTAGAATATATATCCCACTGGGGTAAAATTGAAAAAATGTGAAAAAAAATTTTTTTTGGACTTAGCCATCTTTCCGGCGTTTATCAGACTTTCAGATAGGGCAAATGTCAGTGAGCGTTCCGATTTCAGTTCCAGAGTGATTCGCCCAATGAGCCCTTGATATTTATTCGTTTTCAGCCAATTTTCTGGATTTTTGAAAATTTCCCTTTTTTGTGAAAATATCCACTAAATGAGGGAATAATATGTTTGAGGGTACCCCAGGAGAGTTCCAAATGTGTCTGGGTAGAATATATATCCCACGGGGGTAAAATTGAAAAAAGTTTAAAAACATTTTTTTGTTGGGCTTAGTCATTTTTCCAGCGTTTATCAGACTTTCAGATAGGGCAAATGTCAGTGAGCGTTCCGATTTCAGTTCTAGAGCGATTCGCCCAATGAGTCCTTGATATTTAGTCGTTTTCAGCCAATTTTCTGGATTTTTGAAAATTTCACTTTTTTGTGAAAATATCCACTAAATGAGGGAATAATATCTGTGAGGGTACCCCAGGAGAGTTCCAAATGTGTGTGGGTAGAATATATATCCCACGGGGGTAAAATTGAAAAAAGTTGAAACATTTTTTTTTTTTGACTTAGCCATTTTTCCACCGTTTATCAGACTTTCAGATAGGGCAAATGTCAGTGAGCGCTCCGATTTCAGTTCCAGAGCGATTCGCCCAATGAGTCCTTGATATGTAGTCGTTTTCAGCCAATATATTGGATTTTTGAAAATTTTACTTTTTTGTGTAAATATCCACTAAATGAGGGAATAATATGTGTGAGGGTACCCCTGGAGAGATCCAAATGTCTGTGGGTAGAATATATATCCCACGGGGGTAAAATTGAAAAAATGTGAAAAAAATTTTTTTTTGGACTTAGCCATTTTTCCGACGTTTATCAGACTTTCAGATAGGGCAAATGTCAGTGAGCGTTCCGATTTCAGTTCCAGAGCGATTCGCCCAATGAGTCCTTGATATTTATTCGTTTTCAGCCAATTTTCGAAAATTTTACTTTTTTGTGAAAATATCCACTAAATGAGGGAATAATATGTGTGAGGGTACCCCAGGAGAGTTCCAAATGTCTGTGGGTAGAATATATATCCTACGGGGGTAAAATTGAAAAAAGTTGAAAAATTTTTTTTTTGGACTTGGTCATTTTTCCGGCGTTTATCAGACTTTCAGATAGGGCAAATGTCAGTGAGCGTTCCGATTTCAGTTCCAGAGCGATTCACCTAATGAGTACTTGATATGTAGTCGTTTTCGGGAATAATATGTGTGATGGTACCCCAGGAGAGTTCCAAATGTGTGTGGGTAGAATATATATCCCACGGGGGTAAAATTGAAAAAAGTTTAAAAATTTTTTTTTTTGGACTTAGTCATTTTTCCGGCGTTTATCAGACTTTCAGATAGGGCAAATGTCAGTGAGCGCTCCGATTTCAGATCCAGAGCGATTCGCCCAATGGGTCCTTGATATTTATTCGTTTTAAGCCAATTTTCGAAAATTTCACTTTCTTGTGAAAATATCCACTAAATGAGGGAATAATTTGTGTGAGGGTACCGCAGGAATGTTCGAAATGTGTGTGGGTAGAATATATATCCTACGGGGGTAAAATTGAAAAAAGTTGAAAAAATTTTTTTTTTGGACTTAGTCATTTTTCCAGCGTTTATCAGACTTTCAGATAGGGCAAATGTCAGTGAGCGTTCCGATTTCGGTTCCAGACCGATTCGCACAATGAGTCCTTGATATGTAGTCGTTTTCAGCCAATATTTTGGATTTTTGAAAATTTCACTTTTTTGTGAGATTATCCACTAAATGAGGGAATAATATGGGTGAGGGTACCCAGGAGAGTTCCAAATGTGTGTGGGTAGAATATATATCCCACGGGGGTAAAATTGAAAAAATGTGAAAAATTTTTTTTTTTGGACTTAGCCATTTTTCCGGCGTTTATCAGACTTTCAGATAGGGCAAATGTCAGTGAGCGTTTCGATTTCAGTTCCAGAGCGATTCGCCCAATGAGTCCTTGATATGTAGTCGTTTTCAGCCAATATTTTGGATTTTTGAAAATTTCACTTTTTTGTGAAAATATCCACTAAATGAGGGAATAATATGTGTGAAGGTACCCCAGGAGTGTTCCAAATGTGTGTGGGTAGAATATATATCCCACGGGGGTAAAATTGAAAAAAGTTTAAAAATTTTTTTTTTTGGACTTAGTCATTTTTCCGGCGTTTATCAGACTTTCAGATAGGGCAAATGTCAGTGAGCGCTCCGATTTCAGTTCCAGAGCGATTCGCCCAATGGGTCCTTGATATTTATTCGTTTTCAGCCAATTTTCGAAAATTTCACTTTTTTGTGAAAATATCCACTAAATGAGGGAATAATTTGTGTGAGGGTACCGCAGGAATGTTCGAAATGTGTGTGGGTAGAATATATATCCTACGGGGGTAAAATTGAAAAAAGTTGAAAAAAATTTTTTTTTGGACTTAGTCATTTTTCCAGCGTTTATCAGACTTTCAGATAGGGCAAATGTCAGTGAGCGTTCCGATTTCAGTTCCAGACCGATTCGCACAATGAGTCCTTGATATGTAGTCGTTTTCAGCCAATATTTTGGATTTTTGAAAATTTCACTTTTTTGTGAAATTATCCACTAAATGAGGGAATAATATGGGTGAGGGTACCCCAGGAGAGTTCCCAATGTGTGTGGGTAAAATATATATCACATGGGGGTAAAATTGTAAAAAGTTGAAAAAAAATTTTTTTTGGACTTAGCCTTTTTTCCGGCGTTTATCAGACTTTCAGATAGGGCAAATGTCAGTGAGCGTTCCGATTTCAGTTCCAGAGCGATTTGCCCAATCAGTCCTTGATATGTAGTTGTTTTCAGCCAATATTTTGAATTTTTGAAAATTTCACTTTTTTGTGAAAATATCCACTAAATGAGGGAATAATATGTGTGAGGGTACCCCAGGAGAGTTCCAAATGTGTGTGGGTAGAATATATATCCCACGGGGGTAAAATTGAAAAAAGGTGAAACATTTTTTTTTTTGGACTTAGCCATTTTTCCGCCGTTTATCAGACTTTCAGATAGGGCAAATGTCAGTGAGCGTTCCGATTTCAGTTCCAGAGCGATTCGCCCAATGAGTCCTTGATATGTAGTCGTTTTCAGCCAATATATTGGATTTTTGAAAATTTCACTTTTTTGTGAAAATATCCACTAAATGAGGGAATAATATGTGTGAGGGTACCCCAAGAGAATTCCAAATGTCTGTGGGTAGAATATATATCCCACGGGGGTAAAATTGAAAAAAGTTGAAAAATTTTTTTTTTTGGACTTAGTCATTTTTCCGGCGTTTATCAGACTTTCAGATAGGGCAAATGTCAGTGAGCGCTCCGATTTCAGTTCCAGAGCGATTCGCCCAATGAGTCCTTGATATTTTTTCGTTTTCAGCCAATTTTCGAAAATTTCACTTTTTTGTGAAAATATCCACTAAATGAGGGAATAATATGTGTGAGGGTACCCCAGGAGAGTTACAAATGTGTGTGGGTAGAATATATATCCCACGGGGGTAAAATTGAAAAAATGTGAAAAAAATTTTTTTTTGGACTTAGCCATTTTTCCGGCGTTTATCAGACATTCAGATAGGGCAAATGTCAGTGAGCATTCCGATTTCAGTTCCAGAGCGATTCGCCCAATGAGTCCTTGATATTTAGTCATTTTCAGCCAATTTTCTGGATTTTTGAAAATTTCACTTTTTTGTGAAAATATCCACTAAATGAGGGAATAATATGTGTGATGGTACCCCAGGAGAGTTCCAAATGTGTGTGGGTAGAATATATATCCCACGGGGGTAAAATTGAAAAAAGTTTAAAAAAATTTTTTTTTTGGACTTAGTCATTTTTCCCGCATTTATCAGACTTTCAGATAGGGCAAATGTCAGTGAGCGTTCCGATTTCAGCTCCAGAGCGATTCGCCCAATGAGTCCTTGATATTTAGTCGTTTTCAGCCAATTTTCTGGATTGTTGAAAATTTCACTTTTTTGTGAAAATATCCACTAAATGAGGGAATAATATGTGTGAGGGTACCCCAGGAGAGATCCAAATGTGTGTGGGTAGAATATATATCCCACGGGGGTAAAATTGAAAAAAGTTTAAAAATTTTTTTTTTGGGATTTAGCCATTTTTCCGGCGTTTATCAGACTTTCAGATAGGGCAAATGTCAGTGAGCGTTCCGATTTCAGTTCCAGAGCGATTCGCCCAATGAGTCCTTGATATTTAGTCGTTTTCAGCCAATATTTTGGATTTTTGAAAATTTTACTTTTTTGTGAAAATATCCACTAAATGAGGGAATAATATGTGTGAGGGTACCCCAGGAGTGTTCCAAATATGCGTAGGTAGAATATATATCCCACGGGGATAAAATTGAAAAAAGTTGAAAATTTTTTTTTTTTGGACTTAGTCATCTTTCCGGCGTTTATCAGACTTTCAGATAGGGCAAATGTCAGTGAGCGTTCCAATTTCAGTTCCAGAGCGATTCGCCCAATGAGTCCTTGATATTTAGTCGTTTTCAGCCAATTTTCTGGATTTTTGAAAATTTCACTTTTTTGTGAAAATATCCACTAAATGAGGGAATAATATGTGTGAGGGTACCCCAGGAGTGTTCCAAATGTGTGTGGGTAGAATATATATCCCACGGGGGTAGAATTTAAAAAAGTTGAAAAATTTTTTTTTTTGGACTTAGTCATTTATTCGGCGTTTATCAGATTTTCAGATAGGGCAAATGTCAGTGAGCGTTCCGATTTCAGTTCCAGAGCGATTCGCCCAATGAGTCCTTGATATTTAGTCGTTTTCAGCCAATTTTCTGGATTTTTGAAAAATTCACTTTTTTGTGAAAATATCCACTAAAAGAGGGAATAATATGTGTGAGGGTACGCCAGGAGAGTTCCAAACGTGTGTGGGTAGAATATATATCCCACGGGGGTAAAATTGAAAAAAGTTGAAAAATTTTTTTTTTTGGACTTAGCCATTTTTCCGGCGTTTATCAGACTTTCAGATAGGGCAAATGTCAGTGAGCGTTCCGATTTCAGTTCCAGAGCGATTTGCCCAATGAGTCCTTGATATTTAGTCGTTTTCAGCCAATTTTCGAAAATTTCACTTTTTTGTGAAAATATCCACTAAATGAGGGAATAATATGTGTGAGGGTACCCCAGGAGAGTTCCAAATGTGTGTGGGTAAAATATATATCCCACGGGGGTAAAATTGAAAAAAGTTGAAAAATTTTTTTTTTGGGGTTTAGCCATTTTTCCGGCGTTTATCAGACTTTCAGATAGGGCAAATGTCAGTGAGCGTTCTGATTTCAGTTCCAGAGCGATTCGCCCAATGAGTTCTTGATATTTAGTCGTTTTCAGCCAATATTTTGGATTTTTGAAAATTTCACTTTTTTGTGAAAATATCCACTAAATGAGGGAATAATATGTGTGAGGGTACCCCAGGAGAGTTCCAAATGTGTGTGGGTAGAATATATATCCCACGGGGGTAAAATTGAAAAAAGTTGAAACATTTTTTTTTTTGGACTTAGCCATTTTTCTGCCGTTTATCAAACTTTCAGATAGGGCAAATGTTAGTGAGCGTTCCGATTTCAGTTCCAGAGCGATTCGCCCAATGAGTCCTTGATAGTTAGTCGTTTTCAGCCAATATTTTGGATTTTTGAAAATTTCACTTTTTTGTGAAAATATCCACTAAATGAGGGAATAATATGTGTGAGGGTACCCCAGGAGAGTTCCAAATGTGTGTGGGTAGAATATATATCACACGGGGGTAAGATTGAAAAAAGTTGAAACATTTTTTTTTTTTGGACTTAGCCATTTTTCCGCCGTTTATCAGACTTTCAGATAGTGCAAATGTCAGTGAGCGTTCCGATTTCAGTTCCAGAGTGATTCGCCCAATGAGCCCTTGATATTTATTCGTTTTCAGCCAATTTTCTGGATTTTTGAAAAGTTCACTTTTTGGTGAAAATATCCACTAAATGAGGGAATAATATGTGTGAGGGTACCCCAGGAGAGTTCCAAATGTGTGTGGGTAGAATATATATCCCACGGGGTAAAATTGAAAAAAGTTGAAACATTTTTTTTTTGGACTTAGCCATTTTTCTGCCGTTTATCAGACTTTCAGATAGGGCAAATGTCAGTGAGCGTTCCGATTTCAGTTCCAGAGCGATTCGCCCAATGAGTCCTTGATAGTTAGTCGTTTTCAGCCAATATTTTGGATTTTTGAAAATTTCACTTTTTTGTGAAAATATCCACTTAATGAGGGAATAATATGTGTGAGGGTACCCCAGGAGAGTTCCAAATGTGTCTGGGTAGAATATATATCCCACGGGGGTAAAATTGAAAAAAGTTTAAAAAAATTTTTTTTTTGGACTTAGTCATTTTTCCAGCGTTTATCAGACTTTCAGATAGGGCAAATGTCAGTGAGCGTTCCGATTTCAGTTCCAGAGCGATTCGCCCATTGAGTCTTTGATATTTAGTCGTTTTCAGCCAATTTTCTGGATTTTTGAAAAGTTCACTTTTTTGTGAAAATATCCACTAAATGAGGGAATAATATGTGTGAGGGTACCCCAGGAGAGTTCCAAATGTGTGTGGGTAGAATATATATCCCACGGGGGTAAAATTGAAAAAGTTGAAACATTTTTTTTTTGGACTTAGCCATTTTTCCGCCGTTTATCAGACTTTCAGATAGGGCAAATGTCAGTGAGCGTTCCGATTTCAGTTCCAGAGCGATTCGCCCAATGAGTCCTTGATATGTAGTCGTTTTCAGCCAATATATTGGATTTTTGAAAATTTCACTTTTTTGTGAAAATATCCACTAAATGAGGGAATAATATGTGTGAGGGTACCCCAGGAGAGTTCCAAATGTCTGTGGGTAGAATATATATCCCACGGGGGTAAAATTGAAAAAAGTTGAAACATTTTTTTTTTGGACTTAGCCATTTTTCCGCCGTTTATCAGACTTACAGATAGGGCAAATGTCAGTGAGCGTTCCGATTTCAGTTCCAGAGCGATTCGCCCAATGAGTCCTTGATATGTAGTCGTTTTCAGCCAATATATTGGATTTTTGAAAATTTCACTTTTTTGTGAAAATATCCACTAAATGAGGGAATAATATGTGTGAGGGTACCCCAGGAGAGTTCCAAATGTGTGTGGGTAGAATATATATCCCACGGGGGTAAAATTGAAAAAAGTTGAAACATTTTTTTTTTGTACTTAGCCATTTTTCCGCTGTTTATCAGACTTTCAGATAGGGCAAATGTCAGTGAGCGTTCCGATTTCAGTTCCAGAGCGATTCGCCCAATGAGTCCTTGATATGTAGTCGTTTTCAGCCAATATATTGGATTTTTGAAAATTTCACTTTTTTGTGAAAATATCCACTAAATGAGGGAATAATATGTGTGAGGGTACCCCAGGAGTGTTCCAAATGTGCGTGGGTATATAATATAATATATATCCCACGGGGGTAAAATTGAAAAAAGTTGAAAAATTTTTTTTTTTGGACTTAGTCATCTTTCCGGCGTTTATCAGACTTTCAGATAGGGCAAATGTCAGTGAGCGTTCCGATTTCAGTTCCAGAGTGATTCGCCCAATGAGCCCTTGATATTTATTCGTTTTCAGCCAATTTTCTGGATTTTTGAAAATTTCACTTTTTTGTGAAAATATCCACTTAATGAGGGAATAATATGTGTGAGGGTACCCCAGGAGAGTTCCAAATGTGTCTGGGTAGAATATATATCCCACGGGGGTAAAATTGAAAAAAGTTTAAAAAAATTTTTTTTTTGGACTTAGTCATTTTTTCAGCGTTTATCAGACTTTCAGATAGGGCAAATGTCAGTGAGCGTTCCGATTTCAGTTCCAGAGCGATTCGCCCAATGAGTCTTTGATATTTAGTCGTTTTCAGCCAATTTTCTGGATTTTTGAAAAGTTGACTTTTTGGTGAAAATATCCACTAAATGAGGGAATAATATGTGTGAGGGTACCCCAGGAGAGTTCCAAATGTGTGTGGGTAGAATATATATCCCACTGGGGTAAAATTGAAAAAGTTGAAACATTTTTTTTTGGACTTAGCCATTTTTCCGCCGTTTATCAGACTTTTAGATAGGGCAAATGTCAGTGAGCGTTCCGATTTCAGTTCCAGAGCGATTCGCCCAATGAGTCCTTGATATGTAGTCGTTTTCAGCCAATATATTGGATTTTTGAAAATTTCACTTTTTTGTGAAAATATCCACTAAATGAGGGAATAATATGTGTGAGGGTACCCCAGGAGAGTTCCAAATGTGTGTGGGTAGAATATATATCCCACGGGGGTAAAATTGAAAAAAGTTGAAACATTTTTTTTTTGGACTTAGCCATTTTTCCGCCGTTTATCAGACTTTCAGATAGGGCAAATGTCAGTGAGTGTTCCGATTTCAGTTCCAGAGCGATTCGCCCAATGAGTCCTTGATATGTAGTCGTTTTCAGCCAATATATTGGATTTTTGAAAATTTCACTTTTTTGTGAAAATATCCACTTAATGAGGGAATAATATGTGTGAGGGTACCCCAGGAGAGTTCCAAATGTCTGTGGGTAGAATATATATCCCACGGGGGTAAAATTGAAAAAAGTTGAAAAATTTTTTTTTTTGGACTTATTCATCTTTCCGTCGTTTATCAGACTTTAAGATAAGGCAAATGTCAGTGAGCATTCCGATTTCAGTTCCAGAGCGATTCGCTCAATGAGCCCTTGATATTTATTCGTTTTCAGCCAATTTTCTGGATTTTTGAAAATTTCACTTTTTTGTGAAAATATCCACTTAATGAGGGAATAATGTGTGTGAGGGTACCCCAGGAGAGTTCCAAATGTGTCTGGGTAGAATATATATCCCACGGGGGTAAAATTGAAAAAAGTTTAAAAAAATTTTTTTTTTGGACTGTCATTTTTCCAGCGTTTATCAGACTTTCAGATAGGGCAAATGTCAGTGATCGTTCCGATTTCAGTTCCAGAGCGATTCGCCCAATGAGTCTTTGATATTTAGTCGTTTTCAGCCAATTTTCTGGATTTTTGAAAATTTCACTGTTTTGTGAAAATATCCACTAAATGAGGGAATAATATGTGTGAGGGTACCCCAGGAGAGTTCCAAATGTGTGTGGGTAGAATATATATCCCACGGGAGTAAAATTGAAAAAAGTTGAAACATTTTTTTTTTTGGACTTAGCCATTTTTCCGCCGTTTATCAGACTTTCAGATAGGGCAAATGTCAGTGAGCGTTCCGATTTCAGTTCCAGAGCGATTCGCCCAATGAGTCCTTGATAGTTAGTCGTTTTCAGCCAATATTTTGGATTTTTGAAAATTTCACTTTTTTGTGAAAATATCCACTAAATGAGGGAATAATATGTGTGAGGGTACCCCAGGAGTGTTCCAAATGTGCGTCGGTAGAATATATATCCCACGGGGGTAAAATTGAAAAAAGTTGAAAAATTTTTTTTTTTGGACTTATTCATCTTTCCGTCGTTTATCAGACTTTCAGATGGGGCAAATGTCAGTGAGCGTTCCGATTTCAGTTCCAGAGCGATTCGCCCAATGAGTCTTTGATATTTAGTCGTTTTCAGCCAATTTTCTGGATTTTTGAAAAGTTCACTTTTTGGTGAAAATATCCACTAAATGAGGGAATAATATGTGTGAGGATACCCCAGGAGAGTTCCAAATGTGTGTGGGTAAATATATATCCCACGGGGGTAAAATTGAAAAAGTTGAAACATTTTTTTTTTGGACTTAGCCATTTTTCCGCCGTTTATCAGACTTTCAGATAGGGCAAATGTCAGTGAGCGTTCCGATTTCAGTTCCAGAGCGATTCGCCCAATGAGTCCTTGATATGTAGTCGTTTTCAGCCAATATATTGGATTTTTGAAAATTTCACTTTTTTGTGAAAATATCCACTAAATGAGGGAATAATATGTGTGAGGGTACCCCAGGAGTGTTCCAAATGTGCGTGGGTAGAATATATATCCCACGGGGGTAAAATTGAAAAAAGTTGAAAAATTTTTTTTTTTGGACTTAGTCATCTTTCCGGCGTTTATCAGACTTTCAGATAGGGCAAATGTCAGTGAGCGTTTCGATTTCAGTTCCAGAGTGATTCGCCCAATGAGCCCTTGATATTTATTCGTTTTCAGCCAATTTTCTGGATTTTTGAAAATTTCACATTTTTGTGAAAATATCCACTAAATGAGGGAATAATATGTGTGAGGGTACCCCAGGAGAGTTCCAAATGTGTGTGGGTAGAATATATATCCTACGGGGGTAAAATTGAAAAAAGTTGAAAAATTTTTTTTTTGGACTTGGTCATTTTTCCGGCGTTTATCAGACTTTCAGATAGGGCAAATGTCAGTGAGCGTTCCGATTTCAGTTCCAGAGCGATTCGCCCAATGAGTCCTTGATATGTAGTCGTTTTCAGCCAATTTTCTGGATTTTTGAAAATTTCACTTTTTTGTGAAAATATCCACTAAATGAGGGAATAATATGTGTGAGGGTACCCCAGGAGAGTTCCAAATGTGTGTGGGTAGAATATATATCACACGGGGGTAAAATTGAAAAAAGTTGAAACATTTTTTTTTTTTGGACTTAGCCATTTTTCCGGCGTTTATCAGACTTTCAGATAGGGCAAATGTCAGTGAGCGTTCCGATTTCAGTTGCAGAGCGATTCGCTCAATGAGTACTTGATATTTAGTCGTTTTCAGCCATTTTTCTGGATTTTTGAAAATTTCACTTTTTTGTGAAAATATCCACTAAATGAGGGAATAATATGTGTGAGGGTACCCCAGGAGAGTTCCAAATGTGTGTGGGTAGAATATATATCCCACGGGGGTAAAATTGAAAAAAGTTGAAACATTTTTTTTTTTGGACTTAGCCATTTTTCCGCCGTTTATCAAACTTTCAGATAGGGCAAATGTCAGTGAGCGTTCCGAATTCAGTTCCAGAGCGATTCGCCCAATGAGTCCTTGATATGTAGTCATTTTCAGCCAATATATTGGATTTTTGAAAATTTCAATTTTTTGTGAAAATATCCACTAAATGAGGGAATAATATGTGTGAGGGTACCCCAGGAGAGTTCCAAATGTGTGTGGGTAGAATATATATCCCACGGGGGTAAAATTGAAAAAATGTGAAAAAAATTTTTTTTTGGACTTAGCCATTTTTCCGGCGTTTATCAGACTTTCAGATAGGGCAAATGTCAGTGAGCGTTCCGATTTCAGTTCCAGAGCGATTCGCCCAATGAGTCCTTGATAGTTAGTCGTTTTCAGCCAATATTTTGGATTTTTGAAAATTTCACTTTTTTGTGAAAATATCCACTAAATGAGGGAATAATATGTGTGAGGGTACCCCAGGAGTGTTCCAAGTGTGCGTGGGTAGAATATATATCCCACGGGGGTAAAATTGAAAAAAGTTGAAAAATTTTTTTTTTGGACTTAGTCATCTTTCCGGCGTTTATCAGACTTTCAGATAGGGCAAATGTCAGTGAGCGTTCCGATTTCAGTTCCAGAGTGATTCGCCCAATGAGCCCTTGATATTTATTCGTTTTCAGCCAAATTCTGGATTTTTGAAAATTTCACTTTTTTGTGAAAATATCCACTAAATGAGGGAATAATATGTGTGAGGGTACCCCAGGAGAGTTCCAAATGTGTGTGGGTAGAATATATATCACACGGGGGTAAAATTGAAAAAAGTTGAAACATTTTTTTTTTTTGGACTTAGCCATTTTTCCAGCGTTTATCAGACTTTCAGATAGGGCAAATGTCAGTGAGCGTTCAAATTTCAGTTCCAGAGCGATTCGCCCAATGAGTCTTTGATATTTAGTCGTTTTCAGGCAATATTTAGGATTTTTGAAAATTTCACTTTTTTGTGAAAATATCCACTAAATGAGGGAATAATATGTGTGAGGGTACCCCGGGAGAGTTCCAAATGTGTCTGGGTAGAATATATATCCCACGGGGGTAAAATTGAAAAAAGTTTAAAAAAATTTTTTTTTTGGACTTAGTCATTTTTCCAGCGTTTAACAGACTTTCAGATAGGGCAAATGTCAGTGAGCGTTCCGATTTCAGTTCCAGAGCGATTCGCCCAATGAGTCTTTGATATTTAGTCGTTTTCAGCCAATTTTCTGGATTTTTGAAAATTTCACTTTTTTGTGAAAATATCCACTAAATGAGGGTATAATATGTGTGAGGGTACCCCAGGAGAGTTCCAAATGTCTGTGGGTAGAATATATATCCCACGGGGGTAAAATTGAAAAAAGTTGAAACATTTTTTTTTTGGACTTAGCCATTTTTCCACCGTTTATCAGACTTTCAGATAGGGCAAATGTCAGTGAGCATTCCGATTTCAGTTCCAGAGCGATTCGCCCAATGAGTCCTTGATATTTAGTCGTTTTCAGCCAATATTTTGGATTTTTGAAAATTTCACTTTTTTGTGAAAATATCCACTTAATGAGGGAATAATATGTGTGAGGGTACCCCAGGAGTGTTCCAAATGTGCATGCGTAGAATATATATCCCAAGGGGGTAAAATTGAAAAAAGTTGAAAAATTTTTTTTTTTGGACTTGGTCATCTTTCCGGCGTTTATCAGACTTTCAGATAGGGCAAATGTCAGTGAGCGTTCCGATTTCAGTTCCAGAGTGATTCGCCCAATGAGCCCTTGATATTTATTCGTTTTCAGCCAATTTTCTGGATTTTTGAAAATTTCACTTTTTTGTGAAAATATCCACTAAATGAAGGAATAATATGTGTGAGGGTACCCCAGGAGAGTTCCAAATGTGTGTGGGTAGAATATATATCCCACGGGGGTAAAATTGAAAAAAGTTGAAACATTTTTTTTTTTGGACTTAGCCATTTTTCCGCCGTTTATCAGACTTTCAGATAGGGCAAATGTCAGTGAGCGTTCTGATTTCAGTTCCAGAGCGATTCGCCCAATGAGTCCTTGATATGTAGTCGTTTTCAGCCAATATATTGGATTTTTGAAAATTTCACTTTTTTGTGAAAATATCCACTAAATGAGGGAATAATATGTGTGAGGGTACCCCAGGAGAGTTCCAAATGTGTCTGGGTAGAATATATATCCCACGGGGGTAAAATTGAAAAAAGTTTAAAAAAATTTATTTTTTGGACTTAGTCATTTTTCCAGCGTTTATCAGACTTTCAGATAGGGCAAATGTCAGTGAGCGTTCCGATTTCAGTTCCAGAGCGATTCGCCCAATGAGTCCTTGATATGTAGTCGTTTTCAGCCAATATATTGGATTTTTGAAAATTTCACTTTTTTGTGAAAATATCCACTAAATGAGGGAATAATATGTGTGAGGGTACCCCAGGAGAGATCCAAATGTCTGTGGGTAGAACATATATCCCACGGGGGTAAAATTGAAAAAAGTTGAAAAAAATTTTTTTTTGGACTTAGTCATCTTTCCGGCGTTTATCAGACTTTCAGATAGGGCAAATGTCAGTGAGTGCTCCGATTTCAGTTCCAGAGCGATTCGCCCAATTAGTCCTTGATATTTATTCGTTTTCAGCCAATTTTCGAAAATTTCACTTTTTTGTGAAAATATCCACTAAATGAGGGAAAAATATGTGTGAGGGTACCCCAGGAGAGTTCCAAATGTGTGTGGGTAGAATATATATCCCACGGGGGTAAAATTGAAAAAAGTTGAAAAAATTTTTTTTTGGGATTTAGCCATTTTTCCGGCGTTTATCAGACTTTCAGATAGGGCAAATGTCAGTGAGCGTTCCGATTTCAGTTCCAGAGCGATTTGCCCAATGAGTCCTTGATATTTAGTCGTTTTCAGCTAATTTTCTGGATTTTGGAAAAATTCACTTTTTTGTGAAAATATCCACTAAATGAGGGAATAATATGTGTGAGGGTACCCCAGGAGAGTTCCAAATGTGTGTGGGTAAAATATATATCCCACGGGGGTAAAATTGAAAAAAGTTGAAAATTTTTTTTTTGGGATTTAGCCATTTTTCCGGCGTTTATCAGACTTTCAGATAGGGCAAATGTCAGTGAGCGTTCTGATTTCAGTTCCAGAGCGATTCACCCAATGAGTCCTTGATATGTAGTCGTTTTCAGCCAATTTTCTGGATTTTTGAAAATTTCACTTTTTTGTGAAAATATCCACTAAATGAGGGAATAATATGTGTGAGGGTACCCCAGGAGAATTCCAAATGTGTGTGGGTAGAATATATATCCCACGGGGGTAAAATTTAAAAAAGTTGAAAAAATTTTTTTTTTTGACTTAGTCATTTTTTCGGCGTTTATCAGACTTTCAGATAGGGAAAATGTCAGTGAGCGTTCCGATTTCAGCTCCAGAGCGATTCGCCCAATGAGTCCTTGATATTTAGTCGTTTTCAGCCAATATTTTGGATTTTTGAAAATTTCACTTTTTTGTGAAAATATCCACTAAATGAGGGAATAATATGTGTGATGGTACCCCAGGAGAGTTCCAAATGTGTGTGGGTAGAATATATATCCCACGGGGGTAAAATTGAAAAAAGTTTAAAAAAATTTTTTTTTTGGACTTAGTCATTTTTCCAGCATTTATCAGACTTTCAGATAGGGAAAATGTCAGTGAGCGTTCCAATTTCAGGTCCAGAGCGATTCGCCCAATGAGTCCTTGATATTTAGTCGTTTTCAGCCAATATTTTGGATTTTTGAAAATTTCACTTTTTTGTGAAAATATCCACTAAATGAGGGAATAGTATGTGTGAGGGTACCCCAGGAGAGTTCCAAATGTGTGTGGGTAGAATATATATCCTACGGGGGTAAAATTGAAAAAAGTTGAAAAATTTTTTTTTTGGACTTGGTCATTTTTCCGGCGTTTATCAGACTTTCAGATAGGGCAAATGTCAGTGAGCGTTCCGATTTCAGTTCCAGAGCGATTCGCCCAATGAGTCCTTGATATGTAGTCGTTTTCAGCCAATATATTGGATTTTTGAAAATTTCACTTTTTTGTGAAAATATCCACTAAATGAGGGAATAATATGTGTGAGGGTACCCCAGGAGAGTTCCAAATGTGTGTGAGTAGAATATATATCCCACGGGGGTAAAATTGAAAAAATGTGAAAAGAAATTTTTTTTGGACTTAGCCATTTTTCCGGCGTTTATCAGACTTTCAGATAGGGCAAATGTCAGTGAGCGTTCCGATTTCAGTTCCAGAGTGATTCGCCCAATGAGCCCTTGATATTTATTCGTTTTCAGCCAATTTTCTGGATTTTTGAAAATTTCACTTTTTTGTGAAAATATCCACTAAATGAGGGAATAATATGTGTGAGGGTACCCCAGGAGTGTTCCAAATGTGCGTGGGTAGAATATATATCCCACGGGGGTAAAATTGAAAAAAGTTGAAAAATTTTTTTTTTTGGACTTAGTCATTTTTCCAGCGTTTATCAGACTTTCAGATAGGGCAAATGTCAGTGAGCATTTCGATTTCAGTTCCAGAGCGATTCCCCCAATGAGTCCTTGATATGTAGTCGTTTTCAGCCAATATTTTGGATTTTTGAAAATTTCACTTTTTTGTGAAAATATCCACTAAATGAGGGAATAATATGTGTGAGGGTACCCCAGGAGTGTTCCAAATGTGCGTGAGTAGAATATATATCCCACGGGGGTAAAATTGAAAAAAGTTGAAACATTTTTTTTTTTGAACTTAGTCATTTTTCCCGCGTTTATCATACTTTCAGATAGGGCAAATGTCAGTCAGAGCTCCGATTTCAGTTCCAGAGTGATTCGCCCAATGGGTCCTTGATATTTATTCGTTTTCAGCCAATTTTCGAAAATTTCACTTTTTTGTGAAAATATCCACTAAATGAGGGAATAATATGTGTGACGGTACCCCAGGAGAGTTTCAAATGTGTGTGGGTAGAATATATATCCCACGGGGGTAAAATTGAAAAAAGTTAAAAAAATTTTTTTTTTCGACTTAGAGATTTTTCCGGCGTTTATCAGACTTTCAGATAGGGCAAATGTCAGTGAGCGTTCCGATTTCAGTTCGAGAGCGATTCGCCCAATGAGTCCTTGATATTTAGTCATTTTCAGCCAATTTTCTGGATTTTTGAAAAATTCACTTTTTTTGTGAAAATATCCACTAAATGAGGGAATAATTTGTGTGAGGGTACCCCAGGAGAGTTCCCAATGTGTGTGGGTAAAATATATATCCCATGGGGGTAAAATTGTAAAAAGTTGAAAATAAATTTTTTTTGGACTTAGCCATTTTTCCGGCGTTTATCAGACTTTCAGATAGGGCAAATGTCAGTGAGCGTTCTGATTTCAGTTCCAGAGCGATTCGCCCAATGAGTCCTTGATATGTAGTCGTTTTCAGCCAATATATTGGATTTTTGAAAATTTCACTTTTTTGTGAAAATATCCACTAAATGAGGGAATAATATGTGTGAGGGTACCCCAGGAGAGTTCCAAATGTGTCTGGGTAGAATATATATCCCACGGGGGTAAAATTGAAAAAAGTTTAAAAAAATTTTTTTTTTGGACTTAGTCATTTTTCCAGCGTTTATCAGACTTTCAGATAGGGCAAATGTCAGTGAGCGTTCCGATTTCAGTTCCAGAGCGATTCGCCCAATGAGTCCTTGATATGTAGTCGTTTTCAGCCAATATATTGGATTTTTGAAAATTTCACTTTTTTGTGAAAATATCCACTAAATGAGGGAATAATATGTGTGAGGGTACCCCAGGAGAGATCCAAATGTCTGTGGGTAGAATATATATCCCACGGGGGTAAAATTGAAAAAAATTGAAAAAAATTTTTTTTTGGACTTAGTCATCTTTCCGGCGTTTATCAGACTTTCAGATAGGGCAAATGTCAGTGAGTGCTCCGATTTCAGTTCCAGAGCGATTCGCCCAATTAGTCCTTGATATTTATTCGTTTTCAGCCAATTTTCGAAAATTTCACTTTTTTGTGAAAATATCCACTAAATGAGGGAAAAATATGTGTGAAGGTACCCCAGGAGTGTTCCAAATGTGTGTGGGTAGAATATATATCCCACGGGGGTAAAATTGAAAAAAGTTGAAAATTTTTTTTTTTTTGGACTTAGTCATTTTTCCGGCGTTTATCAGACTTTCAGATGGGGCAAATGTCAGTGAGCGCTCCGATTTCAGTTCCAGAGCGATTCGCCCAATGAGTCCTTGATATTTATTCGTTTTCAGCCAATTTTCAAAAATTTCACTTTTTTGTGAAAATATCCACAAAAATGAGGGAATAATATGTGTGAGGGTACCCCAGGAGAGTTACAAATGTGTGTGGGTAGAATATATATCCCACGGGGGTAAAATTGAAAAAATGTGAAAAAATTTTTTTTTTGGGATTTAGCCATTTTTCCGGCGTATATCATACTTTCAGATAGGGCAAATGTCAGTAAGTGTTTCGATTTCAGTTCCAGAGCGATTCGCCCAATGAGTCCTTGATATGTAGTCGTTTTCAGCCAATATATTGGATTTTTGAAAATTTCACTTTTTTGTGAAAATATCCACTAAATGAGGGAATAATATGTGTGAGGGTACCCCAGGAGAGTTCCAAATGTGTGTGGGTAGAATATATATCCCACGGGGGTAAAATTGAAAAAAGTTGAAAATTTTTTTTTGGGGGATTTAGCCATTTTTCCGGCGTTTATCAGACTTTCAGATAGGGCAAATGTCAGTGAGCGTTCCGATTTCAGTTCCAGAGCGATTCGCCCAATGAGTCCTTGATATTTAGTAGTTTTCAGCCAATATTTTGGATTTTTGAAAATTTCACTTTTTTGTGAAAATATCCACTAAATGAGGGAATAATATGTGTGAGGGTACCCCAGGAGTGTTCCAAATGTGCGTGGTTAGAATATATATCCCATGGGGGTAAAATTGAAAAAAGTTGAAAATTTTTTTTTTTTGGACTTAGTCATCTTTCCGGCGTTTATCAGACTTTCAGATAGGGCAAATGTCAGTGAGCGTTCCGATTTCAGTTCCAGAGTGATTCGCCCAATGAGCCCTTGATATTTATTCGTTTTCAGCCAATTTTCTGGATTTTTGAAAATTTCACTTTTTTGTGAAAATATCCACTAAATGAGGGAATAATATTTGTGAGGGTACCCCAGGAGAGTTCCAAATGTGTGTGGGTAGAATATATATCCCACGGGGGTAAAATTGAAAAAAGTTGAAAAAAAAAATTGTTTGGACTTAGCCATTTTTCCGGCGTTTATCAGACTTTCAAATAGGGCAAATGTCAGTGAGCGTTCCGATTTCAGTTCCAGAGTGATTCGCCCAATGAGCCCTTGATATTTAGTCGTTTTCAGCCAATTTTCTGGATTTTTGAAAAATTCACTTTTTTTGTGAAAATATCCACTAAATGAGGGAATAATATGTGTGAGGGTACCCCAGGAGAGTTCCAAATGTGTGTGGGTAGAATATATATCCCACGGGGATAAAATTTAAAAATTTGAAAAATTTTTTTTTTTGGACTTAGTCATTTTTCCGACGTTTACCAGACTTTCAGATAGGGCAAATGTCAGTGAGCGTTCCGATTTCAGTTCCAGAGCGATTCTCCCAATGAGTCCTTGATATTTAGTAGTTTTCAGCCAATTTTCTGGATTTTTAAAAATTTCACTTTTTTGTGAAAATATCCACTAAATGAGGGAATAATATGTGTGAGGGTACCCCAGGAGTGTTCCAAATGCGTGTGGGTAGAATATATATCCCACGGGGGTAAAATTGAAAAAAGTTGAATAGGTTTTTTTTTTGGACTTAGTCATTTTTCCGGCGTTTATCAGACTGTCAGATAGGGCAAATGTCAGTAAGTGTTCCGATTTCAGTTCCAGAGCGATTCGCCCAATGAGTTCTTGATATTTAGTCGTTTTCAGCCAATTTTCTGGATTTTTGAAAATTTCACTTTTTTGTGAAAATATCCACTAAATGAGGGAATAATATGTGTGAGGGTACCCCAGGAGAGTTCCAAATGTGGGTGGGTAGAATATATATCCCACGGGGGTAAAATTGAAAAAAGTTGAAAAAAAATTTTTTTTGGACTTAGCCATTTTTCCGGCGTTTATCAGACTTTCAGATAGGGCAAATGTCAGTGAGCGTTCCGATTTCAGTTCCAGAGCGATTCTCCCAATGAGTCCTTGATATTTAGTCATTTTTAGACAATATTTTGGATTTTTGAAAATTTCACTTTTTTGTGAAAATATCCACTAGATGAGGGAATAATATGTGTGAGGGTACCCCAGGAGAGTTCCAAATGTGTGTGGGTAGAATATATATCCCACGGGGGTAAAATTAAAAAAAGTTTTAAAAAATTTTTTTTTGGACTTAGACATTTTTCCGGCGTTTATCAGACTTTCAAATAGGGCAAATGTCAGTGAGCGTTCCGATTTCAGTTTCAGAGCGATTCTCCCAATTAGTCCTTGATATTTAGTCCTTTTTAGGCAATATTTTGGATTTTTGAAAATTTCACTTTTTTGTGAAAATATCCACTAAATGAGGGAATAATATGTGTGAGGGTACCCCAGGAGTGTTCCAAATGTGTGTGGGTAGAATATATATCCCACGGGGCTAAAATTTAAAAAAGTTGAGAAATTTTTTTTTTGGACTTAGCCATTTTTCTGGCGTTTATCAGACTTTCAGATAGGGCAAATGTCAGTGAGCGTTCCGATTTCAGTTCCAGAGCGATTCGCCCAATGAGTCCTTGATATTTATTCGTTTTCAGCCAATTTTCTGGATTTTTGAAAATTTCACTTTTTTCGTGAAAATATCCACTAAATGAGGGAATAATACGTGTGAGGGTACCCCAGGAGAGTTCCAAATGTGTGTGGGTAGAATATATATCCCACGGGGGTAGAATTTAAAAAAGTTGAAAAATTTTTTTTTTTGGACTTAGTCATTTTTTCGGCGTTTATCAGACTTTCAGATAGGGCAAATGTCAGTGAGCGTTCCGACTTCAGTTCCAGAGCCATTCGCCCAATGAGTCCTTGATATTTATTCGTTTTCAGCCAATTTTCTGGATGTTTGAAAATTTCACTTTTTTGTGAAAATATCCACTAAATGAGGGAATAATATGTGTGAGGGTACCCCAGGAGTGTTCCAAATGTGTGTGGGTAGAATATATATCCCACGGGGGTAAAATTGAAAAAAGTTAAAAAATTTTTTTTTTTTGGACTTAGCCATTTTTCCGGCGTTTATCAGACTTTCAGATAGGGCAAATGTCAGTGAGCGTTCCGATTTCAGTTCCAGAGCGATGCGCCCAATGAGTCCTTGATATTTATTCGTTTTCAGCCAATTTTCTGGATTTTTGAAAATTTCACTTTTTTGTGAAAATATCCACTAAATGAGGGAATAATATGTGTGAGGGTAGCCCAGGAGAGTTCCAAATGTGTGTGGGTGGAATATATATCCCACGGGGGTAAAATTGAAAAAAGTTGAAAAATATATATTTTTTGGACTTAGCCATTTTCCAGCGTTTATCAGACTTTCAGATAGGGCAAATGTCAGTGAGCGTTCCGATTTCAGTTCCAGAGCGATTTGCCCAATGAGTCCTTGATATGTAGTCGTTTTCAGCCAATATTTTGGATTTTTGAAAATTTCACTTTTTTGTGAAAATATCCACTAAATGAGGGAATAATATGTGTGAGGGTACCCCAGGAGAGTTCCAAATGTGTGTGGGTAAAATATATATCCTACGGGGGTAAAATTGAAAAAAGTTGAAAAAATTTTTTTTTTGGACTTAGCCATTTTTCCGGCGTTTATCAGACTTTCAGATAGGGCAAATGTCAGTGAGCGTTCCGATTTCAGTTTCAGAGCGATTCTCCCAATGAGTCCTTGATATTTAGTCATTTTTAGACAATATTTTGGATTTTTGAAAATTTCACTTTTTTGTGAAAATATCCACTAAATGAGGGAATAATATGTGTGAGGGTACCCCAGGAGAGTTCCAAATGTGTGTGGGTAGAATATATATCCCACGGGGGTAAAATTTAAAAAAGTTCAAAAAAATTTTTTTTTTGGACTTAGTCATTTTTCCGGCGTTTATCAGACTTTCAGATAGGGCAAATGTCAGTGAGCATTCCGATTTCAGTTTCAGAGCGATTCTCCCAATGAGTCCTTGATATTTAGTCGTTTTTAGCCAAAATTTTGGATTTTTGAAAATTTCACTTTTTTGTGAAAATATCCACTAAATGAGGGAATAATATGTGTGAGGGTACCCCAGGAGAGTTCCAAATGTGTGTGGGTAGAATATATATCCCACGGGGGTAAAATTGAAAAAAGCTGAAAAAAATTTTTTTTTTGACTTAGACATTTTTCCGGCGTTTATCAGACTTTCAGATAGGGCAAATGTCAGTGAGCGTTCCGATCTCAGTTCCAGAGCGATTCGCCCAATGAGTCCTTGATATTTAGTCGTTTTCAGCCAATTTTCTGGATTTTTGAAAATTTCACTTTTTTGTGAAAATATCCACTAAATGAGGGAATAATATGTGTGAGGGTACCCCAGGAGAGTTCCAAATGTGTGTGGGTAGAATGTATATCCTACGGGGGAAAAATTGAAAAAAGTTTAAAAAATTTTTTTTTTGGACTTAGACATTTTTCCGGCGTTTATCAGACTTTCAGATAGGGCAAATGTCAGTGAGCGTTCTGATTTCAGTTTCAGAGCGATTCTCCCAATGAGTCCTTGATATTTGTCGTTTTTAGCCAATATTTTGGATTTTTGAAAATTTCACTTTTTTGTGAAAATATCCACTAAATGAGGGAATAATATGTGTGAGGGTACCCCAGGAGAGTTCCAAATGTGTGGGTAGAATATATATCCCACGGGGGTAAAATTGAAAAAAGTTTAAAAAAATTTTTTTTTGGACTTAGACATTTTTCCGACGTTTATCAGACTTTCAGATACGGCAAATGTCAGTGAGCGTTCCGATTTCAGTTCCAGAGCGATTCGCCCAATGAGTCCTTGATATTTAGTCATTTTCAGCCAATTTTCTGGATTTTTGAAAAATTCACTTTTTTGTGAAAATATCCACTAAATGAGGGAATAATATGTGTGAGGGTACCCCAGGAGAGTTCCAAATGTGTGTGGGTAAAATATATATCCTACGGGGGTAAAATTGAAAAAAGTTGAAAAAATTTTTTTTTTGGACTTAGCCATTTTTCCGGCGTTTATCAGACTTTCAGATAGGGCAAATGTCAGTGAGCGTTCCGATTTCAGTTTCAAAGCGATTCTCCCAATGAGTCCTTGATATTTAGTCGTTTTTAGACAATATTTTGGATTTTTGAAAATTTCACTTTTTTGTGAAAATATCCACTAAATGAGGGAATAATATGTGTGAGTGTACCCCAGGGGAGTTCCAAATGTGTGTGGGTAGAATATATATCCCACGGGGGTAAAATTGTAAAAAGTTGAAAAAAAATTTTTTTTTGGACTTAGACATTTTTCCGGCGTTTATCAGACTTTCAGATAGGGCAAATGTCAGTGAGCGTTCCGATTTCAGTTCCAGAGCGATTTGCCCAATGAGTCCTTGATATGTAGTCGTTTTCAGCCAATATTTTGGATTTTTGAAAATTTCAATTTTTTGTGAAAATATCCACTAAATGAGGGAATAATATGTGTGAGGGTACCCCAGGAGAGTTCCCAATGTGTGTGGGTAGAATATATATCCCACGGGGGTAAAATTGAAAAAAGTTGAAAAATTTTTTTTTGGACTTAGACATTCTTCCGGCGTTTATCAGACTTTCAGATAGGGCAAATGTCAGTGAGCGTTCTGATTTCAGTTCCAGAGCGATTCGCCCAATGAGTCCTTGATATTTATTCGTTTTCAGCCAATTTTCTGGATTTTTGAAAATTTCACTTTTTTGTGAAAATATCCACTAAATGAGAGAATAATATGTGTGAGGGTACCCCAGGAGAGTTCCAAATGTGTGTGGGTAGAATATATATCCCACGGGGATAAAATTGAAAAAAGTTTAAAAAATTTTTTTTTTGGACTTAGTCATTTTTCCGGCGTTTATCAGACTTTCAGATAGGAAAAATGTCAGTGAGCGTTCCGATTTCAGTTCCAGAGCGATTCGCCCAATGAGTCCTTGATATTTAGTCGTTTTCAGCCAATTTTCTGGATTTTTGAAAATTTCACTTTTTTGTGAAAATATCCACTAAATGAGGGAATAATATGTGTGAGGGCACCCCAGGAGTGTTCCAAATGTGTGTGGGTAGAATATATATCCCACGGGGGTAAAATTGAAAAAAGTTGAAAAATTTTTTTTTTGGACTTAGCCATTTTTCTGGCGTTTATCAGACTTTCAGATAGGGCAAATGTCAGTGAGCATTCCGATTTCAGTTCCAGAGCGATTCGCCCAATGAGTCCTTGATATTTATTCGTTTTCAGCCAATTTTCTGGATTTTTGAAAATTTCACTTTTTTGTGAAAATATCCACTAAATGAGGGAATAATATGTGTGAGGGTACCCCAGGAGAGTTCCAAATGTGTGTGGGTAGAATATATATCCCACGGGGGTAAAATTGAAAAAAGTTGAAAAATATATTTTTTTTGGACTTAGCCATTTTCCAGCGTTGATCAGACTTTCAGATAGGGCAAATGTCAGTGAGCATTCCGATTTCAGTTCCAGAGCGATTTGCAAAATGAGTCCTTGATATGTAGTCGTTTTCAGCCAATATTTTGGATTTTTGAAAATTTCACTTTTTTGTGAAAATATCCACTAAATGAGGGAATAATATGTGTGAGGGTACCCCAGGAGAGTTCCAAATGTGTGTGGGTAGAATATATATCCCACGGGGGTAAAATTGAAAAAAGTTGAAAAAAATTTTTTTTGGGACTTAGTCATTTTTCCGGCATTCATCAGACTTTCAGATAGGGCAAATGTCAGTGAGCGTTCCGATTTCAGTTCCCGAGCGATTCGCCCAATGAGTCCTTGATATTTAGTCGTTTTCAGCCAATTTTCTGGATTTTTGAAAAATTCACTTTTTTGTGAAAATATCCACTAAATGAGGGAATAATATGTGTGAGGGTACCCCAGGAGAGTTCCAAATGTGTGGGTAGAATATATATCCCACGGGGGTAAAATTGAAAAAAGTTTAAAAAAATTTTTTTTGGACTTAGACATTTTTCCGACGTTTATCAGACTTTCAGATACGGCAAATGTCAGTGAGCGTTCCGATTTCAGTTCCAGAGCGATTCGCCCAATGAGTCCTTGATATTTAGTCATTTTCAGCCAATTTTCTGGATTTTTGAAAAATTCACTTTTTTTTGTGAAAATATCCACTAAATGAGGGAATAATATGTGTGAGGGTACCCCAGGAGAGTTCGAAATGTGTGTGGGTAGAATATATATCCCACGGAGGTAAAATTGAAAAAAGTTTAAAAAAATTTTTTTTTGGACTTAGACATTTTTCCGGCGTTTATCAGACTTTCAGATAGGGCAAATGTCAGTGAGCGTTCCGATTTCAGTTCCAGAGCGATTCGCCCAATGAGTCCTTGATATTTAGTCGTTTTCAGCCAATTTTCTGGATTTTTGAAAAATTCACTTTTTTGTGAAAATATCCACTAAATGATCGAATAATATGTGTGAGGGTACCCCAGGAGAGTTCCAAATGTGTGTGGGTAAAATATATATCCTACGGGGGTAAAATTGAAAAAAGTTGGAAAATTTTTTTTTTTTGGACTTAGCCATTTTTCCGGCGTTTATCAGACTTTCAGATAGGGCAAATGTCAGTGAGCCTTCCGATTTCAGTTTCAGAGCGATTCTCCCAATGAGTCCTTGATATTTATTCGTTTTCAGCCAATTTTCTGGATTTTTGAAAATTTCACTTTTTTGTGAAAATATCCACTAAATGAGGGAATAATATGTGTGAGGGTACCCCAGGAGAGTTCCAAATGTGTGTGGGTAGAATATATATCCCACAGGGGTAAAATTGAAAAAAATTGAAAAAAAATTTTTTTTTGGACTTAGACATTTTTCCGGCGTTTATCAGACTTTCAGATAGAGCAAATGTCAGTGAGCGTTCCGATTTCAGTTCCAGAGCGATTTGCCCAATGAGTCCTTGATATGTAGTCGTTTTCAGCCAATATTTTGGATTTTTGAAAATTTCACTTTTTTGTGAAAATATCCACTAAATGAGGGAATAATATGTGTGAGGGTACCCCAGGAGAGTTCCAAATGTGTGTGGGTAGAATATATATCCCACGGGGGTAAAATTTAAAAAAGTTGAAAAAAATTTTTTTTTTGGACTTTTGTCATTTTTTTGGCGTTTATCAGACTTTCAGATAGGGCAAATGTCAGTGAGCGTTCCGATTTCAGTTCCAGAGCGATTCGCCCAATGAGTCCTTGATATTTAGTCGTTTTCAGCCAATTTTCTGGATTTTTGAAAAATTTACTTTTTTCTGAAAATATCCACTAAATGAGGGAATAATATGTGTGAGGGTAACCCAGGAGAGTTCCAAATGTGTGTGGGTAGAATATATATCCTACGGGGGTAAAATTGAAAAAAGTTGAAAAAATTTTTTTTTGGACTTAGCCATTTTTCCGGCGTTTATCAGACTTTCAGATAGGGCAAATGTCAGTGAGCGTTCCGATTTCAGTTTCAGAGCGATTCTTCCAATGAGTCCTTGATATTTAGTCGTTTTTAGACAATATTTTGGATTTTTGAAAATTTCACTTTTTTGTGAAAATATCCACTAAATGAGGGAATAATATGTGTGAGGGTACTCCAGGAGAGTTCCAAATGTGTGTGGGTAGAATATATATCCCACGGGGGTAAAATTGAAAAAAGTAAAAAAAAAGTTTTTTTTGGACTTAGACATTTTTCCGGCGTTTATCAGACTTTCAGATAGGGCAAATGTCAGTGAGCGTTCCGATTTCAGTTCCAGAGCAATTCGCCCAATGAGTCCTTGATATTTAGTAATTTTCAGCTAATTTTCTGGATTTTTGAAAAATTCACTTTTTTTGTGAAAATATCCACTAAATGAGGGAATAATATGTGTGAGGGTACTCCAGGAGAGTTCCAAATGTGTGTGGGTACAATATATATCCCACGGGGGTAAAATTGAAAAAAGTTGAAAAAAAATTTTTTTTTGGACTTAGACATTTTTCCGGCATTTATCAGACTTTCAGATAGGGCAAATGTCAGTGAGCATTCCGATTTCAGTTCCAGAGCGATTTGCCCAATGAGTCCTTGATATTTAGTCGTTTTCAGCCAATTTTCTGGATTTTTGAAAATTTCACTTTTTTGTGAAAATATCCACTAAATGAGGGAATAATATGTGTGAGGGTACCCCAGGAGAGTTCGAAATGTGTGTGGGTAGAATATATATCCCACGGGGGTAAAATTGAAAAAAGTTTAAAAAATTTTTTTTTTGGACTTAGTCATTTTTCCGGCGTTTATCAGACTTTCAGATAGGGCAAATGTCAGTGAGCGTTCCGATTTCAGTTCCAGAGCGATTCGCCCAATGAGTCCTTGATATTTAGTCGTTTTCAGCCAATTTTCTGGATTTTTGAAAATTTCACTTTTTTGTGAAAATATCCACTAAATGAGGGAATAATATGTGTGAGGGTACCCCAGGAGAGTTCGAAATGTGTGTGGGTAGAATATATATCCCACGGGGGTAAAATTGAAAAAAGTTGAAAAAATTTTTTTTTTGGACTTAGTCATTTTTCCGGCGTTTATCAGACTTTCAGATAGGGCAAATGTCAGTGAGCATTCCGATTTCAGTTCCAGAGCGATTTGCCCAATGAGTCCTTGATATTTAGTCGTTTTCAGCCAATTTTCTGGATTTTTGAAAATTTCACTTTTTTGTGAAAATATCCACTAAATGAGAGAATAATATGTGTGAGGGTACCCCAGGAGAGTTACAAATGTGTGTGGGTAGAATATATATCCCACAGGGGTAAAATTGAAAAAAGTTGAAAAAAATTTTTTTTTCGACTTAGACATTTTTCCGGCGTTTATCAGACTTTCAGATAGGGCAAATGTCAGTGAGCGTTCCGATTTCAGTTCCAGAGCGATTCACCCAATGAGTCCTTGATATTTAGTCGTTTTCATCCAATATTTTGGGTTTTTGAAAATTTCACTTTTTTGTGAAAATATCAACTAAATGAGGGAATAATATGTGTGAGGGTACCCCAGGAGAGTTCCAAATGTGTGTGGGTAGAATATATATCCCACGGGGGTAAAATTGAAAAAAGTTTAAAAAATTTTTTTTTTGGACTTAGCCATTTTTCCGGCGTTTATCAGACTTTCAGATAGGGCAAATGTCAGTGAGCTTTCCGATTTCAGTTCCAGAGCGATTCGCCCAATGAGTCCTTGATATTTATTCGTTTTCAGCCAATTTTCTGGATTTTTGAAAATTTCACTTTTTTTGTGAAAATATCGACTAAATGAGGGAATAATATGTGTGAGGGTACCCCAGGAGAGTTCCAAATGTGTGTGGGTAGAATATATATACTACGGGGGTAAAATTAAAAAAAGTTGAACCTTTTTTTTTTTGGACTTAGCCATTTTTCCGGCGTTTATCAGACTTTCAGATAGGGCAAATGTCAGTGAGCTTTCCGATTTCAGTTCCAGAGCGATTCGCCCAATGAGTCCTTGATATTTATTAGTTTTCAGCCAATTTTCTGGATTTTTGAAAATTTCACTTTTTTGTGAAAATATCCACTAAATGAGGGAATAATATGTGTGAGGGTACCCCAGGAGAGTTCCAAATGTGTGTGGGTAGAATATATATCCTACGGGGGTAAAATTGAAAAAAGTTAAAAAAAATTTTTTTTTGGACTTAGACATTTTTCCGGCGCTTATCAGACTTTCAGATAGGGCAAATGTCAGTGAGCGTTCCGATTTCAGTTCCAGAGCGATTCGCCCAATGAGTCCTTGATGTTTATTCGTTTTCAGACAATTTTCTGGATTTTTGAAAATTTCACTTTTTTGTGAAAATATTCACTAAATGAGGGAATAATATGTGTGAGGGTACCCCAGGAGAGTTCAAAATGTGTGTGGGTAGAATATATATCCCACGGGGGTAAAATTGAAATAAGTTGAAAAAAATTTTTTTTTGGACTTAGACATTTTTCCGGCGTTTATCAGACTTTCAGATAGGGCAAATGTCAGTGAGCGTTCCGATTTCAGTTCCAGAGCGATTCACCCAATGAGTCCTTGATATTTAGTCGTTTTCATCCAATATTTTGGATTTTTGAAAATTTCACTTTTTTGTGAAAATATCAACTAAATGAGGGAATAATATGTGTGAGGGTACCCCAGGAGAGTTCCAAATGTGTGTGTGTAGAATATATATCCCACGGGGGTAAAATTGAAAAAAGTTTAAAAATTTTTTTTTTTGGACTTAGCCATTTTTCCGGCGTTTATCAGACTTTCAGATAGGGCAAATGTCAGTGAGCGTTCCGATTTCAGTTCCAGAGCGATTCGCCCAATGAGTCCTTGATATTTATTCGTTTTCAGCCAATTTTCTGGATTTTTGAAAATTTCACTTTTTTTGTGAAAATATCGACTAAATGAGGGAATAATATGTGTGAGGGTACCCCAGGAGAGTTCCAAATGTGTGTGGGTAGAATATATATCCTACGGGGGTAAAATTAAAAAAAGTTGAACCTTTTTTTTTTTTGGACTTAGCCATTTTTCCGGCGTTTATCAGACTTTCAGATAGGGCAAATGTCAGTGAGCATTCCGATTTCAGTTCCAGAGCGATTTTCCCAATGAGTCCTTGATATTCAGTCGTTTTTAGCCAATTTTCTGGATTTTTGAAAATTTCACTTTTTTGTGAAAATATCCACTAAATGAGGGAATAATATGTGTGAGGGTACCCCAGGAGAGTTCCAAATGTGTGTGGGTAGAATATATATCCCACGGGGGTAAAATTTAAAAAAGTTGAAAAAAATTTTTTTTTGGACTTAGACATTTTTCCGGCGTTTATCAGACTTTCAGATAGGGCAAATATCAGTGAGCGTTCCGATTTCAGTTCCAGAGCGATTCTCCCAATGAGGCCTTGATATTTAGTCATTTTCAGCCAATTTTCTGGATTTTTGAAAATTTCACTTTTTTGTGAAAATATCCACTAAATGAGAGAATAATATGTGTGAGGGTACCCCAGGAGAGTTACAAATGTGTGTGGGTAGAATATATATCCCACAGGGGTAAAATTGAAAAAAGTTGAAAAATTATTTTTTTTTGGACTTAGTCATTTTTCCGGAGTTTATCAGACTTTCAGATAGGGCAAATGTCAGTGAGCGTTCCGATTTCAGTTCCAGAGCGATTCACCCAATGAGTCCTTGATATTTAGTCGTTTTCATCCAATATTTTGGATTTTTGAAAATTTCACTTTTTTGTGAAAATATCAACTAAATGAGGGAATAATATGTGTGAGGGTACCCCAGGAGAGTTCCAAATGTGTGTGGGTAGAATATATATCCCACGGGGGTAAAATTGAAAAAAGTTTAAAAATTTTTTTTTTTGGACTTAGACATTTTTCCGGCGTTTATCAGACTTTCAGATAGGGCAAATGTCAGTGAGCTTTCCGATTTCAGTTCCAGAGCGATTCGCCCAATGAGTCATTGATATTTAGTCGTTTTCAGCTGATTTTCTGGATTTTTCAAAAATTTCACTTTTTTGTGAATATATCCACTAAATGAGGGAATAATATGTGTGAGGGTACCCCAGGAGAGTTCCAAATGTGTGTGGGTAGAATATATATCCTACGGGGGTAAAATTAAAAAAAGTTGAACCTTTTTTTTTTTTGGACTTAGCCATTTTTTCGGCGTTTATCAGACTTTCAGATAGGGCAAATGTCAGTGAGCGTTCCGATTTCAGTTCCAGAGCGATTCGCCCAATGAGTCATTGATATTTAGTCGTTTTCAGCCAATTTTCTGGATTTTTGAAAATTTCCCTTTTTTATGAAAATATCCACTAAATGAGAGAATAATATGTGTGAGGGTACCCCAGGAGAGTTACAAATGTGTTTGGTTAGAATATATATCCCACGCGGGTAAAATTGAAAAAAGTTGAAACATTTTTTTTTTTGGACTTAGTCATTTTTCCGGCGTTTATCAGACTTTCAGATAGGGCAAATGTCAGTGAGCGTTCCGATTTCAGTTCCAGAGCGATTCGCCCAATGAGTCATTGATATTTAGTCATTTTCAGCTGATTTTCTGGATTTTTGAAAATTTCACTTTTTTGTGAAAATATCCACTAAATGAGGGAATAATATGTGTGAGGGTACCCCAGGAGAGTTCCAAATGTGTGTGGGTAGAATATATATCCCACAGGGGTAAAATTGAAAAAAGTTGAAAAAAATTTTTTTTTGCACTTAGACATTTTTCCGGCGTTTATCAGACTTTCAGATAGGGCAAATGTCAGTGAGCATTCCGATTTCAGTTCCAGAGCGATTCGCCCAATGAGTCCTTGATATTTAGTCATTTTCAGCTGATTTTCTGGATTTTTGAAAATTTCACTTTTTTGTGAAAATATCCACTAAATGAGGGAATAATATGTGTGAGGGTACCCCAGGAGAGTTCCAAATGTGTGTGGGTAGAATATATATCCCACGGGGGTAAAATTGAAAAAAGTTGAAAAAAATTTTTTTTTGGACTTACATTTTTCCGGCGTTTATCAGACTTTCAGATAGGGCAAATGTCAGTGAGCGTTCCGATTTCAGTTCCAGAGCGATTCGCCCAATGAGTCCTTGATATTTAGTCATTTTCAGCTGATTTTCTGGATTTTTGAAAATTTCACTTTTTTGTGAAAATATCCACTAAATGAGGGAATAATATGTGTGAGGGTACCCCAGGAGAGTTCCAAATGTGTGTGGGTAGAATATATATCCCACGGGGGTAAAATTGAAAAAAGTTGAAAAATTTTTTTTTTTGGACTTAGTCATTTTTCCGGCGTTTATCAGACTTTCAGATAGGGCAAATGTCAGTGAGCGTTCCGATTTCAGTTCCAGAGTGATTCGCCCAATGAGCCCTTGATATTTATTCGTTTTCAGCCAATTTTCTGGATTTTTGAAAAATTCACTTTTTTTGTGAAAATATCCACTAAATGAGGGAATAATATGTGTGAGGGTACCCCAGGAGAGTTCCAAATGTGTGTGGGTAGAATATATATCCCACGGGGGTAAAATTGAAAAAAGTTGAAAAAAATTTTTTTTTGGACTTACATTTTTCCGGCGTTTATCAGACTTTCAGATAGGGCAAATGTCAGTGAGCGTTCCGATTTCAGTTCCAGAGCGATTCGCCCAATGAGTCCTTGATATTTATTCGTTTTCAGCTGATTTTCTGGATTTTTGAAAATTTCACTTTTTTGTGAAAATATCCACTAAATGAGAGAATAATATGTGTGAGGGTACCCCAGGAGAGTTACAAATGTGTGTGGGTAGAATATATATCCCACAGGGGTAAAATTGAAAAAAGTTGAAAAATTTTTTTTTTTGGACTTAGTCATTTTTCCGGGGTTTATCAGACTTTCAGATAGGGCAAATGTCAGTGAGCGTTCCGATTTCAGTTCCAGAGCGATTCGCCCAATGAGTCCTTGATATTTATTAGTTTTCAGCCAATTTTCTGGATTTTTGAAAATTTCACTTTTTTGTGAAAATATCCACTAAATGAGGGAATAATATGTGTGAGGGTACCCCAGGAGAGTTCCAAATGTGTGTGGGTAGAATATATATCCCACGGGGGTAAAATTTTAAAAAGTTTAAAAAAATTTTTTTTTGGACTTAGACATTTTTCCGGCGTTTATCAGACTTTCAGAAAGAGCAAATGTCAGTGAGCGTTCCGATTTCAGTTCCAGAGCGATTCTCCCAATGAGTCCTTGATATTCAGTCGTTTTTAGCCAATATTTTGGATTTTTGAAAATTTCACTTTTTTGTGAAAATATCAACTAAATGAGGGAATAATATGTGTGAGGGTACCCCAGCAGAGTTCCAAATGTGTGTGGGTAGAATATATATCCCACGGGGGTAAAATTGAAAAAAGTTTAAAAAATTTTTTTTTTGGACTTACATTTTTCCGGCGTTTATCAGACTTTCAGATAGGGCAAATGTCAGTGAGCGTTCCGATTTCAGTTCCAGAGCGATTCTCCCAATGAGTCATTGATATTTAGTCGTTTTCAGCCAATTTTCTGGATTTTTGAAAATTTTACTTTTTTATGAAAATATCCACTAAATGAGAGAATAATATGTGTGAGGGTACCCCAGGAGAGTTCCAAATGTGTGTGGTTAGAATATATATCCCACAGGGGTAAAATTGAAAAAAGTTGAAAAATTTTTTTTTTTGGACTTAGTCATTTTTCCGGCGTTTATCAGACTTTCAGATAGGGCAAATGTCAGTGAGCGTTCCGATTTCATTTCCAGAGCGATTCGCCCAATGAGTCCTTGATATTTAGTCATTTTCAGCTGATTTTCTGGATTTTTGAAAATTTCACTTTTTTGTGAAAATATCCACTAAATGAGGGAATAATATGTGTGAGGGTACCCCAGGAGAGTTCCAAATGTGTGTGGGTAGAATATATATCCCACGGGGGTAAAATTGAAAAAAGTTGAGAAAAATTTTTTTTTGGACTTACATTTTTCCGGCGTTTATCAGACTTTCAGATAGGGCAAATGTCAGTGAGCGTTCCGATTTCAGTTCCAGAGCGAATCGCCCAATGAGTCATTGATATTTAGTCGTTTTCAGCCAATTTTCTGGATTTTTGAAAATTTCCCTTTTTTATGAAAATATCCACTAAATGAGAGAATAATATGTGTGAGGGTACCCCAGGAGAGTTCCAAATGTGTGTGGGTAGAATATATATCACACGGGGGTAAAATTTTAAAAAGTTTAAAAAATTTTTTTTTTGGACTTAGCCATTTTTCCGGCGTTTATCAGACTTTCAGATAGGACAAATGTCAGTGAGCGTTCCGATTTCAGTTCCAGAGCGATTCGCCCAATGAGTCCTTGATATTTATTCGTTTTCAGCCAATTTTCTGGATTTTTGAAAATTTCACTTTTTTGTGAAAATATCCACTAAATGAGAAAATAATATGTGTGAGGGTACCCCAGGAGAGTTCCAAATGTGTGTGGGTAGAATATATATCCCACGGGGGTAAAATTGAAAAAAGTTTAAAAATTTTTTTTTTTGGACTTAGCCATTTTTCCGGCGTTTATCAGACTTTCAGATAGGGCAAATGTCAGTGAGCTTTCCGATTTCAGTTCCAGAGCGATTCGCCCAATGAGTCCTTGATATTTATTCGTTTTCAGCCAATTTTCTGGATTTTTGAAAATTTCACTTTTTTGTGAAAATATCCGCTAAATGAGAGAATAATATGTGTGAGGGTACCCCAGGAGAGTTCCAAATGTGTGTGGTTAGAATATATATCCTACGGGGGTAAAATTGAAAAAAGTTGAAAAAATTTTTTTTTTGGACTTAGACATTTTTCCGGCGTTTATCAGACTTTCAGATAGGGCAAATGTCAGTGAGCGTTCCGATTTCAGTTTCAGAGCGATTCTCCCAATGAGTCCTTGATATTTAGTCGTTTTTAGCCAATATTTTGGATTTTTGAAAATTTCACTTTTTTGTGAAAATATCCACTAAATGAGGGAATAATATGTGTGAGGGTACCCCAGGAGAGTTCCAAATGTGTGTGGGTAGAATATATATCCCACGGGGGTAAAATTGAAAAAAGTTGAAAAAAAATTTGTTTTGGACATAGACATTTTTCCGCCGTTTATCAGACTTTCAGATAGGGCAAATGTCAGTGAGCATTCCGATTTCAGTTCCAGAGCGATTCGCCCAATGAGTCCTTGATATTTATTCGTTTTCAGTCAATTTTCTGGATTTTGGAAAAATTCACTTTTTTTGTGAAAATATCCACTAAATTAGGAATAATATGTGTGAGGGTACCCCAGGAGAGTTCCAAATGTGTGTGGGTAGAATATATATCCCACGGGGGTAAAATTTAAAAAAGTTGAAAAATTTTTTTTTTTGGACTTAGACATTTTTCCGGCGTTTATCAGACTTTCAGATAGGGCAAATGTCAGTGAGCGTTCCGATTTCAGTTCAAGAGCGATTCGCCCAATGAGTCCTTCATATTTATTCATTTTCAGCTGATTTTCTGGATTTTTGAAAATTTCACTTTTTTGTGAAAATATCCACTAAATGAGGGAATAATATGTGTGAGGGTACCCCAGGAGAGTTCCAAATGTGTGTGGGTAGAATATATATCCCACGGGGGTAAAATTGAAAAAAGTTAAAAAAAATTTTTTTTTGGACTTACATTTTTCCGGCGTTTATCAGACTTTCAGATAGGGCAAATGTCAGTGAGCGTTCCGATTTCAGTTCCAGAGCGATTCGCCCAATGAGTCCTTGATATTTATTCGTTTTCAGCTGATTTTCTGGATTTTTGAAAATTTCACTTTTTTGTGAAAATATCCACTAAATGAGAGAATAATATGTGTGAGGGTACCCCAGGAGAGTTACAAATGTGTGTGGGTAGAATATATATCGCACAGGGGTAAAATTGAAAAAAGTTGAAAAATTTTTTTTTTTTGGACTTAGTCATTTTTCCGGCGTTTATCAGACTTTCAGATAGGGCAAATGTCAGTGAGCGTTCCGATTTCAGTTCCAGAGCGATTCGCCCAATGAGTCCTTGATATTTAGTCGTTTTCAGCCAATTTTCTGGATTTTTGAAAATTTCACTTTTTTGTGAAAATATCCACTAAATGAGGGAATAATATGTGTGAGGGTACCCCAGGAGAGTTCCAAATGTGTGTGCGTAGAATATATATCCTACGGGGGTAAAATTGAAAAAAGTTAAAAAAAATTTTTTTTTGGACTTAGACATTTTTCCGGCGTTTATCAGACTTTCAGATAGGGCAAATGTCAGTGAGCGTTCCGATTTCAGTTCCAGAGCGATTCGCCCAATGAGTCCTTGATGTTTATTCGTTTTCAGACAATTTTCTGGATTTTTGAAAATTTCACTTTTTTGTGAAAATATTCACTAAATGAGGGAATAATATGTGTGAGGGTACCCCAGGAGAGTTCCAAATGTGTGTGGGTAGAATATATATCCCACGGGGGTAAAATTGAAAAAAGTTTAAAAATATTTTTTTTTGGACTTAGCCATTTTTCCGGCGTTTATCAGACTTTCAGATAGGGCAAATGTCAGTGAGCTTTCCGATTTCAGTTCCAGAGCGATTCGCCCAATGAGTCCTTGATATTTATTCGTTTTCAGCCAATTTTCTGGATTTTTGAAAATTTCACTTTTTTGTGAAAATATCGACTAAATGAGGGAATAATATGTGTGAGGGTACCCCAGGAGAGTTCCAAATGTGTGTGGGTAGAATATATATCCCACGGGGGTAAAATTGAAAAAAGTTGAAAAAAATTTTTTTTTGGACTTAGACATTTTTCCGGCGTTTATCAGACTTTCAGATAGGGAAAATGTCAGTGAGCGTTCCGATTTCAGTTCGAGAGCGATTCGCCCTATGAGTCCTTGATATTTAGTCGTTTTCAGCCAATTTTCTGGATTTTTGAAAATTTCACTTTTTTGTGAAAATTTCCACTAAATGAGAGAATAATATGTGTGAGGGTACCCCAGGAGAGTTACAAATGTGTGTGGGTAGAATATATATCCCACGGGTAAAATTGAAAAAAGTTGAAAAATTTTTTTTTTTGGACTTAGTCATTTTTCCGGCGTTTATCAGACTTTCAGATAGGGCAAATGTCAGTGAGCATTCCGATTTCAGTTCCAGAGCGATTCACCCAATGAGTCCTTGATATTTAGTCGTTTTCAGCCAATTTTCTGGATTTTTGAAAATTTCACTTTTTTGTGAAAATATCCACTAAATGAGGGAATAATATGTGTGAGGGTACCCCAGGAGTGTTCCAAATGTGTGTGGGTAGAAAATATATCCCACGGGGGTAAAATTGAAAAAAGTTTAAAAAAATTTTTTTTTGGACTTAGTCATTTTTCCGGCGTTTATCAGACTTTCAGATAGGGCAAATGTCAGTGAGCGTTCCGATTTCAGTTCCAGAGCGATTCTCCCAATGAGTCCTTGATATTTAGTCGTTTTCAGCCAATTTTCTGGATTTTTGAAAATTTCACTTTTTTGTGAAAATATCCGCTAAATGAGAGAATAATATGTGTGAGGGTACCCCAGGAGAGTTCCAAATGTGTGTGGGTAGAATATATATCCCACGGGGGTAAAATTGAAAAATGTTTAAAAATTTTTTTTTTTGGACTTAGTCATTTTTTCGGCATTTATCAGACTTTCAGATAGGGCAAATGTCAGTGAGCGTTCCGATTTCAGTTCCAGAGCGATTCGCCCAATGAGTCATTGATATTTAGTCGTTTTCAGCCAATTTTCTGGATTTTTGAAAATTTTACTTTTTTATGAAAATATCCACTAAATGAGAGAATAATATGTGTGAGGGTACCCCAGGAGAGTTCCAAATGTGTGTGGGTAGAATATATATCCTACGGGGGAAAAATTGAAAAAAGTTAAAAAAAATTTTTTTTTGGACTTAGACATTTTTCCGGCGTTTATCAGACTTTCAGATAGGGCAAATGTCAGTGAGCGTTCCGATTTCAGTTCCAGAGCGATTCGCCCAATGAGTCCTTGATATTTATTCGTTTTCAGCCAATTTTCTGGATTTTTGAAAATTTCACTTTTTTGTGAAAATTTCCACTAAATGAGAGAATAATATGTGTGAGGGTACCCCAGGAGAGTTACAAATGTGTGTGGGTAGAATATATATCCCACAGGGGTAAAATTGAAAAAAGTTGAAAAATTTTTTTTTTTGGACTTAGTCATTTTTCCGGCGTTTATCAGACTTTCAGATAGGGCAAATGTCAGTGAGCATTCCGATTTCAGTTCCAGAGCGATTAGCCCAATGAGTCCTTGATATTTAGTCGTTTTCAGCCAATTTTCTGGATTTTTGAAAATTTCACTTTTTTGTGAAAATATCCACTAAATGAGGGAATAATATGTGTGAGGGTACCCCAGGAGTGTTCCAAATGTGTGTGGGTAGAATATATATCCCACGGGGGTAAAATTGAAAAATGTTTAAAAATTTTTTTTTTTGGACTTAGTCATTTTTTCGGCATTTATCAGACTTTCAGATAGGGCAAATAGTCAGTGAGCGTTCCGATTTCAGTTCCAGAGCGATTCGCCCAATGAGTCATTGATATTTAGTCGTTTTCAGCCAATTTTCTGGATTTTTGACAATTTTACTTTTTTATGAAAATATCCACTAAATGAGAGAATAATATGTGTGAGGGTACCCCAGGAGAGTTCCAAATGTGTGTGGTTAGAATATATATCCCACGGGGGTAAAATTGAAAAAAGTTGAAAAAATTTTTTTTTTGGACTTAGACATTTTTCCGGCGTTTATCAGACTTTCAGATAGGGCAAATGTCAGTGAGCGTTCCGATTTCAGTTTCAGAGCGATTCTCCCAATGAGTCCTTGATATTTAGTCGTTTTTAGCCAATATTTTGGATTTTTGAAAATTTCACTTTTTTGTGAAAATATCCACTAAATGAGAGAATAATATGTGTGAGGGTACCCCAGGAGAGTTACAAATGTGTGTGGGTAGAATATATATCGCACAGGGGTAAAATTGAAAAAAGTTGAAAAATTTTTTTTTTTTGGACTTAGTCATTTTTCCGGCGTTTATCAGACTTTCAGATAGGGCAAATGTCAGTGAGCGTTCCGATTTCAGTTCCAGAGCGATTCGCCCAATGAGTCCTTGATATTTAGTCGTTTTCAGCCAATTTTCTGGATTTTTGAAAATTTCACTTTTTTGTGAAAATATCCACTAAATGAGGGAATAATATGTGTGAGGGTACCCCAGGAGAGTTCCAAATGTGTGTGGGTAGAATATATATCCTACGGGGGTAAAATTGAAAAAAGTTAAAAAAAATTTTTTTTTGGACTTAGACATTTTTCCGGCGTTTATCAGACTTTCAGATAGGTCAAATGTCAGTGAGCGTTCCGATTTCAGTTCCAGAGCGATTCGCCCAATGAGTCCTTGATGTTTATTCGTTTTCAGACAATTTTCTGGATTTTTGAAAATTTCACTTTTTTGTGAAAATATTCACTAAATGAGGGAATAATATGTGTGAGGGTACCCCAGGAGAGTTCCAAATGTGTGTGGGTAGAATATATATCCCACGGGGGTAAAATTGAAAAAAGTTTAAAAATTTTTTTTTTTGGACTTAGCCATTTTTCCGGCGTTTATCAGACTTTCAGATAGGGCAAATGTCAGTGAGCTTTCCGATTTCAGTTCCAGAGCGATTCGCCCAATGAGTCCTTGATATTTATTCGTTTTCAGCCAATTTTCTGGATTTTTGAAAATTTCACTTTTTTGTGAAAATATCGACTAAATGAGGGAATAATATGTGTGAGGGTACCCCAGGAGAGTTCCAAATGTGTGTGGGTAGAATATATATCCCACGGGGGTAAAATTTAAAAAAGTTTAAAAATTTTTTTTTTTTGAACTTAGTCATTTTTTCGGCATTTATCAGACTTTCAGATAGGGCAAATGTCAGTGAGCGTTGCGATTTCAGTTCCAGAGCGATTCGCCCAATGAGTCATTGATATTTAGTCGTTTTCAGCCAATTTTCTGGATTTTTGAAAATTTCACTTTTTTGTGAAAATATCCACTAAATGAGGGAATAATATGTGTGAGGGTACCCCAGGAGAGATCCAAATGTGTGTGGGTAGAATATATATCCCACGGGGGTAAAATTGAAAAAAGTTGAAAAAAATTTTTTTTTGGACTTAGTCATTTTTCCGGCGTTTATCAGACTTTCAGATAGGGCAAATGTCAGTGAGCATTCCGATTTCAGTTCCAGAGTGATTCGCCCAATGAGTCCTTGATATTTAGTCGTTTTCAGCCAATTTTCTGGATTTTTGAAAATTTCACTTTTTTGTGAAAATATCCGCTAAATGAGAGAATAATATGTGTGAGGGTACCCCAGGAGAGTTACAAATGTGTGTGGGTAGAATATATATCCCACAGGGGTAAAATTGAAAAGAGTTGAAAAATTTTTTTTTTTGGACTTAGACATTTTTCCGGCGTTTATCAGACTTTCAGATAGGGCAAATGTCAGTGAGCATTCCGATTTCAGTTCCACAGCGATTCGCCCAATGTGTCCTTGATATTTAGTCGTTTTCAGCCAATTTTCTGGATTTTTGAAAAATTCACTTTTTTGTGAAAATATCCACTAAATGAGGGAATAATATGTGTGAGGGTACCCCAGGAGAGTTCCAAATGTGTGTGGGTAGAATATATATCCCATGGGGGTAAAATTGAAAAAAGTTTAAAAAAAATTTTTTTTGGACTTAGACATTTTTCCGCCGTTTATCAGACTTTCAGATAGGGCAAATGTCAGTGAGCGTTCCGATTTCAGTTCCAGAGCGATTCGCCCAATGAGCCCTTGATATTTATTCGTTTTCAGCCAATTTTCTGTATTTTGGAAAAATTCACTTTTTTTGTGAAAATATCCACTAAATGAGGGAATAATATGTGTGAGGGTACCCCAGGAGAGTTCCAAATGTGTGTGGTTAGAATATATATCCCACGGGGGTAAAATTGAAAAAAGTTGAAAAATTTTTTTTTTTGGACTTAGTCATTTTTTCGGCGTTTATCAGACTTTCAGATAGGGCAAATGTCAGTGAGCGTTCTGATTTCAGTTCCAGAGCGATTCGCCCAATGAGTCCTTGATATTTATTCGTTTTTAGCCAATATTTTGGATTTTTGAAAATTTCACTTTTTTGTGAAAATATCCACTAAATGAGGGAATAATATGTGTGAGGGTACCCCAGGAGAATTTCAAATGTGTGTTGGTAGAATATATATCCCACGGGGGTAAAATTGAAAAAAGTTTAAACATTTTTTTTTTTGGACTTAGTCATTTTTCCGGCGTTTATCAGACTTTCAGATAGGGCAAATGTCAGTGAGCGTTCCGATTTCAGTTCAAGAGCGATTCGCCCAATGAGTCCTTCATATTTATTCGTTTTCAGCCAATTTTCTGGATTTTTGAAAATTTCACTTTTTTGTGAAAATATCCACTAAATGAGAGAATAATATGTGTGAGGGTACCCCAGGAGAGTTCCAAATGTGTGTGGGTAGAATATATATCCCACGGGGGTAAAATTGAAAAAAGTTTAAAAAAAATTTTTTTTGGACATAGACATTTTTCGCCGTTTATCAGACTTTCAGATAGGGCAAATGTCAGTGAGCGTTCCGATTTCAGTTCCAGAGCGATTCGCCCAATGAGTCCTTGATATTTTGGCGTTTTCAGCCAATTTTCTGGATTTTTGAAAAATTAAATTTTTTGTGAAAATATCCACTAAATGAGGGAATAATATGTGTGAGGGTACCCCAGGAGAGTTCCAAATGTGTGTAGGTAGAACATATATCCCACGGGGGTAAAATTTAAAAAAGTTGAAAAATTTTTTTTTTTGGACTTAGTCATTTTTTCGGCGTTTATCAGACTTTCAGATAGGGCAAATGTCAGTGAGCGTTCCGATTTCAGTTCCAGAGCGATTCGCCCAATGAGTCCTTGATATTTTGTCGTTTTCAGCCAATTTTCTGGATTTTTGAAAAATTCACTTTTTTGTGAAAATATCCACTAAATGAGGGAATAATATGTGTGAGGGTACCCCAGGAGAGTTCCAAATGTGTGTGGGTAGAATATATATCCCACAGGGGTAAAATTTAAAAAAGTTGAAAATATTTTTTTTTTTATGACTTAGCCATTTTTCCGGCGTTTATTAGACTTTCAGATAGGGCAAATGTCAGTGAGCATTCCGATTTCAGTTCCAGAGCGATTCGCCCAATGAGTCCTTGATATTTAGTCGTTTTCAGCCAATTTTCTGGATTTTTGAAAATTTCACTTTTTTGTGAAAATATCCACTAAATGAGGGAATAATATGTGTGCGGGTACCCCAGGAGAGTTCCAAATGTGTGTGGGTAGAATATATATCCCACAGGGGTAAAATTTAAAAAAGTTTAAAAATTTTTTTTTTGGACTTAGTCATTTTTTCGGCGTTTATCAGACTTTCAGATAGGGCAAATGTCAGTGAGCGTTCCGATTTCAGTTCCAGAGCGATTCGCCCAATGAGTCCTTGATATTTTGTCGTTTTCAGCCAATTTTCTGGATTTTTGAAAAATTCACTTTTTTGTGAAAATATCCACTAAATGAGGGAATAATATGTGTTAGGGTACCCCAGGAGAGTTCCAAATGTGTGTGGGTAGAATATATATCCCACAGGGGTAAAATTTAAAAAAGTTTAAAAAATTTTTTTTTTGGACTTAGCCATTTTTCCGGCTTTTATCAGAATTTCAGATAGGGCAAATGTCAGTTCCAGAGCAATTCGCCCAATGAGTCCTTGATATGTAGTCGTTTTCAGCCAATATTTTGGATTTTTGAAAATTTCACCTTTTTGTGAAAATATCCACTAAATGAGGGAATAATATGTGTGAGGGTACCCCAGGAGTGTTCCAAATGTGTGTGGGTAGAATATATATCCCACGGGGGTAAAATTAAAAAAAGTTGAAACTTTTTTTTTTTTGACTTAGCCATTTTTCCGGCGTTTATCAGACTTTCAGATAGGGCAAATGTCAGTGAGCAGTCCGATTTCAGTTCCAGAGCGATTCGCCCAATGAGTCCTTGATATTTATTCGTTTTCAGCCAATTTTCTGGATTTTTGAAAATTTCACTTTTTTGTGAAAATATCCACTAAATGAGGGAATAATATGTGTAAGGGTACCCCAGGAGAGTTCCAAATGTGTGTGGGTAGAATATATATCCCACTAGGGTAAAATTGAAAAAATGTGAAAAAATTTTTTTTTTGGACTTAACCATTTTTCCGGCGTTTATCAGACTTTCAGATAGGGCAAATGTCAGTGAGTGTTTCTATTTCAGTTCCAGAGCGATTCGCCAAATGAGTCCTTGATATGTAGTCGTTTTCAGCCAATATTTTGGATTTTTGAAAATTTCACTTTTTTGTGAAAATATCCACTAAATGAGGGAATAATATGTGTGAGGGTACCGCAGGAATGTTCAAAATGTGTGTGGGTAAAATATATATCCCACGGGGGTAAAATTGAAAAAAGTTGAAAAATATTTTTTTTTTTGAACTTAGTCATTTTTCCGGCGTTTATCAGACTTTCAGATAGGGCAAATGTCAGTGAGCGTTCCGATTTCAGTTCCAGAGCGATTCGCCCAATGAGTCCTTGATATTTTGTCGTTTTCAGCCAATTTTCTGGATTTTTGACAAAATCACTTTTTTGTGAAAATATCCACTAAATGAGGGAATAATATGTGTGAGGGTACCCCAGGAGATTTCCAAATGTGTGTGGGTAAAATATATATCCCACGGGGGTAAAATTGAAAAAAGTTGAAAAATATATATTTTTTTTGAACTTAGTCATTTTTCCGGCGTTTATCAGACTTTCAGATAGGGCAAATGTCAGTGAGCGTTCCGATTTCAGTTCCAGAGCGATTCGCCCAATGAGTCCTTGATATTTAGTCATTTTCAGCCAATTTTCTGGATTTTTGAAAAATTCACTTTTTTTTGAAAATATCCACTAAATGAGGGAATAATATGTGTGAGGGTACCCCAGGAGAGTTTCAAATGTGTGTGGGTAGAATATATATCCCACGGGGGTAAAATTGAAAAAAGTTAAAAAATATATTTTTTTTGGACTTAGTCATTTTTCCGGCGTTTATCAGACTTTCAGATAGGGCAAATGTCAGTGAGCGTTCCGATTTCAGTTCCAGAGCGATTCGCCCAATGAGTCCTTGATATTTAGTCATTTTCAGCCAATTTTCTGGATTTTTGGAAAATTCACTTTTTTGTGAAAATATCCACTAAATGAGGGAATAATATGTGTGAGGGTACCCCAGAAGAGTTCCAAATTTCTGTGGGTAGAATATATATCCCACGGGGGTAAATATGAAAAAAGTTGAAAAAAATATTTTTTTTGGACTTAGTCATTTTTCCGGCGTTTATCAGACTTTCCGATAGGGCAAATGTCAGTGAGCGTTCCGATTTCAGTTCCAGAGCGATTCGTCCAATGAGTCCTTGATATTTAGTCATTTTCAGCCAATATTTTCGATTTTTGAAAATTTCACTTTTTTGTGAAAATACCCACTAAATGAGGGAATAATATGTGTGAGGGTACCGCAGGAATGTTCCAAATGTGTGTGGGTAGAATATATATCCCACGGGGGTAAAATTGTAAAAAGTTGAAAAAAATTATTTTTTGGACTTAGCCATTTTTCCGGCGTTTATCAGACTTTCAGATAGGGCAAATGTCAGTGAGCGTTCCGATTTCAGTTCCAGAGCGATTCGCCCAATGAGTCCTTGATATTTAGTCATTTTCAGCCAATTTTCTGGATTTTTGAAAAATTAACTTTTTTGTGAAAATATCCACTAAATGAGGGAATAATATGTGTGAGGGTACCCCAGAAGAGTTCCAAATTTCTGTGGGTAGAATATATATCCCACGGGGGTAAATATGAAAAAAGTTGAAAAAAATATTTTTTTTGGACTTAGTCATTTTTCCGGCGTTTATCAGACTTTCCGATAGGGCAAATGTCAGTGAGCGTTCCGATTTCAGTTCCAGAGCGATTCGCCCAATGAGTCTTTGATATTTAGTCGTTTTCAGCCAATATTTTGGATTTTTGAAAATTTGACTTTTTTGTGAAAATATCCACTAAATGAGGGAATAATATGTACCGAAGGAATGTTCCAAATGTGGGTGGGTAGAATATATATACTACGGGGGTAAAATTGAAAAATGTTGAAAAATTATTTTTTTTGGACCTAGTCATTTTTCCAGCGTTTATCAGACTTTCAGATAGTGCAAATGTCAGTGAGCGTTCCGATTTCAGCTCCACAGCGATTCGACCAATGAGTCCTTGATATGTAGTCGTTTTTAGCTAATATTTTGGATTTTTGAAAATTTCACTTTTTTGTGAAAATACCCACTAAATGAGGGAATAATATGTGTGACGGTACCCCAGGAGAGTTCCAAATGTGTGTGGGTAGAATATATATCCCACAGGGGTAAAATTGAAAAAAGTTGAAAAAAATTTTTTTTGGACTTAGCCATTTTTCCGGCGTTTATCAGACTTTCAGATAAGGCAAATGTCAGTGAGCGTTCCGATTTCAGTTCCAGAGCGATTCGCCCAATGAATCCTTGATATTTTGTCGTTTTCAGCCAATATTTTGGATTTTTGAAAATTTCACTTTTTTGTGAAAATATCCACTAAATGAGGGAGTAATATGTCTGAGGGTACCCTAGGAGCGTTCCAAATGTGTGTGGGTAGAATATATAAACCACGGGGGTAAAATTTAAAATTGTTGAAAAATTTTTTTTTTTGGACTTAGCCATTTTTCCGGCGTTTATCAGACTTTCAGATAGTGCAAATGTCAGTGAGCGTTCCGATTTCAGTTCCAGAGCGATTCGCCCAATCAGTCCTTGATATTTAGTCGTTTTCAGCTAATTTTCTGGATTTTTGAAAAATTCACTTTTTTGTGAAAATATCCACTAAATGAGGGAATAATATGTGTGAGGGTACCCCAGGAGAGTTCCGAATGTGTGTGGGTAAAATATATATCCCATGGGGGTAAAATTGAAAAAAGTTGAAAAAATTTTTTTTTTGGACTTAGTCATTTTTCCGGCGTTTATCAGACTTTCAGATAGTGCAAATGTCACTGAGCGTTCCGATTTCAGTTCCAGAGCGATTCGCCCAATGAATTCTAGATATTTAGTCGTTTTCAGCCAATATTTTGGATTTTTGAAAATTTGACTTTTTTGTGAAAATATCCACTAAATGAGGGAATAATATGTGTGAGGGTACCCCAGGAGAGTTCCAAATGTGTGTGGGTAAAATATATATCCCAAGGGGGTAAAAATGGAAAAAGTTGAAAAAAAAAATTTTTTGGACTTAGCCATTTTTCCGGCGTTTATCAGACTTTCAGATAGTGCAAATGTCAGTGAGCGTTCCGATTTCAGTTCCCGAGCGATTCGCCCAATGAGTCCTTGATATTTAGAAGTTTTCAGCCAATATTTTGGATTTTTGAAAATTTCACTTTTTTGTGAAAATATCCACTAAATGAGGGAATAATATGTGTGAGGGTACCCCAGGAGAGTTCCAAATGCGTGTGGGTAGAATATATATCCCACGGGGGTAAAATTGAAAAAAGTTGAAAAATTTTTTTTTTTGCACTCGGTCATCTTTCCGGCGTTTAACAGACTTTCAGATAGGGCAAATGTCAGTGAGCATTCCGATTTCAGTTCCAGAGCGGTTCGCCCAATGAGTCCTTGATATTTAGTCGTTTTCAGCCAATATTCTCGATTTTTGAAAATTTCACTTTTTTGTGAAAATACCCACTAAATGAGGGAATAATATGTGTGAGGGTACCCCAGGAGTGTTCCAAATGTGTGTGGGTAGAATATATATCCCACGGGGTAAAATTGAAAAAAGTTTAAAAAAATTTTTTTTTGGACTTAGTCGTTTTTCCGGCGTTTATCAGACTTTCAGATAGGGCAAATGTCAGTGAGCGTTCCGATTTCAGTTCCAGAGCGATTCGCCCAATGAGTCCTTGATATGTAGTTGTTTTCAGCCAATATTTTCGATTTTTGAAAATTTCACTTTTTTGTGAAAATATCCACTAAATGAGGGAATAATATGTGTGAGGGTACCCTAGGAGAGTACCAAATGTGTGTGGGTAGAATATATATCCTACGGGGTAAAATTGAAAAAAGTTGAAAAAATATATATTTTTTGACTTAGTCATTTTTCCGGCGTTTATCAGACTTTCAGATAGGGCAAATGTCAGTGAGCGTTCCGATTTCAGTTCCAGAGTGATTCACCCAATGAGTCCTTGATATTTAGTCGTTTTCAGCCAATATTTAGGATTTTTGAAAATTTCACTTTTTTGTGAAAATATCCACTAAATGAGGGAATAATATGTGTGAGGGTACCCCAGAAGAGTTCCAAATTTGTGTGGATAGAATATATATCCCACGGGGGTAAAATTGAAAAAAGTTGAAAAAAAAAATTTTTTTTGGACTTAGTCATTTTTCCGGCGTTTATCAGACTTTCAGATAGGGCAAATGTCAGTGAGCGCTCCGATTTCAGTTCCAGATCGATTCGCCCAATGAGTCCTTGATATTTAGTCGTTTTCAGCCAATATTTTGGATTTTTGAAAATTTCACTTTTTTGTGAAAATATCCACTAAATGAGGGAATAATATGTGTGAGGGTAGCCCAGGAGAGTTCCAATTGTGTGTGGGTAGAATATATATCCCACGGGGGTAAAATTGAAAAAAGTTTAAAAAAAAAATTTTTTGGACTTAGTAATTTTTCCGGCGTTTATCAGACTTTCAGATAGGGCAAATGTCAGTGAGCGTTCCGATTTCAGTTCCAGAGCGATTCGCCCACTGAGTCTTGATATTTAGTCATTTTCAGCCAATTTTTTGGATTTTTGAAAAATTCATTTTTTTGTGAAAATATCCACTAAATGAGGGAATAATATGTGTGAGGGTAGCCCAGGAGTGTTCCAAATGTGTGTGGGTAGAATATATATCCCACGGGGGTAAAATTGAAAAAAGTTGAAAAATATTTTTTTTTGGACTTAGTCATTTTTCCGGCGTTTATCAGACTTTCAGATAGGGCAAATGTCAGTGAGCGTTCCGATTTCAGTTCCAGAGCGATTCGCCCACTGAGTGTTGATATTTAGTCGTTTTCAGCCAATATTTTGGATTTTTGAAAATTTCACTTTTTTTGTGAAAATATCCACTAAATGAGGGAATAATATGTGTGAGGGTACCCCAGGAGTGTTCCAAATGTGTGTGGGTAGAATATATATCCCACGGGGGTAAAATTGAAAAAAGTTGAAAAATATTTATTTTTTTTAACTTAGTCATTTTTCCGGCGTTTATCAGACTTTCAGATAGGGCAAATGTCAGTGAGCGTTCCGATTTCAGTTCCAGAGCGATTCGCCCAATGAGTCCTTGATATTTTGTCGTTTTCAGCCAATTTTCTGGATTTTTGACAAAATCACTTTTTTGTGAAAATATCCACTAAATGAGGGAATAATATGTGTGAGGGTACCCCAGGAGAGTTCCAAATGTGTGTGGGTAAAATAAATATCCCACGGGGGTAAAATTGAAAAAAGTTGAAAAATATATATTTTTTTTGAACTTAGTCATTTTTCCGGCGTTTATCAGACTTTCAGATAGGGCAAATGTCAGTGAGCGTTCCGATTTCAGTTCCAGAGCGATTCGCCCAATGAGTCCTTGATATTTAGTCATTTTCAGCCAATTTTCTGGATTTTTGAAAAATTCACTTTTTTTTGAAAATATCCACTAAATGAGGGAATAATATGTGTGAGGGTACCCCAGGAGAGTTCCAAATGTGTGTGGGTAGAATATATATCCCACGGGGGTAAAATTGAAAAAAGTTGAAAAATATATTTTTTTTGGACTTAGTCATTTTTCCGGCGTTTATCAGACTTTCAGATAGGGCAAATGTCAGTGAGCGTTCCGATTTCAGTTCCAGAGCGATTCGCCCAATGAGTCCTTGATATTTAGTCGTTTTCAGCCAATTTTCTGGATTTTTGACAAAATCACTTTTTTGTGAAAATATCCACTAAATGAGGGAATAATATGTGTGAGGGTACCCCAGGAGAGTTCCAAATGTGTGTGGGTAAAATATATATCCCACGGGGGTAAAATTGTAAAAAGTTTAAAAAAATTATTTTTTGGACTTAGCCATTTTTCCGGCGTTTATCAGACTTTCAGATAGGGCAAATGTCAGTGAGCGTTCCGATTTCAGTTCCAGAGCGATTCGCCCAATGAGTCCTTGATATTTAGTCATTTTCAGCCAATTTTCTGGATTTTTGAAAAATTAACTTTTTTGTGAAAATATCCACTAAATGAGGGAATAATATGTGTGAGGGTACCCCAGAAGAGTTCCAAATTTCTGTGGGTAGAATATATATCCCACGGGGGTAAATATGAAAAAAGTTGAAAAAAAAATTTTTTTTGGACTTAGTCATTTTTCCGGCGTTTATCAGACTTTCCGATAGGGCAAATGTCAGTGAGCGTTCCGATTTCAGTTCCAGAGCGATTCACCAAATGAGTCCTTGATATTTAGTCATTTTCAGCCAATATTTTCGAAAATTTCACTTTTTTGTGAAAATATCCACTAAATGAGGGAATAATATGTGTGAGGGTACCCTAGGAGAGTTCCAAATGTGTGTGGGTAGAATATATATCCTACGGGGTAAAATTGAAAAAAGTTGAAAAAATATATATTTTTTGACTTAGTCATTTTTCCACCGTTTATCAGACTTTCAGATAGGGCAAATGTCAGTGAGCGTTCCGATTTCAGTTCCAGAGCGATTCGCCCAATGAGTCCTTGATATTTAGTCATTTTCAGACAATATTTTGGATTTTTGAAAATTTCACTTTTTTGTGAAAATATCCACTAAATGAGGGAATAATATGTGTGAGGGTACCCCAGGAGTGTTCCAAATGTGTTTGGGTAGAATATATATCCCATGGGGGTAAAATTGAAAAAATTTGAAAAATATTTTTTTTTGGACTTAGTCATTTTTCCGGCGTTTATCAGACTTTCAGATAGGGCAAATGTCAGTGAGCGTTCCGATTTCAGTTCCAGAGCGATTCGCCCAATGAGTCCTTGATATTTAGTCATTTTCAGCCAATTTTCTGGATTTTTGAAAAATTCACTTTTTTTGTGAAAATATCCACTAAATGAGGGAATAATATGTGTGAGGGTACCCCAGGAGAATTCCAAATGTGTGTGGGTAGAATATATATCCCACGGGGGTAAAATTGAAAAAAGTTGAAAAATTTTTTTTTTTTTGAACTTAGTCATTTTTCCGGCGTTTATCAGACTTTCAGATAGGGCAAATGTCAGTGAGCGTTCCGATTTCAGTTCCAGAGCGATTCGCCCATTGAGTCCTTGATATTTAGTCGTTTTCAGCCAATTTTCTGGATTTTTGACAAAATCACTTTTTTGTGAAAATATCCACTAAATGAGGGAATAGTATGTGTGAGGGTACCCCAGAAGAGTTCCAAATGTGTGTGGGTGGAATATATATCCCACGGAGGTAAAATTGAAAAAAGTTGAAAATTTTTTTTTTTTTTGGACTTAGCCATTTTTCCGGCGTTTATCAGACTTTCAGATAGGGTAAATGTCAGTGAGCGTTCCGATTTCAGTTCCAGAGCGATTCACCCAATGAGTCCTTGATATTTATTGGTTTTCAGCCAATATTTTGGATTTTTGAAAATTTCACTTTTTTGTGAAAATATCCACTAAATGAGGGAATAATATGTGTGATGGTACCCCAGGAGAGTTCCAAATGTGTGTGGGTAGAATATATATCCCACGGGGGTAAAATTGAAAAAAGTTGAAAAATTTTTTTTTTTGGACGTAGTCATTTTTCCGGCGTTTATCAGACTTTCAGATAGGGCAAATGTCAGTGAGCCTTTCGATTTCAGTTCCAGAGCGATTCGCCCAATGAGTCCTTGATATTTAGTCATTTTCAGCCAATATTTAGGATTTTTGAAAATTTCACTTTTTTGTGAAAATATCCACTAAATGAGGGAATAATATGTGTGAGGGTACCCCAGGAGTGTTCCAAATGTGTGTGGGTAGAATATATATCCCACGGGGGTAAAATTGAAAAAAGTTTAAAAAATTTTTTTTTTGGACTTAGTTATTTTTCCGGCGTTTATCAGACTTTCAGATAGGGCAAATGTCAGTGAGCGTTCCGATTTCAGTTCCAGAGCGATTCGCCCAATGAGTCCTTGATATTTAGTCTTTTTCAGCCAATTTTCTGGATTTTTGAAAAATTCACTTTTTTGTGAAAATATCCACTAAATGAGGGAATAATATGTGTGAGGGTACCCTAGGAGTGTTCCAAATGTGTGTGGGTAGAATATATATCCCACGGGGGTAAAGTTGAAAAAAGTTGAAAAAATTTTTTTTTTGGACTTAGTCATTTTTCCGGCGTTTATCAGACTTTAAGATAGGGCAAATGTCAGTGAGCGTTCTGATTTCAGTTCCAGAGCGATTCGCCCAATGAGTCCTTGATATTTAGTCATTTTCAGACAATTTTCTGGATTTTTGAACAATTCACTTTTTTGTGAAAATATCCACTAAATGAGGGTATAATATGTGTAAGGGTAGCCCAGGAGAGTTCCAAATGTGTGTGGGTAGAATATATATCCCACGGGGTTAAACTGAAAAAAGTTTAAAAAAATTTTTTTTTTGGACTTTGTCATTTTTCCGGCGTTTATCAGACTTTCAGATAGGGCAAATGTCAGTGAGCCTTTCGATTTCAGTTCCAGAGCGATTCGCCCAATGAGTCCTTGATATTTAGTCATTTTCAGCCAATATTTAGGATTTTTGAAAATTTCACTTTTTTGTGAAAATATCCACTAAATGAGGGAATAATATGTGTGAGGGTACCCCAGGAGTGTTCCAAATGTGTGTGGGTAGAATATATATATCCCACAGGGGTAAAATTGAAAAAAGTTGAAAAAATTTTTTTTTGGACTTAGTCATTTTTCCGGCGTTTATCAGACTTTCAGATAGGGCAAATGTCAGTGAGCGTTCTGATTTCAGTTCCAGAGTGATTCGCCCAATGAGTCCTTGATATTTAGTCTTTTTCAGCCAATTTTCTGGATTTTGGAAAAATTCACTATTTTGTGAAAATATCCACTAAATGAGGGAATAATATGTGTAAGGGTAGCCCAGGAGAGTTCCAAATGTGTGTGGGTAGAATATATATCCCACGGGGGTAAAACTGAAAAAAGTTGAAAAAAAATTTTTTTTTGGACTTAGTTATTTTTCCGGCGTTTATCAGACTTTCAGATAGGGCAAATATCAGTGAGCCTTTCGATTTCAGTTCCAGAGCGATTCGCCCAATGAGTCCTTGATATTTTATCATTTTCAGCCAATTTTCTGGATTTTTGAAAAATTCACTTTTTTGTGAAAATATCCACTAAATGAGGGAATAATATGTGTGAGGGTACCCCAGGAGTGTTCCAAATGTGTGTGGGTAGAATATATATCCCACGGGGGTAAAATTGAAAAAAGTTGAAAAAAAAATTATTTTGGACTTAGTTATTTTTCCGGCGTTTATCAGACTTTCAGATAGGGCAAATGTGAGTGAGCGTTCCGATTTCAGTTCCAGAGCGATTCGCCCAATGAGTCCTTGATATTTAGTCTTTTTCAGCCAATTTTCTGGATTTTTGAAAAATTCACTTTTTTGTGAAAATATCCACTAAATGAGGGAATAATATGTGTGAGGGTACCCCAGGAGAGTTCCAAATGTGTGTGGGTAGAATATATATCCCAAGGGGGTAAAATTGAAAAAAGTTGAAAAAAAATTTTTTTTTGGACTTAGTCATTTTTCCGGCGTTGATCAGACTTTCAGATAGGGCAAATGTCAGTGAGCGTTCCGATTTCAGTTCCAGAGCGATTCGCCCAATGAGTCCTTGATATTTAGTCGTTTTCAGTCAATATTTTAGATTTTTGAAAATTTCACTTTTTTGTGAAAATATCCACTAAATGAGGGAATAATATGTGTGAGGGTACCCCAGGAGTGTTCCAAATGTTTGTGGGTAGAATATATATCCCACGGGGGTAAAATTGAAAAAAGTTGAAAAATTTTTTTTTTTGGACTGTCATTTTTCCGGCGTTTATCAGACTTTCAGATAGGGCAAATGTCAGTGAGCATTCTGATTTCAGTTCCAGAGCAATTCGCCCAATGAGTCCTTGATATTTAGTCGTTCGTTTTCAGCCAATATTTTGGATTTTTGAAAATTTCACTTTTTTGTGAAAATATCCACTAAATGAGGGAATAATATGTGTGAGGGTAGCCCAGGAGAGTTCCAAATGTGTGTGGGTAGAATATATATCCCACGGGGGTAAAACTGAAAAAAGTTGAAAAAAAATTTTTTTTTGGACTTAGTCATTTTTCCGGCGTTTATCAGACTTTCAGATAGGGCAAATGTCAGTGAGCGTTCTGATTTCAGTTCCAGAGCGATTCGCCCAATGAGTCCTTGATATTTAGTCATTTTCAGACAATTTTCTGGATTTTTGAAAAATTCACTTTTTTGTGAAAATATCCACTAATTGAGGGAATAATATGTGTGAGGGTACCCCAGGAGAGTTCCAAATGTGTGTGGGTAGAATATATATCCCACGGGGGTAAAACTGAAAAAAGTTGAAAAAAAATTTTTTTTTGGACTTAGTTATTTTTCCGGCGTTTATCAGACTTTCAGATAGGGCAAATATCAGTGAGCCTTTCGATTTCAGTTCCAGAGCGATTCGCCCAATGAGTCCTTGATATTTTATCATTTTCAGCCAATTTTCTGGATTTTTGAAAAATTCACTTTTTTGTGAAAATATCCACTAAATGAGGGAATAATATGTGTGAGGGTACCCCAGGAGTGCTCCAAATGTGTGTGGGTAGAATATATATCCCACGGGGGTAAAATTGAAAAAAGTTGAAAAAAAAATTATTTTGGACTTAGTTATTTTTCCGGCGTTTATCAGACTTTCAGATAGGGCAAATGTGAGTGAGCGTTCCGATTTCAGTTCCAGAGCGATTCGCCCAATGAGTCCTTGATATTTAGTCTTTTTCAGCCAATTTTCTGGATTTTTGAAAAATTCACTTTTTTGTGAAAATATCCACTAAATGAGGGAATAATATGTGTGAGGGTAGCCCAGGAGAGTTCCAAATGTGTGTGGGTAGAATATATATCCCACGGGGGTAAAATTGAAAAAAGTTAAAAAATTTTTTTTTTTTGGACTTAGTCATTTTTCCGGCGTTTATCAGACTTTCAGATAAGGCAAATGTCAGTGAGCGTTCCGATTTCAGTTCCAGAGCGATTCGCCCAATGAGTCCTTGATATTTAGTCGTTTTCAGCCAATATTTTGGATTTTTGAAAATTTCTCTTTTTTGTGAAAATATCCACTAAATGAGGGAATAATATGTGTGAGAGTAGCCCAGGAGAGTTCCAAATGTGTGTGGGTAGAATATATATCCCACGGGGGTAAAATTGAAAAAAGTTGAAAAAAAAATTTTTTTTGGACTTAGTCATTTTTCCGGCGTTTATCAGACTTTCAGATAGGGCAAATGTCAGTGAGCGTTCCGATTTCAGTTCCAGAGCGATTCGCTCAATGAGTCCTTAATATTTAGTCGTTTTCAGCCAATATTTTGGATTTTTGAAAATTTCACTTTTTTGTGAAAATATCCACTAAATGAGGGAATAATATGTGTGAGGGTACCCCAGGAGTGTTCCAAATGTGTGTGGGTAGAATATATATCCCACGGGGTAAAATTGAAAAAAGTTGAAAAATTTTTTTTTTGGACTTAGTCATTTTTCCGGCATTTATCAGACGTTCAGATAGGGCAAATGTCAGTGAGCGTTCCGATTTCAGTTCCAGAGCGTTTTGCCCAATGAGTCCTTGAAATTTAATCATTTTCAGCCAATTTTCTGGATTTTTGAAAATTTCACTTTTTTGTGAAAATATCCACTAAATGAGGAAATAATATGTGTGAGGGTACCCCAGGAGTGTTCCAAATGTGTGTTGGTAGAATATATATCCCACGGGGTAAAATTGAAAAAAGTTGAAAAATTTTTTTTTTGGACTTAGTCATTTTTCCGGCATTTATCAGACGTTCAGATAGGGCAAATGTCAGTGAGCGTTCCGATTTCAGTTCCAGAGCGTTTCGCCCAATGAGTCCTTGAAATTTAATCATTTTCAGCCAATTTTCTGGATTTTTGAAAATTTCTCTTTTTTGTGAAAATATCCAATAAATGAGGGAATAATATGTGTGAGGGTAGCCCAGGAGAGTTCCAAATGTGTGTGGGTAGAATATATATCCCACGGGGGTAAAATTGAAAAAAGTAAAAAAAATATTTTTTTTGGGACTTAGTCATTTTTCCGGCGTTTATCAGACTTTCAGATAGGGCAAATGTCAGTGAGCGTTCCGATTTCAGTTCCAGAGTGATTCACCCAATGAGTCCTTGATATTTAGTCATTTTCAGCCAATATTTTGGATTTTTGAAAATTTCACTTTTTTGTGAAAATATCCACTAAATGAGGGAATAATATGTGTGAGGGTACCCCAGGAGTGTTCGAAATGTGTGTTGGTAGAATATTTATCCCACGGGGGTAAAACTGAAAAAAGTTGAAAAAAAATTTTTTTTTGGACATAGTCATTTTTCCGGCGTTTATCAGACTTTCAGATAGGGCAAATGTCAGTGAGCGTTCTGATTTCAGTTCCAGAGCGATTCGCCCAATGAGTCCTTGATATTTAGTCTTTTTCAGCCAATTTTCTGGATTTTGGAAAAATTCACTATTTTGTGAAAATATCCACTAAATGAGGGAATAATATGTGTGAGGGTACCCCAGGAGTGTTCCAAATGTGTGTGGGTAGAATATATATCCCACGGGGGTAAAATTGAAAAAAGTTGAAAAAAAATTTTTTTTTTGGACTTCGTTATTTTTCCGGCGTTTATCAGACTTTCAGATAGGGCAAATGTGAGTGAGCGTTCCGATTTCAGTTCCAGAGCGATTCGCCCAATGAGTCCTTGATATTTAGTCTTTTTCAGCCAATTTTCTGGATTTTTGAAAAATTCACTTTTTTGGGAAAATATCCACTAAATGAGGGAATAATATGTGTGAGGGTAGCCCAGGAGAGTTCCAAATGTGTGTGGGTAGAATATATATCCCACGGGGGTAAAACTGAAAAAAGTTGAAAAAAAATTTTTTTTTGGACTTAGTCATTTTTCCGGCGTTTATCAGACTTTCAGATAGGGCAAATGTCAGTGAGCGTTCCGATTTCAGTTCCAGAGCGATTCGCCCAATGAGTCCTTGATATTTTATCATTTTCAGCCAATTTTCTGGATTTTTGAAAATTTCACTTTTTTGTGAAAATATCCACTAAATGAGGGAATAGTATGTGTGAGGGTAGCCCAGGAGAGTTCCAAATGTGTGTGGGTAGAATATATATCCCACAGGGGTAAAATTGAAAAAAGTTGAAAAATTTTTTTTTTTGGACTTAGTCATTTTTCCGGCGTTTATCAGACTTTCAGATAGGTCAAATGTCAGTGAGCATTCCGATTTCAGTTCCAGAGCGATTCGCCCAATGAGTCCTTGATATTTAGTCGTTTTCAGCCATTTTTCTGGATTTTTGAAAAATTCACTTTTTTGTGAAAATATCCACTAAATGAGGGAATAATATGTGTGAGGGTACCCCAGGAGTGTTCCAAATGTGTGTGGGTAGAATATATATCCCACGGGGGTAAAATTGAAAAAAGTTGAAAAATTTTTTTTTTTGGACTAAGTCATTTTTCCAGCGTTTATCAGACTTTCAGATAGGGCAAATGTCAGTGAGCGTTCCGATTTCAGTTCCAGAGCGATTCGCCCAATGAGTCCTTGAAATTTAGTCGTTTTCAGCCAATTTTCTGGATTTTTGAAAAATTCACTTTTTTGTAAAAAAAATTTCCACTAAATGAGGGAATAATATGTGTGAGGGTACCCCAGGAAAGTTCCAAATGTGTGTGGGTAAAATATATATCCCACGGGGGTAAAATTGAAAAAAGTTGAAAAAAATTATTTTTTGGACTTAGCCATTTTTCCGGCGTTTATCAGACTTTCAGATAGGGCAAATGTCAGTGAGCGTTCCGATTTCAGTTCCAGAGCGATTCGCCCAATGAGTCCTTGATATTCAGTCGTTTTCAGCCAATATTTTGGATTTTTGAAAATTTCACTTTTTTGTGAAAATATCCACTAAATGAGGGAATAATATGTGTGAGGGTACCCCAGGAGTGTTCCAAATGTGTGTGGGTAGAATATATATCCCACGGGGGTAAAACTGAAAAAAGTTGAAAAAAATTTTTTTTTTGGACTTAGTCATTTTTCCGGCGTTAATCAGACTTTCAGATAGGGCAAATGTCAGTGAGCGTTCCGATTTCAGTTCCAGAGCGATTCGCCCAATGAGTCCTTGATATTTAGTCGTTTTCAGCCAATTTTCTGGATTTTTGAAAAATTGACTTTTTTGTGAAAATATCCACTAAATGAGGGAATAATATGTGTGAGGGTACCCCAGGAGTGTTCCAAATGTGTGTGGGTAAAATATATATCCCACGGGGGTAAAATTGAAAAAGTTGAAAAAAATTTTTTTTGGCCTTAGCCATTTTTCCGGCGTTTATCAGTCTTTCAGATAGGGCAAATGTCAGTGAGTGTTCCGATTTCAGTTCCAGAGCGATTCGCCCAATGAGTCCTTGACATTTAATTGTTTTCAGCCAATATTTTGGATTTTTGAAAATTTCACTTTTTTGTGAAAATATCCACTAAATGAGGAAATAATATGTGTGAGGGTACCCCAAGAGTGTTCCAAATGTGTGTGGGTAGAATATATATCCCACGGGGGTAAAATTGAAAAAAGTTGAAAAATTTTTTTTTTTTGACTTAGTCATTTTTCCGGCGTTTATCAGACTTTCAGATAGGGCAAATGTCAGTGAGCGTTCTGATTTCAGTTCCAGAGCGATTCGCCCAATGAGTCCTTGATATTTAGTCATTTTCAGACAATTTTCTGGATTTTTGAAAAATTCACTTTTTTGTGAAAATATCCACTAAATGAGGGAATAATATGTGTGAGGGTACCCCAGGAGAGTTCCAAATGTGTGTGGGTAAAATATATATCCCACGGGGTAAAATTGAAAAAAGTTGAAAAAAATTATTTTTTGGACTTAGCCATTTTTCCGGCGTTTATCAGACTTTCAGATAGGGCAAATGTCAGTGAGCATTCTGATTTCAGTTCCAGAGCGATTCGCCCAATGAGTCCTTGATATTTAGTCGTTTTCAGCCAATATTTTGGATTTTTGAAAATTTCACTTTTTTGTGAAAATATCCACTAAATGAGGGAATAATATGTGTGAGGGTAGCCCAGGAGAGTTCCAAATGTGTGTGGGTAGAATATATATCCCACGGGGGTAAAATTGAAAAAAGTTAAAAAATTTTTTTTTTTTGGACTTAGTCATTTTTCCGGCGTTTATCAGACTTTCAGATAGGGCAAATGTCAGTGAGCGTTCCGATTTCAGTTCCAGAGCGATTCGCCCAATGAGTCCTTGATATTTATTCATTTTCAGCCAATTTTCTGGATTTCTGAAAAATTCACTTTTTTGTGAAAATATCCACTAAATGAGGGAATAATATGTGTGAGGGTACCCCAGGAGAGTTCCAAATGTGTGTGGGTAGAATATATATCCCAAGGGGGTAAAATTGAAAAAAGCTTAAAAAAAATTTTTTTTTGGACTTAGTCATTTTTCCGGCATTTATCAGACTTTCAGATAGGGCAAATGTCAGTGAGCGTTCCGATTTCAGTTCCAGAGCGATTTGCCCAATGAGTCCTTGATATTTAGTCGTTTTCAGCCAATATTTTGGATTTTTGAAAATTTCACTTTTTTGTGAAAATATCCACTAAATGAGGGAATAATATGTGTGAGGGTACGCCAGGAGTGTTCCAAATGTGCGTGGGTAGAATATATATCCCACGGGGGTAAAATTGAAAAAAGTTGAAAAAATTTTTTTTTTTGGACTTAGTCATTTTTCCGGCGTTTATCAGACTTTCAGATAGGGCAAATGTCAATGAGCGTTCCGATTTCAGTTCCAGAGCGATTCGCCCAATGAGTCCTTGATATTTATTCTTTTTCAGCCAATTTTCTGGATTTTTTAAAAATTCACTTTTTTGTGAAAATATCCACTAAATGAGGGAATAATATGTGTGAGGGTACCCCAGGAGAGTTCCAAATGTGTGTGGGTAGAATATATATCCCACGGGGGTAAAATTGAAAAAAGTTGAAAAAAAATTTTTTTTTGGACTTAGTCATTTTTCCGGCGTTTATCAGACTTTCAGATAGGGCAAATGTCAGTGAGCGTTCCGATTTCAGTTCCAGAGTGATTCGCCCAATGAGTCCTTGATATTTTATCATTTTCAGCCAATTTTCTGGATTTTTGAAAAATTCACTTTTTTGTGAAAATATCCACTAAATGAGGGAATAATATGTGTGAGGGTAGCCCAGGAGAGTTCCAAATGTGTGTGGGTAGAATATATATCCCACGGGGGTAAAATTGAAAAAAGTAAAAAAAATATTTTTTTTGGGACTTAGTCATTTTTCCGGCGTTTATCAGACTTTCAGATAGGGCAAATGTCAGTGAGCGTTCCGATTTCAGTTCCAGAGTGATTCACCAATGAGTCCTTGATATATAGTCATTTTCAGCCAATATTTTGGATTTTTGAAAATTTCACTTTTCTGTGAAAATATCCACTTAATGAGGGAATAATATGTGTGAGGGTACCCCAGGAGTGTTCCAAATGTGCGTGGGTAGAATATATATCCCACGGGGGTAAAATTGAAAAAAGTTGAAAAAAAAATTTTTTTTGGACTTAGTCATTTTTCCGGCGTTTATCAGACTTTCAAATAGGGCAAATGTCAGTGAGCGTTCTGATTTCAGTTCCAGAGCGATTCGCCCAATGAGTCCTTGATATTTAGTCGTTTTCAGCCAATATTTTGGATTTTTGAAAATTTCACTTTTTTGTGAAAATATCCACTAAATGAGGGAATAATATGTGTGAGGGTAGCCCAGGAGAGTTCCAAATGTGTGTGGGTAGAATATATATCCCAAGGGGGTAAAATTGAAAAAAGTTTAAAAAAAATTTTTTTTTGGACTTAGTCATTTTTCCGGCATTTATCAGACTTTCAGATAGGGCAAATGTCAGTGAGCATTCCGATTTCAGTTCCAGAGCGATTCGCCCAATGAGTCCTTGATATTTAGTCGTTTTCAGCCAATATTTTGGATTTTTGAAAATTTCACTTTTTTTGTGAAAATATCCACTAAATGAGGGAATAATATGTGTGAGGTTATGCCAGGAGTGTTCCAAATGTGCGTGGGTAGAATATATATCCCACGGGGGTAAAATTGAAAAAAGTTGAAAAAATTTTTTTTTTTTTACTTAGTCATTTTTCCGGCGTTTATCAGACTTTCAGATAGGGCAAATGTCAATGAGCGTTCCGATTTCAGTTCCAGAGCGATTCGCCCAATGAGTCCTTGATATTTATTCTTTTTCAGCCAATTTTCTGGATTTTTGAAAAATTCACTTTTTTGTGAAAATATCCACTAAATGAGGGAATAATATGTGTGAGGGTAGCCCAGGAGAGTTCCAAATGTGTGTGGGTAGAATATATATCCCACGGGGGTAAAATTGAAAAAAGTAAAAAAAATATTTTTTTTGGGACTTAGTCATTTTTCCGGCGTTTATCAGACTTTCAGATAGGGCAAATGTCAGTGAGCGTTCCGATTTCAGTTCCAGAGTGATTCACCCAATGAGTCCTTGATATTTAGTCATTTTCAGCCAATATTTTGGATTTTTGAAAATTTCACTTTTTTGTGAAAATATCCACTAAATGAGGGAATAATATGTGTGAGGGTACCCCAGGAGAGTTCCAAATGTGTGTGGGTAAAATATATATCCCACGGGGGTAAAATTGAAAAAAGTTGAAAAATTTATTTCTTTGGACTTAGTCATTTTTCCGGTGTTTATCAGACTTTCAGATAGGGCAAATGTCAGTAAGTGTTCCGATTTCAGTTCCAGAGCGATTCGCCCAATGAGTCCTTGATATTTAGTCGTTTTCAGCCAATTTTCTGGATTTTTGAAAAATTCACTTTTTTGTGAAAATATCCACTAAATGAGGGAATATGTGTGAGGGTACCCCAGGAGAGTTCCAAATGTGTGTGGGTAAAATATATATCCCACGGGGGTAAAATTGAAAAAAGTTGAAAAAAAAATTTTTTGGACTTAGCCATTTTTCCAGCGTTTATCAGTCTTTCAGATAGGGCAAATGTCAGTGAGTGTTCCGATTTCAGTTCCAGAGCGATTCGCCCAATGAGTCCTTGATATTTAAATGTTTTCAGCCAATATTTTGGATTTTTGAAAATTTCACTTTTTTGTGAAAATATCCACTAAATGAGGGAATAATATGTGTGAGGGTACCCCAAGAGTGTTCCAAATGTGTGTGGGTAGAATATATATCCCACGGGGGTAAAATTGAAAAAAGTTGAAAAATGTTTTTTTTTGGACTTAGTCATTTTTCCGGCGTTTATCAGACTTTCAGATAGGGCAAATGTCAGTGAGTGTTCCGATTTCAGTTCCAGAGCGATTCGCCCAATGAGTCCTTGATATTTAATCGTTTTCAGCCAATATTTTGGATTTTTGAAAATTTCACTTTTTTGTGAAAATATCCACTAAATGAGGGAATAATATGTGTGAGGGTACCCCAAGAGTGTTCCAAATGTGTGTGGGTAGAATATATATCCCACGGGGGTAAAATTGAAAAAAGTTGAAAAATTTTTTTTTTTGGACTTAGTCATTTTTCCGGCGTTTATCAGACTTTCAGATAGGGCAAATGTCAGTGAGTGTTCCGATTTCAGTTCCAGAGCGATTCGCCCAATGAGTCTTTGATATTTAGTCATTTTCAGCCAATTTCTGGATTTTTGAAAAATTAACTTTTTTGTGAAAATATCCACTAAATGAGGGAATAATATGTGTGAGGGTACCCAGGAGAGTTCCAAATGTGTGTGGGTAAAATATATATCCCACGGGGGTAAAATTGAAAAAAGTTGAAAAAAATTATTTTTTGGACTTAGCCATTTTTCCGGCGTTTATCAGACTTTCAGATAGGGCAAATGTCAGTGAGTGTTCCGATTTCAGTTCCAGAGCGATTCGCCCAATGAGTCCTTGATATTTAGTCGTTTTCAGCCAATATTTTGGATTTTTGAAAATTTCACTTTTTTTGTGAAAATATCCACTAAATGAGGGAATAATATGTGTGAGGGTACCCCAGGAGTGTTCCAAATGTGTGTGGGTAGAATATATATCCCACGGGGGTAAAATTGAAAAAAGTTGAAAAATTTTTTTTTTTGGACTTAGTCATTTTTCCGGCGTTTATCAGACTTTCAGATAGGGCAAATGTCAGTGAGCGTTCCGATTTCAGTTCCAGAGCGATTCGCCCAATGAGTCCTTGATATTTAGTCATTTTCAGCCAATTTCTGGATTTTTGAAAAATTAACTTTTTTGTGAAAATATCCACTAAATGAGGGAATAATATGTGTGAGGGTACCCCAGGAGAGTTCCAAATGTGTGTGGGTAAAATATATATCCCACGGGGGTAAAATTGAAAAAAGTTGAAAAAAATTATTTTTTGGACTTAGCCATTTTTCCGGCGTTTATCAGTCTTTCAGATAGGGCAAATGTCAGTGAGTGTTCCGATTTCAGTTCCAGAGCGATTCGCCCAATGAGTCCTTGATATTTAATCGTTTTCAGCCAATATTTTGGATTTTTGAAAATTTCACTTTTTTGTGAAAATATCCACTAAATGAGGGAATAATATGTGTGAGGGTACCCCAAGAGTGTTCCAAATGTGTGTGGGTAGAATATATATCCCACGGGGGTAAAATTGAAAAAAGTTGAAAAATTTTTTTTTTTGGACTTAGTCATTTTTCCGGCGTTTATCAGACTTTCAGATAGGGCAAATGTCAGTGAGTGTTCCGATTTCAGTTCCAGAGCGATTCGCCAAATGAGTCCTTGATATTTAGTCGTTTTCAGCCAATTTTCTGGATTTTTGAAAAATTCACTTTTTTGTGAAAATATCCACTAAATGAGGGAATAATATGTGTGAGGGTACCCCAGGAGAGTTCCAAATGTGTGTGGGTAGAATATATATCCCACGGGGGTAAAATTGAAAAAAGTTTAAAAATTTTTTTTTTTGGACTTAGTCATTTTTCCGGCGTTTATCAGACTTTCAGATAGGGCAAATGTCAGTGAGCGTTCCGATTTCAGTTCCAGAGCGATTCGCCCAATGAGTCCTTGATATTTAGTCATTTTCAGCCAATTTCTGGATTTTTGAAAAATTAACTTTTTTGTGAAAATATCCACTAAATGAGGGAATAATATGTGTGAGGGTACCCCAGGAGAGTTCCAAATGTGTGTGGGTAAAATATATATCCCACGGGGGTAAAATTGAAAAAAGTTGAAAAAAATTATTTTTTGGACTTAGCCATTTTTCCGGCGTTTATCAGACTTTCAGATAGGGCAAATGTCAGTGAGTGTTCCGATTTCAGTTCCAGAGCGATTCGCCCAATGAGTCCTTGATATTTAATCGTTTTCAGCCAATATTTTGGATTTTTGAAAATTTCACTTTTTTGTGAAAATATCCACTAAATGAGGGAATAATATGTGTGAGGGTACCCCAAGAGTGTTCCAAATGTGTGTGGGTAGAATATATATCCCACGGGGGTAAAATTGAAAAAAGTTGAAAAATTTTTTTTTTTGGACTTAGTGATTTTTCCGGCGTTTATCAGACTTTCAGATAGGGCAAATGTCAGTGAGTGTTCCGATTTCAGTTCCAGAGCGATTCGCCCAATGAGTCTTTGATATTTAGTCATTTTCAGCCAATTTCTGGATTTTTGAAAAATTAACTTTTTTGTGAAAATATCCACTAAATGAGGGAATAATGTGTGTGAGGGTACCCCAGGAGAGTTCCAAATGTGTGTGGGTAAAATATATATCCCACGGGGGTAAAATTGAAAAAAGTTGAAAAAAATTATTTTTTGGACTTAGCCATTTTTCCGGCGTTTATCAGACTTTCAGATAGGGCAAATGTCAGTGAGCGTTCCGATTTCAGTTCCAGAGCGATTCGCCCAATGAGTCCTTGATATTTAGTCGTTTTCAGCAAATATTTTGGATTTTTGAAAATTTCACTTTTTTTGTGAAAATATCCACTAAATGAGGGAATAATATGTGTGAGGGTACCCCAGGAGTGTTCCAAATGTGTGTGGGTAGAATATATATCCCACGGGGGTAAAATTGAAAAAAGTTGAAAAATTTTTTTTTTTGGACTTAGTCATTTTTCCGGCGTTTATCAGACTTTCAGATAGGGCAAATGTCAGTGAGTGTTCCGATTTCAGTTCCAGAGCGATTCGCCAAATGAGTCCTTGATATTTAGTCGTTTTCAGCCAATTTTCTGGATTTTTGAAAAATTCACTTTTTTGTGAAAATATCCACTAAATGAGGGAATAATATGTGTGAGGGTACCCCAGGAGAGTTCCAAATGTGTGTGGGTAGAATATATATCCCACGGGGGTAAAATTGAAAAAAGTTGAAAAATTTTTTTTTTTGGACTTAGTCATTTTTCCGGCGTTTATCAGACTTTCAGATAGGGCAAATGTCAGTGAGCGTTCCGATTTCAGTTCCAGAGCGATTCGCCCAATGAGTCCTTGATATTTAGTCATTTTCAGCCAATTTCTGGATTTTTGAAAAATTAACTTTTTTGTGAAAATATCCACTAAATGAGGGAATAATATGTGTGAGGGTACCCCAGGAGAGTTCCAAATGTGTGTGGGTAAAATATATATCCCACGGGGGTAAAATTGAAAAAAGTTGAAAAAAATTATTTTTTGGACTTAGCCATTTTTCCGGCGTTTATCAGTCTTTCAGATAGGGCAAATGTCAGTGAGTGTTCCGATTTCAGTTCCAGAGCGATTCGCCCAATGAGTCCTTGATATTTAATCGTTTTCAGCCAATATTTTGGATTTTTGAAAATTTCACTTTTTTGTGAAAATATCCACTAAATGAGAGAATAATATGTGTGAGGGTACCCCAAGAGTGTTCCAAATGTGTGTGGGTAGAATATATATCCCACGGGGGTAAAATTGAAAAAAGTTGAAAAATTTTTTTTTTTGGACTTAGTCATTTTTCCGGCGTTTATCAGACTTTCAGATAGGGCAAATGTCAGTGAGCGTTCCGATTTCAGTTCCAGAGCGATTCGCCCAATGAGTCCTTGATATTTAGTCATTTTCAGCCAATTTCTGGATTTTTGAAAAATTAACTTTTTTGTGAAAATATCCACTAAATGAGGGAATAATATGTGTGAGGGTACCCCAGGAGAGTTCCAAATGTGTGTGGGTAAAATATATATCCCACGGGGGTAAAATTGAAAAAAGTTGAAAAAAATTATTTTTTGGACTTAGCCATTTTTCCGGCGTTTATCAGTCTTTCAGATAGGGCAAATGTCAGTGAGTGTTCCGATTTCAGTTCCAGAGCGATTCGCCCAATGAGTCCTTGATATTTAATCGTTTTCAGCCAATATTTTGGATTTTTGAAAATTTCACTTTTTTGTGAAAATATCCACTAAATGAGGGAATAATATGTGTGAGGGTACCCCAGGAGTGTTCCAAATGTGTGTGGGTAGGATATATATCCCACGGGGGTAAAATTGAAAAAAGTTGAAAATTTTTTTTTTTTGGACTTAGTCATTTTTCCGGCGTTTATCAGACTTTCAGATAGGACAAATGTCAGTGAGTGTTCCGATTTCAGTTCCAGAGCGATTCGCCAAATGAGTCCTTGATATTTAGTCGTTTTCAGCCAATTTTCTGGATTTTCGAAAAATTCACTTTTTTGTGAAAATATCCACTAAATGAGGGAATAATATGTGTGAGGGTACCCCAGGAGAGTTCCAAATGTGTGTGGGTAGAATATATATCCCACGGGGGTAAAATTGAAAAAAGTTGAAAATTTTTTTTTTTTGGACTTAGTCATTTTTCCGGCGTTTATCAGACTTTCAGATAGGGCAAATGTCAGTGAGCGTTCCGATTTCAGTTCCAGAGCGATTCGCCCAATGAGTCCTTGATATTTAGTCATTTTCAGCCAATTTCTGGATTTTTGAAAAATTAACTTTTTTGTGAAAATATCCACTAAATGAGGGAATAATATGTGTGAGGGTACCCCAGGAGAGTTCCAAATGTGTGTGGGTAAAATATATATCCCACGGGGGTAAAATTGAAAAAAGTTGAAAAAAATTATTTTTTGGACTTAGCCATTTTTCCGGCGTTTATCAGACTTTCAGATAGGGCAAATGTCAGTGAGCGTTCCGATTTCAGTTCCAGAGCGATTCGCCCAATGAGTCCTTGATATTTAGTCGTTTTCAGCCAATATTTTGGATTTTTGAAAATTACACTTTTTTTGTGAAAATATCCACTAAATGAGGGAATAATATGTGTGAGGGTACCCCAGGAGTGTTCCAAATGTGTGTGGGTAGAATATATATCCCACGGGGGTAAAATTGAAAAAAGTTGAAAAATTTTTTTTTTTGGACTTAGTCATTTTTCCGGCGTTTATCAGACTTTCAGATAGGGAAAATGTCAGTGAGCGTTCCGATTTCAGTTCCAGAGCGATTCGCCCAATGAGTCCTTGATATTTAGTCATTTTCAGCCAATTTCTGGATTTTTGAAAAATTAACTTTTTTGTGAAAATATCCACTAAATGAGGGAATAATATGTGTGAGGGTACCCCAGGAGAGTTCCAAATGTGTGTGGGTAAAATATATATCCCACGGGGGTAAAATTGAAAAAAGTTGAAAAAAATTATTTTTTGGACTTAGCCATTTTTCCGGCGTTTATCAGACTTTCAGATAGGGCAAATGTCAGTGAGCGTTCCGATTTCAGTTCCAGAGCGATTCGCCCAATGAGTCCTTGATATTTAGTCGTTTTCAGCCAATATTTTGGATTTTTGAAAATTTCACTTTTTTTGTGAAAATATCCACTAAATGAGGGAATAATATGTGTGAGGGTACCCCAGGAGTGTTCCAAATGTGTGTGGGTAGAATATATATCCCACGGGGGTAAAATTGAAAAAAGTTGAAAAATTTTTTTTTTTGGACTTAGTCATTTTTCCGGCGTTTATCAGACTTTCAGATAGGGCAAATGTCAGTGAGTGTTCCGATTTCAGTTCCAGAGCGATTCGCCCAATGAGTCCTTGATATTTAATCGTTTTCAGCCAATATTTTGGATTTTTGAAAATTTCACTTTTTTGTGAAAATATCCACTAAATGAGAGAATAATATGTGTGAGGGTACCCCAAGAGTGTTCCAAATGTGTGTGGGTAGAATATATATCCCACGGGGGTAAAATTGAAAAAAGTTGAACAATTTTTTTTTTTGGACTTAGTCATTTTTCCGGCGTTTATCAGACTTTCAGATAGGGCAAATGTCAGTGAGCGTTCCGATTTCAGTTCCAGAGCGATTCGCCCAATGAGTCCTTGATATTTAGTCATTTTCAGCCAATTTCTGGATTTTTGAAAAATTAACTTTTTTGTGAAAATATCCACTAAATGAGGGAATAATATGTGTGAGGGTACCCCAGGAGAGTTCCAAATGTGTGTGGGTAAAATATATATCCCACGGGGGTAAAATTGAAAAAAGTTGAAAAAAATTATTTTTTGGACTTAGCCATTTTTCCGGCGTTTATCAGTCTTTCAGATAGGGCAAATGTCAGTGAGTGTTCCGATTTCAGTTCCAGAGCGATTCGCCCAATGAGTCCTTGATATTTAGTCATTTTCAGCCAATTTCTGGATTTTTGAAAAATTCACTTTTTTGTGAAAATATCCACTAAATGAGGGAATAATATGTGTGAGGGTACCCCAGGAGAGTTCCAAATGTGTGTGGGTAAAATATATATCGCACGGGGGTAAAATTGAAAAAAGTTGAAAAAAATTATTTTTTGGACTTAGCCATTTTTCCGGCGTTTATCAGTCTTTCAGATAGGGCAAATGTCAGTGAGTGTTCCGATTTCAGTTCCAGAGCGATTCGCCCAATGAGTCCTTGATATTTAATCGTTTTCAGCCAATATTTTGGATTTTTGAAAATTTCACTTTTTTGTGAAAATATCCACTAAATGAGGGAATAATATGTGTGAGGGTACCCCAAGAGTGTTCCAAATGTGTGTGGGTAGAATATATATCCCACGGGGGTAAAATTGAAAAAAGTTGAAAAATTTTTTTTTTTGGACTTAGTCATTTTTCCGGCGTTTATCAGACTTTCAGATAGGGCAAATGTCAGTGAGTGTTCCGATTTCAGTTCCAGAGCGATTCGCCCAATGAGTCCTTGATATTTAGTCATTTTCAGCCAATTTCTGGATTTTTGAAAAATTAACTTTTTTGTGAAAATATCCACTAAATGAGGGAATAATATGTGTGAGGGTACCCCAGGAGAGTTCCAAATGTGTGTGGGTAAAATATATATCCCACGGGGGTAAAATTGAAAAAAGTTGAAAAAAAAATCTTTTGAACTTAGCCATTTTTCCGGCGTTTATCAGACTTTCAGATAGGGCAAATGTCAGTGAGCGTTCCGATTTCAGTTCCAGAGCGATTCGCCCAATGAGTCCTTGATATTTAGTCGTTTTCATCCAATATTTTGGAATTTTGAAAATTTCACTTTTTTGTGAAAATATCCACTAAATGAGGGAATAATATGTGTGATGGTACCCCAGGAGTGTTCCAAATGTGTGTGGGTAGAATATATATCCCACGGGGGTAAAATTGAAAAGAGTTGAAAAATTTTTTTTTTTGGACTTAGTCATTTTTCCGGTGTTTATCAGACTTTCAGATAGGGCAAATGTCAGTGAGCGTTCCGATTTCAGTTCCAGAGCGATTCGCCCAATGAGTCCTTGATATTTAGTCATTTTCAGCCGATTTCTGGATTTTTGAAAAATTCACTTTTTTGTGAAAATATCCACTAAATGAGGGAATTATATGTGTGAGGGTACCCCAGAAGAGTTCCAAATGTGTGTGGGTGGAATAAATATCCCACGGGGGTAAAATTGAAAAAAGTTTAAAAAAAATTTTTTTTTGGACTTAGTCATTTTTCCGGTGTTTATCAGACTTTCAGATAGGGCAACTGTCAGTGAGCGTTCCGATTTCAGTTCCAGAGCGATTCGCCCAATGAGTCCTTGATATTTAGTCATTTTCAGTAAATTTTTTGGATTTTTGAAAAATTCACTTTTTTGTGAAAATATCCACTAAATGAGGGAATAATATGTGTGAGGGTAGCCCAGGAGAGTTCCAAATGTGTGTGGGTAGAATATATATCCCACGGGGGTAAAATTGAAAAAAGTTGAAAAAAATTTTTTTTTTGGACTTAGTCATTTTTCCGGCGTTTATCAGACTTTCAGATAGGGCAAATGTCAGTGAGTGTTCCGATTTCAGTTCCAGAGCGATTCGCCCAATGAGTCCTTGATATTTAATCGTTTTCAGCCACTATTTTGGATTTTTGAAAATTTCACTTTTTTGTCAAAATATCCACTAAATGAGGGAATAATATGTGTGAGGGTACCCCAGGAGTGTTCCAAATGTGTGTGGGTAGAATACATATCCCACGGGGGTAAAATTGAAAAAAGTTGAAAAATTTTTTTTTTAGGACTTAGTCATTTTTCCGGCGTTTATCAGACTTTCAGATAGGGCAAATGTCAGTGAGCGTTCCGATTTCAGTTCCAGAGCGATTCGCCCAATGAGTCCTTGATATTTAGTCATTTTCAGCCAATTTCTGGATTTTTGAAAAATTAACTTTTTTGTGAAAATATCCACTAAATGAGGGAATAATATGTGTGAGGGTACCCCAGGAGAGTTCCAAATGTGTGTGGGTAGAATATATATCCCACGTGGGTAAAACTGAAAAAAGTTGAAAAAAAATTTTTTTTTGGACTTAGACATTTTTCCGGCGTTTATCAGACTTTCAGATAGGGCAAATGTCAGTGAGCGTTCCGATTTCAGTTCCAGAGTGATTCGCCCAATGAGTCCTTGATATTTAGTCGTTTTCAGCCAATTTTCTGGATTTTTGAAAAATTCACTTTTTTGTGAAAACATCCACTAAATGAGGGAATAATATGTGTGAGGGTACCTCAGGAGAGTTCCAAATGTGTGTGGGTAAAATATATATCCCACGGGGGTAAAATTGAAAAAAGTTGAAAAAAAAATCTTTTGAACTTAGCCATTTTTCCGGCGTTTATCAGACTTTCAGATAGGGCAAATGTCAGTGAGCGTTCCGATTTCAGTTCCAGAGCGATTCGCTCAATGAGTCCTTGATATTTAGTCGTTTTCATCCAATATTTTGGAATTTTGAAAATTTCACTTTTTTGTGAAAATATCCACTAAATGAGGGAATAATATGTGTGAGGGTACCCCAGGAGTGTTCCAAATGTGTGTGGGTAGAATATATATCCCACGGGGGTAAAATTGAAAAGAGTTGAAAAATTTTTTTTTTTGGACTTAGTCATTTTTCCGGTGTTTATCAGACTTTCAGATAGGGCAAATGTCAGTGAGCGTTCCGATTTCAGTTCCAGAGCGATTCGCCCAATGAGTCCTTGATATTTAGTCATTTTCAGTAAATTTTTTGGATTTTTGAAAAATTCACTTTTTTGTGAAAATATCCACTAAATGAGGGAATAATATGTGTGAGGGTAGCCCAGGAGAGTTCCAAATGTGTGTGGGTAGAATATATATCCCACGGGGGTAAAATTGAAAAAAGTTGAAAAAAATTTTTTTTTGGACTTAGTCATTTTTCCGGCGTTTATCAGACTTTCAGATAGGGCAAATGTCAGTGAGCCTTCCGATTTCAGTTCTAGAGCAATTCGCCCAATGAGTCCTTGATATTTAGTAGTTTTCAGCCAATATTTTGGATTTTTGAAAATTTCACTTTTTTGTGAAAATATCCACTAAATGAGGGAATAATATGTGTGAGGGTAGCCCAGGAGAGTTCCAAATGTGTGTGGGTAGAATATATATCCCACGGGGTAAAATTGAAAAAAGTTGAAAAAAATTTATTTTTGGACTTAGTCATTTTTTCGGCGTTTATCAGACTTTCAGATAGGGCAAATGTCAGTGAGCGTTCCGATTTCAGTTCCAGAGCGATTCGCCCAATGAGTCCTTGATATTTATTCATTTTCAGCCAATTTTCTGGATTTTTGAAAAATTCCCTTTTTGGTGAAAATATACACTAAATGAGGGAATAATATGTGTGAGGGTAGCCCAGGAGTGTTCCAAATGTGTGTGGGTAGAATATATATCCCACGGGGGTAAAATTGAAAAAAGTTGAAACATTTTTTTTTTGGACTTAGCCATTTTTCCGCCGTTTATCAGACTTACAGATAGGGCAAATGTCAGTGAGCGTTCTGATTTCAGTCCCAGAGCGATTCGCCCAATGATTCCTTGATATTTAGTCATTTTCAGCCAATTTTCTGGATTTTTGAAAAATTCACTTTTTGGTGAAAATATCCACTAAATGAGGGAATAATATGTGTGAGGGTACCCCAGAAGAATTCCAAATGTGTGTGGGTAGAATATATATCCCACGGGGGTAAAATTGAAAAAAGTTGAAAACATTTTTTTTTTGGACTTAGCCATTTTTCTGGCGTTTATCAGACTTTCAGATAGGGCAAATGTCAGTGAGCATTCCAATTTCAGTTCCAGAGCGATTCGCCCAATGAGTCCTTGATATTTAGTCGTTTTCAGCCAATATTTTGGATTTTTGAAAATTTCACTTTTTTGTGAAAATATCCACTAAATGAGGGAATAATATGTGTGAGGGTACCCCAGGAGAGTTCCAAATGTGTGTGGGTAGAATATATATCCCACGGGGTAAAATTGAAAAAAGTTGAAAAAAATTTATTTTTGGACGTAGTCATTTTTCCGGCGTTTATCAGACTTTCAGATAGGGCAAATGTCAGTGAGTGTTCCGAATTCAGTTCCAGAGCGATTCGCCCAATGAGTCCTTGATATTTAGTCATTTTCAGCCAATTTTCTGGATTTTTGAAAAATTCACTTTTTGGTGAAAATATCCACTAAATGAGGTAGTAATTTGTGTGAGGGTACCCCAGGAGAGTTCCAAATGTGTGTGGGTAGAATATATATCCCACGGGGGTAAAACTGAAAATAGTTGAAAAAAATTTTTTTTTTGGACTTAGTCATTTTTCCGGCGTTTATCAGACTTTCAGATAGGGCAAATGTCAGTGAGCATTCCGATTTCAGTTCCAGAGCGATTCGCCCAATGAGTCCTTGATATTTAGTCGTTTTCAGCCAATATTTTGGATTTTTGAAAATTTCACTTTTTTGTGAAAATATCCACTAAATGAGGGAATAATATGTGTGAGGGTAGCCCAGGAGAGTTCCAAATGTGTGTGGGTAGAATATATATCCCACGGGGTAAAATTGAAAAAAGTTGAAAAAAATTTATTTTTGGACTTAGTCATTTTTTCGGCGTTTATCAGACTTTCAGATAGGGCAAATGTCAGTGAGCGTTCCGATTTCAGTTCCAGAGCGATTCGCCCAATGAGTCCTTGATATTTATTCATTTTCAGCCAATTTTCTGGATTTTTGAAAAATTCCCTTTTTGGTGAAAATATACACTAAATGAGGGAATAATATGTGTGAGGGTAGCCCAGGAGTGTTCCAAATGTGTGTGGGTAGAATATATATCCCACGGGGGTAAAATTGAAAAAAGTTGAAACATTTTTTTTTTGGACTTAGCCATTTTTCCGCCGTTTATCAGACTTACAGATAGGGCAAATGTCAGTGAGCGTTCTGATTTCAGTCCCAGAGCGATTCGCCCAATGATTCCTTGATATTTAGTCATTTTCAGCCAATTTTCTGGATTTTTGAAAAATTCACTTTTTGGTGAAAATATCCACTAAATGAGGGAATAATATGTGTGAGGGTACCCCAGAAGAATTCCAAATGTGTGTGGGTAGAATATATATCCCACGGGGGTAAAATTGAAAAAAGTTGAAAACATTTTTTTTTTGGACTTAGCCATTTTTCTGGCGTTTATCAGACTTTCAGATAGGGCAAATGTCAGTGAGCATTCCAATTTCAGTTCCAGAGCGATTCGCCCAATGAGTCCTTGATATTTAGTCGTTTTCAGCCAATATTTTGGATTTTTGAAAATTTCACTTTTTTGTGAAAATATCCACTAAATGAGGGAATAATATGTGTGAGGGTACCCCAGGAGAGTTCCAAATGTGTGTGGGTAGAATATATATCCCACGGGGTAAAATTGAAAAAAGTTGAAAAAAATTTATTTTTGGACGTAGTCATTTTTCCGGCGTTTATCAGACTTTCAGATAGGGCAAATGTCAGTGAGTGTTCCGATTTCAGTTCCAGAGCGATTCGCCCAATGAGTCCTTGATATTTAGTCATTTTCAGCCAATTTTCTGGATTTTTGAAAAATTCACTTTTTGGTGAAAATATCCACTAAATGAGGTAGTAATTTGTGTGAGGGTACCCCAGGAGAGTTCCAAATGTGTGTGGGTAGAATATATATCCCACGGGGGTAAAATTGAAAAAAGTTGAAAACATTTTTTTTTTGGACTTAGCCATTTTTCTGGCGTTTATCAGACTTTCAGATAGGGCAAATGTCAGTGAGCATTCCAATTTCAGTTCCAGAGCGATTCGCCCAATGAGTCCTTGATATTTAGTCGTTTTCAGCCAATATTTTGGATTTTTGAAAATTTCACTTTTTTGTGAAAATATCCACTAAATGAGGGAATAATATGTGTGAGGGTAGCCCAGGAGAGTTCCAAATGTGTGTGGGTAGAATATATATCCCACGGGGTAAAATTGAAAAAAGTTGAAAAAATTTTTTTTTTGGACTTAGCCATTTTTACGGCGTTTATCAGACTTTCAGATAGGGCAAATGTAAGTGAGCGTTCCGATTTCAGTTCCAGAGCGATTCGCCCAATGAGTCTTGATATTTAGTCGTTTTCAGCCAATATTTTGGATTTTTGAAAATTTCACTTTTTTGTGAAAATATCCACTAAATGAGGGAATAATTTGTGTGAGGGTACCCCAGGAGTTTTCCAAATGTGTGTGGGTAGAATATATATCACACGGGGGTAAAATTGAAAAAAGTAGAAAAAATTTTTTTTTTTGGACTTAGCTATTTTTACAGCGTTTATCAGACTTTCACATAGGGCAAATGTCAGTGAGCGTTCCGATTTCAATTCCAGAGCGATTCGCCCAATGAGCCCTTGATATTTAGTCATTTTCAGCCAATTTTCTGGATTTTTGAAAAATTCACTTTTTTGTGAAAATATCCACTAAATGAGGTAATAATTTGTGTGAGGGTACCCCAGGAGAGTTCCAAATGTGTGTGGGTAGAATATATATCCCACGGGGGTAAAACTGAAAAAAGTTGAAAACAATTTTTTTTTTTCTTAGTCATTTTTCCGGCGTTTATCAGACTTTCAGATAGGGCAAATGTCAGTGAGCATTCCGATTTCAGTTCCAGAGCGATTCGCCCAATGAGTCCTTGATATTTAGTCATTTTCAGCCAATTTTCTGGATTTTTGAAAAATTCCCTTTTTGGTGAAAATATACACTAAATGAGGGAATAATATGTGTGAGGGTAGCCCAGGATAGTTCCAAATGTGTGTGGGTAGAATATATATCCCACGGGGTAAAATTGAAAAAAGTTTAAAAAAATTTATTTTTGGACTTAGTCATTTTTCCGGCGTTTATCAGACTTTCAGATAGGGCAAATGTCAGTGAGCGTTCCGATTTCAATTCCAGAGCGATTTGCCCAATGAGTCCTTGATATTTAGTCATTTTCAGCCAATTTTCTAGATTTTTGAAAAATTTACTTTTTGGTGAAAATATCCACTAAATGAGGTAATAATTTGTGTGAGGGTACCCCAGGAGAGTTCCAAATGTGTGTGGGTAGAATATATATCCCACGGGGGTAAAACTGAAAATAGTTGAAAAAAATTTTTTTTTTAGACTTAGTCATTTTTCTGGCGTTTAACAGTCTTTCAGATAGGGCAAATGTCAGTGAGCGTTCCGATTTCAGTTCCAGAGTGATTCGCTCAATGAGTCCTTGATATTTAGTCGTTTTCAGCCAATTTTCTGGATTTTTGAAAAATTCACTTTTTTGTGAAAATGTCCACTAAATGAGGGAATAATATGTGTGAGGGTACCCCAGGAGTGTTCCAAATGGGTGTGGGTAGAATATATATCCCACGGGGGTAAAATTGAAAAAAGTTGAAAAAATTTTTTTTGGACTTAGCCATTTTTACGGCGTTTATCAGACTTTCAGATAGGGCAAATGTAAGTGAGCGTTCCGATTTCAGTTCCAGAGCGATTCGCCCAATGAGTCTTGATATTTAGTCGTTTTCAGCCAATATTTTGGATTTTTGAAAATTTCACTTTTTTGTGAAAATATCCACTAAATGAGGGAATAATATGTGTGAGGGTACCCCTGAAGAGTTCCAAATGTGTGTGGGTAGAATATATATCCCACGGAGGTAAAACTGAAAAAAGTTGAAAACAATTTTTTTTTTTGGCTTAGTCATTTTTCCGGCGTTTATCAGACTTTCAGATAGGGCAAATGTCAGTGAGCATTCCGATTACAGTTCCAGAGCGATTCGCCCAATGAGTCCTTGATATTTAGTCATTTTCATCCAATTTTCTGGATTTTTGAAAAATTCCCTTTTTGGTGAAAATATACACTAAATGAGGGAATAATATGTGTGAGGGTAGCCCAGGAGAGTTCCAAATGTGTGTGGTTAGAATATATATCCCACGGGGTAAAATTGAAAAAAGTTGAAAAAAATTTATTTTTGGACTTAGTCATTTTTTCGGCGTTTATCAGACTTTCAGATAGGGCAAATGTCAGTGAGCGTTCCGATTTCAGTTCCAGAGCGATTCGCCCAATGAGTCCTTGATATTTAGTCGTTTTCAGCCAATTTTCTGGATTTTTGAAAAATTCACTTTTTTGCGAAAATATCCACTAAATGAGGGAATAATATGTGTGAGGGTACCCCAGGAGTGTTCCAAATGTGTGTGGGTAGAATATATATCCCACGGGGGTAAAAGTGAAAAAAGTTGAACAATTTTTTTTCTTTGGACTTAGTCATTTTTTCGGCGTTTATCAGACTTTCAGATAGGGCAAATGTCAGTGAGCGTTCTGATTTCAGTTCCAGAGCGATTCGCCCAATGAGTCCTTGATATTTAGTCGTTTTCAGCCAATATTTTGGATTTTTGAAAATTTCACTTTTTTGTGAAAATATCCACTAAATGAGGGAATAATATGTGTGAGGGTAGCCCAGGAGAGTTCCAAATGTGTGTGGGTAGAATATATATCCCACGGGGTAAAATTGAAAAAAGTTGAAAAAATTTTTTTTTTGGACTTAGCCATTTTTACGGCGTTTATCAGACTTTCAGATAGGGCAAATGTAAGTGAGCGTTCCGATTTCAGTTCCAGAGCGATTCGCCCAATGAGTCTTGATATTTAGTCGTTTTCAGCCAATATTTTGGATTTTTGAAAATTTCACTTTTTTGTGAAAATATCCACTAAATGAGGGAATAATTTGTGTGAGGGTACCCCAGGAGTTTTCCAAATGTGTGTGGGTAGAATATATATCCCACGGGGGTAAAACTGAAAAAAGTTGAAAACAATTTTTTTTTTTCTTAGTCATTTTTCCGGCGTTTATCAGACTTTCAGATAGGGCAAATGTCAGTGAGCATTCCGATTTCAGTTCCAGAGCGATTCGCCCAATGAGTCCTTGATATTTAGTCATTTTCAGCCAATTTTCTGGATTTTTGAAAAATTCCCTTTTTGGTGAAAATATACACTAAATGAGGGAATAATATGTGTGAGGGTAGCCCAGGATAGTTCCAAATGTGTGTGGGTAGAATATATATCCCACGGGGTAAAATTGAAAAAAGTTTAAAAAAATTTATTTTTGGACTTAGTCATTTTTCCGGCGTTTATCAGACTTTCAGATAGGGCAAATGTCAGTGAGCGTTCCGATTTCAATTCCAGAGCGATTTGCCCAATGAGTCCTTGATATTTAGTCATTTTCAGCCAATTTTCTGGATTTTTGAAAAATTTACTTTTTGGTGAAAATATCCACTAAATGAGGTAATAATTTGTGTGAGGGTACCCCAGGAGAGTTCCAAATGTGTGTGGGTAGAATATATATCCCACGGGGGTAAAACTGAAAATAGTTGAAAAAAATTTTTTTTTTAGACTTAGTCATTTTTCTGGCGTTTAACAGTCTTTCAGATAGGGCAAATGTCAGTGAGCGTTCCGATTTCAGTTCCAGAGTGATTCGCTCAATGAGTCCTTGATATTTAGTCGTTTTCAGCCAATTTTCTGGATTTTTGAAAAATTCACTTTTTTGTGAAAATGTCCACTAAATGAGGGAATAATATGTGTGAGGGTACCCCAGGAGTGTTCCAAATGGGTGTGGGTAGAATATATATCCCACGGGGGTAAAATTGAAAAAAGTTGAAAAAATTTTTTTGGGACTTAGCCATTTTTACGGCGTTTATCAGACTTTCAGATAGGGCAAATGTAAGTGAGCGTTCCGATTTCAGTTCCAGAGCGATTCGCCCAATGAGTCTTGATATTTAGTCGTTTTCAGCCAATATTTTGGATTTTTGAAAATTTCACTTTTTTGTGAAAATATCCACTAAATGAGGGAATAATATGTGTGAGGGTACCCCTGAAGAGTTCCAAATGTGTGTGGGTAGAATATATATCCTACGGAGGTAAAACTGAAAAGAGTTGAAAACAATTTTTTTTTTTGGCTTAGTCATATTTCCGGCGTTTATCAGACTTTCAGATAGGGCAAATGTCAGTGAGCATTCCGATTACAGTTCCAGAGCGATTCGCCCAATGAGTCCTTGATATTTAGTCATTTTCATCCAATTTTCTGGATTTTTGAAAAATTCCCTTTTTGGTGAAAATATACACTAAATGAGGGAATAATATGTGTGAGGGTAGCCCAGGAGAGTTCCAAATGTGTGTGGGTAGAATATATATCCCACGGGGTAAAATTGAAAAAAGTTGAAAAAAATTTATTTTTGGACTTAGTCATTTTTTCGGCGTTTATCAGACTTTCAGATAGGGCAAATGTCAGTGAGCGTTCCGATTTCAGTTCCAGAGCGATTCGCCCAATGAGTCCTTGATATTTAGTCGTTTTCAGCCAATTTTCTGGATTTTTGAAAAATTCACTTTTTTGCGAAAATATCCACTAAATGAGGGAATAATATGTGTAGGGTACCCCAGGAGTGTTCCAAATGTGTGTGGGTAGAATATATATCCCACGGGGGTAAAAGTGAAAAAAGTTGAACAATTTTTTTTCTTTGGACTTAGTCATTTTTTCGGCGTTTATCAGACTTTCAGATAGGGCAAATGTCAGTGAGCGTTCTGATTTCAGTTCCAGAGCGATTCGCCCAATGAGTCCTTGATATTTAGTCATTTTCAGCCAATATTTTGGATTTTTGAAAATTTCACTTTTGTGTGAAAATATCCACTAAATGAGGGAATAATTTGTGTGAGGGTACCCCAGGAGTCTTCCAAATGTGTGTGGGTAGAATATATATCACACGGGGGTAAAATTGAAAAAAGTAGAAAAAATTTTTTTTTTTGGACTTAGCTATTTTTACAGCGTTTATCAGACTTTCACATAGGGCAAATGTCAGTGAGCGTTCCGATTTCAATTCCAGAGCGATTCGCCCAATGAGCCCTTGATATTTAGTCATTTTCAGCCAATTTTCTGGATTTTTGAAAAATTCACTTTTTTGTGAAAATATCCACTAAATGAGGTAATAATTTGTGTGAGGGTACCCCAGGAGAGTTCCAAATGTGTGTGGGTAGAATATATATCCCACGGGGGTAAAACTGAAAAAAGTTGAAAACAATTTTTTTTTTTCTTAGTCATTTTTCCGGCGTTTATCAGACTTTCAGATAGGGCAAATGTCAGTGAGCATTCCGATTTCAGTTCCAGAGCGATTCGCCCAATGAGTCCTTGATATTTAGTCATTTTCAGCCAATTTTCTGGATTTTTGAAAAATTCCCTTTTTGGTGAAAATATACACTAAATGAGGGAATAATATGTGTGAGGGTAGCCCAGGATAGTTCCAAATGTGTGTGGGTAGAATATATATCCCACGGGGTAAAATTGAAAAAAGTTTAAAAAAATTTATTTTTGGACTTAGTCATTTTTCCGGCGTTTATCAGACTTTCAGATAGGGCAAATGTCAGTGAGCGTTCCGATTTCAATTCCAGAGCGATTCGCCCAATGAGTCCTTGATATTTAGTCATTTTCAGCCAATTTTCTGGATTTTTGAAAAATTTACTTTTTGGTGAAAATATCCACTAAATGAGGTAATAATTTGTGTGAGGGTACCCCAGGAGAGTTCCAAATGTGTGTGGGTAGAATATATATCCCACGGGGGTAAAACTGAAAATAGTTGAAAAAAATTTTTTTTTTGGACTTAGTCATTTTTCTGGCGTTTAACAGTCTTTCAGATAGGGCAAATGTCAGTGAGCGTTCCGATTTCAGTTCCAGAGTGATTCGCTCAATGAGTCCTTGATATTTAGTCGTTTTCAGCCAATTTTCTGGATTTTTGAAAAATTCACTTTTTTGTGAAAATGTCCACTAAATGAGGGAATAATATGTGTGAGGGTACCCCAGGAGTGTTCCAAATGGGTGTGGGTAGAATATATATCCCACGGGGGTAAAATTGAAAAAAGTTGAAAAAATTTTTTTTGGACTTAGCCATTTTTACGGCGTTTATCAGACTTTCAGATAGGGCAAATGTAAGTGAGCGTTCCGATTTCAGTTCCAGAGCGATTCGCCCAATGAGTCTTGATATTTAGTCGTTTTCAGCCAATATTTTGGATTTTTGAAAATTTCACTTTTTTGTGAAAATATCCACTAAATGAGGGAATAATATGTGTGAGGGTACCCCTGAAGAGTTCCAAATGTGTGTGGGTAGAATATATATCCTACGGAGGTAAAACTGAAAAAAGTTGAAAACAATTTTTTTTTTTGGCTTAGTCATTTTTCCGGCGTTTATCAGACTTTCAGATAGGGCAAATGTCAGTGAGCATTCCGATTACAGTTCCAGAGCGATTCGCCCAATGAGTCCTTGATATTTAGTCATTTTCATCCAATTTTCTGGATTTTTGAAAAATTCCCTTTTTGGTGAAAATATACACTAAATGAGGGAATAATATGTGTGAGGGTAGCCCAGGAGAGTTCCAAATGTGTGTGGGTAGAATATATATCCCACGGGGTAAAATTGAAAAAAGTTGAAAAAAATTTATTTTTGGACTTAGTCATTTTTTCGGCGTTTATCAGACTTTCAGATAGGGCAAATGTCAGTGAGCGTTCCGATTTCAGTTCCAGAGCGATTCGCCCAATGAGTCCTTGATATTTAGTCGTTTTCAGCCAATTTTCTGGATTTTTGAAAAATTCACTTTTTTGCGAAAATATCCACTAAATGAGGGAATAATATGTGTGAGGGTACCCCAGGAGTGTTCCAAATGTGTGTGGGTAGAATATATATCCCACGGGGGTAAAAGTGAAAAAAGTTGAACAATTTTTTTTCTTTGGACTTAGTCATTTTTTCGGCGTTTATCAGACTTTCAGATAGGGCAAATGTCAGTGAGCGTTCTGATTTCAGTTCCAGAGCGATTCGCCCAATGAGTCCTTGATATTTAGTCATTTTCAGCCAATATTTTGGATTTTTGAAAATTTCACTTTTGTGTGAAAATATCCACTAAATGAGGGAATAATTTGTGTGAGGGTACCCCAGGAGTCTTCCAAATGTGTGTGGGTAGAATATATATCACACGGGGGTAAAATTGAAAAAAGTAGAAAAAATTTTTTTTTTTGGACTTAGCTATTTTTACAGCGTTTATCAGACTTTCACATAGGGCAAATGTCAGTGAGCGTTCCGATTTCAATTCCAGAGCGATTCGCCCAATGAGCCCTTGATATTTAGTCATTTTCAGCCAATTTTCTGGATTTTTGAAAAATTCACTTTTTTGTGAAAATATCCACTAAATGAGGTAATAATTTGTGTGAGGGTACCCCAGGAGAGTTCCAAATGTGTGTGGGTAGAATATATATCCCACGGGGGTAAAACTGAAAAAAGTTGAAAACAATTTTTTTTTTTCTTAGTCATTTTTCCGGCGTTTATCAGACTTTCAGATAGGGCAAATGTCAGTGAGCATTCCGATTTCAGTTCCAGAGCGATTCGCCCAATGAGTCCTTGATATTTAGTCATTTTCAGCCAATTTTCTGGATTTTTGAAAAATTCCCTTTTTGGTGAAAATATACACTAAATGAGGGAATAATATGTGTGAGGGTAGCCCAGGATAGTTCCAAATGTGTGTGGGTAGAATATATATCCCACGGGGTAAAATTGAAAAAAGTTTAAAAAAATTTATTTTTGGACTTAGTCATTTTTCCGGCGTTTATCAGACTTTCAGATAGGGCAAATGTCAGTGAGCGTTCCGATTTCAATTCCAGAGCGATTCGCCCAATGAGTCCTTGATATTTAGTCATTTTCAGCCAATTTTCTGGATTTTTGAAAAATTTACTTTTTGGTGAAAATATCCACTAAATGAGGTAATAATTTGTGTGAGGGTACCCCAGGAGAGTTCCAAATGTGTGTGGGTAGAATATATATCCCACGGGGGTAAAACTGAAAATAGTTGAAAAAAATTTTTTTTTTGGACTTAGTCATTTTTCTGGCGTTTAACAGTCTTTCAGATAGGGCAAATGTCAGTGAGCGTTCCGATTTCAGTTCCAGAGTGATTCGCTCAATGAGTCCTTGATATTTAGTCGTTTTCAGCCAATTTTCTGGATTTTTGAAAAATTCACTTTTTTGTGAAAATGTCCACTAAATGAGGGAATAATATGTGTGAGGGTACCCCAGGAGTGTTCCAAATGGGTGTGGGTAGAATATAGATACCACGGGGGTAAAATTGAAAAAATGTGAAAAATTTTATTTTTTTGGACTTAGCCATTTTTACGGCGTTTATCAGACTTTCAGATAGGGCAAATGTCAGTGAGCGTTCCGATTTCAGTTCCAGATCGATTCACCCAATGAGTCTTGATATTTAGTCGTTTTCAGCCAATATTTTGGATTTTTGAAAATTTCACTTTTTTGTGAAAATATCCACTAAATGAGGGAATAATATGTGTGAGGGTACCCCAGGAGAGTTCCAAATGTGTGTGGGTAGAATATATATCACACGGGGGTAAAATTGAAAAAAGTTGAAAAATTTTTTTTTCTTGAGTTAGTCATTTTTCCGGCGTTTATCAGACTTTCAGATAGGGCAAATGTCAGTGAGCGTTCCGATTTCAGTTCCAGAGCGATTCGCCCAATGAGTCCTTGATATTTAGTCATTTTCATCCAATTTTCTGGATTTTTGAAAAATTCCCTTTTTGGTGAAAATATCCACTAAATGAGGGAATAATATGTGTGAGGGTAGCCCAGGAGAGTTCCAAATGTGTGTGGGTAGAATATATATCCCACGGGGTAAAATTGAAAAAAGTTGAAAAAAATTTATTTTTGGACTTAGTCATTTTTCCGGCGTTTATCAGACTTTCAGATAGGGCAAATGTCAGTGAGCGTTCCGATTTCAGTTCCAGAGCGATTCGCCCAATGAGTCCTTGATATTTAGTCATTTTCAGCCAATTTTCTGGATTTTTGAAAAATTCACTTTTTTGTGAAAATATCCACTAAATGAGGTAATAATTTGTGCGAGGGTACCCCAGGAGAGTTCCAAATGTGTGTGGGTAGAATATATATCCCACGGGGGTAAAACTGAAAAAAGTTGAAAAAATTTTTTTTTTTGGACTTAGTCATTTTTCCGGCGTTTATCAGACTTTCAGATAGGGCAAATGTCAGTGAGCGTTCCGATTTCAGTTCCAGAGCGATTCGCCCAATGAGTCCTTGATATTTAGTCGTTTTCAGCCAATATTTTGGATTTTTGAAAATTTCACTTTTTTGTGAAAATATCCACTAAATGAGGGAATAATATGTGTGAGGGTACCCCAGGAGTGTTCCAAATGTGTGTGGGTAGAATATATAACCCACGGGGGTAAAATTGAAAAAAGTTGAAAAAATTTTTTTTGGACTTAGCCATTTTTACGGCATTTATCAGACTTTCAGATAGGGCAAATGTCAGTGAGCGTTCCGATTTCAGTTCCAGAGCGATTCGCCCAATGAGTCCTGATATTTAGTCGTTTTCAGCCAATATTTTGGATTTTTGAAAATTTCACTTTTTTGTGAAAATATCCACTAAATGAGGGAATAATATGTGTGAGGGTACCCTAGGAGTGTTCCAAATGTGTGTGTGTAGAATATATATCCCACGGGAGTTTAATTGAAAAAAGTTGAAAAATTATTTTTTGGACTTAGCCATTTTTCCGGCGTTTATCAGACTTTCAGATAGGGCAAATGTCAGTGAGCGTTCCGATTTCAGTTCCAGAGCGATTCGCCCAATGAGTCCTTGATATTTAGTCGTTTTCAGCCAATATTTTGGATTTTTGAAAATTTCACTTTTTTGTGAAAATATCCACTAAATGAGGGAATAATTTGTGTGAGGGTACCCCAGGAGTGTTCCAAATGTGTGTGTGTAGAATATATATCCCACGGGGGTAAAACTGAAAAAAGTTGAAAAAAAAATTTTTTTTGGACTTAGTCATTTTTCCGGCGTTTATCAGACTTTCAGATAGGGCAAATGTCAGTGAGCGTTCCGATTTCAGTTCCAGAGCGATTCGCCCAATGAGTCCTTGATATTTAGTCGTTTTCAGCCAATATTTTGGATTTTTGAAAATTTCACTTTTTTGTGAAAATATCCAGTAAATGAGGGAATAATTTGTGTGAGGGTACCCCAGGAGTGTTCCAAATGTGTGTGTGTAGAATATATATCCCACGGGGGTAAAACTGAAAAAAGTTGAAAAAAAAATTTTTTTTGGACTTAGTCATTTTTACGGCGTTTATCAGACTTTCAGATAGGGCAAATGTCAGTGAGCGTTCCGATTTCAGTTCCAGAGCGATTCGCCCAATGAGTCCTTGATATTTAGTCGTTTTCAGCCAATATTTTGGATTTTTGAAAATTTCACTTTTTTGTGAAAATATCCACTAAATGAGGGAATAATATGTGTGAGGGTACCCCAGGAGAGTTCCAAATGTATGTGGGTAGAATATATATCCCACGGGGGTAAAATTGAAAAAAGTTGAAAAAAATTTTTTTTTGGACTTGGTCATTTTTCCGGCGTTTATCAGACTTTCAGATGGGGCAAATGTCAGTGAGCGTTCCGATTTCAGTTCCAGAGCAATTCGCCCAATGAGTCCTTGATATTTAGTCATTTTCAGCCAATTTTCTGGATTTTTTAAAATTTCATTTTTTTGTGAAAATATCCACTAAATGAGGGAATAATATGTGTGAGGGTAGCCCAGGAGAGTTCCAAATGTGTGTGGGTAGAATATATATCCCACGGGGTTAAAATTGAAAAAAGTTGAAAAAATTTTTTTTTTGGACTTAGTCATTTTTCCGGCGTTTATCAGACTTTCAGATGGGTCAAATGTCAGTGAGCGTTCCGATTTCAGTTCCAGAGCGATTCGCCCAATGAGTCCTTGATATTTAGTCGTTTTCAGCCAATTTTCTGCATTTTTGAAAAATTCACTATTTTGTGAAAATATCCACTAAATGAGGGAATAATATGTGTGAGGGTACCCCAGGAGAGTTCTAAATGTGTGTGGGTAAAATATATATCCCACGGGGGTAAAATTGAAAAAAGTTGAAAAAAATTATTTTTTGGACTTAGCCATTTTTCCGGTGGTTATCAGACTTTCAGATAGGGCAAATGTCAGTGAGCGTTCCGATTTCAGTTCCAGAGCGATTCGCCCAATGAGTCCTTGATATTTAGTCATTTTCAGCCAATTTTCTGGATTTTTGAAAAATTCACTTTTTTGTGAAAATATCCACTAAATGAGGGAATAATACGTGTGAGAGTACCCCAGGAGCGTCCCAAATGTGTGTGGGTAGAATATATATCCCACGGGGGTAAAATTGAAAAAAGTTGAAAAAAAATATTTTTTGGACTTAGCCATTTTTCCGACGTTTATCAGATTTTCAGATAGGGCAAATGTCAGTGAGTGTTCCGATTTCAGTTCCAGAGCGATTCGCCCAATGAGTCCTTGATATTTAGTCATTTTCAGCCAATTTTCTGGATTTTTGAAAATTTCACTTTTTTGTGAAAATATCCACTAAATGAGGGAATAATATGTGTGAGGGTACCCCAGCAGAGTTCCAAATGTGTGTGGGTAGAATATATATCCCACGGGGGTAAAATTGAAAATAGTTGAAAAAATTTTTTTTTTGGACTTAGTCATTTTTCCGGCGTTTATCAGACTTTCAGATGGGTCAAATGTCAGTGAGCGTTCCGATTTCAGTTCCAGAGCGATTCGCCCAATGAGTCCTTGATATTTAGTCGTTTTCAGCCAATTTTCTGCATTTTTGAAAAATTCACTTTTTTGTGAAAATATCCACTAAATGAGGAAATAATATGTGTGAGGGTACCCCAGGAGAGTTCCAAATGTGTGTGGGTAAAATATATATCCCACGGGGGTAAAACTGAAAAAAGTTGAAAAAAATTATTTTTTGGATTTAGCCATTTTTCCGGCGTTTATCAGACTTTCAGATGGGTCAAATGTCAGTGAGCGTTCCGATTTCAGTTCCAGAGCGATTCGCCCAATGAGTCCTTGATATTTAGTCGTTTTCAGCCAATTTTCTGCATTTTTGAAAAATTCACTTTTTTGTGAAAATATCCACTAAATGAGGAAATAATATGTGTGAGGGTACCCCAGGAGAGTTCCAAATGTGTGTGGGTAAAATATATATCCCACGGGGGTAAAACTGAAAAAAGTTGAAAAAAATTATTTTTTGGACTTAGCCATTTTTCCGGCGTTTATCAGACTTTCAGATAGGGCAAATGTCAGTGAGCGTATCGATTTCAGTTCCAGAGCGATTCGCCCAATGAGTCCTTGATATTTAGTCGTTTTCAGCCAATTTTCTGGATTTTCGAAAAATTCACTTTTTTGTGAAAATATCCACTAAATGAGGGAATAATATGTGTGAGGGTACCCCAGGAGAGTTCCAAATGTGTGTGGGTAAAATATATATCCCACGGGGGTAAAATTGAAAAAAGTTGAAAAAAATTATTTTTTGGACTTAGCCATTTTTCCGGTGTTTATCAGACTTTCACATAGGGCAAATGCCAGTGAGCGTTCCGATTTCAGTTCCAGAGCGATTCGCCCAATGAGTCTTGATATTTAGTCGTTTTCAGCCAATATTTTGGATTTTTGAAAATTTCACTTTTTTGTGAAAATATCCACTAAATGAGGGAATAATATGTGTGAGGGTACCCCCGGAGTGTTCCAAATGTGTGTGGGTAGAATATATATCCCACGGGGGTAAAATTGAAAAAAGTTGAAAAATTTTTTTTTTTGGACTTAGCCATTTTTCCGGCGTTTATCAGACTTTCAGAAAGGGCAAATGTCAGTGAGCGTTCCGATTTCAGTTCAAGAGCGATTCGCCCAATGAGTCCTTGATATTTAGTCGTTTTCAGCCAATATTTTGGATTTTTGAAAATTTCACTTTTTTGTGAAAATATCCACTAAATGAGGGAATAATATGTGTGAGGGTACCCCAGGAGAGTTCCAAATGTGTGTCGGTAAAATATATATCCCACGGGGGTAAAATTGAAAAAAGTTGAAAAAAATATTTTTTGGACTTAGCCATTTTTCCGGCGTTTATCAGATTTTCAGATAGGGCAAATGTCAGTGAGTGTTCCGATTTCAGTTCCAGAGCGATTCGCCCAATGAGTCCTTGATATTTAGTCATTTTCAGCCAATTTTCTGGATTTTTGAAAAATTCACTATTTTGTGAAAATATCCACTAAATGAGGGAATAATATGTGTGAGGGTACCCCAGGAGAGTTCTAAATGTGTGTGGGTAAAATATATATCCCACGGGGGTAAAATTGAAAAAAGTTGAAAAAAATTATTTTTTGGACTTAGCCATTTTTCCGGTGGTTATCAGACTTTCAGATAGGGCAAATGTCAATGAGCGTTCCGATTTCAGTTCCAGAGCGATTCGCCCAATGAGTCCTTGATATTTAGTCGTTTTCAGCCAATATTTTGGATTTTTGAAAATTTCACTTTTTTGTGAAAATATCCACTAAATGAGGGAATAATATGTGTGAGGGTACCCCAGGAGTGTTCCAAATGTGTGTGGGTAGAATATATCCCACGGGGGTAAAATTGAAAAAAGTTGAAAAAAATTTTTTTTTTGGACTTAGTCATTTTTCCGGCGTTTATCAGACTTTCAGATAGGGCAAATGTCAGTGAGCGTTCCGATTTCAGTTCCAGAGCGATTCGCCCAATGAGTCCTTGATATTTAGTCATTTTCAGCCAATTTTCTGGATTTTTGAAAAATTCACTTTTTTGTGAAAATATCCACTAAATGAGGGAATAATATGTGTGAGAGTACCCCAGGAGCGTCCCAAATGTGTGTGGGTAGAATATATATCCCACGGGGGTAAAATTGAAAAAAGTTGAAAAAATTTTTTTTTTTGGACTTAGCCATTTTTCCGGCGTTGATCAGACTTTCAGATAGGGCAAATGTCAGTGAGCGTTCCGATTTCAGTTCCAGAGCGATTCACCCAATGAGTCCTTGATATTTAGTCGTTTTCAGCCAATATTTTGGATTTTTGAAAATTTCACTTTTTGTGAAAATATCCACTAAATGAGGGAATAATATGTGTGAGGGTACCCCAGGAGTGTTACAAATGTGTGTGGGTAGAATATATATCCCATGGGGGTAAAATTGAAAAAAGTTGAAAAAAATTTTTTTTTGGGACTTAGTCATTTTTCCGGCATTTATCAGACTTTCAGATAGGGCAAATGTCAGTGAGCGTTCCGATTTCAGTTCCAGAGCGATTCGCCCAATGAGTCCTTGATATTTAGTCGTTTTCAGCCAATATTTTGGATTTTTGAAAATTTCACTTTTTTGTGAAAATATCCACTAAATGAGGGAATAATATGTGTGAGGGTACCCCAGGAGAGTTCCAAATGTGTGTGGGTAAAATATATATCCCACGGGGGTAAAATTGAAAAAAGTTGAAAAAAATTATTTTTTGGACTTAGCCATTTTTCCGGTGTTTATCAGACTTTCAGATAGGGCAAATGTCAGTGAGCGTTCCGATTTCAGTTCCAGAGCGATTCGCTCAATGAGTCTTGATATTTAGTCGTTTTCAGCCAATATTTTGGATTTTTGAAAATTTCACTTTTTTGTGAAAATATCCACTAAATGAGGGAATAATATGTGTGAGGGTACCCCAGGAGTGTTACAAATGTGTGTGGGTAGAATATATATCCCATGGGGGTAAAATTGAAAAAAGTTGAAAAAAATTTTTTTTTGGGACTTAGTCATTTTTCCGGCGTTTATCAGACTTTCAGATAGGTCAAATGTCAGTGAGCTTTCCGATTTCAGTTCCAGAGCGATTCGCCCAATGAGTCCTTGATATTTAGTCGTTTTCAGCCAATATTTTGGATTTTTGAAAATTTCACTTTTTTGTGAAAATATCCACTAAATGAGGGAATAATATGTGTGAGGGTACCCCAGGAGAGTTCCAAATGTGTGTCGGTAAAATATATATCCCACGGGGGTAAAATTGAAAAAAGTTGAAAAAAATATTTTTTGGACTTAGCCATTTTTCCGGCGTTTATCAGATTTTCAGATAGGGCAAATGTCAGTGAGTGTTCCGATTTCAGTTCCAGAGCGATTCGCCCAATGAGTCCTTGATATTTAGTCATTTTCAGCCAATTTTCTGGATTTTTGAAAAATTCACTATTTTGTGAAAATATCCACTAAATGAGGGAATAATATGTGTGAGGGTACCCCAGGAGAGTTCTAAATGTGTGTGGGTAAAATATATATCCCACGGGGGTAAAATTGAAAAAAGTTGAAAAAAATTATTTTTTGGACTTAGCCATTTTTCCGGTGGTTATCAGACTTTCAGATAGGGCAAATGTCAATGAGCGTTCCGATTTCAGTTCCAGAGCGATTCACCCAATGAGTCCTTGATATTTAGTCGTTTTCAGCCAATATTTTGGATTTTTGAAAATTTCACTTTTTTGTGAAAATATCCACTAAATGAGGGAATAATATGTGTGAGGGTACCCCAGGAGTGTTCCAAATGTGTGTGGGTAGAATATATCCCACGGGGGTAAAATTGAAAAAAGTTGAAAAAAATTTTTTTTTTGGACTTAGTCATTTTTCCGGCGTTTATCAGACTTTCAGATAGGGCAAATGTCAGTGAGCGTTCCGATTTCAGTTCCAGAGCGATTCGCCCAATGAGTCCTTGATATTTAGTCATTTTCAGCCAATTTTCTGGATTTTTGAAAAATTCACTTTTTTGTGAAAATATCCACTAAATGAGGGAATAATATGTGTGAGAGTACCCCAGGAGCGTCCCAAATGTGTGTGGGTAGAATATATATCCCACGGGGGTAAAATTGAAAAAAGTTGAAAAAATTTTTTTTTTTGGACTTAGCCATTTTTCCGGCGTTGATCAGACTTTCAGATAGGGCAAATGTCAGTGAGCGTTCCGATTTCAGTTCCAGAGCGATTCACCCAATGAGTCCTTGATATTTAGTCGTTTTCAGCCAATATTTTGGATTTTTGAAAATTTCACTTTTTGTGAAAATATCCACTAAATGAGGGAATAATATGTGTGAGGGTACCCCAGGAGTGTTACAAATGTGTGTGGGTAGAATATATATCCCATGGGCGTAAAATTGAAAAAAGTTGAAAAAAATTTTTTTTTGGGACTTAGTCATTTTTCCGGCATTTATCAGACTTTCAGATAGGGCAAATGTCAGTGAGCGTTCCGATTTCAGTTCCAGAGCGATTCGCCCAATGAGTCCTTGATATTTAGTCGTTTTCAGCCAATATTTTGGATTTTTGAAAATTTCACTTTTTTGTGAAAATATCCACTAAATGAGGGAATAATATGTGTGAGGGTACCCCAGGAGAGTTCCAAATGTGTGTGGGTAAAATATATATCCCACGGGGGTAAAATTGAAAAAAGTTGAAAAAAATTATTTTTTGGACTTAGCCATTTTTCCGGTGTTTATCAGACTTTCAGATAGGGCAAATGTCAGTGAGCGTTCCGATTTCAGTTCCAGAGCGATTCGCTCAATGAGTCTTGATATTTAGTCGTTTTCAGCCAATATTTTGGATTTTTGAAAATTTCACTTTTTTGTGAAAATATCCACTAAATGAGGGAATAATATGTGTGAGGGTACCCCAGGAGTGTTACAAATGTGTGTGGGTAGAATATATATCCCATGGGGGTAAAATTGAAAATAGTTGAAAAAATTTTTTTTTTGAACTTAGTCATTTTTCCGGCGTTTATCAGACTTTCAGATGGGTCAAATGTCAGTGAGCGTTCCGATTTCAGTTCCAGAGCGATTCGCCCAATGAGTCCTTGATATTTAGTCGTTTTCAGCCAATTTTCTGCATTTTTGAAAAATTCACTTTTTTGTGAAAATATCCACTAAATGAGGAAATAATATGTGTAAGGGTACCCCAGGAGAGTTCCAAATGTGTGTGGGTAAAATATATATCCCACGGGGGTAAAACTGAAAAAAGTTGAAAAAAATTATTTTTTGGACTTAGCCATTTTTCCGGCGTTTATCAGACTTTCAGATGGGTCAAATGTCAGTGAGCGTTCCGATTTCAGTTCCAGAGCGATTCGCCCAATGAGTCCTTGATATTTAGTCGTTTTCAGCCAATTTTCTGCATTTTTGAAAAATTCACTTTTTTGTGAAAATATCCACTAAATGAGGAAATAATATGTGTGAGGGTACCCCAGGAGAGTTCCAAATGTGTGTGGGTAAAATATATATCCCACGGGGGTAAAACTGAAAAAAGTTGAAAAAAATTATTTTTTGGACTTAGCCATTTTTCCGGCGTTGATCAGACTTTCAGATAGGGCAAATGTCAGTGAGCGTTCCGATTTCAGTTCCAGAGCGATTCACCCAATGAGTCCTTGATATTTAGTCGTTTTCAGCCAATATTTTGGATTTTTGAAAATTTCACTTTTTGTGAAAATATCCACTAAATGAGGGAATAATATGTGTGAGGGTACCCCAGGAGTGTTACAAATGTGTGTGGGTAGAATATATATCCCATGGGCGTAAAATTGAAAAAAGTTGAAAAAAATTTTTTTTTGGGACTTAGTCATTTTTCCGGCATTTATCAGACTTTCAGATAGGGCAAATGTCAGTGAGCGTTCCGATTTCAGTTCCAGAGCGATTCGCCCAATGAGTCCTTGATATTTAGTCGTTTTCAGCCAATATTTTGGATTTTTGAAAATTTCACTTTTTTGTGAAAATATCCACTAAATGAGGGAATAATATGTGTGAGGGTACCCCAGGAGAGTTCCAAATGTGTGTGGGTAAAATATATATCCCACGGGGGTAAAATTGAAAAAAGTTGAAAAAAATTATTTTTTGGACTTAGCCATTTTTCCGGTGTTTATCAGACTTTCAGATAGGGCAAATGTCAGTGAGCGTTCCGATTTCAGTTCCAGAGCGATTCGCTCAATGAGTCTTGATATTTAGTCGTTTTCAGCCAATATTTTGGATTTTTGAAAATTTCACTTTTTTGTGAAAATATCCACTAAATGAGGGAATAATATGTGTGAGGGTACCCCAGGAGTGTTACAAATGTGTGTGGGTAGAATATATATCCCATGGGGGTAAAATTGAAAATAGTTGAAAAAATTTTTTTTTTGAACTTAGTCATTTTTCCGGCGTTTATCAGACTTTCAGATGGGTCAAATGTCAGTGAGCGTTCCGATTTCAGTTCCAGAGCGATTCGCCCAATGAGTCCTTGATATTTAGTCGTTTTCAGCCAATTTTCTGCATTTTTGAAAAATTCACTTTTTTGTGAAAATATCCACTAAATGAGGAAATAATATGTGTAAGGGTACCCCAGGAGAGTTCCAAATGTGTGTGGGTAAAATATATATCCCACGGGGGTAAAACTGAAAAAAGTTGAAAAAAATTATTTTTTGGACTTAGCCATTTTTCCGGCGTTTATCAGACTTTCAGATGGGTCAAATGTCAGTGAGCGTTCCGATTTCAGTTCCAGAGCGATTCGCCCAATGAGTCCTTGATATTTAGTCGTTTTCAGCCAATTTTCTGCATTTTTGAAAAATTCACTTTTTTGTGAAAATATCCACTAAATGAGGAAATAATATGTGTGAGGGTACCCCAGGAGAGTTCCAAATGTGTGTGGGTAAAATATATATCCCACGGGGGTAAAACTGAAAAAAGTTGAAAAAAATTATTTTTTGGACTTAGCCATTTTTCCGGCGTTTATCAGACTTTCAGATAGGGCAAATGTCAGTGAGCGTATCGATTTCAGTTCCAGAGCGATTCGCCCAATGAGTCCTTGATATTTAGTCGTTTTCAGCCAATTTTCTGGATTTTCGAAAAATTCACTTTTTTGTGAAAATATCCACTAAATGAGGAAATAATATGTGTGAGGGTACCCCAGGAGAGTTCCAAATGTGTGTGGGTAAAATATATCCCACGGGGGTAAAATTGAAAAAAGTTGAAAAAATTTTTTTTTTTGGACTTAGCCATTTTTCCGGCGTTGATCAGACTTTCAGATAGGGCAAATGTCAGTGAGCGTTCCGATTTCAGTTCCAGAGCGATTCACCCAATGAGTCCTTGATATTTAGTCGTTTTCAGCCAATATTTTGGATTTTTGAAAATTTCACTTTTTGTGAAAATATCCACTAAATGAGGGAATAATATGTGTGAGGGTACCCCAGGAGTGTTACAAATGTGTGTGGGTAGAATATATATCCCATGGGGGTAAAATTGAAAAAAGTTGAAAAAAATTTTTTTTTGGGACTTTGTCATTTTTCCGGCATTTATCAGACTTTCAGATAGGGCAAATGTCAGTGAGCGTTCCGATTTCAGTTCCAGAGCGATTCGCCCAATGAGTCCTTGATATTTAGTCGTTTTCAGCCAATATTTTGGATTTTTGAAAATTTCACTTTTTTGTGAAAATATCCACTAAATGAGGGAATAGTATGTGTGAGGGTACCCCAGGAGAGTTCCAAATGTGTGTGGGTAAAATATATATCCCACGGGGGTAAAATTGAAAAAAGTTGAAAAAAATTATTTTTTGGACTTAGCCATTTTTCCGGTGTTTATCAGACTTTCAGATAGGGCAAATGTCAGTGAGCGTTCCGATTTCAGTTCCAGAGCGATTCGCTCAATGAGTCTTGATATTTAGTCGTTTTCAGCCAATATTTTGGATTTTTGAAAATTTCACTTTTTTGTGAAAATATCCACTAAATGAGGGAATAATATGTGTGAGGGTACCCCAGGAGTGTTACAAATGTGTGTGGGTAGAATATATATCCCATGGGGGTAAAATTGAAAAAAGTTGAAAAAAATTTTTTTTTGGGACTTAGTCATTTTTCCGGCATTTATCAGATTTTCAGATAGGGCAAATGTCAGTGAGTGTTCCGATTTCAGTTCCAGAGCGATTCGCCCAATGAGTCCTTGATATTTAGTCATTTTCAGCCAATTTTCTGGATTTTTGAAAATTTCACTTTTTTGTGAAAATATCCACTAAATGAGGGAATAATATGTGTGAGGGTACCCCAGCAGAGTTCCAAATGTGTGTGGGTAGAATATATATCCCACGGGGGTAAAATTGAAAATAGTTGAAAAAATTTTTTTTTTGAACTTAGTCATTTTTCCGTCGTTTATCAGACTTTCAGATGGGTCAAATGTCAGTGAGCGTTCCGATTTCAGTTCCAGAGCGATTCGCCCAATGAGTCCTTGATATTTAGTCGTTTTCAGCCAATTTTCTGCATTTTTGAAAAATTCACTTTTTTGTGAAAATATCCACTAAATGAGGAAATAATATGTGTAAGGGTACCCCAGGAGAGTTCCAAATGTGTGTGGGTAAAATATATATCCCACGGGGGTAAAACTGAAAAAAGTTGAAAAAAATTATTTTTTGGACTTAGCCATTTTTCCGGTGTTTATCAGACTTTCAGATAGGGCAAATGTCAGTGAGCGTTCCGATTTCAGTTCCAGAGCGATTCGCTCAATGAGTCTTGATATTTAGTCGTTTTCAGCCAATATTTTGGATTTTTGAAAATTTCACTTTTTTGTGAAAATATCCACTAAATGAGGGAATAATATGTGTGAGGGTACCCCAGGAGTGTTACAAATGTGTGTGGGTAGAATATATATCCCATGGGGGTAAAATTGAAAAAAGTTGAAAAAAATTTTTTTTTGGGACTTAGTCATTTTTCCGGCATTTATCAGATTTTCAGATAGGGCAAATGTCAGTGAGTGTTCCGATTTCAGTTCCAGAGCGATTCGCCCAATGAGTCCTTGATATTTAGTCGTTTTCAGCCAATTTTCTGGATTTTCGAAAAATTCACTTTTTTGTGAAAATATCCACTAAATGAGGGAATAATATGTGTGAGGGTACCCCAGGAGAGTTCCAAATGTGTGTGGGTAAAATATATATCCCACGGGGGTAAAATTGAAAAAAGTTGAAAAAAAATATTTTTTGGACTTAGCCATTTTTCCGGTGTTTATCAGACTTTCAGATAGGGCAAATGCCAGTGAGCGTTCCGATTTCAGTTCCAGAGCGATTCGCCCAATGAGTCTTGATATTTAGTCGTTTTCAGCCAATATTTTGGATTTTTGAAAATTTCACTTTTTTGTGAAAATATCCACTAAATGAGGGAATAATATGTGTGAGGGTACCCCCGGAGTGTTCCAAATGTGTGTGGGTAGAATATATATCCCACGGGGGTAAAATTGAAAAAAGTTGAAAAATTTTTTTTTTTGGACTTAGCCATTTTTCCGGCGTTTATCAGACTTTCAGAAAGGGCAAATGTCAGTGAGCGTTCCGATTTCAGTTCCAGAGCGATTCGCCCAATGAGTCCTTGATATTTAGTCATTTTCAGCCAATTTTCTGGATTTTTGAAAATTTCACTTTTTTGTGAAAATATCCACTAAATGAGGGAATAATATGTGTGAGGGTACCCCAGCAGAGTTCCAAATGTGTGTGGGTAGAATATATATCCCACGGGGGTAAAACTGAAAAAAGTTGAAAAAATTTTTTTTTTGGACTTAGTCATTTTTCCGGCGTTTATCAGACTTTCAGATAGGGCAAATGTCAGTGAGCGTTCCGATTTCAGTTCCAGAGCGATTCGCCCAATGAGTCCTTGATATTTAGTCGTTTTCAGCCAATTTTCTGGATTTTTGAAAAATTCACTTTTTTGTGAAAATATCCACTAAATGAGGGAATAATATGTGTGAAGGTACCCCAGGAGAGTTCCAAATGTGTGTGGGTAGAATATATATCCCACGGGGGTAAAATTGAAAAAAGTTGAAAAATTTTTTTTTTTGGACTTAGTCATTTTTCCGGCGTTTATCAGACTTTCAGATAGGGCAAATGTCAGTGAGCGTTCCGATTTCAGTTCCAGAGCGATTCGCCCAATGAGTCCTTGATATTTAGTCGTTTTCAGCCAATTTTCTGGATTTTTGAAAAATTCACTTTTTTGTGAAAATATCCACTAAATGAGGGAATAATATGTGTGAGAGTTGCCCAGGAGAGTTCCAAATGTGTGTGGGTAGAATATATATCCCACGGGGGTAAAATTTAAAATAGTTGAAAAATTTTTTTTTTTGGACTTAGTCATTTTTCCGGCGTTTATCAGACGTTCAGATAGGGCAAATGTCAGTGAGCATTCCGATTTCAGTTCCAGAGCGATTCGCCCAATGAGTCTTGATATTTAGTCGTTTTCAGCCAATATTTTGGATTTTTGAAAATTTCACTTTTTTTGTGAAAATATCCACTAAATGAGGGAATAATATGTGTGAGGGTACCCCAGGAGAGTTCCAAATGTGTGTGGGTAGAATATATATCCCACGGGGGTAAAGTTGAAAAAAGTTGAAAAAATTTTTTTTTTGGACTTAGTCATTTTTCCGGCGTTTATCAGACTTTCAGATAGGACAAATGTCAGTGAGCATTCCGATTTCAGTTCCAGAGCGATTCGCCCAATGAGTCCTTGATATTTAGTCGTTTTCAGCCAATTTTCTGGATTTTTGAAAAATTCACTTTTTTGTGAAAATATCCACTAAATGAGGGAATAATATGTGTGAGAGTTGCCCAGGAGAGTTCCAAATGTGTGTGGGTAGAATATATATCCCACGGGGGTAAAATTGAAAATAGTTTAAAAATTTTTTTTTTTGGACTTAGTCATTTTTCCGGCGTTTATCAGACGTTCAGATAGGTCAAATGTCAGTGAGCTTTCCGATTTCAGTTCCAGAGCGATTCGCCCAATGAGTCCTTGATATTTAGTCGTTTTCAGCCAATATTTTGGATTTTTGAAAATTTCACTTTTTTGTGAAAATATCCACTAAATGAGGGAATAATATGTGTGAGGGTACCCCAGGAGAGTTCCAAATGTGTGTGGGTAGAATATATATCCCACGGGGGTAAAACTGAAAAAAGTTGAAAAAAATTTTTTTTTTGGAATTAGTCATTTTTCCGGCGTTTATCAGACTTTCAGATAGGGCAAATGTCAGTGAGCGTTCCGATTTCAGTTCCAGAGCGATTCGCCCAATGAGTCCTTGATATTTAGTCGTTTTCAGCCAATTTTCTGGATTTTTGAAAAATTCACTTTTTTGTGAAAATATCCACTAAATGAGGGAATAATATGTGTGAGAGTTGCCCAGGAGAGTTCCAAATGTGTGTGGGTAGAATATATATCCCACGGGGGTAAAATTGAAAATAGTTGAAAAATTTTTTTTTTTGGACTTAGTCATTTTTCCGGCGTTTATCAGACGTTCAGATAGGTCAAATGTCAGTGAGCTTTCCGATTTCAGTTCCAGAGCGATTCGCCCAATGAGTCCTTGATATTTAGTCGTTTTCAGCCAATATTTTGGATTTTTGAAAATTTCACTTTTTTGTGAAAATATCCACTAAATGAGGGAATAATATGTGTGAGGGTACCCCAGGAGAGTTCCAAATGTGTGTCGGTAAAATATATATCCCACGGGGGTAAAATTGAAAAAAGTTGAAAAAAAATATTTTTTGGACTTAGCCATTTTTCCGGCGTTTATCAGATTTTCAGATAGGGCAAATGTCAGTGAGTGTTCCGATTTCAGTTCCAGAGCGATTCGCCCAATGAGTCCTTGATATTTAGTCATTTTCAGCCAATTTTCTGGATTTTTGAAAAATTCACTTTTTTGTGAAAATATCCACTAAATGAGGGAATAATATGTGTGAGGGTACCCCAGGAGAGTTCTAAATGTGTGTGGGTAAAATATATATCCCACGGGGGTAAAATTGAAAAAAGTTGAAAAAAATTATTTTTTGGACTTAGCCATTTTTCCGGTGGTTATCAGACTTTCAGATAGGGCAAATGTCAATGAGCGTTCCGATTTCAGTTCCAGAGCGATTCGCCCAATGAGTCCTTGATATTTAGTCGTTTTCAGCCAATATTTTGGATTTTTGAAAATTTCACTTTTTTGTGAAAATATCCACTAAATGAGGGAATAATATGTGTGAGAGTACCCCAGGAGCGTCCCAAATGTGTGTGGGTAGAATATATATCCCACGGGGGTAAAATTGAAAAAAGTTGAAAAAAATTTTTTTTTTTGGACTGAGCCATTTTTCCGGCGTTGATCAGACTTTCAGATAGGGCAAATGTCAGTGAGCGTTCCGATTTCAGTTCCAGAGCGATTCACCCAATGAGTCCTTGATATTTAGTCGTTTTCAGCCAATATTTTGGATTTTTGAAAATTTCACTTTTTGTGAAAATATCCACTAAATGAGGGAATAATATGTGTTAGGGTACCCCAGGAGTGTTACAAATGTGTGTGGGTAGAATATATATCCCATGGGGGTAAAATTGAAAAAAGTTGAAAAAAATTTTTTTTTGGGACTTAGTCATTTTTCCGGCATTTATCAGACTTTCAGATAGGGCAAATGTCAGTGAGCGTTCCGATTTCAGTTCCAGAGCGATTCGCCCAATGAGTCCTTGATATTTAGTCGTTTTCAGCCAATATTTTGGATTTTTGAAAATTTCACTTTTTTGTGAAAATATCCACTAAATGAGGGAATAATATGTGTGAGGGTACCCCAGGAGAGTTCCAAATGTGTGTGGGTAAAATATATATCCCACGGGGGTAAAATTGAAAAAAGTTGAAAAAAATTATTTTTTGGACTTAGCCATTTTTCCGGTGTTTATCAGACTTTCAGATAGGGCAAATGTCAGTGAGCGTTCCGATTTCAGTTCCAGAGCGATTCGCCCAATGAGTCTTGATATTTAGTCGTTTTCAGCCAATATTTTGGATTTTTGAAAATTGCACTTTTTTGTGAAAATATCCACTAAATGAGGGAATAATATGTGTGAGGGTACCCCAGGAGTGTTCCAAATGTGTGTGGGTAGAATATATATCCCACGGGGGTAAAATTGAAAAAAGTTGAAAAATTTTTTTTTTTGGACTTAGCCATTTTTCCGGCGTTTATCAGACTTTCAGATAGGGCAAATGTCAGTGAGCGTTCCGATTTCAGTTCCAGAGCGATTCGCCCAATGAGTCCTTGATATTTAGTCGTTTTCAGCCAATATTTTGGATTTTTGAAAATTTCACTTTTTTGTGAAAATATCCACTAAATGAGGGAATAATATGTGTGAGGGTACCCCAGGAGAGTTCCAAATGTGTGTGGGTAAAATATATATCCCACGGGGGTAAAATTGAAAAAAGTTGAAAAAAAATTATTTTTTGGACTTAGCCATTTTTCCGGTGTTTATCAGACTTTCAGATAGGGCAAATGTCAGTGAGCTTTCCGATTTCAGTTCCAGAGCGATTCACCCAATGAGTCTTGATATTTAGTCGTTTTCAGCCAATATTTTGGATTTTTGAAAATTTCACTTTTTTGTGAAAATATCCACTAAATGAGGGTATAATATGTGTGAGGGTACCCCAGGAGAGTTCCAAATGTTTGTGGGTAAAATATATATCCCACGGGGGTAAAATTGAAAAAAGTTGAAAAATTTTTTTTTTTTGGACTTAGCCATTTTTCCGGCGTTTATCAGACTTTCAGATAGCGCAAATGTCAGTGAGCGTTCCGATTTCAGTTCCAGAGCGATTCGCCCAATGAGTCTTGATATTTAGTCGTTTTCAGCCAATATTTTGGATTTTTGAAAATTGCACTTTTTTGTGAAAATATCCACTAAATGAGGGAATAATATGTGTGAGGGTACCCCAGGAGTGTTCCAAATGTGTGTGGGTAGAATATATATCCCACGGGGGTAAAATTGAAAAAAGTTGAAAAATTTTTTTTTTTGGACTTAGCCATTTTTCCGGCGTTTATCAGACTTTCAGATAGGGCAAATGTCAGTGAGCGTTCCGATTTCAGTTCCAGAGCGATTCGCCCAATTAGTCCTTGATATTTAGTCGTTTTCAGCCAATATTTTGGATTTTTGAAAATTTCACTTTTTTGTGAAAATATCCACTAAATGAGGGAATAATATGTGTGAGGGTACCCCAGGAGAGTTCCAAATGTGTGTGGGTAAAATATATATCCCACGGGGGTAAAATTGAAAAAAGTTGAAAAAAAATTATTTTTTGGACTTAGCCATTTTTCCGGTGTTTATCAGACTTTCAGATAGGGCAAATGTCAGTGAGCTTTCCGATTTCAGTTCCAGAGCGATTCACCCAATGAGTCTTGATATTTAGTCGTTTTCAGCCAATATTTTGGATTTTTGAAAATTTCACTTTTTTGTGAAAATATCCACTAAATGAGGGTATAATATGTGTGAGGGTACCCCAGGAGAGTTCCAAATGTTTGTGGGTAAAATATATATCCCACGGGGGTAAAATTGAAAAAAGTTGAAAAATTTTTTTTTTTTGGACTTAGCCATTTTTCCGGCGTTTATCAGACTTTCAGATAGCGCAAATGTCAGTGAGCGTTCCGATTTCAGTTCCAGAGCGATTCGCCCAATGAGTCTTGATATTTAGTCGTTTTCAGCCAATATTTTGGATTTTTGAAAATTTCACTTTTTTGTGAAAATATCCACTAAATGAGGGAATAATATGTGTGAGGGTACCCCAGGAGTGTTCCAAATGTGTGTGGGTAGAATATATATCCCACGGGGGTAAAATTGAAAAAAGTTGAAAAATTTTTTTTTTTGGACTTAGCCATTTTTCCGGCGTTTATCAGACTTTCAGATAGGGCAAATGTCAGTGAGCGTTCCGATTTCAGTTCCAGAGCGATTCGCCCAATGAGTCCTTGATATTTAGTCGTTTTCAGCCAATATTTTGGATTTTTGAAAATTTCACTTTTTTGTGAAAATATCCACTAAATGAGGGAATAATATGTGTGAGGGTACCCCAGGAGAGTTCCAAATGTGTGTGGGTAAAATATATATCCCACGGGGGTAAAATTGAAAAAAGTTGAAAAAAAATTATATTTTGGACTTAGCCATTTTTCCGGTGTTTATCAGACTTTCAGATAGGGCAAATGTCAGTGAGCTTTCCGATTTCAGTTCCAGAGCGATTCACCCAATGAGTCTTGATATTTAGTCGTTTTCAGCCAATATTTTGGATTTTTGAAAATTTCACTTTTTTGTGAAAATATCCACTAAATGAGGGTATAATATGTGTGAGGGTACCCCAGGAGAGTTCCAAATGTTTGTGGGTAAAATATATATCCCACGGGGGTAAAATTGAAAAAAGTTGAAAAATTTTTTTTTTTTGGACTTAGCCATTTTTCCGGCGTTTATCAGACTTTCAGATAGCGCAAATGTCAGTGAGCGTTCCGATTTCAGTTCCAGAGCAATTCGCCCAATGAGTCCTTGATATTTAGTCATTTTCAGCCAATTTTCTGGATTTTTGAAAATTTCACTTTTTTGTGAAAATATCCACTAAATGAGGGAATAATATGTGTGAGGGTACCCCAGCAGAGTTCCAAATGTGTGTGGGTAAAATATATATCCCACGGGGGTGAAATTGAAAAAAGTTAAAAAAAAATTTTTTTTTGGACTTAGTCATTTTTCCGGCGTTTATCAGACTTTCATATAGGGCAAATGTCAGTGAGCGTTCCGATTTCAGTTCCAGAGCGATTCGCCCAATGAGTCCTTGATATTTAGTCATTTTCAGCCAATTTTCTGGATTTTTGAAAAATTCACTTTTTGTGAAAATATCCACTAAATGAGGGAATAATATGTGTGAGGGTACCCCAGGAGTGTTACAAATGTGTGTGGGTAGAATATATATCCCACGGGGGTAAAATTGAAAAAAGTTGAAAAAAATTTTTTTTTTGGACTTAGTCATTTTTCCGGCGTTTATCAGACTTTCAGATAGGGCAAATGTCAGTGAGCGTTCCGATTTCAGTTCCAGAGCGATTCGCCCAATGAGTCCTTGATATTTAGTCGTTTTCAGCCAATATTTTGGATTTTTGAAAATTTCACTTTTTTGTGAAAATATCCACTAAATGAGGGAATAATATGTGTGAGGGTACCCCAGGAGAGTTCCAAATGTGTGTGGGTAGAATATATATCCCACGGGGGTAAAGTTGAAAAAAGTTGAAAAAATTTTTTTTTTGGACTCAGTCATTTTTCCGGCGTTTATCAGACTTTCAGATAGGGCAAATGTCAGTGAGCATTCCGATTTCAGTTCCAGAGCGATTCGCCCAATGAGTCCTTGATATTTAGTCGTTTTCAGCCAATTTTCTGGATTTTTGAAAAATTCACTTTTTTGTGAAAATATCCACTAAATGAGGGAATAATATGTGTGAGGGTACCCCAGAAGAGTTCCAAATGTGTGTGGGTAGAATATATATCCCACGGGGGTAAAATTGAAAAAAGTTGAAAAAAAATTCTTTTTTGGACTTAGTCATTTTTCCGGCGTTTATCAGACTTTCAGATAGGGCAAATGTCAGTGAGCATTCCGATTTCAGTTCCAGAACGATTCGCCCAATGAGTCCTCGATATTTAGTCATTTTCAGCCAATTTTCTGGATTTTTGAAAATTTCACTTTTTTGTGAAAATATCCACTAAATGAGGGAATAATATGTGTGAAGGTACCCCAGCAGAGTTCCAAATGTGTGCGGGTAGAATATATATCCCACGGGGGTGAAATTGAAAAAAGTTAAAAAAAATTTTTTTTTTGGACTTAGTCATTTTTCCGGCGTTTATCAGACTTTCATATAGGGCAAATGTCAGTGAGCGTTCCGATTTCAGTTCCAGAGCGATTCGCCCAATGAGTCCTTGATATTTAGTCATTTTCAGCCAATTTTCTGGATTTTTGAAAAATTCACTTTTTTGTGAAAATATCCACTAAATGAGGGAATAATATGTGTGAGGGTACCCCAGGAGTGTTACAAATGTGTGTGGGTAGAATATATATCCCACGGGGGTAAAATTGAAAAAAGTTGAAAAAAATTTTTTTTTTGGACTTAGTCATTTTTCCGGCGTTTATCAGACTTTCAGTTAGGGCAAATGTCAGTGAGCGTTCCGATTTCAGTTCCAGAGCGATTCGCCCAATGAGTCCTTGATATTTAGTCGTTTTCAGCCAATATTTTGGATTTTTGAAAATTTCACTTTTTTGTGAAAATATCCACTAAATGAGGGAATAATATGTGTGAGGGTACCCCAGGAGAGTTCCAAATGTGTGTGGGTAAAATATATATCCCACGGGGGTAAAATTGAAAAAAGTTGAAAAAAATTATTTTTTGGACTTAGCCATTTTTCCGGTGTTTATCAGACTTTCAGATAGGGCAAATGTCAGTGAGCGTTCCGATTTCAGTTCCAGAGCGATTCGCCCAATGAGTCTTGATATTTAGTCGTTTTCAGCCAATATTTTGGATTTTTGAAAATTGCACTTTTTTGTGAAAATATCCACTAAATGAGGGAATAATATGTGTGAGGGTACCCCAGGAGTGTTCCAAATGTGTGTGGGTAGAATATATATCCCACGGGGGTAAAATTGAAAAAAGTTGAAAAATTTTTTTTTTTGGACTTAGCCATTTTTCCGGCGTTTATCAGACTTTCAGATAGGGCAAATGTCAGTGAGCGTTCCGATTTCAGTTCCAGAGCGATTCGCCCAATGAGTCCTTGATATTTAGTCGTTTTCAGCCAATATTTTGGATTTTTGAAAATTTCACTTTTTTGTGAAAATATCCACTAAATGAGGGAATAATATGTGTGAGGGTACCCCAGGAGAGTTCCAAATGTGTGTGGGTAAAATATATATCCCACGGGGGTAAAATTGAAAAAAGTTGAAAAAAAATTATTTTTTGGACTTAGCCATTTTTCCGGTGTTTATCAGACTTTCAGATAGGGCAAATGTCAGTGAGCTTTCCGATTTCAGTTCCAGAGCGATTCACCCAATGAGTCTTGATATTTAGTCGTTTTCAGCCAATATTTTGGATTTTTGAAAATTTCACTTTTTTGTGAAAATATCCACTAAATGAGGGTATAATATGTGTGAGGGTACCCCAGGAGAGTTCCAAATGTGTGTGGGTAAAATATATATCCCACGGGGGTAAAATTGAAAAAAGTTGAAAAAAAATTATTTTTTGGACTTAGCCATTTTTCCGGTGTTTATCAGACTTTCAGATAGGGCAAATGTCAGTGAGCTTTCCGATTTCAGTTCCAGAGCGATTCACCCAATGAGTCTTGATATTTAGTCGTTTTCAGCCAATATTTTGGATTTTTGAAAATTTCACTTTTTTGTGAAAATATCCACTAAATGAGGGTATAATATGTGTGAGGGTACCCCAGGAGAGTTCCAAATGTGTGTGGGTAAAATATATATCCCACGGGGGTAAAATTGAAAAAAGTTGAAAAATTTTTTTTTTTTGGACTTAGCCATTTTTCCGGCGTTTATCAGACTTTCAGATAGCGCAAATGTCAGTGAGCGTTCCGATTTCAGTTCCAGAGCAATTCGCCCAATGAGTCCTTGATATTTAGTCATTTTCAGCCAATTTTCTGGATTTTTGAAAATTTCACTTTTTTGTGAAAATATCCACTAAATGAGGGAATAATATGTGTGAGGGTACCCCAGCAGAGTTCCAAATGTGTGTGGGTAGAATATATATCCCACGGGGGTAAAATTGAAAAAAGTTGAAAAAAATTATTTTTTGGACTTAGCCATTTTTCCGGTGTTTATCAGACTTTCAGATAGGGCAAATGTCAGTGAGCGTTCCGATTTCAGTTCCAGAGCGATTCGCCCAATGAGTCTTGATATTTAGTCGTTTTCAGCCAATATTTTGGATTTTTTAAAATTTCACTTTTTTGTGAAAATATCCACTAAATGAGGGAATAATATGTGTGAGGGTACCCCAGCAGAGTTCCAAATGTGTGTGGATAGAATATATATCCCAAGGGGGTAAAACTGAAAAAAGTTGAAAAAAATTTTTTTTTTGGACTTAGTCATTTTTCCGGCGTTTATCAGACTTTCAGATAGGGCAAATGTCAGTGAGCATTCCGATTTCAGTTCCAGAGCGATTCGCCCAATGAGTCCTTGATATTTAGTCGTTTTCAGCCAATTTTCTGGATTTTTGAAAAATTCACTTTTTTGTGAAAATATCCACTAAATGAGGGAATAATATGTGTGACGGTACCCAAGGAGTGTTCCAAATGTGTGTGGGTAGAATATATATCCCACGGGGGTAAAATTGAAAAAAGTTGAAAAATTTTTTTTTTTGGACCTAGCCATTTTTCCGGCGTTTATCAGACTTTCAGATAGGGCAAATGTCAGTGAGCGTTCCGATTTCAGTTCCAGAGCGATTCGCCCAATGAGTACTCGAAATTTAGTCATTTTCAGCCAATTTTCTGGATTTTTGAAAATTTCACTTTTTTGTGAAAATATCCACTAAATGAGGGAATAATATGTGTGAGGGTACCCCAGAAGAGTTCCAAATGTGTGTGGATAGAATATATATCCCACGGGGGTAAAATTTAAAATAGTTGAAAAATTTTTTTTTTTGGACTTAGTCATTTTTCCGGCGTTTATCAGACGTTCAGATAGGGCAAATGTCAGTGAGCGTTCCGATTTCAGTTCCAGAGCGATTCGCCCAATGAGTCTTGATATTTAGTCGTTTTCAGCCAATATTTTGGATTTTTCAAAATTTCACTTTTTTTGTGAAAATATCCACTAAATGAGGGAATAATATGTGTGAGGGTACCCCAGGAGAGTTCCAAATGTGTGAGGGTAGAATATATATCCCACGGGGGTAAAGTTGAAAAAAGTTGAAAAAATTTTTTTTTTGGACTTAGTCATTTTTCCGTCGTTTATCAGACTTTCAGATAGGGCAAATGTCAGTGAGCGTTCCGATTTCAGTTCCAGAGCGATTCTCCCAATGAGTCCTTCATATTTAGTAGTTTTCAGCCAATTTTCTGGATTTTTGGAAATTTCACTTTTTTGTGAAAATATCCACAAAATGAGGGAATAATATGTGTGAGGGTACCCCAGGAGAGTTCCAAATGTGTGTGGGTAGAATATATATCCCACGGGGGTAAAATTGAAAAAAGTTGAAAAATGTTTTTTTTGGACTTAGTCATTTTTCCGGCGTTTATCAGACTTTCAGATAAGGGAAATGTCAGTGAGCGTTCCGATTTCAGTTCCAGAGCGATTCGCCCAATGAGTCCTTGATATTTAGTCGTTTTCAGCCAAATTTCTGGATTTTTGAAAATGTCACTTTTTTGTGAAAATATCCACTAAATGAGGGAATAATATGTGTGAGGGTACCCCAGGAGATTTCCAAATGTGTGTGGGTAGAATATACATCCCACGGGGGTAAAATTGAAAAAAGTTGAAAACATTTTTTTTTGGACTTAGTCGTTTTTCCGGCGTTTATCAGACTTTCAGATAGGGGAAATGTCAGTGAGCATTCCGATTTCAGTTCCAGAGCGATTCGCCCAATGAGTCCTTGATATTTAGTCGTTTTCAGCCAATTTTCTGGATTTTTGAAAAATTCACTTTTTTGTGAAAATATCCACTAAATGAGGGAATAATATGTGTGACGGTACCCAAGGAGTGTTCCAAATGTGTGTGGGTAGAATATATATCCCACGGGGGTAAAATTGAAAAAAGTTGAAAAATTTTTTTTTTTGGACCTAGCCATTTTTCCGGCGTTTATCAGACTTTCAGATAGGGCAAATGTCAGTGAGCGTTCCGATTTCAGTTCCAGAGCGATTCGCCCAATGAGTACTCGAAATTTAGTCATTTTCAGCCAATTTTCTGGATTTTTGAAAATTTCACTTTTTTGTGAAAATATCCACTAAATGAGGGAATAATATGTGTGAGGGTACCCCAGAAGAGTTCCAAATGTGTGTGGGTAGAATATATATCCCACGGGGGTAAAATTGAAAAAAGTTGAAAAAAAATTCGTTTTTGGACTTAGTCATTTTTCCGGCGTTTATCAGACTTTCAGATAGGGCAAATGTCAGTGAGCGTTCCGATTTCAGTTCCAGAACGATTCACCCAATGAGTCCTCGATATTTAGTCATTTTCAGCCAATTTTCTGGATTTTTGAAAATTTCACTTTTTTGTGAAAATATCCACTAAATGACGGAATAATATGTGTGAGAGTTGCCCAGGAGAGTTCCAAATGTGTGTGGGTAGAATATATATCCCACGGGGGTAAAATTTAAAATAGTTGAAAAATTTTTTTTTTTGGACTTAGTCATTTTTCCGGCGTTTATCAGACGTTCAGATAGGGCAAATGTCAGTGAGCGTTCCGATTTCAGTTCCAGAGCGATTCGCCCAATGAGTCTTGATATTTAGTCGTTTTCAGCCAATATTTTGGATTTTTCAAAATTTCACTTTTTTTGTGAAAATATCCACTAAATGAGGGAATAATATGTGTGAGGGTACCCCAGGAGAGTTCCAAATGTGTGAGGGTAGAATATATATCCCACGGGGGTAAAGTTGAAAAAAGTTGAAAAAATTTTTTTTTTGGACTTAGTCATTTTTCCGTCGTTTATCAGACTTTCAGATAGGGCAAATGTCAGTGAGCGTTCCGATTTCAGTTCCAGAGCGATTCTCCCAATGAGTCCTTCATATTTAGTAGTTTTCAGCCAATTTTCTGGATTTTTGAAAATTTCACTTTTTTGTGAAAATATCCACAAAATGAGGGAATAATATGTGTGAGGGTACCCCAGGAGAGTTCCAAATGTGTGTGGGTAGAATATATATCCCACGGGGGTAAAATTGAAAAAAATTTTTTTTGGACTTAGTCATTTTTCCGGCGTTTATCAGACTTTCAGATAGGGGAAATGTCAGTGAGCGTTCCGATTTCAGTTCCAGAGCAATTCTCCCAATGAGTCCTTGATATTTAGTAGTTTTCAGCCAATTTTCGGGATTTTTGAAAATTTCACTTTTTTGTGAAAATATCCACTAAATTAGGGAATAATATGTGTGAGGGTACCCCAGGAGAGTTCCAAATGTGTGTGGGTAGAATATATATCCCACGGGGGTAAAATTGAAAAAAGTTGAAAAATGTTTTTTTTGGACTTAGTCATTTTTCCGGCGTTTATCAGACTTTCAGATAAGGGAAATGTCAGTGAGCGTTCCGATTTCAGTTCCAGAGCGATTCGCCCAATGAGTCCTTGATATTTAGTCGTTTTCAGCCAAATTTCTGGATTTTTGAAAATGTCACTTTTTTGTGAAAATATCCACTAAATGAGGGAATAATATGTGTGAGGGTACCCCAGGAGATTTCCAAATGTGTGTGGGTAGAATATACATCCCACGGGGGTAAAATTGAAAAAAGTTGAAAACATTTTTTTTTGGACTTAGTCGTTTTTCCGGCGTTTATCAGACTTTCAGATAGGGGAAATGTCAGTGAGCATTCCGATTTCAGTTCCAGAGCGATTCGCCCAATGAGTCCTTGATATTTAGTCATTTTCAGCCAATATTTTGGATTTTTGAAAATTTCACTCTTTTGTGAAAATATCCACTAAATGAGGGAATAATATGTGTGAGGGTACCCCAGGAGAGTTCCATATGTGTGTGGGTAGAATATACATCCCACGGGGGTAAAACTGAAAAAAGGTGAAAAAATTTATTTGGTACTTAGTCATTTTTCCGGCGTTTATCATACTTTCAGATCGGGCAAATGACAGTGAGCGTTCCGATTTCAGTACCAGAGCGATTCGCCCAATGAGTCCTTGATATTTAGTCGTTTTCAGCCAATATTTTGGATTTTTGGAAATTTCACTTTTTTGTGAAAATATCCACTAAATGAGGGAATAATATGTGTGAGGGTACCCCAGGAGAGTTCCAAATGTGTGTGGGTAGAATATATATCCCACGGGGGTAAAATTGAAAAAAGTTGAAAACATTTTTTTTTGGACTTAGTCATTTTTCCGGCGTTTATCATACTTTCAGATAGGGGAAATGTCAGTGAGCATTCCAATTTCAGTTCCAGAGCGATTCGCCCAATGAGTCCTTGATATTTAGTCGTTTTCAGCCAATATTTTGGATTTTTGAAAATGTCACTTTTTTGTGAAAATATCCACTAAATGAGGGAATAATATGTGTGAGGGTACCCCAGGAGAGTTCCAAATGTGTGTGGGTAGAATATATATCCCACGTGGGTAAAATTGAAAAAAGTTGAAAAAAATTTTTTTTGGACTTAGTCATTTTTCCGTCGTTTATCAGACATTCAGATAGGGCAAATGTCAGTGAGCGTTCCGATTTCAGTTCCAGAGCGATTCTCCCAATGAGTCCTTGATATTTAGTAGTTTTCAGCCAATTTTCTGGATTTTTGAAAATTTCACTTTTTTGTGAAAATATCCACAAAATGAGGGAATAATATGTGTGAGGGTACCCCAGGAGAGTTCCAAATGTGTGTGGGTAGAATATATATCCCACGGGGGTAAAATTGAAAAAAATTTTTTTTGGACTTAGTCATTTTTCCGGCGTTTATCAGACTTTCAGATAGGGGAAATGTCAGTGAGCGTTCCGATTTCAGTTCCAGAGCGATTCTCCCAATGAGTCCTTGATATTTAGTCGTTTTCAGCCAATTTTCTGGATTTTTGAAAATGTCACTTTTTTGTGAAAATATCCACTAAATTAGGGAATAATATGTGTGAGGGTACCCCAGGAGAGTTCCAAATGTGTGTGGGTAGAATATATATCCCACGTGGGTAAAATTGAAAAAAGTTGAAAAAAATTTTTTTTAGACTTAGTCATTTTTCCGGCGTTTATCAGACTTTCAGATAAGGGAAATGTCAGTGAGCGTTCCGATTTCAGTTCCAGAGCAATTCGCCCAATGAGTCCTTGATATTTAGTCGTTTTCAGCCAAATTTCTGGATTTTTGAAAATGTCACTTTTTTGTGAAAATATCCACTAAATGAGGGAATAATATGTGTGAGGGTACCCCAGGAGATTTCCAAATGTGTGTGGGTAGAATATACATCCCACGGGGGTAAAATTGAAAAAAGTTAAAAACATTTTTTTTTGGACTTAGTCGTTTTTCCGGCGTTTATCAGACTTTCAGATAGGGGAAATGTCAGTGAGCATTCCGATTTCAGTTCCAGAGCGATTCGCCCAATGAGTCCTTGATATTTAGTCATTTTCAGCCAATATTTTGGATTTTTGAAAATTTCACTCTTTTGTGAAAATATCCACTAAATGAGGTAATAATATGTGTGAGGGTACCCCAGGAGAGTTCCATATGTGTGTGGGTAGAATATACATCCCACGGGGGTAAAACTGAAAAAAGGTGAAAAAATTTATTTGGTACTTAGTCATTTTTCCGGCGTTTATCATACTTTCAGATCGGGCAAATGACAGTGAGCGTTCCGATTTCAGTACCAGAGCGATTCGCCCAATGAGTCCTTGATATTTAGTCGTTTTCAGCCAATATTTTGGATTTTTGAAAATTTCACTTTTTTGTGAAAATATCCACTAAATGAGGGAATAATATGTGTGAGGGTACCCCAGGAGAGTTCCAAATGTGTGTGGGTAGAATATACATCCCACGGGGGTAAAATTGAAAAAAGTTGAAAACATGTTTTTTTGGACTTAGTCATTTTTCCGGCGTTTATCAGACTTTCAGATATGGGAAATGTCAGTGAGCGTTCCGATTTCAGTTCCAGAGCGATTCTCCCAATGAGTCCTTGATATTTAGTCGTTTTCAGCCAAATTTCTGGATTTTTGAAAATGTCACTTTTTTGTGAAAATATCCACTAAATGAGGGAATAATATGTGTGAGGGTACCCCAGGAGAGTTCCAAATGTGTGTGGGTAGAATATACATCCCACGGCTGTAAAATTGAAAAAAGTTGAAAACATTTTTTTTTGGACTTAGTCATTTTTCCGGCGTTTATCAGACTTTCAGATAAGGGAAATGTCAGTGAGCGTTCCGATTTCAGTTCCAGAGCGATTCTCCCAATGAGTCCTTGATATTTAGTCGTTTTCAGCCAATTTTCTGGATTTTTGAAAATTTCACTTTTTTTGTGAAAATATCCACTAAATTAGGGAATAATATGTGTGAGGGTACCCCAGGAGAGTTCCAAATGTGTGTGGGTAGAATATATATCCCACGTGGGTAAAATTGAAAAAAGTTAAAAAAAATTTTTTTTGGACTTAGTCATTTTTCCGGCGTTTATCAGACTTTCAGATAAGGGAAATGTCAGTGAGCGTTCCGATTTCAGTTCCAGAGCGATTCGCCCTATGAGTCCTTGATATTTAGTCGTTTTCAGCCAAATTTCTGGATTTTTGAAAATGTCACTTTTTTGTGAAAATATCCACTAAATGAGGGAATAATATGTGTGAGGGTACCCCAGGAGATTTCCAAATGTGTGTGGGTAGAATATACATCCCACGGGGGTAAAATTGAAAAAAGTTGAAAACATTTTTTTTTGGACTTAGTCGTTTTTCCGGCGTTTATCAGACTTTCAGATAGGGGAAATGTCAGTGAGCATTCCGATTTCAGTTCCAGAGCGATTCGCCCAATGAGTCCTTGATATTTAGTCATTTTCAGCCAATATTTTGGATTTTTGAAAATTTCACTCTTTTGTGAAAATATCCACTAAATGAGGGAATAATATGTGTGAGGGTACCCCAGGAGAGTTCCATATGTGTGTGGGTAGAATATACATCCCACGGGGGTAAAACTGAAAAAAGGTGAAAAAATTTATTTGGTACTTAGTCATTTTTCCGGCGTTTATCATACTTTCAGATCGGGCAAATGACAGTGAGCGTTCCGATTTCAGTACCAGAGCGATTCGCCCAATGAGTCCTTGATATTTAGTAGTTTTCAGCCAATATTTTGGATTTTTGAAAATTTCACTTTTTTGTGAAAATATCCACTAAATGAGGGAATAATATGTGTGAGGGTACCCCAGGAGAGTTCCAAATGTGTGTGGGTAAAATATACATCCCACGGGGGTAAAATTGAAAAAAGTTGAAAACATGTTTTTTTGGACTTAGTCATTTTTCCGGCGTTTATCAGACTTTCAGATAAGGGAAATGTCAGTGAGCGTTCCGATTTCAGTTCCAGGGCGATTCGCCCAATGAGTCCTTGATATTTAGTCGTTTTCAGCCAAATTTTTGGATTTTTGAAAATGTCACTTTTTTGTGAAAATATCCACTAAATTAGGGAATAATATGTGTGAGGGTACCCCAGGAGAGTTCCAAATGTGTGTGGGTAGAATATATATCCCACGTGGGTAAAATTGAAAAAAGTTGAAAAAAATTTTTTTTGGACTTAGTCATTTTTCCGGCGTTTATCAGACTTTCAGATAAGGGAAATGTCAGTGAGCGTTCCGATTTCAGTTCCAGAGCAATTCGCCCAATGAGTCCTTGATATTTAGTCGTTTTCAGCCAAATTTCTGGATTTTTGAAAATGTCACTTTTTTGTGAAAATATCCACTAAATGAGGGAATAATATGTGTGAGGGTACCCCAGGAGATTTCCAAATGTGTGTGGGTAGAATATACATCCCACGGGGGTAAAATTGAAAAAAGTTGAAAACATTTTTTTTTGGACTTAGTCGTTTTTCCGGCGTTTATCAGACTTTCAGATAGGGGAAATGTCAGTGAGCATTCCGATTTCAGTTCCAGAGCGATTCGCCCAATGAGTCCTTGATATTTAGTCATTTTCAGCCAATATTTTGGATTTTTGAAAATTTCACTCTTTTGTGAAAATATCCACTAAATGAGGTAATAATATGTGTGAGGGTACCCCAGGAGAGTTCCATATGTGTGTGGGTAGAATATACATCCCACGGGGGTAAAACTGAAAAAAGGTGAAAAAATTTATTTGGTACTTAGTCATTTTTCCGGCGTTTATCATACTTTCAGATCGGGCAAATGACAGTGAGCGTTCCGATTTCAGTACCAGAGCGATTCGCCCAATGAGTCCTTGATATTTAGTCGTTTTCAGCCAATATTTTGGATTTTTGAAAATTTCACTTTTTTGTGAAAATATCCACTAAATGAGGGAATAATATGTGTGAGGGTACCCCAGGAGAGTTCCAAATGTGTGTGGGTAGAATATACATCCCACGGGGGTAAAATTGAAAAAAGTTGAAAACATGTTTTTTTGGACTTAGTCATTTTTCCGGCGTTTATCAGACTTTCAGATATGGGAAATGTCAGTGAGCGTTCCGATTTCAGTTCCAGAGCGATTCTCCCAATGAGTCCTTGATATTTAGTCGTTTTCAGCCAAATTTCTGGATTTTTGAAAATGTCACTTTTTTGTGAAAATATCCACTAAATGAGGGAATAATATGTGTGAGGGTACCCCAGGAGAGTTCCAAATGTGTGTGGGTAGAATATACATCCCACGGCTGTAAAATTGAAAAAAGTTGAAAACATTTTTTTTTGGACTTAGTCATTTTTCCGGCGTTTATCAGACTTTCAGATAAGGGAAATGTCAGTGAGCGTTCCGATTTCAGTTCCAGAGCGATTCTCCCAATGAGTCCTTGATATTTAGTCGTTTTCAGCCAATTTTCTGGATTTTTGAAAATTTCACTTTTTTTGTGAAAATATCCACTAAATTAGGGAATAATATGTGTGAGGGTACCCCAGGAGAGTTCCAAATGTGTGTGGGTAGAATATATATCCCACGTGGGTAAAATTGAAAAAAGTTAAAAAAAATTTTTTTTGGACTTAGTCATTTTTCCGGCGTTTATCAGACTTTCAGATAAGGGAAATGTCAGTGAGCGTTCCGATTTCAGTTCCAGAGCGATTCGCCCTATGAGTCCTTGATATTTAGTCGTTTTCAGCCAAATTTCTGGATTTTTGAAAATGTCACTTTTTTGTGAAAATATCCACTAAATGAGGGAATAATATGTGTGAGGGTACCCCAGGAGATTTCCAAATGTGTGTGGGTAGAATATACATCCCACGGGGGTAAAATTGAAAAAAGTTGAAAACATTTTTTTTTGGACTTAGTCGTTTTTCCGGCGTTTATCAGACTTTCAGATAGGGGAAATGTCAGTGAGCATTCCGATTTCAGTTCCAGAGCGATTCGCCCAATGAGTCCTTGATATTTAGTCATTTTCAGCCAATATTTTGGATTTTTGAAAATTTCACTCTTTTGTGAAAATATCCACTAAATGAGGGAATAATATGTGTGAGGGTACCCCAGGAGAGTTCCATATGTGTGTGGGTAGAATATACATCCCACGGGGGTAAAACTGAAAAAAGGTGAAAAAATTTATTTGGTACTTAGTCATTTTTCCGGCGTTTATCATACTTTCAGATCGGGCAAATGACAGTGAGCGTTCCGATTTCAGTACCAGAGCGATTCGCCCAATGAGTCCTTGATATTTAGTAGTTTTCAGCCAATATTTTGGATTTTTGAAAATTTCACTTTTTTGTGAAAATATCCACTAAATGAGGGAATAATATGTGTGAGGGTACCCCAGGAGAGTTCCAAATGTGTGTGGGTAAAATATACATCCCACGGGGGTAAAATTGAAAAAAGTTGAAAACATGTTTTTTTGGACTTAGTCATTTTTCCGGCGTTTATCAGACTTTCAGATAAGGGAAATGTCAGTGAGCGTTCCGATTTCAGTTCCAGGGCGATTCGCCCAATGAGTCCTTGATATTTAGTCGTTTTCAGCCAAATTTTTGGATTTTTGAAAATGTCACTTTTTTGTGAAAATATCCACTAAATGAGGGAATAATATGTGTGAGGGTACCCCAGGAGATTTCCAAATGTGTGTGGGTAGAATATACATCCCACGGGGGTAAAATTGAAAAAAGTTGAAAACATTTTTTTTTGGACTTAGTCATTTTTCCGGCGTTTATCCGACTTTCAGATAAGGGAAATGTCAGTGAGCGTTCCGATTTCAGTTTCAGAGCGATTCGCCCAATGAGTCTTTGATATTTAGTCGTTTTCAGCCAAATTTCTGGATTTTTGAAAATGTCACTTTTTTGTGAAAATATCCACTAAATGAGGGAATAATATGTGTGAGGGTACCCCAGGAGATTTCCAAATGTGTGTGGGTAGAATATACATCCCACGGGGGTAAAATTGAAAAAAGTTGAAAACATTTTTTTTTGGACTTAGTCATTTTTCCGGCGTTTATCATACTTTCAGATAGGGGAAATGTCAGTGAGCATTCCGATTTCAGTTCCAGAGCGATTCGCCCAATGAGTCCTTGATATTTAGTCGTTTTCAGCCAATATTTTGGATTTTTGAAAATGTCACTTTTTTGTGAAAATATCCCCTAAATGAGGGAATAATATGTGTGAGGGTACCCCAGGAGAGTTCCAAATGTGTGTGGGTAGAATATACATCCCACGGGGCTAAAATTGAAAAAAGTTGAAAACATTTTTTTTGGACTTAGTCATTTTTCCGGCGTTTATCATACTTTCAGATAGGGGAAATGTCAGTGAGCATTCCGATTTCAGTTCCAGAGCGATTCGCCCAATGAGTCCTTGATATTTAGTCGTTTTCAGCCAATATTTTGGATTTTTGAAAATGTCACTTTTTTGTGAAAATATCCCCTAAATGAGGGAATAATATGTGTGAGGGTACCCCAGGAGAGTTCCAAATGTGTGTGGGTAGAATATACATCCCACGGGGCTAAAATTGAAAAAAGTTGAAAACATTTTTTTTGGACTTAGTCATTTTTCCGGCGTTTATCAGACTTTCAGATAGGGGAAATGTCAGTGAGCATTCCGATTTCAGTTCCAGAGCGATTCGCCCAATGAGTCCTTGATATTTAGTCATTTTCAGCCAATATTTTGGATTTTTGAAAATTTCACTCTTTTGTGAAAATATCCACTAAATGAGGGAATAATATGTGTGAGGGTACCCCAGGAGAGTTCCATATGTGTGTGGGTAGAATATACATCCCACGGGGGTAAAACTGAAAAAAGGTGAAAAAATTTATTTGGTACTTAGTCATTTTTCCGGCGTTTATCATACTTTCAGATCGGGCAAATGACAGTGAGCGTTCCGATTTCAGTACCAGAGCGATTCGCCCAATGAGTCCTTGATATTTAGTCGTTTTCATCCAATATTTTGGATTTTTGAAAATTTCACTTTTTTGTGAAAATATCCACTAAATGAGGGAATAATATGTGTGAGGGTACCCCAGGAGAGTTCCAAATGTGTGTGGGTAGAATATACATCCCACGGGGGTAAAATTGAAAAAAGTTGAAAACATGTTTTTTTGGACTTAGTCATTTTTCCGGCGTTTATCAGACTTTCAGATAAGGGAAATGTCCGTGAGCGTTCCGATTTCAGTTCCAGAGCGATTCGCCCAATGAGTCCTTGATATTTAGTCGTTTTCAGCCAAATTTTTGGATTTTTGAAAATGTCACTTTTTTGTGAAAATATCCACTAAATGAGGGAATAATATGTGTGAGGGTACCCCAGGAGATTTCCAAATGTGTGTGGGTAGAATATACATCCCACGTGGGTAAAATTGAAAAAAGTTGAAAACATTTTTTTTTGGACTTAGTCATTTTTCCGGCGTTTATCAGACTTTCAGATAAGGGAAATGTCAGTGAACCTTCCGATTTCAGTTCCAGAGCGATTCGCCCAATGAGTCTTTGATATTTAGTCGTTTTCAGCCAAATTTCTGGATTTTTGAAAATGTCACTTTTTTGTGAAAATATCCACTAAATGAGGGAATAATATGTGTGAGGGTACCCCAGGAGATTTCCAAATGTGTGTGGGTAGAATATACATCCCACGGGGGTAAAATTGAAAAAAGTTGAAAACATTTTTTTTTGGACTTAGTCATTTTTCCGGCGTTTATCATACTTTCAGATAGGGGAAATGTCAGTGAGCATTCCGATTTCAGTTCCAGAGCGATTCGCCCAATGAGTCCTTGATATTTAGTCGTTTTCAGCCAATATTTTGGATTTTTGAAAATGTCACTTTTTTGTGAAAATATCCCCTAAATGAGGGAATAATATGTGTGAGGGTACCCCAGGAGAGTTCCAAATGTGTGTGGGTAGAATATACATCCCACGGGGCTAAAATTGAAAAAAGTTGAAAACATTTTTTTTGGACTTAGTCATTTTTCCGGCGTTTATCATACGTTCAGATAGGGCAAATGACAGTGAGCGTTCCGATTTCAGTACCAGAGCGATTCGCCCAATGAGTCCTTGATATTTAGTCGTTTTCAGCCAATATTTTGGATTTTTGAAAATTTCACTTTTTTGTGAAAATATCCACTAAATGAGGGAATAATATGTGTGAGGGTACCCCAGGAGAGTTCCAAATGTGTGTGGGTAGAATATACATCCCACAGGGGTAAAATTGAAAAAAGTTGAAAACATTTTTTTTTGGACTTAGTCATTTTTCCGGCGTTTATCAGACTTTCAGATAAGGGAAATGTCAGTGAGCGTTCCGATTTCAGTTCCAGAGCGATTCTCCCAATGAGTCCTTGATATTTAGTAGTTTTCAGCCAATATTTTGGATTTTTGAAAATTTCACTTTTTTGTGAAAATATCCACTAAATGAGGGAATAATATGTGTGAGGGTACCCCAGGAGAGTTCCAAATGTGTGTGGGTAAAATATACATCCCACGGGGGTAAAATTGAAAAAAGTTGAAAACATGTTTTTTTGGACTTAGTCATTTTTCCGGCGTTTATCAGACTTTCAGATAAGGGAAATGTCAGTGAGCGTTCCGATTTCAGTTCCAGGGCGATTCGCCCAATGAGTCCTTGATATTTAGTCGTTTTCAGCCAAATTTTTGGATTTTTGAAAATGTCACTTTTTTGTGAAAATATCCACTAAATGAGGGAATAATATGTGTGAGGGTACCCCAGGAGATTTACAAATGTGTGTGGGTAGAATATACATCCCACGGGGGTAAAATTGAAAAAAGTTGAAAACATTTTTTTTTGGACTTAGTCATTTTTCCGGCGTTTATCCGACTTTCAGATAAGGGAAATGTCAGTGAGCGTTCCGATTTCAGTTTCAGAGCGATTCGCCCAATGAGTCTTTGATATTTAGTCGTTTTCAGCCAAATTTCTGGATTTTTGAAAATGTCACTTTTTTGTGAAAATATCCACTAAATGAGGGAATAATATGTGTGAGGGTACCCCAGGAGATTTCCAAATGTGTGTGGGTAGAATATACATCCCACGGGGGTAAAATTGAAAAAAGTTGAAAACATTTTTTTTTGGACTTAGTCATTTTTCCGGCGTTTATCATACTTTCAGATAGGGGAAATGTCAGTGAGCATTCCGATTTCAGTTCCAGAGCGATTCGCCCAATGAGTCCTTGATATTTAGTCGTTTTCAGCCAATATTTTGGATTTTTGAAAATGTCACTTTTTTGTGAAAATATCCCCTAAATGAGGGAATAATATGTGTGAGGGTACCCCAGGAGAGTTCCAAATGTGTGTGGGTAGAATATACATCCCACGGGGCTAAAATTGAAAAAAGTTGAAAACATTTTTTTTGGACTTAGTCATTTTTCCGGCGTTTATCATACTTTCAGATAGGGGAAATGTCAGTGAGCATTCCGATTTCAGTTCCAGAGCGATTCGCCCAATGAGTCCTTGATATTTAGTCGTTTTCAGCCAATATTTTGGATTTTTGAAAATGTCACTTTTTTGTGAAAATATCCCCTAAATGAGGGAATAATATGTGTGAGGGTACCCCAGGAGAGTTCCAAATGTGTGTGGGTAGAATATACATCCCACGGGGCTAAAATTGAAAAAAGTTGAAAACATTTTTTTTGGACTTAGTCATTTTTCCGGCGTTTATCAGACTTTCAGATAGGGGAAATGTCAGTGAGCATTCCGATTTCAGTTCCAGAGCGATTCGCCCAATGAGTCCTTGATATTTAGTCATTTTCAGCCAATATTTTGGATTTTTGAAAATTTCACTCTTTTGTGAAAATATCCACTAAATGAGGGAATAATATGTGTGAGGGTACCCCAGGAGAGTTCCATATGTGTGTGGGTAGAATATACATCCCACGGGGGTAAAACTGAAAAAAGGTGAAAAAATTTATTTGGTACTTAGTCATTTTTCCGGCGTTTATCATACTTTCAGATCGGGCAAATGACAGTGAGCGTTCCGATTTCAGTACCAGAGCGATTCGCCCAATGAGTCCTTGATATTTAGTCGTTTTCATCCAATATTTTGGATTTTTGAAAATTTCACTTTTTTGTGAAAATATCCACTAAATGAGGGAATAATATGTGTGAGGGTACCCCAGGAGAGTTCCAAATGTGTGTGGGTAGAATATACATCCCACGGGGGTAAAATTGAAAAAAGTTGAAAACATGTTTTTTTGGACTTAGTCATTTTTCCGGCGTTTATCAGACTTTCAGATAAGGGAAATGTCCGTGAGCGTTCCGATTTCAGTTCCAGAGCGATTCGCCCAATGAGTCCTTGATATTTAGTCGTTTTCAGCCAAATTTTTGGATTTTTGAAAATGTCACTTTTTTGTGAAAATATCCACTAAATGAGGGAATAATATGTGTGAGGGTACCCCAGGAGATTTCCAAATGTGTGTGGGTAGAATATACATCCCACGTGGGTAAAATTGAAAAAAGTTGAAAACATTTTTTTTTGGACTTAGTCATTTTTCCGGCGTTTATC